>NC_058085.1:197747951-198347951 GCF_014858855.1 Bufo gargarizans | reverse complement strand
GAAAGATGGCATTTTTTAAACAGTTTTTATTTTTATGGTGCTCACCTTAAAGGGTAAGTCATACAATATTTTTATAGAGGTCATTACTAATGTAATGAGTCTACTAAAGGTCTACTAATGTCTACTTTTTTTACATTTATTTCAGTTTTACACTGTAAAAGCATTTTTTAAGAAAACGAATCATGTTTTAGTGTCTTCATTTTCTGAAAGACATTTTTTTGTCGTTTGGGCAATTGTCCTATGTAGGGGCAATTTTTTTGCGGGAAGAGATGGTGTTTGATTGGTACTATATATGTCTTTTTGATTGCTTAGAATTACACTTTTTGTGATGAAGGTGACAAAAAAAATTGCATTTTTGGTACCGGTTTTATTTTTTCATTTTTTTACTGTGTTCATCTGAGAGGGTAGATCATGTGATATTTTCATAGAGCAGATCATTACGGACACAGTGATGCCTAATATGTCTAATTATTTTACATTTATTTCAGTTTTACACTCTAAAAGCATTTTTGAAGAAAAAAAAAATCACAACTCATTTTTTACAGGAAGAGATGATGGTTTGGTACTATTTTGGGGTAAATATGTCTTTTTGATCACGTGGAATGACACTTTTCGTGATGTAAGGTGACAAAAAAAAATAGCATGCTCAGTTTTTTTTAAGGCGCTAACCTGAGGTGGTAGATAATGTGACATTTTTATAGAACATGTCGTTACAGACGCGGAAATACCTAATATGTCTGGTTTTTTTTTTTTTTTGTTAGGGGACTTTTTTTTGTTAAAACTTTTATTTTGTATTATAAAAAAACACTTTTTTCACTTTTTATTTACTTTTTATTTTTGTCCCACTGTGGAACTTAACCTTTTCAATGTTTAATCCCTTTTTCAATTCAGTACAATACATTCTGTATTAAACTGAACTGTCAGCGCCTTATACAGTCTGTGTAAGGCATCGGAGCTGCTATGGCAACTATCGGCCCCCTGTCAGTGCAGCAGCATGTGAAAGGGTTAATCAGCCACCATCACCGCATACAGCGATGCCGGCGGATGCAGAAGGGGCCCGGCTATCAGAAACAGAAATTTGGCACAAAGTATGCAATGTGCCAGTCCTCAGGGGTAGAACACATGAGGTTCACGGTGGGCTGAAATGTACAAACAGTTCATCGGTTACTCGCGGTTTAGCAGACGCCTCCCTGGGCCAGCAATGCATTGAAGGGGAGAACAGCACTGGTTTCTCAGGGGCAGGCTCTATTACAGGGGACACCGGCAAGGTGGTGATTGACGTGCCCTTGATGGTGATTGGGTTTCTGAGTGCTTGTGCGGCTGGGCACAAGACTTAAATGTTGCAAAAACAGGTAGCAGCAGGTCTGTAGAGAGTCATTAGAGTAAAGCAAAACAATCAAAGTAATAAGTCTCTCACCCATCTCTGAAGCTTCAAATTGTAAGGAAAAGGAATTACTGCTGAACAGGTAGGGCTGGAAGTCTTCTCCTTGGCTGCGGCTGCAGAAATTCTCTGTAACGGGCAGGCAGTTGTCCCTTAGTAGTCCGGTCGGATCTCCGAAGTGGTAGTGACTCAATAGACATTGGTTTAAGAGATCTGGGTACATCAGGGATTTCCAAGGATCCTCCATGAGGTAGTTCTTCTGGCTGAAGTGGAACTGTATTTACCTTTGCGGGTAGAAACATAGCAACATAGAATGTGTCGGCAGATAAGAACCATTTGGCCCATCTAGTTTGCCCAATATACAGGACTGTTAAGCCATGGCATAAGGAACCACTATAGAGGATCTGATTCCAATAACAGTTTCTCAATTGTTTGCATTGGTCATTCTAGATTAGCAGATTTTTCAGGCACTTGCACTGTGGATGGAATTTCCTCTTGAAGAGCTCTTTTTAAACACAACTTAAGAAGGTTGCGATGCACTATTTGTGGTGCTCTGTTTTCTTTAGTGATTTCATAGACATCAGTCTCACCATTAGGAATAGCTGTAATGAGGTAGGGTTCTCTTTCCTATTTGCTATCCAGCTTGCTATTGCGGTGGTTATTTCTCAACCACACATGGTTACCAATTTCTAAAGGTTCTGCTTTAGCAGACTGGTTATAGTCGTTCTGTTGTTTGTTGTGTGCATTTGCCATATGGACTTGGACAATCTCTTGGACATCAGCTAGGCATTTTTGATGTTCACTCACTCAGTTTGTGGTAGAGGATTAATTGAATCTGGAACTTGCACATCCAGGGTGGGATCTGCAGGCAACTTTCCTTGATGGCCAAATATAAAATAATCCAGTAGAACAATGGATGGTATTGTTGTAAGCATGCATCAATTGAGATAGTAAAGTTGGCCACTCTAAGCAGGTGGTACAGCCCTCCACATTTCAATTAAGGTTTGATTCTTTTTTTTTCACAAAGTCCGTTACCTTGAGGATGGTAAGCTGTTGTTCTGATCTGACAATTGTGTAGTGAACACAGTAGACTCGAAGGCAGATCCTTGATCTGTAAGAATCTTCTCAGGGCATCCATAGGGCAACAGGAAGTTTTTCCAGAAAACATTTGTGGCAGTTTTGGCTGTCAGGTCTTTAACGGGTACAGCTACTACAAATTTGGGGTAGCGATCAATCATGGTCATGGCGTAAATATACCCTGAGCAACTTGATTCTAACTTTACATGATCAATAGCCACTATTTCTAGAGGTGTTTTACTTACAATGGTATGCAATGGTGCTCTCTGGTCATGTCTTTCATTTCTCCCAATGGCACAAGTAGAACATTCTCGACACCACTTTTGAATATCTCCTCTCATTCCAATCCAATAAAATCTTCTGCGGATAATAGCCTCAGTTTTTTGTACCCCAAAGTGTCCAGATCTATCATGGTACATTTTGAGGAGGATTCTGGCATCTCGGTGGGGTATTAGGATCTGGTACAGCCGATCATTGGGGATTGGATCTAGGGTTCTTCCTAACATTAATCCCTTTTGCATGAAGAGTTGCTTTCGGTGTCTCCATAGCTTGAGTAACTCTGGCTCTGCATTTCTCTTGCGAATTCTTTTGCCGGGGTTCTTCCACTGGTTAAGAAGTCTTGAAGTTTACCTAAGACTCTGCTTTCCGATTCTAACTTAATCCAACTTTATTTTTCAACTTTCAACTATTTTTCACTGCTTTATCTCTGACGGTGATGGCATCTTGTTGGGCAAAATGTCGGCAAAAAGCAGGCATCTCTACTTTTTCCCATATGTCTATCTGTTCAGTAGGATCTTCTTTGGTAGGCAGGCGAGATAAGGCGCACGCAATTTCATTTGACTTGCCTATTCTGTACTTTACAGTGAAATTGTAGTTGGCAAGACGTGAGGCCCATCTCTGCTCTAAGGCTCCTAACTTGGCTGGGTTGAGATGCGTCAGTGGGTTGTTATCAGTATAGGCCACAAATGGGGTTGTTGCAAGGTAGTATTTAAATTTTTCAGTAATGGTCCACACAAGTGCTAGAAATTCTAACTTGAAGGAACTGTAATTCTGGTAATTTTTCTCAGCACCTCTAAGGGATCTGCTAGCATAAGCAATTACTCTCTCTTTACCTTCTTGCACTTGAGACAGGACAGCTCCTAGGCCTCTCTTACTGGCATCAGTGTAGAGATGGAATGGCTGTTGATAATCTGGATAGCCCAAGACAGGTGGTTCTGTCAAATTCTTCTTCAGGAGTTGGAAAATGATATCTCTTTCTTCATTCTATTCAACAGGTATCTTGGATTTCTGGTACTTTTTAGGATGTCCTCTCAGGAGCTGTTGTATTGGTTCAGCAATCTGAGCAAAGTGAGGCATGAAACGTTTGTAGTATCCTGCAAAACTGAGAAAACTTCTCACCTCTTTTATTGTGGTAGGAGTAGGCCAATTCCAGACTGCAGCTATCTTTTCTTGGTCTGGCTTGACCCCTTCAGAACCGACAACATGTCCCAGGTACTTGACTTCTAATTTTAGTAGATAGCACTTGATGGCTTGATTTTGAGTCTATGCTTGATGAGGACTTGGAAAACTTCTGCAAGATGTTTTAAGTGACCCTTGTAGGATTTTGAATAGATGATTACAACATCCAGGTATAGCAGGACAGTTTTAAAATTCTTGTGGCCTAAACATCGTTCCATTCATCTCTGGAAAGTTCCAGGGGCATTGCAAAGTCCAACGGCATGTAGTTAAATTCAAATAGGCCCATAGTTTTTTTTTCACGATCTTCAGGAGCCATAGGAACCTGCCAGTACCCACTGGTTAAATCCAAGGTAGAAAAATTAGCTGAGGATCCTAACGCTGTCAGGGACTTTTCAATTTTTGGTAAAGGATAGGCGTCCTTGTGGGTGATTTGGTTAATTTTCCTATAGTCCACGCAGAATCAAATGTTACCATCTTTCTTTCAGACAAGGACTAGAGGTGCAGCCCATGGACTATTACTGTCTTGGATGATGTTTGAATCTTTCATTTCTTGGATCATCTGCTCGACAGATTGGTACATTGTCGGTGGTATAGGTATAGTACCTTTCCTTGATTGGAGGATGTGAACTTGATTGATTACACTGACTTCACCATAATCTGTAGGGTGTTTACTGAAGGCATGATGATGCTCTTGCACAACATTTAAGACTTTAAGATTTGTAGTTCCTCCTACTAGGAGAGTTGGCTCCCAGTAACCATGCACTGGTACGGGTTTGCTGTCGCTGGCTATAAGACTCAGCCAGGATTCTGGTGGTTGTGTTAACTGGTTCTGATCCCAGTACTTCTCAAATAGTTGTGACTTGAGACCCGGTATCCAATAAAGCAACTAAGGGAACCCCATTTATTGTATTCCCTTCAAACAGCTGATCCTGAGGATAGGTCAAAATTTTGCTGGAAAAAAAGTTGAACCTATTTGCTCAGACACTTTCCCACAGGAAAATAACCCCTGGGTGACCAATCATTGGCTGGGGAAGATTGAGGTGCACTTAATGGATCTCATAGAGTCAGAAGTAGGAACAGACGAACCAGGCGTTATCCTGCATGGAGAATAGGAATGCCAGCAGTGTTACTTTGGAGGCTAAATCTGCCAGGTAGGAGGAGGGAAATGCTGGCAGGTCCAAGCCAGAGTGATGTCTGTGCCCACTGTGAGGAATAGAGTATTGGCACACATGGACTACCGCTATAATAGTACCCCCTTTATGCTAGTGAACAAATCAATTCTAAACAAATCAGTGTAGTGTAGTGTAGATGATAATGGGATGGCAGGCACCCTTCAAAATATGACACCACTCCTCCAGGGCCAACTTCATAGTGAGCAGTTCTCTGTCTCCTACGGATTTATTTTGTTCTGCGGAGAAGGACTTTAAGAAAAAGCTGCAGATAACCATCTTACCAGACTAACCCTTCTGAGTAAGGACAGCTCAAGCTCCCACAGAGGATGTGTCTACCTTCAAATAGTGATGGAAAAACATTGGCTGGGACGGTTCGCAAATGCAATCAAATGTTCACGAATCGCAAGTTCACGGCGGGCCCCATTCTCTTTAATAGCAGGCAAACCTGGAAAACCTTCAGGTCATCTTTGCAGACACCAAATAGTTACTAGACGTGCACAAATAGTCCTATAACATGGACAGTGACATACTAGAGGGGGATCAATGACAAAAATTCCCACAAAAATATGTATTTTAGTCAGGGGCCATTTTTATGCCTCTTAAAGGGAAATTCCCCAAAATATGACCTGCTGCGGCCTAGAAAAATATTATTTTAGGCCACGGGAGTATGGGCCCTAAAAATTAGGTATTCACCTGACATAAAAGAACAAGTGATTATGTGGCTCGAGGTATATTAGACGGTCAGTGGATAACGATTTTACTGTAGTCCAGTACAAATACATGTCAAATGGTGCGATCTGAAGCGCTTCCACTATGATCGGGTCAAAGAAATGAGTGAAAGATTATGCCCAGGTACAATGCTTACATGACTTTTGTATCTCTCTCTCTCTACAACACTCTGTAATGTATATATTCAGTTATGCTGATTATCCATACAGATGTAGTACGGTTAACACACAACCTCTTAACTCACATTTTTTAACTCATCGCGTTATCTTGAAACAAAAGACATTTAAAAAAAAATTACTTAATGCATTTAATTGCAATTAGTTTACATAACACGTCTCCTAAAGCATGTGTGTTAACTCTACTACATCCGCATTTCATCCCTTCAAAAATGAGTACTTAATACCTGGTGTGACACAAACAAAATAATACGGTTACATCATACATCTCTACCTCACTGTGAGTGTATATATAGTTATACACACAGCGCGGTACAGATGTATGATGTCACCGGATGATTTCATACGTTTCACACACACATAAATACAGCCAGGTCCATAAATATTGGGACATCGACACAATTCTAACATTTTTGGCTCTATACACCACCGCAATGGATTTGACGTGAAACAAACAAGATGTGCTTTGACTGTAGACTGTCAGCTTTAATTTGAGGGCATTTACATCCAAATCAGGTGAACGGTGTAGGAATTACAACAGTTTGCATATGTGCCTTCCACTTGTAATGGGACCAAAAGTAATGGGACAATTGGCTTCTCAACTGTTCTATGGCCAGGTGTGCTTTATTCCCTCATTATCCCAATTACAATGAGCAGATAAAAGGTCCAGAGTAAATTTCAAGTGTGCTATTTGCATTTGGAATCTGTTGCTGTCAACTCTCAAGATGAGATCCAAAGAGCTGTCACTATCAGTGAAGCAAGCCATCATTAGGCTGAAAAAACACAACAAACCCATCAGAGAGATAGAAAAAACATTAGGTGTGGCCAAAATAACAGTTTGGAACATTCTTACAAAGAAGGAACGCACCGGTGAGCTCTGCAACACCAAAAGACCCAGAAGACCACGGAAAACAACTATGGTGGATGACCGAAGAATTCTTTCCTGGTGAAGAAAACCCCCTGCACAACAGTTGGCCAGATCAAGAAAACTCTCCAGTAGGTAGGTGTGTGTGTGTGTGTGTCAAAGTCAACAATCAAGAGAAGACTTCACCAGAGTGAATACAGAGGGTTCACCACAAGATGTAAACCAATGGTGAGCCTCAAAAACAGGAAGGCTAGATTAGAGTTTGCCAAACAACATCTAAAAAAGCCTTTACAGTTCTGGAACAACATCCTATTGACAGATGAGACCAAGATCAACTTGTGCCAGAGTGATAGGGGAAAAAAAAGCAACCAAAGAGTTTTTTAGGGGAAAGAAGTGGAATGTTATGCAATGGCCAAGTCAGTCACCTGACCTGAATCTGATTAAGGATGCATTTCACTTGCTGAAGACAAAACTGAAGGGAAAATGCTCCAAGAACAACCCGGAAGTGAAGACAGATGCCTGGCAGAGCATCACCAGAGATGAAACCCAGTGTCTGGTGATATCTATGTGTTTCAGACTTCAGGCTGTAATTGACTGCACAGGATTTGCAACCAAGTATTAAAGAGTGAAAGTTTGATTTAGGATTATTATTATATCCCATTACTTTTGGTCCCTTAACAAGTGGGAGGCACATATGCAAACTGTTGTAATTCCTACACCGTTCATCTGATTTGGATGTAAATACCCTCACATTATAGCTGACAGTCTGCAGTTAAAGCACATATTGTTCGTTTCATTTCAAATCCAATGTGGTGGTGTATAAAGCCAAAAATGTTAGAATTGTGTCCATGTCCCAATATTTATGGACCTGACTGTATATATAGATATTTTTGTTTATATATACATAAACTGCAAATATTATTCAGTAGTCTGGTGAAAGGCCCCGTCCATTACAAATATCCCCCACTTAATTTGCATGGGATTATACATTTTATATATTGTGAGGGATAAGCTCTTGTTTCGGGGGTCATTCTCACAGTTATCTTCAGGACACCAGGTTCAAGGTCCAAACAATGCATTTATTGTGGCACCCCAGCAAAAATAGAACAACAAAACAATAATAAATAAACACCTTGCCTGTCTGGGCTCTACCTAAACACCGTCATATCCCTGACTCACCCAAAGTAACGTTTACACACGGTCATCATATGTGGCTTTTCCAGCCAATCAGTCCAGGTGATCCTTCAACTCCTTTTGGGGAATTTTCCTCCCAACTCTAGCCTTGTGAGCCTTGTTCCCAGGCATCACAGCATCCCCCCAACATCCCGGCTAGCACCTGGCCCCTCAGCCAGCCCGGCTGAGACCACTCGTACAGAGCCTACAGCAGGATTCTGTTTCACAAAGACTCTCTCTCTCTCTTACTGACAGTCTGGGTTGGGCTCTTATCTCAGACTGATTGTGTCACCTGGTGCTGCCTCAGACCTGATGACTGACGGGGAAGACATGGAAACTCCTGCCATAAATCTCCCCTAGCAGCTATGAGGCCTGTCACTGCCTCACATACCCCCCCCTTTTGTTCAAGCCCATAGGGGCGAACACTAGATTCAAATCCAGATGCTCGTGAGCGGGCATCGCCCTGGCCTACAGTCTTACCCTTATTCTGCCAGACCCAGGACAACAGCGCTTAGTTTGTCACAAACATGAATTTATTCCGGAGCATATAAAACCTACGGGATTTCCTTGCCCATCTCATTAGCAGGTACTCTCTTTCACGAATGAGGATGATGCACTTTTGCACCCATGGTTTTTCTCTTTTCTTTTTTCTGTTCCTCTCCACATTTGGCATTCGGTCTCTGGAACTTCTCTCAGAAAATGTTTTTATACGACCGGCAGGCTCTCTTTTTAGATTTTCTGGCTTCTGCACATGCTCCTCATGTCCTTTCTTGGACTGCTGCAACTCTTGACTGAACTGTTTCTAGTCATGGTTGCGTCCTGACCTTTTCTCCTATGCCTTGCGGGTCTCCTTCAGCAGAGCAGGCTTATCCATGCTCGCTTCTTTTACGTGCCTCCAATTCACTTCTTCCTTCTTTCCAGCAGTGGTTTCCCCTGCATTGGCGGCAGTTTCAGAGACCTCTGCGTCTTTAGTGTTTTTTGTTCCACTACGGTAGCCGCTCCTTCAGTTACCGCAGCACCTGAGGACTTCCTGTCCTCCAACACCTCAGCCTTAACTTCTTCAGCCTTGGTTTTCTTGGACCCGGCATCATATACCTGCCGTCTTAAGTCCTTTTCTTCTTTCTCATCGAGGTAGGAGGTACCGGGGACACCGGGGTCTTCACCAGACTCGTCGACTTCTATCATTTTCTCCAGAGGCTCACTTAGGACACTGTTCTCCTTCCGGGAAGAATTCAGGAGAGCCAGCCCACAATGGTAGAGAGGATCCGCATACTGGTCATCCATCTCCTTGTATTCCTTCCCCAGCAGGCTACTTAGATGGCCTTGCAGGAAAAGGGGACGACTTTCGGGACCAGGTCCTGGCTACCCACTGCCATGAGTCTCTTGGCCTCTGCATCCACATTAGCCCCATAAACAGGATAAGCAGAAAGATCCTATGTCTTCTCTGCCTCGGTCGGCACCGCATCGCCTCCATCTCCAGACCCCTTCTTAATAGGCTCTGGCATAGACTTCTTTAACTCATAGACGTTCTTCCTGTCGTCATCCTTTGAGCTCATGATATCCTCCATCTCTGCTCTGAGTTGCTTGTTCAGCCTCTCAAATTCATCTTGCACTTCTTGGGCTTCTTCAAGGGCTCTAGCCAAGGAGAGGGCCTTGGTCTCTTTTTCCCGAGTATCCGCCTTTGCTCGGTCATGTTCTTCGGCATATCAGGCCAAGATGTATTTCTCTTCAACCCGGGGCCAGTCAATCTTCTTCGGTTTATTCTTAGTTTTTCGCACCAGTTTGTTAGAAGCACCCCGCTCTTGGGCCTCCTGGTCCAGCTGCTCCTTGTTGGGTTTCTCTTCAGCCCGGGGACGGTCAATCTTCTTCTGTTTCTTCTTAGTTTTTCACACCAGTTTGTTAGAAGCACCCCGCTCTTGGGCAACCTGGTCCAGCTGCTCCTCATTGGGTTCTGCTGCAGCAGATATAGGAGTATCACCATTCTCTTTTGGAGACCCTGTGGGGGTTCTACCCAGAGTCCCTTTAAGCACTTTATCAGTGTCTACCGCAGTTTTCTGTATTTCTTTGGCGCCTTTGCTCTTTACCTGGATATCAGGCCGTAGACCCTTCAGCTCACTCATTTCTTTCAGGGTCTCCTCCCTTGACCCCTCTGCAGCCTTCTTCAGTGTCTCTGTGAAGACAGCTATTCTTTTCTTTATCATATCTAGGGACTGTGTAGAAGGGAGAAATCATCTTCCTGATTGCAGCTGTACCGACATGTCAGCTCATCTACCACAGCCTGGGTATGGGTCTCAGACACTAGGCTGAACTCTCCCCACTTAACGCCTGTCATGTCAGGTACAACCCTTGTCTGGTCACTACCAGTAACCACCTCAATTTCACAAGACCTCGACATGGTAGCTTCCCTCTTGCAGTTTCTAACGGTCACAGCACACGTCACCTATACCGCTCGGGTCATTATTAACCCTGACCTCTAGGGGCACCTATGAGCTATTCCCCACTTGGGACATTAGTTTATTGACCCTAGAACACTATGGAGACTGCATATCCACCTCACACCCTCTAGGACTGCCACCCTTTCTTGCAGATTCACCAGAGTAGGATTGCTCTACTTTGTGTTCACATTTATCTGCACTTCTGCATCATTTATATATTTTCCACCAGGGGGCGCTTCTCCCCTGTCCATGACCTGAAATGGAAAAGGTATCTCATGCTCACAACTTTTACAAAAATCCACATTGTCATGAAGCCTTCAAGTAACTTTCACTTTGCATCTTATCTGCACCCTTGTTTTCAACTGCAGCTCCTTCACATTATCATTTAAAGGGACAGGTACAGATTCTGCAAGAGTTTTGTCTCCATTACTCAAAACCTCCAAGCTTAGTTCATGTATGAGCGTATTTGTAACATCAAGTTCACAAGACCCCGTTCTCACTGGAGTCACCCCGTCAGTGAGAACCACCTGATAGTTCTTATTATCCACATAATTGTCCCGAACATTTAACATTCTATCAGTCTCTGGGGCGGCTATCATGCTATCTCTTACCTGGGCTAGAATGGGATCGCTGACAAGTTTAGAGCAGCCTCTCCATGTGCAGCACTCAGTATCCTCAACAAGGAATTAGTTTCCTGCACCAGCTGCTTCATTATTTCCTCTGTGTTCCTTGTTTTCCACCAACTTTGACCAACTTTCACCAGGTAGTGGTTTCTCCTAGCAACCGCATCCCGGTTCCTCCATACATCCTCTCCAAGCACACCATCGACACCTTGGACTTTTGCAAAGCGTCCACTCAGTGTTGAAGACTTTGTCTTACGGGCCCACTGCAATTGCGCCTTCAAAGTCTCCCGCTCCACATCAAAGCACACCATTTCACTTGGGGCATAACCCACCTCTTTGGCCAGGCTTTCTCGACGTTTTATATGCATCCACTGCCTGAAATATTCGGTCATGAGATACATGAGATCAGACATTTCTGCAACAAAGTCCACTTAACCAGAGACCACAAAAAAATCCCTGCACAGTTTGCACCACACAAAAAAAAGTCCAGATTATCACCAGCAGCACCTGCTCCAATAAACAAACAGGCTACTTAGTTGTTGTTGCCTCTAGCAACCACGTTACCTTTTACTTTTCAGCATGCTTGCCCTTGCTGGTGTCCGCAGGTGCCCTGGTGCCCTCTTGCACGCATCCTCCACCAATTGTGAGGGATTAGCTCTTGTTTCGGGGGTCATTCTCACAGTTATCTTCAAGACACCAGGTTCAAGGTCCAAACAATGCATTTATTGTGGCACCCCAGCAAAAATAGAATAACAAAATAATAATAAATAAACACCTTGCCATCTGGCTCTCTACCTAAACACAGTCATATCCCTGACTCACCTAAAGTACTGTTGACACAAAGTCATCAGTCCAGGGGATCCTTCAACACCTTTTGGGGGATTGTGGCCCAGTTCTCCTCCCGACTCCGTGGCTCCTCACTCGTACAGCAAGACTCTGTTTTACGCTCTCTCTCTGACATACAGTCTGGGCTGGGCTCTTATCCCAGACTGATTGTGTCACCTGGTGCTGCCTCTGACCTGATGACTGATGGGGAAGACATGGAAACTTCTGCTATAAATCTCTCCTAGCAGCTATGAGGCCTGTCACTGCCTCACAATATGTGACCTATAAACTGTCCAACTCAATTGAAAAACAAACTGAAATCTTTTAGGTAGAGGGAAGAAAAAATATAAAAATAAAATAAGTGTGCACACCCTTAAACTAATACTTTGTTGAAGCACCTTTTGATTTTATTACAGCACTTTTTGGGTATGAGTCGATCAGCATGGCACATTTTGACTTGACAAGATTTGTCCACTCTTCTTTGCAAAAACACTCCAAATCTGTCAGGGGCACAGCCCTCTTCAGATCACCCCACAGATTTTCAATCAGATTCAGGTCTGGGCTCTGGCTGGGCCATTTCAAAACTTGAATCTTCTGGTGAAGCCCCTTTTAGGGCTGGTACATCAGTCTGCTTTTATTTTTTTTTTCTATATATACAGTACAGACCAAAAGTTTGGACACACCTCATTCAAAGAGTTTTCTTTATTTTCATGACTATGAAAAATGTAGATTCACACTGAAGGCATCAAAACTATGAATTAACACATGTCGAATTATATACATAACAACTAAAAATATGTCATATTCTAGGTTCTTCAATGTAGCCACCTTTTGCTTTGATTACTGCTTTGCACACTCTTGGCATTCTCTTGATGAGCTTCAAGAGGTAGTCACCTGAAATGGTTTACACTTCACAGGTGTGCCCTGTCAGGTTTAATAAGTGGGATTTCTTGCCTTATAAATGGGGTTGGGACCATCAGTTGCGTTGGGGAGAAGTCAGGTGGATACACAGCTGATAGTACTACTAAATAGACTGTTAGAATTTGTATTATGGCAAGAAAAAAGCAGCTAAGTAAAGAAAAAAGAGTGGCCATCATTACTTTAAGAAATGAAGGTCAGTCAGTCCGAAAAATTGGGAAAATATTGAAAGTGTCCCCAAGTGCAGTCACAAAAACCATCAAGCGCTACAAAGAAACTGGCTCACATGCGGACCGCCCCAGGAAAGGAAGACCAAGAGTCACCTCTGCTGCGGAGGATAAGTTCATCCGAGTCACCAGCCTCAGAAATCGCAGGTTAACAGCAGCTCAGATTAGAGACCAGGTCAATGCCACACAGAGTTCTAGCAGCAGACACATCTCTAGAACAACTATTAAGAGGAGACTGTGTGAATCAGGCCTTCATGGTAGAATATCTGCTAGGAAACCACTGCTAAGGACAGGCAACAAGCAGAAGAGACTTGTTTGGGCTAAAGAACACAAGGAATGGACATTAGACCAGTGGAAATCTGTGCTTTGGTCTGATGAGTCCAAATTTGAGATCTTTGGTTCCAACCACCGTGTCTTTGTGCGACGCAGAAAAGGTGAACGGATGGACTCTACATGCTTGGTTCCCACCGTGAAGCATGGAGGAGGAGGTGTGATGGTGTGGGGGTGCTTTGCTGGTAACACTGTTGGGGATTTATTCAAAATTGAAGGCATACTGAACCAGCATGGCTACCACAGCATCTTGCAGCGGCATGCTATTCCATCCGGTTTGCGTTTAGTTGGACCATCATTTATTTTTCAACAGGACAATGACCCCAAACACACCTCCAGGCTGTGTAAGGGCTATTTGACCATGAAGGAGAGTGATGGGGTGCTGCGCCAGATGACCTGGCCTCCACAGTCACCGGACCTGAACCCAATCGAGATGGTTTGGGGTGAGCTGGACCGCAGAGTGAAGGCAAAAGGGCCAACAAGTGCTAAGCATCTCTGGGAACACCTTCGAAGACTGTTGGAAGAACATTTCAGGTGACTACCTCTTGAAGCTCATCAAGAGAATGCCAAGAGTGTGCAAAGCAGTAATCAAAGCAAAAGGTGGCTTTTTTGAAGAACCTAGAATATGACATATTTTCAGTTGTTTCACACTTTTTTGTTATGTATATAATTCCACATGTGTTAATTCATAGTTTTGATACCTTCAGTGTGAATCTACAATTTTCATATGAAAATAAAGAAAACTTTTTGAATAAGAAGGTGTGTCCAAACTTTTGGTCTGTACTGTATATTGCAGTTGCCTGCCCGTGTGTGAGGCGCCACAGGCACAAAGACTGTACTGTGTGCATACCACTCATGTAGGGTGGCACAGCACCTTGCTGTTAAAAAACATTATTTTATTTTTCCTGTGTAATATAATTGCAGTTGCCTGCCAGTGAGTGTCAGGCCCACAGACTGTACTGTGCCCACTGCCCACCACTCATATAGGGTGGCACAGTACCTTGCTGTTAAAAAATTAGTAATATAATTGAAGTTGCCTGCCAGAGAGTGTTAGGCCCACAGACTGTACTGTGCCCACTGCCCACCACTCATATAGGGTGGCACAGCACCTTGTTGTTAAAAAAAGTCATTACATTTTTCCTCTCTAATATAATTGCAGTTGCCTGCCAGTGGGTGTCAGGCCCACAGACTGTACTGTGCCCACTGCCCACCACTCATATAGGGTGACACAGCACCTTGCTGTTCAAAAAATCATTACATTTTTCCTCTCTAATATAATTGCAGTTGCCTGCCAGTGGGTGTCAGGCCCACAGACTGTACTGTGCCCACTGCCCACCACTCATATAGGGTGGTACAGCACCTTACTGTTAAAAAAAGAAATTACATTTTTCCTCTGTAATATAATTGCAGTTGCCTGCCAGTGGGTGTCAGGCCCACAGACTGTACTGTGCCCACTGCCCACCACTCATATAGGGTGACACAGCACCTTGCTGTTAACAAAGTCATTTAATTGTCCTCTGTACTAAAATTGCAGTTGCCTGCCAGTGAGTGTCAAGCCCACAGACTGTACTGTGCCCACTGCCCACCACTCATATAGGGTGGTACAGCACCTTACTGTTAAATTTTTTTTTTTAATTTTTCCTCTGTAATATAATTGCAGTTGCCTGCCAGTGGGTGTCAGGCCCACGGACTGTACTGTGCCCACTGCCCACCACTCATATAGGGTGGCACAGCACCTTGCAGATAAAAAAATTCATAACATTTTTCTTCTGTAATATAATTGCAGTTGCCTGCCAGCGAATGTCAGGCCCACAGACTGTACTGTGCCCACTTCCCACCACTCATATAGGGTGGCACAGCACCTTGCAGATAAAGCTCGGAACCTTGACGCACCATCCTCCTCCAGCTCAGCTTCGGGCACCTCTCAAGTTACCACTTGCCCGCCCACCGCCACCACCAACACTAGCACCACAGCCGCTTCACCTGATCTGTCAGAGAAGTTATTTACACATCAGTTGGAAGAAATGAGTGATGCGCAACCTTTATTGCCAGAGGATGTAGATAACAGGGATATGTCTCAGTCAGGCAGCATTACACACATGCACATACAGTGTGATAATGATGATGTTGTACCCGTTGCCGCTTTCTTTGCTGAGTTGTCAGGTGAAGCGGTTGATGATGACGATTTGTCCGTGGATGTCACGTGGGTGCCCGCTCGAAGAGAAGAAGAACAGGGGGAAAGTTCAGATGGGGAGACTGAGAGGAGGAGGAGACGAGTTGGAAGCAGGGGAAGTCATCGCAAGGAGCTAGTGGCACAGTTAGACATCATGTATCGGCATTCGGGGTCAGCCAGACAGCACGCCAATCAACGCATGCTGTCGCCACCACCAGAATGCCGTCATTGCAAAGCTCAGCATTTTTGGGTGTGTCTGCCTCTGATAACAGCGATGCCATTTGCAACCTGTGCCAAAAGAAACTGAGTCGTGGGAAGTCCAACACTCACCTAGGTACAACTGCTTTGCGAAGGCACATGATCTCACATCACAAACGCCTATGGGATCAACACATGATGAGTACAAGTAGCACACAAACTCAAAGCCACCATCCTCCTCCTGGTCCAGCATCTTTAGCCACATCAACCACTGCTGTCCTCCTTGCCCCCTCTCAACCACCTGCCACTCCACCTCTCACCTTTAGCAGTTCTTGCTCATCTGCCCACAGTCAGGTGTCTGTCAATGAAATGTTTGAGCGTAAGAAGCCAATGTCACAGAGTCACCCCCTTGCCCGGTGTCTGACAGCTGGCTTGTTGGAACTCTTAGCCCGCCAGCTTTTACCATACAAGCTGGTAGAGTCTGAGGCCTTCAAAAAAAAAATTTGCTATTGGGGCACCGCAGTGGAAGGTACCCGGCCGAATTTCTTTTTTTCACAAAAGGCAATCCCCAACCTGTACTAGATTGTGCAAAAGGAAGTCATGGCATGTCTGGCACACAGTGTTGGAGCAAGGGTCCATCTGACCACTGATACCTGGTCTGCAAAGCACGGTCAGGGCAGGTATATCACGTACACTGCGCATTGGGTAAACCTGCTGATGGCTGCCAAGCATGGAATGCGTGGCTCTGCAGCGGAGTTGGTGACACCGACACGACTTGCAGGCAGGCATGCTGCCACCTCCTCTACTCCTCCTACAACATCCTCTTAGCTAACCTCCTCGGCTGAGCCCTCTTCTGCTGCTGCGTCTTGCTCCACATCAACTACACCCCCCCCAGCTCCCCAGGAGCTATTCCACATCCCGGATACGACAGTGTCACACCGTCTTGGGGTAACTTGCCTGAAAGCAGAGAGCCACACCGTACCAGCACTCCTGTCTGCCCTGAACGCACAGGTGGATAAGTGGCTGACCCCGCACCAACTAGAGATCAGCAAAGTGGTGTGTGACAACGGAAGCAATTTATGGGCGGGATTGATTTTGGTCATTAAAGCCTACTAGGCCAACAATGGGCCCACACTGCAGAATCATTGTTTTCTGGGTCACTTAACTGTCACTGAACTACCTCAGCACGACCATAAGCTTTGAAAAACCGCCATCGCCTGCAATCTCCCGAACGTGTGCACGAGCACAGTCATCACTACACCAAGATTGACGCATAGAGGAATAAAATTTATGTCATGAGTGTGTCAACTATTGATGACAACTCTTTGCGGTTGTTTGCGGTGCATTTAACTGGGAGTTTGGTCTGTCAGAGTTTGGCCTGTCACTGTGAAGCGGGCGTAACCCTTACACTACCTGATCAATACAACATCATACCTGATCGTATACACACACTGGATGCTTTAAAGCACGTTATTCCAAACAATTTAGGAATGTTAGGTGATTTATGCCCTTTATGGATTAAAACCCGACTCTACATCAACTACGTAATTTTCCAAGGATCCCCCTCCGGCATGCCACAGTCCAGGTGTAAGTCCCCTTGAAACAACTTTTCCATCACTATTGTGGCCAGAAAGGGTCCCTGTGGGTTTTAAAATTCGCCTGCCTATTGAAGTCTATGGCGGTTCGCCCAGTTCGCCCGTTCGCGAACATTTGCATAAATTCGCGTTTGCCGTTCGCGGACGGAAAATGTTATGTTTGCGACATCTCTAATGAGGAATAGTCGGAGGAGCAGGTGGAGGGAGAGCAGCCCAGACCCTCCAATAATGTAGCTGCCCCTCCCCCACCTGATGCGGGCGAAATGTTGGACATAGAGTCTGAGCAGCACCCACCCTCCGATAATGTAGCGGCCCCTCTCCCACCTGATGCGGGCGAAATGTTGGACGTAGAGTCTGAGCAGCCCAGACCCTCCAGAAGAGGAGGAGGATGTCTACACCCCCCACCAGGAGAGTAAATATGTGCACACATCAATATAATTTGGTATACATAACATACACAAACATCCCATGATCCCCCCACCACCCTGCATCTCCGGAGATGCAATGCACATATCTAAGGAATCCGAACAATAGCAGCCCTTAGTTAACATGTCTGCCTGTTTAGCTGAGCAGCCATTGCACCCCGGTTCCCAAGCGATTATGCCTGGGGGCCGGGTGTTTGTTGGTCCGTAATAGTACGTCCCTGGTCGCCAAGTCTTACGTCCTGCTGTGGCGTACTATAATGGGCCGGTCGTGAAATGTTTAAAAGTGCCAACAATGAGGGGTCAACAGAAACTACATTACTAGAAAACAACAAAACTGCACCCTAACTCTGTAAGCTACCTAAAAAATATTAACTAACCAAAGAAATAATATTATACTCTATCCGAACTATTACTAAGCAAACAACACTATAATTAACATAAAGATCTATAACTACAGAATTTAGATGTAAATCGGCAGTGTTTAAATACATACCCCACACAATGCACAAATTTTCTTGTAACATGAATTGCAATATTTTATTTTATTTTTTACAAACAGTAATAAAGAAATGCATCAAACGCATGGCCCAGATGCAGCGTGACCACTGTAAAAACATGCAGGAAGTTGACAAGCTGCTAATGAGGGTCAACAAGATGGTTAAGCACCTGAACAAAATGCACCTGCAAGGGATGCAGGAAATGGGGGAGCTACTTTCCAAACTTAAAAAGTTGCCCTAGAGGCCTTTTTTTAAATTATGTTAATAAATAGTTTTTGAAGTGTTATAACACGTGCTTTCTTTTTTTTGTTATGTTATGTGTAAAGGATCTCCTGGCACCCCAACCGGGTACCTCCTTATGGTATAATTTTAACTGATAACTTAGTTGTAAGGCGTCTTTAGTCCAGGGTCAAACTCATCTGGATCAGGAAAGACAGCAGTAGGTACATGGTAACACTGTCATATAAGGCCCAGAAATAACTCAGCAGTGTCAGGACATACAGCAGCAGGTATTTGTAACGGTGAAGTATAAAACCCACGCATAATTCATCAGGGTCAGGACAGACAGCAGCAGCAGGTAGACGATAACGGTCGAGTATAAGGCCTACACATAGCTCGGCATAACTCAGCAGGACAGGCAAGCAGCAGCAGGTTCTAAGTGTGCACTGTGCAGCAGAAATGTGTTCCCAGGAATGGGCCCCCATCAGACCAGGTCAAAACCATAAATAACTAAGACAGCTCTGACAGCAGCATGTTGTAAGTGTGCAGCAGGAATGCGTTAACATGCCCCAAAAAAGCACTATTTTATATTGTAAATTAAAAAAAAATATTTTTACTTATTGAAACCACAATAACAATTTGTACTAAATTAACTAGACACACCACCTGCATCAGTCTGCTATCAGTTTCCATAATGGGCACATCAAATCCGGCTGCTGGCGGGGTCCTCGGTGGCTGCCTCCAGTGCGCAGCCCGGATCATCGATCACAGGTCATGTTGCAGAATAAGCCTTTAAATGTGAGGCTTGTCTACACCTGGGGGGGTTGTGTCACACAGCCCGGGGCAGACTTCACAAGGAAGGGGCTGACAGGCAAAGTGGAGCACCTACACTGTCATTCTGCAGAGCGGAGTTTGGAGTCTGTTCTGAAGGCACCAATGTGTTCCAGAGTTACATAGAACTGCCAGTAAAATGTCCCCACATAACGAAAGCAGCTTTGCTTCATTTTGGTTGACTTGAAATAGAATCATTTTTTATTTATTTTTTGTTACAAAGAACACATCATAGTGATGTGTACTGTGCAAAAAAAAAAAAAATATATATATATATATATATATAATGAAGAAAATCCGCAGCACTCCTTGAAGTGTAGAAAAAATGTGTAGTTTTATTCACACATGTCAAATAAGACAACGTTTCGGTTCTCTCACAGAACCTTTTTCAAGTCAAGTGAACATAAAGTGCATAAGTGCTTATGCACTTTATGTTCACTTGACTTGAAAAAGGTTCTGTGAGAGAACCGAAACGTTGTCTTATTTGACATGTGTGAATAAAACTACACATTTTTTCTACACTTCAAGGAGTGCTGCGGATTTTCTTCATTGTTTTACGTCTCGAATCGAGGGACCACCGCCGGCACCACACAGCTACGGCTGAGCAAACGACAGGAGTGCTGCCTGAAACTTCTTTTATGGATCTATATATATATATATATATATCTATTTGTCACGCAACTGGGGGAGGAGGGAGGTTTGACTTTGCTCAGCCTATCACTGTCCACAGCGCTAAACCACTTTAGCCAGTGATTAGCTGAACCAGCATTTCCAGCCTTTTCACGTTTTTCAAGCCAGGACCATGACTGCAGAGCATTATGGAGCAGAAGAATATCAGTATGGCAGCAGAGGGGGAACTATGAGGTGAATAACACTTTTATTTTTAACTCATCCTGACTATTAAAAAATATGTATTTCCTCAGAACAACCCCTTTAATACTTCATGCTTTCTTCTTTCCACAATAATATAGCGATAGCATAATATATGTGTGTGTGTGTGTGTGTATATATATATATACAGTACAGACCAAAAGTTTGGACATACCTTCTCATTTAAAGAGTTTTCTTTCTTTTTATGACTATTAAAATTGTAGATTCACACTAAAGGCATCAAAACTATGAATTAACACATGTGGAATTATAGTGGATAAAAAGTTCCAGAGGCTCAACTGTCCACAATTCACGGGTTGGTGCTCTCTCCAAATGTCAGTACCTATTGCCAGTTATATATATACTATAGAAAAGATAAGATAGTGGAGGGCACTCAGATGACTGGGTATATAGATAATTGTCGATACAGGTATAATATGGAAGGTTTATTATATAAAATATATAGATTATATAAAATATATATACACACACAGTACTGGATCCATCGATTCAGTAATCTTGAGGCATATATAAATAACAGGTGAATTAATTGGCTCAATATAAAATAGTCTGTTGAACTATGTCTTAACCTACTTGTACAGGTGATCAGTCTGTACAGAGGTATTCCTCCAAATGAAATAAAATTATGTGCACAATAAAATTGTTGGTATTATGGGTATTACTGCCTGAATCCTGGATAGGTATTTGCGGCCGTATATGCTAAAGAACAGTCTTACCCCATCAGTTGTGAGTCTCAGGGGAGATTCTGTATGTACAGTGTCCCGATGTGCAGGCGATGGTTCGGTCCTGGATGGCGTTGGTGCGCACGTGGTGTGATGCTCCCTCAGCGTCTCTCTCCATAATACCAACAATTTTATTGTGCACATAATTTTATTTCATTTGGAGGAATACCTCTGTACAGACTGATCACCTGTACAAGTAGGTTAAGACATAGTTCAACAGACTATTTTATATTGAGCCAATTAATTCACCTGTTATTTATATATGCCTCAAGATTACTGAATCGATGGATCCAGTACTGTGTGTGTATATATATTTTATATAATCTATATATTTTATATAATAAATCTTCCATATTATACATGTGGAATTATATATACATAACAAAAAAGTGTGAAACAACTGAAAATATGTCATATTCTAGGTTCTTCAAAGTAGCCACCTTTTGCTTTGATTACTGCTTTGCACACTCTTGGCATTCTCTTGATGAGCTTCAAGAGGTAGTCATCTGAAATGTTCTTCCAACAGTCTTGAAGGAGTTCCCAGAGATGCTTAGCACTTGTTGGCCCTTTTGCCTTCACTCTGCGGTCCAGCTCACCCCAAACCATCTTGATTGGGTTCAGGTCCGGTGACAATGGAGGCCAGGTCATCTGGCGCAGCACCCCATCACTCTCCTTCATGGTCAAATAGCCCTTACACAGCCTGGAGGCGTTTTTGGGGTCATTGTCCTGTTGAAAAATAAATGATGGTCCAACTAAGATCTCAAATTTGGACTCATCAGACCAAATCACAGATTTCCACTGGTCTAATGTCCATTCCTTGTGTTCTTTAGCCCAAACAAGTCTCTTCTGCTTGTTGCCTGTCCTTAGCAGTGGTTTCCTAGCAGATATTCTACCATGAAGGCATGATTCACACAGTCTCCTCTTAATAGTTGTTCTAGGGATGTGTCTGCTGCTAGAACTCTGTGTGGCATTGACCTGGTCTCTAATCTGAGCTGCTGTTAACCTGCCATTTCTGAGGCTGGTGACTCGGATAAACTTATCCTCCGCAGCAGAGGTGACTCTTGGTCTTCCTTTCCTGGGGAGGTCTGCATGTGAGCCAGTTTCTTTGTAGTGCTTGATGGTTTTTGTGACTGCACTTGGGGACACTTTCAAAGTTTTCCCAATTTTTCGGACTGACTGACCTTCATTTCTTAAAGTAATGATGGCCACATGTTTTTCTTTACTTAGCTGCTTTTTTTCTTGCCATAATACAAATTCTAACAGTCTATTCAGTAGGACTATCAGCTGTGTATCCACCTGACTTCTCCACAACGCAACTGATGGTCCCAACCCCATTTATAAGGCAAGAAATCCCACTTATTAAACCTGACAGGGCACACGTGTGAAGTGTAAACCATTTCAGGTGACTACCTCTTGAAGCTCATCAAGAGAATGCCAAGAGTGTGCAAAGCAGTAATCAAAGCAAAAGGTGGCTACTTTGAAGAACCTAGAATATGACATATTTTTAGTTGTTTCACACTTTTTTGTTATGTATATAATTCCATATGTGTTAATTCATAGTTTTGATGCCTTCAGTGTGAATCTCCAATTTTCATAGTCATGAAAATAAAGAAAACTCTTTGAATGAGAAGGTGTGTCCAAACTTTTGGTGTGTACTGTATAAATATATATATATATACACACATATATCTATACACACACTGCCTGTCCCAAAAAAAAGTTGCCACCCCAAAAAAAAGTCACACACTCTAATATTTCGTTGGACCGCCTTTAGCTTTGATTATGGCACGCATTTGCTGTTGCATTGTTTCAATAAGCTTCTTCAATGTCACAAGATTTATTTCCATCCATTGTTGCATTCATTTTTCATCAAGATCTTGCAATGCTGATGGTAGAGTCTGACTGCTGCGCAAAGCCTTCTCAATGGGGTTAAGGTCTGGACTCTGTGGTGACCAATCCATGCATGAAAATGATGTCTCATGCTCCTTGAACCACTCTTTCACAATTTAAGCCGATGAATCCTGGCATTGTCATCTTGGAATATGCCCGTGCCATCAGGGAAGCAAAAAATCCATTGATGGAATAACCTGGTCATTCAGTATCTTCAGGTAGTCAGGTGAACTCATTCTTGGAGCACATACTGTTGCTGAACCTAGACCTGACCAACTGCAGATACCCCAGATCATAGCATTGCCCCCACAGGCTTGTACAGTAAGCACTAGGCATGATGGGTGCATCACTTCATCTGCCTCTCTTCTTACCCTGATGTGCCCATCATTCTGGAACAGGGTAAATCTTGACTCATCAGACCACATGACCTTCTTCCATTGCTCCAGAGTCCAATCTTTATGCTCCCTAGAAAATTGAAGCTTTTTTTTCTGGTTTGCCTTACTGATTAGTGGTTTTCTTATGGCTACACAGCTGTCACGCCTTGCCCTGTGAATGTGCGGAGGTCTGTCAGACTGGCTGCAAATGTCTGACTTCTCTGTTTGTTTTGGTTTGTGTCACCGCCAGTTCTGTGAGTAGGTCTTGCAGATGTTCTTCTCTACCTCTTGTATGATATTCTTTGTTTTGGTTTCACTTTCTCATCTCCTTTCCATCTGCCAGGTGTCACTTATTTCGACTAATCGTCTTCCTTTATAATCCCTCCCATACTGCCTCACTTTGTGGTTTATACTACTTCCTGGATGAAGTGTTCACTGCTGGAGGCTGCTTCTGCTGTTTGTTTAGATAAGTCTTTTATTATATTGTGTTTCCTTGCTGGCTTGATTCTAGGTGACCCTGACTCCGTCCGTATTAAGTGCAGGGAGTCGGTGGTCGTGTCCACTCACTATCATAGGGTTTTCAGGTGTCACACAGTATTAGGTACGTGGGCATGCAATTGTCTACCATACAGTCCCTTGCATGTGCATAGCAGTCAGGGAGAGCTCTTAGGGTTTTATAGGGCTCACATATAAGCTCCTTAGTTTGGGATCAAGCCTGTTGCTAGTTTATTTATATGTTCCAGCTATCTGCTAACTTCATGTGTGACAGTTTGAGTTTTAGCTGGATCCACCTTCCCTCAGGTGTACTGGGGTTGAGTGTTAGTGAGGCTATTTATCCCTCCTTCCCCCAGTGGCCTATGCGGGTTAAAGTTCTTTCCTGTGAGCTCTGGATGTGTGGTGGATTGTCTGCTCCAGCTCTGCTAAAGATAAGTCCCCTCCGTTATTTCGCTTTGTGTCTTTTATCTAGGCCTCTAGGGAGATGCTTGCTTCCTCCGGGTTTGAATAAGCAGGTTGCCTCTTTCCTTTTCCCTACTGCTTAGGGTTTGCCCAGGGTGTATAGAGTTAGGCACAAGGGCATGTGCATATCCACCATTAGGGTATGCACATGGGCACAGCAGTTTAGGGAAAACTTTTAGGGATCGCTAGGAGGTGACCCTTTTCTCCCTAGCTTTTGGGCCTAGTCATTTGTTCTGTTTGTTTTCCTGTGTTTGGTTATTTCCCCGCTAACCTACCTATCGTGACATTATAACCCACCCAAACAAAAATGTAACTTCCCTGCTGTTTACGAAATGGAGGCTTTGGATGCTTTGCTTGATCACATACAGGGATTGTCGCTGGAGGTTGCTGACCTCCACAGTTCTGTTGCACGGTGTCAGTATGCTCTGGTGTCTGGCGCAGTTGGAGGAAATCAGGTCTGCTTTGAGCCTAAAGTCGCTCTCCCTGATTGGTTCTCAGGTGGTGGTAATGACTTTATTCGGTTCAGGGAGTCCAGCAGGTTGTATTTTCGTCTGCGGCCGATGTCATCTGGTGACAAGAATCAAAGAGTTTGGATCATTATATCTCTGCTCAAACGAGACGCGCATTCCTGGGCTTTTTCTCTGCTGACCGGCTCACCATCCCTCCAGTCGGTGGATGCATTTTTTAGAGCCTTGGGCTTGATTTATGATGATCCAGACCGGGTCTCTATTGCTGAATCTAAGTTGTGCAGTTTGTTACATGGAGAACGTACTGCGGAGTCGTATTGTGCAGAATTTTGAAGATGGGCACCTGACTCGGGGTGGAATGATCCTGCACTCCGGAGTCAGTTTTGTCAGGGGCTATCTGAGAAGTTAAAAGATTCCCTTGCTTTTCATGAGTATCCTGATTCATTGGAGGCGGCTATGTCTTTGGCAGTGCTGCTTGATAGACCTCTTAGAGAGAGGTATAGGATTCCTCTTGAGCGGGGGGTCTTGTCTGTAAGTGCATCTATCCCACCTATTCCCCGGGGTAATATGACATTTGAATCTGGGGCAGGAGAGGAGCCTATGCAGTTGGGCCAGGTTTCCTTTCGCTCAGGTGATAGGGATTTTAGGAAGCTTAATGAGCTATGTTACTTCTGTGGAAAAGAAGGTGACTTTGTTTTTATGTGTCCTTTTGTTAAACCTCAAAGCGGTAATAAAAAACTACGGAGGTATTCACATAAAGAGGAAAAAAAGCTTCCCTGACTCTTGGTAGTGTGAATTGGGAGTCTGAGCAAGCAAATATGCATTCTCCCTGCAATACCCATTTCCTCCTGCCTGCCATAGTGGAGCTAGACTCAGGAAATTTGGATTTTGAGGTATTTGTTGACAGTGGTGTGATTTTATTGATTTTCAGTTCCTCCAAAATCTTGGTTTTAGAACTAGCACTTTAGATAAAGAGATACCTGTGTTTGCTATTGATTCCTCCCCTCTCTCACAAAAGAGTCTTACTCATATCATTCATGACATTTAGTTAAGGGTGGGTGATTCACATGTTAAGTCCATTTCTTGTTTTGTATGAAGGGCTTGCCTGCGCCGATGGTTCTGGGTTTACCATGGTTGATAAAGCATAACTCTACTATTGACTGGCAAACAAGACAAATCAGTAGCTGGAGTGAATTTTGTTCGGACAATTGTCTTTGTGTCAACTACGGTCCTACCTCAGTTTCTCAATGATTTTGCAGACGTATTCTTGGAGGGTGGAGCTCAGGAGCTGCCCTCCCATCGAGAATATGATTGTCCAGTCAATCTCATCCCTGGAGCTAAACTGCCAAAATCTCGGCTATACAAACTTTCCCAACCCGAAAGAGAGGCTATGCGGAAGTATATTGCAGAGAGTTTGGAAAAGGGACATATTAAGCCATCTAAGTCCCCTGTGGCCGCCGGCTTCTTTTTCGTAAAAGCGGGATCACTTAGACCATGTTTGGATTTCCAGGAATTGAATCTCATTACTTCCATGATCCGTATGCCTTTCCTTTGATTTCTGATCTATTTGATCAAATTATCGGAGCTAAGGTGTTCTCCAAGTTGGATTTAAGAGGAGTTTATAATCTGATCAGAATTAAGGAAGGAGATGAGTGGAAAACGGCCTTCAATACACCTAAAGGTCATTTCGAGAGTCTTGTCATGCCCTTTGGTTTAACTAATGCACCAGCGGTCTTTCAGCGATTTGTCAATAATATTTTCCTTCATTTAGTGGGAAGGTTCATTGTTATCTACCTTGATGACATACTGATTTACTCACCCGATTTGGAGACCCATCAGGATCACGTGAGACAGGTGTTGTCGATCCTTCGGGAGAATAAATTGTATGCAAAATTGGAAAAATATGTATTTGCTGTCCAGGAGCTACCGTTTTTGGGATACCTGCTTTCTGACTCTTGTTTTTGTATGGACCTCAAAAAGGTCCGGGCGGTACTAGAATGGGACCGGCCTGAGAATCAGCAAGCTCTGATGCAGTTTTTGGGTTTTACCAATAACTACAGGAAATTCATCTTGAATTATTCCACCATTGTAAAACTTTTGACAGATATGACTAAAAAAGGCGCCGACTTTTCTGTCTGGTTGAATGAGGCATTACAGGCCTTTTCTGCTATTAAGAAATGTTTTGAGTCTGCTCCCATTCTGATACAACCTGATGTGTCTCAACCATTTGTCGTGGAGGTTGATGCATCAGAAGTGGGGGGTTGGAGCAGTTCTGTTGCAGGGTTCATCCCCTAGCAAATGGCGTCCGTGTGCTTTCTTCTCTAAGAAACTCTCGGCCGCTAAAAGAAATTATGATGTAGGAGATAGAGAGTTGCTGGCCAGTGATGGTCAGTTTGCAGTGTTCGCCAGCGAACACATGCAGGCTGCCATCTTTAGTAAGATAGACTCACCCGTCTGGCGATGCACAGGTAAGCCCTTACCTGTGCCCAAAGCGGGTCTAAAATCAAATGCAGTCACCGGGAGCAGGCAGTTCCGAGAACAGCTACCGGGGGCCTTCATCGGGCTGTTCTCAGAACTGCCTGCTCCCGGTGACTGCATTTGATTTCAGGCCGGCTCCCGTGACAGGCACAGGTAAGGGCTTACCTGTGCATCGCCAGATGGGTGAGTCTACCTTACTAAAGATGGCAGCCCGCATGTGTTCGCTGGCAAACACTGCGAACTGACCATCACTGTTGCTGGCCATTAAGTCGGCCTTTGAGGAATGGCGTCATTGGTTGGAAGGGGCTACTCATCCTATTATGGTATATACTGACCACAAGAATTTGGCTTACCTGCAGTCTGCTAAGAACCTGAATTCTAGATAGGCGATATGGTCACTGTTTTTTACTAGGTTCAATTTTGTGGTCACCTTTTGCCCTGGGGTTAAAAACGTCAAGGCAGATGCGTTGTCACGTAGTTTTCCCGGGGGGAGTGATTCGGAGGATCCCGCTCCGATTTTAGCTGATGGGGTGGTGGTTTCCACTCTGTACCCCGAGTTGGAGATGGAGGTGTTGGGGGCCCGGGAGGAGGCTCCTGATTCTTGTCCTTCAGACAAGTTGTTTGTTCCTGCTGAACTGGAATGCAAGGTGTTCAAGGAACATCATGATGCAGTCCTTGCGGGACATCCTGGAAGCAAATCCACCATAGATCTTATTTCCCAGAGATTCTGGTGGCCAGGATTGCGCAAGGGTGTGGAGGGTTATGTGGCAGCTTGTGAGACCTGTGCACGCGCGACGGTGGCTCACACTCAGCCTTCAGGAGCCCTTCTTCCTTTGTCCATTCCGTCTCGTCCTTGGATGAATTTGTCCATGGACTTTATTACCGATTTACCGAGTTCCTCTGGAAAATCTGATTTTGGTGGTTGTGGACCGCTTGAGTAAGATGGCCCACTTTGTACCGTTACCTAGCTTGCCCAATGCCAAAACTCTTGCTCAGGTTTTTATAGATAACATTGTGAAAATACATGGCATTCCCTCTGATGTGGTGTCTGATAGGGGGACGCAATTTGTTTTCAGGTTTTGGAGGGCGTTCTGCTCTCGTCTGGGAATTCAACTGTCCTTATCTTCGGCTTTTCATCCCTAGTCGAATGGACAGACAGAGCGCACTAACCAAACCATGGAGACCTATTTGAGGTTTTTTATTGCCGAGAACCAGGATGACTGGTCCCCGTTTTTGTCTCTAGCCGAATTTGCCTTGAATAACAGTAGGCAGGAGTCAACTGATAAGTCACCATTTTTTGGCGCATATGGTTTTCACCCAGTTTGGTACTTTTTCTGGGACTGGATCTTCTAAGGTGCCAGAAGAGGAGAGATTCTCTTCCGCCTTGCCATATATCTGGCGGAAAATCCAGGTTAATTTGGAAAAGATGGGTGAAAGGTCTGGACCTGTATGTGGGTGATTCGGTGTGGTTGCCCACTAAAAACATTAAGCTGAAGGTACCATCTTGGAAATTGGGTCCAAGATTTATTGGCCCTTACAAAATCTCTGCAATTGTCAACCTGGTGGCGTTTCGTCTGGATCTTCCGCAGACCTGGAAGATCCGTAATGTGTTTCTCAGGTCTTTATTAAAAAAATATGTGGAACCATGTTTATTGCCACCTCCCCCTGTCCTCGTGGATGGCAATTTGAAGTTTGAGATCTCTAGGTTTCTCGACTTACGTGTTCTTCGAGGTTTCCTTCAGTACCTGGTGCACTGGAAGGGATACAGTCCCGAGGAAAGAATGTGGGTTACGGCTACTGATGTCAGTGCTAGCCACCTGGTGAGGGCCTTTCACAGGCCACACCTAGATAAAGTTGGTCCTGGTGTCTGGAGGTCACCCGTAGAAGGTGGGGTACTGTCACACCTTGCCCTGTGAATGTGTGGAAGTCTGTCAGACTGGCTGCACATGTCTGACTACTCAGTTTGTTTTGGTTTGGGTTTTAGCTGGATCCACCTTCCCTCAGCTGTACTAGGGTTGAGTGTTAGTGAGGCTATTTATCCCTCCTTCCCCCAGAGGCCTGTGCGGGTTATAGTTCCTTCCTGTGAGCTCTGGATGTGTGGTGGATTGTCTGCTCCAGCTCTGCTCAAGATAAGTCCTCTCCATTATTTCCCTTTGTGTCTTTTATCTAGGCCTCTAGGGAGACGCTTGCTTCCTCCGGGTTTGAATAAGCAGGTTGCCTCTTACCTTTTCCCTACTGCTTAGGGTTTGCCCAGGGTGTATAGGTTTAGGCACGAGGGCATGTGCATATCCACCAACTTTTTGGGATCGCTAGGAGGTGACCCTTTTCTCCCTAGCTTTTGGACCTAGTCATTTGTTCTGTTTGTTTTCCAGGTTATTTCCCTGCTTACCTACCTAGCGTGACAACAGCTGTTTAGTCCAAATCCCTTGAGTTCCCTTCACATTGCGCGTGTGAAAATGCTCTTACTTTCACTATTAAATATAGCCCTGAGTTCTACTGTTGTTTTTCTTCGATTTGATTTCACCAAATGTTTAAGTGATTGCAGATCACGAACATTTAGGATTTTGTTCCCCGCCACATTTCTTCCTTGAATACGATGGGTCCCCACTTTCCTTCCAGTTGGACAGTTCTTTACCCAATTTTAGTAGTTTCTGCAATCTCCTTAGATGTTTTCTCTGCTTGATGCATGCCAATGATTTGACCCTTCTCAAACAAACTAACATCTTTTCCACAACCACGAGATGTGTCTTTCAACATGGTTGTTTAAGAAATGAGAAACAACTCATTGCACCAGTTGGAGTTAAATAACTTGTTGCCAGCTGAAAAATAATCGCCCATGCAGTAATTATCTAATAGGAGGCTCATAACTATTTTCTTAGTTCAATCCAGGTGGTGACTTTTATTTTGGACAGGCAGTGTATATAAATATATATATATTTATATATATACAGTACAGACCAAAAGTTTGGACACACCTTCTCATTCAAAGAGTTTGCTTTATTTTCAGGACTATGAGAATTGTAGATTCACAATGAAGGCATCAAAACTATGAATTAACACATGTGGAATTATATACATAACAAAAAAGTGTGAAACAACTGAAAATATGTCATATTCTAGGTTCTTCAAAGTAGCCACCTTTTGCTTTAATTACTGCTTTGCACACTCTTGGCATTCTCTTGATGAGCTTCAAGAGGTAGTCACCTGAAATGGTCTTCCAACAGTCTTGAAGGAGTTCCCAGAGATGCTTAGCACTTGTTGGCCCTTTTGCCTTCACTCTGCGGTCCAGCTCACCCCAAAACATCTCGATTGGGTTCAGGTCCGGTGACTGTGGAGGCCAGGTCATCTGGTGCAGCACCCCATCACTCTCCTTCATGGTCAAATAGCCCTTACACAGCCTGGAGGTGTGTTTGGGGTCATTGTCCTGTTGAAAAATAAATGATGGTCCAACTAAATGCAAGCCGGATGGAATAGCATGCCGCTGCAAGATGCTGTGGTAGCCATGTTGGTTCAGTATGCCTTCAATTTTGAATAAATCCCCAACAATGTCACCAGCAAAGCACCCCTACACCATCACACCTCCTCCTCCATGCTTCACGGTGGGAACCAGGCATGTAGAGTCCATCCGTTCACCTTTTCTGCGTCGCACAAAGACACGGTGGTTGGAACCAAAGATCTCAAATTTGGACTCATTAGACCAAAGCACAGATTTCCACTGGTCTAATGTCCATTCCTTGTGTTCTTTAGCCCAAACAAGTCTCTTCTGCTTGTTGCCTGTCCTTAGCAGTGGTTTCCTAGCAGATATTCTACCATGAAGGCCTGATTCACACAGTTGTTCTAGAGATGTGTCTGCTGCTAGAACTCTGTGTGGCATTGACCTGGTCTCTAATCTGAGCTGCTGTTAACCTGCGATTTCTGAGGCTGGTGACTCGGATGAACTTATCCTCCGCAGCAGAGGTGACTCTTGGTCTTCCTTTCCTGGGGCGGTCCGCATGTGAGCCAGTTTCTTTGTAGCGCTTGATGGTTTTTGTGACTGCACTTGGGGACACTTTCAAAGTTTTCCCAATTTTTCGGACTGACTGACTTTCATTTCTTAAAGTAATGATGGCCCCTCGTTTTTCTTTACTTAGCTGCTTTTTTTCTAATTCTAACAGTCTATTCAGTAGGACTATCAGCTGTGTATCCACCTGACTTCTCCACAACGCAACTGATGGTCCCAACCCCATTTATAAGGCAAGAAATCCCACTTATTAAACCTGACAGGGCACACCTGTAAAGTAAAAACTATTTCAGGTGACTACCTCTTGAAGCAAATCAAGAGAATGCCAAGAGTGTGCAAAGCAGTAATCAAAGCAAAAGGTGGCTACTTTGAAGAACCTAGAATATGACATATTTTCAGTTGTTTCACACTTTTTTGTTATGTATATAATTCCACATGTGTTAATTCATACTTTTGATGCCTTGAGTGTGAATCTACAATTTTCATAGTCATGAAAATAAAGAAAACTCTTTGAATGAGAAGGTGTGTCCAAACTTTTGCTCTGTACTGTATATATATACAGTCATACCGTATTTTTTTTACCCTATAAGAGTTTTAACTTGTGGGCGAATATGTAGAAGAATAGTATATTCTACAAATTCACCCACAAGCTAAAAGTAGGGATGGAGAATATTTGTAATATTCAGAAAAACGAATATATACCATGTGGGGAATTACTCCGGTAGACAGGGGTGCGGGTGCAATATAGAGGAAAATGGAGTCCAGGTAATGAAGCAAAAGAGAGTTTATTTCACACTTGCTCAAACATAAAAGCAGAACAGTCAGTTGGTGTTAGTTCACACACAAAAAAACAGAGAGCTTTACCTGGCTCCTTTACTGGAATGAGTCCTGTCCTCACTGATCGCACAGCCACATAAAGTTTCCTCACAGGATGCTGGGTGCTCTGTACGCCTGTGTCGGGGTCCAGGCCTCAGCTCCACACACTGCAACAACCACCCAGACTCACAGTGATTTTCCTTACTTCTCCTCCGAGCTGAGGTTGCTACCTGGGAATTTAAATCCCAGCTCCAAAACCTGGTTCTGGAATGTGGGGAGTAGGCACCTGCCCAACTCTTTACCTACTCCCAATAAAATCCAGCCCGGATTGGCTTTGCAGCCATACTAAGTATTAAAGGTGTCAACAGCTTCTGCTGTTAACACACAAAATCCGGCTCTTACCTCACCGAGGCCAGGAACCTCGGTGACACGTATCTGCCATCCATTACGGTACCCTGCACCTTACCACAACCAATATAGCAAATATTTTTTAAAAAAAAAACGAATATAGAGCAATATAGCTAATATAGTGCTATATTTTTTCTTTTTTTGAATAGTCGTCATTTTTTTCCCCATCTGTACATGAATGATTCCTCCCAGCTTCTTGCTTGTGGGCCAATGAGTCATTGGCCCACAAGCAAGAAACACAGAGGAATTATGTTCATATGTAAAAAAAAGATGAATATAGTGCTATATACAGGGAGTGCAGAATTATTAGGCAAGTTGTATTTTTGAGGATTAATTTTATTATTGAACAACAACCATGTTCTCAATGAACCCAAAAAACTCATTAATATCAAAGCTGAATATTTTTGGAAGTAGTTTTTAGTTTGTTTTTAGTTTTAGCTATTTTAGGGGGATATCTGTGTGTGCAGGTGACTATTACTGTACATAATTATTAGGCAACTTAACAAAAAACAAATATATACCCATTTCAATTATTTATTTTTACCAGTGAAACCAATATAACATCTCAACATTCACAAATATACATTTCTGACATTCAAAAACAAAACAAAAACAAATCAGTGACCAATATAGCCACCTTTCTTTGCAAGGACACTCAAAAACCTGCCATCCATGGATTCTGTCAGTGTTTTGATCTGTTCACCATCAACATTGCGTGCAGCAGCAACCAGAGCCTCCCAGACACTGTTCAGAGAGGTGGACTGTTTTCCCTCCTTGTAAATCTCACATTTGATGATGGACCACAGGTTCTCAATGGGGTTCAGATCAGGTGAACAAGGAGGCCATGTCATTAGATTTTCTTCTTTTATACCCTTTCTTGCCAGCCACGCTGTGGAGTACTTGGACGCGTGTGATGGAGCATTGTCCTGCATGAAAATCATGTTTTTCTTGAAGGATGCAGACTTCTTCCTGTACCACTGCTTGAAGAAAGTGTCTTCCAGAAACTGGCAGTAGGACTGGGAGTTGAGCTTGACTCCATCCTCAACCCAAAAAGGCCCCACAAGCTCATCTTTGATGATACCAGCCCAAACCAGTACTCCACCTCCACCTTGCTGGCGTCTGAGTCAGACTGGAGCTCTCTGCCCTTTACCAATCCAGCCATCTGGCCCATCAAGACTCACTCTCATTTCATCAGTCCATAAAACCTTAGAAAAATCAGTCTTGAGATATTTCTTGGCCCAGTCTTGATGTTTCAGCTTGTGTGTCTTGTTCAGTGGTGGTCGTCTTTCAGCCTTTCTTACCTTAGCCATGTCTCTGAGTATTGCACACCTTGTGCTTTTGGGCACTCCAGTGATGTTGCAGCTCTGAAATATGGGCAAACTGGTGGCAAGTGGCATCTTGGCAGCTGCACGCTTGACTTTTCTCAGTTCATGGGCAGTTATTTTGCGCCTTGGTTTTTCCACACGCTTCTTGCGACCCTGTTGACTATTTTGAATGAAACGCTTGATTGTTCGATGATCACGCTTCAGAAGCTTTGCAATTTTAAGAGTGCTGCATCCCTCTGCAAGATATCTCACTATTTTTGACTTTTCTGAGCCTGTCAAGTCCTTCTTTTGACCCATTTTGCCAAAGGAAAGGAAGTTGCCTAATAATTATGCACACCTGATATAGGGTGTTGATGTCATTAGACCACACCCCTTTTCATTACAGAGATGCACATCACCTAATATGCTTAATTGGTAGTAGGCTTTCGAGCCTATACAGCTTGGAGTAAGACAACATGCATAAAGAGGATGATGTGGTCAAAATACTCATTTGCCTAATAATTCTGCACGTAGTGTATTCGTTTTTTAGAATATTCGTAATTTTTTTCTATCTGAAGTCATGATTCCTCCCTGCTTAAGTTGCTTGTGGGCCAATGACTGATGGCTCACAAGCAAGAAGCAGGGAGGAATCATGTGTTCAGATGGAAAAAATTACGAATATTCTAAAAAACGAATATATAGCACTTGCAAGCAATCGTCTTTTTATTCAGGGGTCATTCTCACAGACTTCTTCCAGACAAAGGCTTAGTGTCCAAACAGTGCATTTATTAGTCTTCATGCACAAACAGCAACCAAAACATAAATCAAAACAAATCCTCATCCGTCTGGCCACTGACTAAACAGTATAGTCCCTCTCTAGCAGGATCTGGGTCTACCACCTTGCTCCCCAAAACACTGCAGTGCTTACCCCACACAGGGTCAGAGGGTCCCAGCTCTCACAGGCTTTAGCACAGCCTGCTCCTTCCTCAGACTGAGAGCCCCACCCATGTCCAGCAACAGGATTAAATGGCATCCCTGGACATGGGCATATTCTTAAATCCCAGAGTGGAGCATGGGGAACAGGCACCCACCCAACACATTGGCTGTTCCCAGTAAAAGCCCACCCTGGACTAGCTGGAGCCAGCTAAGCTAAGTAGCTTGTAGTCCACCAACTAGCTTAGCAGCCACCTATATCTAGGACCTTTACTCCACCAAGGCCAGGCCCCCTGGTGACACACTCCTGGTGCAAACAACACCCCTTTTCCATGCTTTGCCGGGACTTTTCTGTTCTCACCCAGGCTCCTCTGGGTGAGATACACCCTTTTAAATGGCCATCATGTGGCCCTCTGGCAGCTCCACTGCTGCATACTATATTCTAAATATTCGCGAATTCTCAAAGTGGCAATATTCAAGATAAAAATTAGCTTTTCGAATATTCATGCTCAACACTATTAGCCACTGATCGGCCTATGACCGCAGAGCTGAAATCAGTGCAGAATGGGTATGGCCCTTAGCTTCCAGGCACAACAGCCGCAGCACAGCATGGCAACTTCTCACCTGGCATGTCGAATAGGTTCTGAGGAGCTTTGGAGGGTGCAGCGGAAGAGGCGGTGGCAGTGGAAAAGGAGGAATCAGCTGAGGAGGAGACAGAGGATGGAGAAGAAAAAGAGGCAGGCCTGCATGCAATCTGTGGTGGTAATACCAAATCCACACAGGTGCCACGGGTTTCATGCTTGACAGCTGTCAGAAGGTTCTCTCAGTGGGCAGTAAAAGTTATGTACCTTCCCTGCCTGTGTTTGCTAGACCACGTGTCTGTGGTCAGATGTATCTTGGCATCGACACTGTGTGCCAGAGATACATTCACTTGCTGCTGAACATGGCCATATAGCTCTGGGATTCCCTTCTGTGCCTCCATCAGCCCCCCCACAAAAAGTAAAAAACACACTACCCGTTCCTGCTCCGGATGCTGCCGCTCCTCACCGCCCCCACTCAGTAATCCTCTTCTACAATATGCTGCGTGGGCGCGCACAGCCTTCACAGTGGCGAGCCAAGGACCAAGAAGGAAGCTATCAGTGCTTCCCGGCTCTGACAGAACCTTGAGTTAGCTTGATTAGGGTGTTCCCAGACACACCCGGCACACCCCATGCGCACACCTATGGGTCAGCCGTTGGGCAAGAGAGTTATCTGTTGTCATCAACTTTTTAGGTTCGAACATTTGGGCCACGAAAGCATGCCTTTTGCCAGATGAAAGCGACAATGGCACAGTGGAAGGTGGAGTGGAGGATAAATGGGAGGAGAGAGGAGAAGAGGCAGGACATGGAGCGCCGGGAGTGTGGGTTCTGACGATGTTGCTCCCACTGGGCTCGGTTATGGGAAGCCAGGTGCCTTCTTAAGGCGGTCATCCCTAGGTGATTTTTGAGCTTACCACAACTTATGCGTTGACAGCACAGGCTGCAGATAGCAACACTATGGTCAGCAGCTGACACTTTAAAAAAATCCCACACTGCGGAGCCATGTGCCGGCATCCTGGGAGTGCCAGATGTGACCGTGCATGGTGAATGGCTCACTCCAGATACATTTGCAGTCTGCTTTTTGCCTCCTGCGCACTGCAGGTTCTGCCTGCTTCTCCTCCCTCTACCCCTGCTGCTCTGTCTCTCCCTTTGAATTCGCCTCCTCTTACTCTCTTGTGGGCACCCACGTGACATCCATCGAAGTATTATCATAGTCACCTTCACCACCACTGACATTAGTGATCTCGGAGTAGGCAACAACAGTGGGGACCACCCTCCTTGGGCTGATCTGGGTACTGTCCTCAGACTGCTGGGTGGCGACCATTGCTACCTCCTCTTCCTCATCCGATGCCAAGAATGGCTGAGCATCAGTAAGGTCTGGGAATTGATGGGAAAATAATTCCTCTGACTCGAGTAGAGGAGCTATGGTGGCAGTGGTGGTGATGTCTTTGGGGGTGCACACAGCAGAGAGTGAGGAGGGTGCAGATACAGAGGATGAGGAAGGTGCAGAAGCCACTCAACCAACTCTGGTGCGTCCTTTGACGCAATCGCACAGACCTTCTCAGACCTCCCACTTAGGCTCCAGCCTGGTGCACCTGCCCGACCGCTACCACCCCTACGGAATGGCCTGCTTCTTCCTCTGCCTGCCATTTTCAAAATGACCCTGTGACAAGTTCCCTATAGAAGAGCAGTGTTTGTGGAAGCAGGTATATCGCAGGCCTCAATTAATATTTGGTGGAAGATGGTTTATCAAACCCTTTAATCAATATTTGGTGGAAGCCAGTGTATCGCAGGCCTCAATCTATACTTGGTGGAAGACGGTATATCAATCCCCTCTATCAGTATTTTGTGGAAACCGGTATATAGACCCCTTAATGAGTATTTGCTGGAAGCGGTATGTCAAACCCCTTAATCAATATTTGGTGGAAGCCGGTGTATCGCAGGGCTCAATCAATATTTGATGGAAGCCGGTATATCAATCCCCTCTATCAGTATTTTGTGGAAGCAGGTGTATCAGACCCCTAAATCAGTATTTTGTGGAAGCAGGTATATCACACCAGTTGCAATTAGTTACTTCAAATAGTGTTTGTCCCTCTATCTAGCTGCAGTATCGCAGCAGAACCGCACATAACTGCTGCAAAATACAAATGCACTATGATAGCACACCTATACCAGTTCTTAAAATAACTTTTATGGCCCTTTTTGCTAGCGTTTGGTGTCCCAAACAGTCTGTCCCTGCTCCACACAGCAACCTCTCCCTACACTGGCAAAAAAACTGAATATAAAATGGCTGCCAGATCAAGTTTATTTATAGGGTAGGGGGTGTGTCCATGTGCTGAAACACATCAATCGGCTGTCCTGCCCCACCTGATGGATGTGTCATGGGTAAATCTTCTGCACTATGCAAAGAAATATGGCACGTGCAAATATTGCTATATGTTCACATGTTCGTCGAATCGCGACCGCTGGGCGAACCGCAAGACCATCTCTACCTCCAAAGAAAGAAAGAACTGCTTGGAGACATCTGGATGGTGGAAATTCAAGGCAAAGGAGAAGGTCTGCTTCAGGGACAGAAATAAAGATTCAGCTACTGGTGTCCATTCCCTTGTAGCTGATATAGGGATGGTGGGGGTGGAAAATTGAGGAATGAATATCTGACAAAGCCCAGGAACCATTTTAGCTTTTATGCTATTAGGACAAGGTCAATTCAGAACCGTAATCAGCTTCATCAGGTCTATCTGAATACCATGATTGGAAATTATATAACCCAGGAAGGGAAGTATTCTCAAAAAGGCATACAATCTGTACTCAGACCCTGTAAACTGCACAGGAAGCACAGCAGCCAGGAATTGGGAATGATATTGCAGACCCCCACAAAGAATCACGAGTGCATGAAGCAGGAGCCATGATAACCCGAACCGCAGGGGACTGATAGATTTAGGCAGAACCTAGAAAGAGACCTGAAGATCAATGGGCACAATGGCATAGTGAATGACTGAGAAGGAAATATGAACAATCACAATACATTAGTAAGTGCTTTTTATTAACTTTGTCTACATGATAAATGCCATTTCCTGAAGCGAGACAACCCCCTTTCAGGGCATAATCTTTAACCCCTGAAGGGATCTAAACTCCACTGCAGGGGAATCACTAGATTGCTACCTTTTAAAGTAGTCTCTGTTCAAATGGCTGCTGACCAACGGAGGTCAAGAGACAATGGTGCGGAGCACCGAGGAATCATGCAAAACTGTAGACAGAGTCAGGCCAAGGTCAAAGTAGATAGAGTACTTGTTATCTGTTAAACAGTCCGAGGTCAGGGTGGGCAGCTCAGGATCAGTATGGAGATCAGGCAGAGGTCAAGTCAAGCAGCCAATGATCAAATCAGGCAGAAGACGGTACATGGAAGCTACGGCACCCCTTTGAGGGAAACTAATGTATTAGAACCTATAGCTTATGCACTGGGGAAGGTGCCTTTGGTATCCCTAGATGGCAAGCCATTGGCTGGGAATGATCAGGATGCATGTGCTCACTCCATCCCTTAAAGGCCCAGTGCGCATGCACCCTAAATGCAAAGCAGAGACAGGCCTCAGACTGGGTGGAGGAGAGGAATGCAGCAGTAGAATGCCTACTACCACATCTGGGTCTGCCAGGTAGGACAAGTGAAATACAAGCAGTTGAGACATAAGAGCAATGGAGTAGAAGAGCAGACTATCTATACGTCAGTTGGGAAGGGAAAGGCTCCGCAGATTGATTTAATACAGGAGAATATAGGAATTTTGATAATATACTTTATCATAGAAAAATTTATCTTTCTCCACTCTCCCAAACAAACAGTCTATCACTGCCAACTCACTAAAGAATCTGATTAGATGCTGGCCATTGAATTCTATGGATAGGGGAAAAGGGTGGACAAGGAAGGAAGTATCGAAACATACACACACACATACACACACAAGACACACTGGCATGACCAGTGGATGGGGATCCACTGTGCCAACCAAAGGATTTGGTTTAAGGCTAAACCCAAGGTTGTTATCCTGGTGGTTCCATGGTATTCACCCTTTAACCCCTATACAGGGATCTGGTATTCACTGTAGGAAATGGACCAGGACTCTAACTCTTTGAGTACTCTGTGGCTGGTTAGCCACTGACTAATGAGAGTTAGAGACACTGGTACAGAACCCAAGGGATCAGGCTATACTCTTAGGAAACAAGCCCAGGCCAGGGCAGGGAGAGTTCATGCAAATCCATAATACAGTCCAAAGGTCAAACAGGCAATCCTGGGTCAGCATGGTGAAGTCGATACACAGGCAGACAAACAGATACAGCTTTTTTACAGGATCTGGCAGACCAGAGGACCTGGCAGTATCTATAGAAACCTATTGCACAGGCAAGTGCTGAAGGAAATATATATGTACAGTACAGACCAAAAAGTTTGGACACACCTTTTCATTCAAAGAGTTTTCTTTATTTTCATGACTATGAAGGCATCAAAACTATGAATTAACACATGTGGAATTATATACATAACAAAAAAGTGTGAAACAACTGAAAATATGTCATATTCTAGGTACTTCAAAGTAGCCACCTTTTGCTTTGATTACTGCTTTGCACACTCTTGTCATTCTCTTGATGAGCTTCAAGAGGTAGTCATCTGAAATGGTCTTCCAACAGTCTTGAAGGAGTTCCCAGAGATGCTTAGCACTTGTTGGCCCTTTTGCCTTCACTCTGCGGTCCAGCTCACCCCAAACCATCTTGATTGGGTTCAGGTCCAGTGACTGTGGAGGCCAGGTCATCTGGCGCAGCACCCCATCACTCTCCTTCATGGTCAAATAGCCCTTACACAGCCTGGAGGTGTGTTTGGTGTCATTGTCCTGTTGAAAAATAAATGATGGTCCAACTAAACGCAAACCGGATGGAATAGCATGCCGCTGCAAGATGCTGTGGTAGCCATGCTGGTTCAGTATGCCTTCAATTTTGAATAAATCCCCAACAATGTCACCAGCAAAGCACCCCTACACCATCACACCTCCTCCTCCATGCTTCACGGTGGGAACCATGCATGTAGAGTCTATCCATTCACCTTTTCTGCGTCGCACAAAGACACGGTGGTTGGAACCAAAGATCTCAAATTTGGACTCATCAGACCAAAGCACAGATTTCCACTGGTCTAATGTCCATTCCTTGTGTTCTTTAGCCCAAACAAGTCTCTTCTGCTTGTTGCCTGTCCTTAGCAGTGGTTTCCTAGCAGATATTCTACCATGAAGGCCTGATTCACACAGTCTCCTCTTAACAGTTGTTCTAGAGATGTGTCTGCTGCTAGAACTCTGTGTGGCATTGACCTGGTCTCTAATCTGAGCTGCTGTTAACCTGCGATTTCTGAGGCTGGTGACTCAGATGAACTTATCCTCCGCAGCAGAGGTGACTCTTGGTCTTCCTTTCCTGGTGCGGTCCGCATGTGAGCCAGTTTCTTTGTAGCGCTTGATGGTTTTTGTGACTGCACTTGGGGACACTTTCAAAGTTTTCCCAATTTTTCGGACTGACTGACCTTCATTTCTTAAAGTAATTCTGACAAAGTTTAGTTGCACCACAATCTGTGACTTTTCCCTGCTCACGGCAGGTTTAAAAAAGGCGACGTGGCATGGGGGGGGGGGGGGGGGGGCATAGGTCCGCAGACCCATCTCATTTATCATTTTCTATGTCTTTTTTAGGAGTAGAAAATGGCCCAAAATTAAGCTTTGTTTTTTTTTTGTGTACATAAGCATTGTGACTATTATTGTCATATTAAACTCCATTTAATAAGCTCTGTCTTGTGTTCTTGAACTAATCTACGTGCTAAGCTGAAAGCACATAAGGCAACCTGTTTACATAATAGTTTAGGAGGAAATCGCAGTATTTAGTAACTTAAACTGGGGTTATATTGAGAAAGAAGGAAGTAGGAGGGAGAGGATAACTGAAGGCTTCCTGTAAGAGTGTGAGCTCTTGAAACAAACCTTAGTGGTGGCAGTGTTGAGGTATTATTGGGGAATTAATAATTTAGATAGATCAGGTGTTTGTGTATTGACCACCCAGCCACAACCACACATTACAAGACCTGTAGTAAGGAAAATTGTGACAGTATGGGCCAGATTTATCATGACTCTGACAGCTCACTCCACTTTAACATATGGCTAAAGTCAGTTTTAGACAAGTCAGATTTATGATCGGCCCTTTAAGACTGTAATAAATGTGGTTTGACGGTAGCAGTTTATCCGTCATTAAACATCTTTACAAAAAAGTTGCACGTTTTAATGAAAAAGTCGCATGTTCTATTAAAAAGTCTCATAAGATAAGCATGGTCCTCATTGGAGTGAAATTGCGACTTTTTTGCGACTTTTTAAATAGTCCCAATATTAAATCTGTCTAGAGATGAATTTACATAAGAAAACACGCCCACTTTTAGCAAACTTAGTGCAGAGCAGAAAAAAGTCACAAATTTGTGTGCAGTTTTAGCGTTTGGGACTTTTTTGGGACTTTTTCACTCCATTATTCTGACCTGAGCTAATGATAAATCTGACCATATGTCTTTGGCATTTGGGAAAAAACTGGAATACCTGGCGAAAACCCATGCAAACACAGGGAGAACATACAATCTCCACGCAGATGTTGTCGTTCGTCAGATTGAAAGCTAGGACTTTGTAATTTGATTTGTTGTCTGTTTTTGTTACATTCTTTATGTAGGGAAAAAGAAAAAAATCAGAAAGATTAGATTTTTTTTAAATCACTGAAATTTGCAAATAATGCAACACAATGTGGGAGATTTATCAAGACTGGCATTCCCATACGCCAGTCTTGATCTCCCTGTGCTGGTGTGAGATGCGCCTAATTAAGATGACTCTTAATAAATTAGATGCATCTCTGCCCTGTCGTGCGCCAGAAGCTAGGGCTGATGCAGAGTTCAGCTATAACTTACACCAATAAATCAGACAGGCCTGCAAAGCACCACTCCCATCCACTAAGTCCCACCCCTTTCCTCACGACCTCAGAAAAGCAGCAAGAAGCCTAAAAAGTCGCAGTTTATGTAGTGCATATGGCATGCCTCATAATATGCAATTACGCCACAATAGTGGCATAAAGGTCCTAATCAAATGTCCCTCTATTTTTAAAAAGTGGTAGCAACAATTTAGAGCATAATGAGCAATATCAGACAAAACAGCAAATATTTCAGGTGAATGATGAACCAATACCAATATTCAGTTGGATTTGAACCATGATACTCATAATCTGATGTCAGGAGACATGAGTACTAATTTTGTCCAGTGTTTCTCAACTGTCTTTTACTACTCTTTGCTGCAGGTATCAAGAGGTTATCTAGCCAGAATTAGCCTTATAGCGTGTTCCTTGCTGGAAAGTGAGATAGTCAACTACCTGGCTGGTCAGGCAAAGGCACAGGTATAATGAGGGCTAGATGTTCTACTAAAGCATGGACACACTCAGGTGTTCAGACAGTTGATACAGGGGACTGAGCACCAGGGAGGTCAATTTGTCAACGTTGGGAAGGAGGCAATTTGTTTAATAACATGACATTTTACATGAATATTCTTCATGAATGAGAGGACTATATAAATTGCCGGGAAAACCCTCTTAAGAACAGTATAAGAGCAAATGTGGACAAGGAAACAAGTGCAAAAAATAGAAGGCATTCTTTATAGGGCATTATGAAGCAAACATGATAACAAAAAATGCCTGTTATGGAAATTCTGCAGTTTTGATATTATTTTTGTTGAAGCTAATTTTTCAGAAAGAAGGAGAACAATGTTGATTATGGAAGTTAAAGTCCAGGGTATAACAATTATTTTAGTTCTTTGTCACAGTAAGATCAATATGTCTTAATGACACCCTGATTTGAAGAATAACAGGGTGCTTTACTAAGTAATCAGTCATCATACTGTACACTTAAATATACAGATTGTAGACTCAAATGGATATAAAATAAATGTACTTTATTAAGGGAGTAAAAAACAACTGGACCCACATAATCTTAGTTATTTGCACCTACACTGGGCAAAGGACATTTAATACATTAATAGTCAGCAACATAGAAAATTGTTGAAAGTAAAATACTTACTTATTGCCACTTTTCTTTATGCCATTTCCACAATTCAGAAGTCAGATTTATCTGTTGTTAGAAATTCATTTCTGAAGAGATTCTGTTATCTATTTATAAAGGTGTCTATAAGACACCATTTAAAGTGATTCAGTAGGTGCTGTTGTGCTTGTTTGGGGCACTATGTGGTTGAGGTACTTGTGTAGCATAATAAGTATTTGCCATGGTCATGTGATGGCTGTCAACCAATCAGGATGTAAGGAGTGCACGTATATTCAGTTAGCATGTCACACTTATGAATGACAGATTATGCATGGTTTCTCAATTGTACAAGTTTTCCCTATGTAAAGAAGTCAGGGAAGTAAAAAAAAAAAGTGTGGCACCCATAGTGTTTAGTAAATCGAAGTCTACGAAGTTGAATTTCCTCATGCTTCGTAGAAATAAATTGATTTTCACTGAATGGCGGTAAAAAATAAAAAAAAATCACTCACCCGTTTGAGCATGAAGAGCCGAACATCTTGATTGAAGATCCCACGTAAAATTAAATGTGCGGTATTGTATGACACGTCACCATGCTGGCCGTTTTGATGACATCATCACGGGCCGTGCCACATTTCATGCTGGATCTACAATTTGCAATCAAATGGATCAGGCTGAGTATAATTTTATAAAAAAAATACAGGGTGGGCCATTTATATGGATACACCTTAATAAAATGGGAATGGTTGGTGATATTAACTTCCTGTTTGTGGCACATTAGTATATGTGAGGGGGGAAACTTTTCAAGATGGTTGGTGACCATGGTGGCTATTTTGAAGTCAGCCATTTTGAATCCAACTTTTGCTTTTTCAATAGGAAGAGGGTCATGTGACACATCAAACTTATTGGAAATTTCACAAGAAAAACAATGGTGTGCTTGGTTTTAACATAACTTTATTCTTTCATGAGTTATTTACAAGTTTCTGACCACTTATAAAATGTGTTCAATGTGCTGCCCATTGTGTTGGATTGTCAATGCAACCCTCTTCTCCCACTCTACACACACTGATAGCAACACCACAGGAGAAATGCTAGCACAGGCTTCCAGTATTCGTAGTTTCAGGTGCTGCACATCTCGTATCTTCACAGCATATGCTTGTAAAACTTGTAAATAACTCATGAACCATTGTTTTTATTGTGAAATTTCCAATAAGTTTGATGTTTCACAAGACCCTCTTCCTATTGAAAAAACAAAAGTTGGATTCAAAATGGCTGTGTGGAGAGTGGGAGAAGAGGGTTGCATTGACAATCCAACACAATGAGCAGCACATTGAACACATTTTATAAGTGGTCAGAAACTTGTAAAAAACTCATGAAAGAATAAAGTTACGTTAAAACCAAGCACACCATTGTTTTTCTTTAGAGATGAAAATCGGGCGGCACTGCAGTGTGGGTGCACGATCCGTGGGTGTCCCCCAGGTACTTAATATGAAGAAAAGGTCGGCACTCCTTCTGGTACAATTCTCAAAATTTTATTCGCCACTTATGGATAGAGGTGACGCGCGTTTCGGCACGTGCAAGTGCCTTTCTCAAACTCATGCAAATGGCAAATGGCAATGAAATGAATACCAAGACATGTTTAAATAGCCCGCCCCTCATCACATGATCGAACTTCAGGTCATCTGATTCAAGCGTCATGTTGGCAAGGCAACCAAGGTATGTTTACTAACATCCGAAATACACACATGGATGCGATCCCTCTGTATCATCAGGGATCGCAAGTTCAGTTACACTGTGGAAACACATAAAGGATATGAAGACAAAAGTTCTCATTAATACGAATATAGACGGGTAATTACTCGCAAGATCAATACATATATATTCTCATAGGAAACTGCTGACCGCGTACTCACGATTCAACCCTTTGGGTGTCAGCGTCTGTAGGCGGTGTATCCAATAGACTTCACGTTTTAACAATAACTCAACCCTATTTCCCCCTCTTCGGGGGGGTAATACCTCCTCGATAATCTGAAACCTAAGCTGGGCCACATTATGCTTTTGTTGCGAAAAGTGCAAAGGAATTGGCAATAATAAATTTTCATTACGAATGGTCGATTTGTGTTTCGCAAAACGATCCTTCATTCTCATTGTAGTCTCCCCTACGTAACAGAGTCCACATGGACATTTCAATAGATATATAATGAAGGAACTGTTACATGTGAAGTGGCCCTTTACGGGAATTTGTTCCCCACTATGCGGATGTGAGATATATGGGCCTTTTATTATGCTGGAGCAGTGGATGCAGCTTAAACAAGAGAAGGTGCCCTTCCTGACAGTAGAGAATGTCATTTGTCGGGGGCCCTTTTTAGCTGTACCTACATCTGCTCTAATAATTTTGTCCCTTAAATTGTTTTTCTTGTGAAATTTCCAATAAGTTTGATGTGTCACATGACCCTCTTCCTATTGAAAAAGCAAAAGTTGGATTCAAAATGTCCGACTTCAAAATGGCCGCCATGGTCACCACCCATCTTGAAAAGTTTCCACCCTCACATATACTAATGTGCCACAAACAGGAAGGTAATATCACCAACCATTCCCATTTTATTAAGGTGTATCCATATAAATGGCCCACCCTGTATAATAATTTTACACTGTAATAATATTAACATTAATGTCAAATGCCACGATCAGTGATGCATTATAGCAATTTTGACAATGTTTAAATGTTATCTTACAGTGTATAATCCAGCAAAGACTGCTGTTGCTGATCCGCGTTTTGCAAACAATCTGTGGTGACCCAACATGAAAGGTTTTTTCTTCCCACTTAATATTGTTTATTTTAGCAAAAACCACATAGGAGATAAACTGAGAAGAACAGAAACAAGAATTTAGCTTGAGTTTCTAGTAAATCATGATACATTTTACTCAACAAAACTGATTTTGTGCTTGTTACAGGATATCTCTTATCCCAATCCAATCAATACTTCATTTTGATGAGCTTCTAAAGACAGGGCTGGAAAGTGGACACAACATAGATTCCCACCAGGGAGGTCAGCAGTTGATCCATATCTGTAGATTTATGTTTCTGAGGAAAGAAAAATGGTCTGATTGTTTAGGTGTGATAGAGAAAAGTGTTCATCAGGGCTTGTCGCGAGAGGGAAAGAGGCAGTATTGTCGGACCAAGAGATTTATAATAACACAGCTAAAGGCTGAAGATAAAGGATGATGTACATTCTGCACTGAAACATGTCCACAGAGCAGTGACATCAGTCCATAACAATAACATCTCATTTATAATCCACTAGCAGAAGGATCCAGCTACGCACAGGTATATTTCATCTATTTCATTTTATGTTTGTGTAGTTCAATAAAAGATATAAATGGTATCCCCCCAGAATGTGACCTCTACAGCACCCTTTCCCCTTAACAGTGATCTCCACAGCCTCCCACCCCTTAACACTGACCCCCTCACAGTGCCTCGCCTCCTTAAAATGTGACCTCCACAGAAGCCCACCCCCTTAACTTTGACCTTCACAGCATCCTGCCCCTTTAACAGTGACCTCCACAACACCCCACCTGCCCCCCTAACAAAGACCTCTGCAACAGCCCACCCCCTTAACAGTGACCCGCCACGGAAATCTACCCCTTAACAGTGACCTCCACAGCACCCCGCCCTCTTAACTGTGACCTCCACAGCAACCTAACCCCTTAACAGTAACCTCCACAGTGCCATTCCCCCTTAACAGTGACCTCCATGGCACCCTGCCCCCTTAACAGTGACCTCCACAGTGCCCTTCTCCCTTAACAGTGACCTCCACAGACTAACCCCTTTAACAGTAACCTTCACAGTACCCCAACTCTTTAACAGACACCTCCACAGCTCCCGCCAATTGAAAAATGACTTCCACAGTACCCCACTGCCTTAACAGTGATCTCCATAGCAGCCTGCTTCCTTAGCAGTGACCTCCATAGTGCCCTGCCACCTTAACAGTAACCTCTACCATGCCTGCCCCTTAAACAGTGACTTCCATAGTACCCCACTGCCTTAAGAGTAATCACCACAGAGGCCCGCCCCTTAACAATTACGTCCACAGTGCCCTGCCCTTTAACAGTAACCTCCAGAGTGCCTGCCTCTTTAACAGTGACTTCCACAGTACCCCACTGCCTTAACAGTGACCTCCACAGTGGTCCACCCCCTTAACAGTAACCTCCAGAGCACCCGCCCCTTTAACAGTGACTTCCACAGTACCCTGCTGCCTTAACAGTGACCTTCACAGTGGCCCTCCCCCTTAACAGTGACTTCCACAGTGTTCTGCCCCCTTAACAGTGACCTCCACAATGCCCTGACCCCTTAACAGCAACCTCCACAGCACCCGCCCCTTTAACAGTGACTTCCACAGTACCCAGCTGCCTTAACAGTGGCCTCCACAGCGCCCGCCTCTTTAACAGTGACCTTCATAGCGGCCGCCCCTTTATTATTGACCTCCACAGTACCCTGTCTCCTTAACAGTGATTTCCACAATAACACACCCCCTTAACAGTAACCTCCACAGCGCTCTGTTCCCTTAAAATGTTCCCTCCATAATACCTCACCCCCTTAACAGTGACCTCTACAGAAGCCTGCTCCTTTAACACTGATCTCCATAGTGAACCATACCCTTAACTGTGAACTCCACAAAACTCCGCTCCCTTAGCAGTCTCATCCACCATGCCCTACCCCTTTAAAGGTGACCTACAGCAGTGAAGAAAAATTGCTGGGATGTTATGGAAACCTGGTGTAAAACTGTGTTTATGTAGAGTCTAAGGACCTGAGAGCTTGTACTGGCTGATAAGGGCCATGTGACCGTGTATATGGCAGTTGGGATATAAGTGAAAGACCTGCAGGCTTCTATTGGCTAATGCAGATCATGTGATGGTGCCATATTTGCATTGTTTTTGTGAATATCTCAGGAACGGTAAGTCCTAGAGAGCCAAGAACCAGTCTAAAACCTTCCCGGACACCTGATGTACCAATGTGCCAAATTTGGTGCAGATCAGTCCAGTTGTTTAGCCGTGCATAAAGAACAGACAGATAGAAACTCATTTTTATATATATAAGAGACAATCAGGAGGACCCGGCTTTGCACGGGTATATTTCATCTATTTCATTTAATGTTTGTGCATGTCGTTAAAAAATATCGACAGTATCCCCCATAACAGTGAACTCCACAGCCCCCCCACCCCTTAACACTGATCCCCCACAGTGCCCCGCCTCCTTAAAATGGGACTTCTACAGCAGCCCATCCACTTAACTTTGACCTTCACAGCAGCCTGCCCCTTTAACAGTTTAGTTTTACAGGACCCCACTCCCTTGACAGTGACCTCCTCAGGGGCCCACCCCCTTAACAGTGACCTCTACAGCACCCCACCCCTTAGCACTGACCTCCATAGGGGACTGCCCCCTTATCTATGACCTCCACTGTTCCCTACCCCTTTAACAGAGACCTCCACAGCACCTGTCCCTTTAAAAGTGACTGCCACAGTACCCTGTCCCCTTAACAGTGACCTCTACACTACCCTGCTCCCTTAACAGTGACCTCACAGTACCCTGCCGCCTTAACAGTGACCTCTACGGCAGCTGCCCATTTAAAAATGGACCCTGCCACCATAAAAGTGACATCCACAGCAGCTTCCCCTTTAATAGTGTCCGCTGCACCCTTAACAGTATCCTCCAAAGCATCACAATGGCCACCCCTTCAACAGTGACATTCACAGTGCCCACCCCTTTAGCAGTGACTTTCACAGTGACCACCCTATTAACAGTGACTTTCACAGTGACCACCCCTTCAACAGTGACATTCACAGTGCCCACCCCTTTAGCAGTGACTTTCACAGTGACCACCCTTTTAACAGTGACCACCCCTTTAACAGTGACTTTCAGAGTGAGCGCCCCTTTAACAGTGATTTTCACAGTGACCGCACCTTTAACAGAGACTTTCACAGTGAGTTCCCCTTTAACAGTGATTTTCACAGTGAACTCCCCTTTAACAGTAACTGTCACAATGACTGCCCCTTTAACATTGACTTTCACAGTTACCTCCCCTTTAACAGTGACTTTCACAGTAAACTCCACTTTAATAGTGAAAGCCCCTTTAACAGTGACTTTCACAGTGGCCGCCACTTTAACAGAGACCTTCACAGTGACCGCTTCTTTAACAGTGACTTTCACAGTTAACACCCCTTAAACAGTGGTCGTCGCTTTAACAGTGACTTTCACAGTGACCGCCCCGTGAACAGTGACTTTAACAGTGACTGCCCTTTTAATAGTGAATTTCACAGTGACCGCCCCTTTAACAGTGACTGCCTCTTTAACAGTGACTTTCACAGTGACCAACCCTTTAACAGTGACTTTCACAGTGACTTTCACAGTGGCTGCCCCTTTACACGTGATTTTCACAGTAACCGCCCCTTTAACAGTGACTTTCACAGTGATCGCCCATTTAACAGTGACTTTCACAGTGGCTGCCCCTTTAACAGTGAATTTCACAGTGACCGCCCCTTTCATAGTGGCCGGCCCTTTAACAGAGACTATCACAGTGCCCGCCCCTTTACCAGTGACTTTCACAGTGCCCACCCCTTTAACAGTAACTTTCACAGTGACCACACCTGTAACAATGACTTTCACAATGACCTCCCCTTTATTAGTGACTTTCAAAGTGACCACCCCTGTAACAATGACTTTCACAATGACCTCCCCTTTATTAGTGACTTTCACAGTGACCTCCCCTTTAACAGGGACTTTCGCAGTGACCGCACCTTTAACAATGGCCTCCCCTTTAACAGTGACTTTCACAGTGCCCGCCCCTTTAACAGTGACTTTCTGTCACTACCAGAGCTTAGAGACGTTCTCACAGCTCTGTTTCTCCACCCCTGTGATGATGTTACTACTAGAGCTTGGAGGAGTTCCCTCTGCCCTGTTTCTCCGCCCCTGTGATGAGGTCTTTACTTTATGTTTCCTTCCTCCCAGCTGTCTCTCCTGTGTTTGATTTCGCTGCCTTTAAATCACCCCTCCTCCTTTGTAGAGGTGCGGATTATACTTTTCATTTGAGCTGTATCTCTCGTTTGAGTATCTTCACCTGTGTGATATCTTTTCACTGGATCTGTGTTCTGCTGAAGCAAGTATTTTGGATATTGTCTGCTGACTTCGGATCTGTTTTCACTGCAGCCGCACCTCCTTCAGTTAAGTGTTCAGACATTGTGTGTTTCTGTTTCTTTGCTGACTGGATCCGAGGCGATCCCGGTTCCGTCCATATACTGAGCAGGGCACCTGTGGCCGTGTCCCTTCCACTATTGTAGGGGTTTCAGTGGTCATCAGCCTAAGGTACGCGGGCATGTCTCGATTCACCATATGGATCCGGACATGTGCATAGCAGCTTAGGGAGAGCTTTTAGGGTCTGACAGGGTCACCCTTTATCCTCCCTAGTTTGGGTCCGGTCAGTTGCTATTCACTGTGTGTTGCTCACTTACAGCCGTGACACTTTCACAGTGACTGACCCTTTAACAGTGACCGCATCTTTAACAGTGACATTCACAGTGACTGCCTCTTTAACAGTGATTTTCACAGTGACTGCCCTTTTAACAGTTACTTTTACAGTAAAGGCCCCTAAAACAGTGGCCGCCTCTTTAACAGTGACTTTCACAGTGACCTCCCCTTTAACAGTGACTTTCACAGATACTGCCCCTTTCATAGTGACTTTCACAGTGACCTTCCCTTTAAAAGTGACTCTCACAATGGCCGCTCCTTTAACAGTAACTTTCACAGTGACCGCCCCTTTAACAGTGACTTTCTCAGTGACCGCCCCTTTAACAATGACATCCCCTTTTACAGTGACTTTCACAGTGACCGCCCCTTTAACAGTAACTTTTAAAGTGCCCACCCCGTTAACCGTGACTTTCACAGTGACCGCCCTTTTAACAGTGACTTTTATAGTGGCCGCCCCTTTAACAGTGACTTTCACAGTGACCGCCCTTTAACAGTGACTTTCACAGTGGCTGCCCCTTTAACAGGGACCGCCCCTTTAACAGTGACTTTCACAGTGACCGCCCCTTTAACAGTGACTTTCACAGTGACCGCATCTTTAACAGTGACATTCACAGTGACTGCCTCTTTAACAGTGATTTTCACAGTGACTGCCCTTTTAACAGTTACTTTCACAGTGAAGGCCCCTCAAACAGTGGCCGCCTCTTTAACAGTGACTTTCACAGTGACCTCTCCTTTAACAGTGACTTTCACAGAGACTGCCCCTTTCATAGTGACTTTCACAGTGACCTTCCCTTTAACAGTGACTTTAATAATGGCCGCTCCTTTCAAAGTGACTTTCACAGTGACCGCCCCTTTAACAGTGACTTTCTCAGTGACCACCCCTTTAACAATGGCATCCCCTTTTACAGTGACTTTCAAAGTGACCACCCCTTTAGCAGTGACTTTCTCAGTGACTGCCCCTTTAACAATGTCATCCCCTTTTACAGTGACTTTCACAGTGACCGCCCCTTTAACAGTAACTTTTAAAGTGCCCACCCTGTTAACCGTGACTTTCACAGTGACCGCCCTTTTAACAGTGACTTTTACAGTGGCCGCCCCTATAACAGTGACTTTCACAGTGACTGCCCTTTAACAGTGACTTTCACAGTGGCTGCCCCTTTAACAGGGACCGCCCCTTTAACAGTGACTTTCACAGTGGTCGCCCCTTTAACAGTAAATTTCACAGTGACCACCCCTTTCATAGTGTCCGCCCCTTTAACAGAGGCTATCACAGTGCCCGCCCCTTTAACACTGACTTTCACAGTGCCCACCCCTTTAGCAGTGACTTTCACAATGACCTTCCCTTTAATAGTGTCTTACACAGAGACCTCCCTTTCACAGTGAGCGCCCCTTTGACAGTGACCGCCCCTTTAACAGTGACTTTTACAGTGTCCGCCCCTTTAACAGTGATTTTCATAGTAACCTCCCCTTTAACAGTGATTTTCATGGTGACCTCCCCTTTAACAGTGACTTTCACAGTGAACGCCCCTTTAACATTGACTATCACAATGGCTTCCCCTTTAACATTGACTTTCACAGTTACCTCCCCTTTAACAGTGACTTTCACAGTGAACTCCGCTTTAATAGTGACCGCCCCTTTAACAGCGACTTTCACAGTGGCCGCCGCTTTAACAGTGACCTTCACAGTGACCACTTCTTTAACAGTGACTTTCATAGTGAATGCCCCTTAAACAGTGGCCGTCGCTTTAACAGTGATTTTCACAGTGACCGCCCCTTTAACAGTGACTGCCCCTTTCATACTGAATTTCACAGTGACCGCCCCTTTAACAGGGACCGCCCCTTTAACAGGGACTGCCCCTTTAACAGTGACTTTCACAGTGACCAACCCTTTAACAGTGACTGTCACAGTGACTGCCCCATTCACAGTGACTTTCACAGTGCCCGCCCCTTTAACACTGACTTTCACAGTGACCACCCCTTTAACAGTGACTTTCACAGTGACCGCCCTTTTAACAGTGACTTTCACAGTGACCACCCCTTTAACACTGACTATCACAGTGACCACCCCTTTAACAGTGACTTTCACAGTGATCTCCCCTTTAACAGTGACTTTCACAGTGACCGCCCTTTTACAGTGACCACCCCTTTAACAGTGACTTTCACAGTGACCACCTGTCATGGCGGACAAGCACTCAGACACACAGAAAAACCAACAACCAGGCTCTGAGCGAGAAGCAGGGGAAGGGTCACCTCCTAGCTAATCCCTGACCTCTTTCCCTGCACTGCTCAGCCCACAGGCAGACCTTGGTGGTAGGAATGCTGTGTCCTCATGCCTGGGCTAATACACCCTAACTTCCCTGAGATGGTGAAAAGGGGAAATAGGAGCAGCCTGCTCGCACAGAACCTGGATGGGAGAGAAGATACCAACAAAACTAAAACAGCAAACAACAAGAACAGAAACCACACTTATCTTAACAGAGCTGAAAACCTTCCTTGCTTGCTTGCTTGCTTCCTTCCTAGGTAAGACTGATTACTATAACCCGCTCAGAGCACTGGAATTGAGAGCCATTTAAACTAATGACCCCACCCAGTGCACCTGATGGGAGGCGGATCCAAAACACACACTAAAGACGTGCTGCTATTCTGGCCGACCTCCGCACATAGTCAGAGCCGGGCATGACAGTACCCACCCTTCTACGAGTGACTCCAGAAACCCTGGACCAACCTTATCCGGATGGGATCTATGAAAAGCCCTCACCAGTCGGCTGGCACTGACAACCCGTGCAGGAACCCACATCCTCTCCTCAGGGCCGTATCCCCTCCAGTGTACCAGATACTGAAAGGAACCCCGAAGAACTCTAGAGTCGAGAACCTTGGAGATCTCGAACTCCAAATTTCCATCGACCAGAACAGGAGGAGGAGGAGGCAATGGCGATGGTTCCACCGGTTTCACGTGTTTTTTCAGTAAAGACCTGTGGAACGCGTCATGAATCCTCCAAGTTTGCGGAAGATCCAGCCTAAACGCTACTGGGTTGATCACTGCAGATATTTTGTACGGCCCGATAAATCTCGGACCCAGTTTCCAAGATGGCACTCTCAACTTAATATTTTTAGTGGACAACCATACCAGATCACCCACACACAGGTCCGGACCAGTCACACGTCTCTTGTCAGCCATTCGCTTATACCTCTCACCCATCTTCTCCAAATTCCCTTGGATCTTCCGCCAGATGGAAGACAAGGCAGAAGAAAATCTCTCCTCCTCTGGCATCCCAGAGGAACCAGTCCCAGAAAAGGTACCAAACTGAGGATGAAAGCCGTATGTGCCGAAAAACGGCAACTTACCCGTGGACTCCTGCCTACGGTTATTCAAAGCAAATTCTGCTAGAGACAAGAATGAGGACCAGTCCTCCTGATTCTCAGCCACAAAGCACCTCAAGTAGGTCTCCAGGTTTTGATTAGTACGCTCTGTCTGTCCATTCGACTGCGGATGAAAAGCCGAAGAGAATGAAAGTTGAATGCCAAGCCGAGAGCAGAACGCCCTAAAAAACCTGGAGACAAACTGCGTGCCCCTATCGGAGACCACATCCGAAGGAATACCATGCAATTTCACAATATTATCCACAAAAATCTGCGCAAGGGTCTTGGCGTTAGGTAGACTAGATAAAGAGAGCCATTTTACTGAAACGGTCAACTACCACCAAAATTACTGTTCTCCCGGAGGAACTCAGTAGATCCGTAATAAAGTCCATAGACAAGTGCGTCCAGGGACGAGACGGAATATATGGAATGGAAGAAGTGAACCAGCCGGTCGAGTATGAGCAACCTTTGACCGAGCACAGGTTTCACAAGCTGCCACGTAATCCTCAATGCTCTTACGTAACCCGGGCCACCAGAACCTCCGGGACACAAGATCAAAGGTCGACTTACCACCAGGATGCCCAGCAAGGACAGTATCGTGATTTTCCTTAAATACCTTGTATCGCAGGCCTTCAGGAACAAACAACCTCCCTGGGGGACAAGAACCAGGAGCCCCCTCCTAGGCTCCCAACACCTCCATCTCCAATTCGGGGTACAGAGCGGAGACAACCACCCCATCTGCCAAAATCGAAGCAGGATCCTCTGAATCACACCCCCAGGAAAGCTGCGAGACAAGGCATCTGACTTGACGTTCTTAACCCCTGGGCGAAAGGTAACCACAAAATTGAACCTGGTAAAAAACTGTGACCATCTGGCCTGTCTAGGGTTCAGACGCTTGGCAGACTGCAAGTAAGCCACATTCTTATGGTCTGTATATACCATAACGGGGTGAGACGCCCCCTCCAACCAGTAACGCCATTCCTCAAAGGCCAACTTGATAGCCAGCAACTCTCTATCTCCAACATCATAATTCCTCTCGGCAAACGAGAGCTTCTTGGAGAAAAAAGCACACGGGACCCATTTGCCAGGAGATGAACCCTGCGACAGTACCGCTCTAACCCCCACTTCAGATGCATCAACCTCCACGATGAGTGGCTGAGACACAATGGCCTGCACCAGAAGGAGAGCAGTTGCAAACCGCTCCTTAATAGCCGAAAAGGCCTGCAATTAGAGTTGAGCGAACACCTGGATGTTCGGGTTCGAGAAGTTCGGCCGAACATCCCGGAAATGTTCGGGTTCGGGATCCGAACCCGATCCGAACTTCGTCCCGAACCCGAACCCCATTGAAGTCAATGGGGACCCGAACTTTTCGGCACTAAAAAGGCTGTAAAACAGCCCAGGAAAGAGCTAGAGGGCTGCAAAAGGCAGCAACATGTAGGTAAATCCCCTGCAAACAAATGTGGATAGGAAAATGAATTAAAATAAAAATTAAATAAATAAAAATTAACCAAAATCAATTGGAGAGAGGTTCCATAGCAGAGAATCTGGCTTCCCGTCACCCACCACTGGAACAGTCCATTCTCAGATATTTAGGCCCCGGCACCCAGGCAGAGGAGAGAGGTCCCGTAACAGAGAATCTGTCTTCATGTCAGCAGAGAATTAGTCTGCATGTCATAGCAGAGAATGAGGCTTCACGTCAGCCACCACTGCAACAGTCCATTGGCATATATTTAGGCCCAGCACACACACAGGCAGAGGAGAGAGGTCCCGTAACAGAGAATCTGGCTTCATGTCAGCAGAGAATCAGTCTGCATGTCATAGCAGAGAATCAGGCTTCACGTCAGCCACCACTGCAACAGTCCATTGTCATAAATTTAGGCCCAGCACCCAGGCAGAGGAGAGAGGTCCCGTAACAGAGAATCTGGCTTCATGTCAGCAGAGAATCAGTCTTCATATCATAGCAGAGAATCAGGCTTCACGTCACCCACCACTGTAAGAGTCAATTTTCATAAATTTAGGCCCAGAACCCAGGCAGAGGAGAAAGGTCCCGTAACAGACAATCTGGCTTCATGTCAGCAGAGAATCAGTCTTCATATCATAGCAGAGAATCAGGCTTCACGTCACCCACCACTGTAAGAGTCAATTTTCATAAATTTAGGCCCAGAACCCAGGCAGAGGAGAAAGGTCCCGTAACAGACAATCTGGCTTCATGTCAGCAGAGAATCAGTCTTCATATCATAGCAGAGAATCAGGCTTCACGTCACCCACCACTGTAAGAGTCAATTTTCATAAATTTAGGCCCAGAACCCAGGCAGAGGAGAAAGGTCCCGTAACAGACAATCTGGCTTCATGTCAGCAGAGAATCAGTCTTCATATCATAGCAGAGAATCAGGCTTCACGTCACCCACCACTGTAAGAGTCAATTTTCATAAATTTAGGCCCAGAACCCAGGCAGAGGAGAAAGGTCCCGTAACAGACAATCTGGCTTCATGTCAGCAGAGAATCAGTCTTCATATCATAGCAGAGAATCAGGCTTCACGTCACCCACCACTGTAAGAGTCAATTTTCATAAATTTAGGCCCAGAACCCAGGTAGAGGAGAAAGGTCCCGTAACAGACAATCTGGCTTCATGACAGCAGAGAATCAGTCTGCATGTCATAGCAGAGAATCAGGCTTCACGTCAGCCACCACTGCAACAGTCCATTGGCATATATTTAGGCCTAGCACACAGGCAGAGGAGAGGTTCATTCAACTTTGGGTAGCATCGCAATATAATGGTAAAATGAAAATAAAAATAGGATTGAATGAGGAAGTGCCCTGGAGTCCAATAATATATGGTTATGGGGAGGTAGTTAATGTCTAATCTGGACAAGGGACGGACAGGTCCTGTGGGATCCATGCCTGGTTCATTTTTATGAACGTCAGCTTGTCCACATTGGCTGTAGACAGGCGGCTGCGTTTGTCTGTAATGACGCCCCCTGCCGTGCTGAATACACGTTCAGACAAAACGCTGGCTGCCGGGCAGGCCAGCACCTCCAAGGCATAAAAGGCTAGCTCTGGCCACGTGGACAATTTAGAGACCCAGAAGTTGAATGGGGCCGAACCATCAGTCAGTACGTGGAGGGGTGTGCACACGTACTGTTCCACCATGTTAGTGAAATGTTGCCTCCTGCTAACACGTTGCGTATCAGGTGGTGGTGCAGTTAGCTGTGGCGTGTTGACAAAAGTTTTCCACATCTCTGCCATGCTAACCCTGCCCTCAGAGGAGCTGGCCGTGACACAGCTGCCTTGGCGACCTCTTGCTCCTCCTCTGCCTTGGCCTTGGGCTTCCACTTGTTCCCCTGTGACATTTGGGAATGCTCTCAGTAGCGCGTCTACCAACGTGCGCTTGTACTCGCGCATCTTCCTATCACGCTCCAGTGCAGGAAGTAAGGTGGGCACATTGTCTTTGTAGCGTGGATCCAGCAGGGTGGCAACCCAGTAGTCCGCACAGGTTAAAATGTGGGCAACTCTGCTGTCGTTGCGCAGGCACTGCAGCATGTAGTCGCTCATGTGTGCCAGGCTGCCCAGGGGTAAGGACAAGCTGTCCTCTGTGGGAGGCGTATCGTCATCGTCCTGCCTTTCCCCCCAGCCACGCACCAGTGATGGACCCGAGCTGCGTTGGGTGCCACCCCGCTGTGACCATGCTTCATCCTCATCCTCCTCCACCTCCTCCTCATCCTCGTCCTCCTCGTCCTCCAGTAGTGGGCCCTGGCTGGCCACATTTGTACCTGGCCTCTGCTGTTGCAAAAAACCTCCCTCTGAGTCACTTCGAAGAGACTGGCCTGAAAGTGCTAAAAATGACCCCTCTTCCTCATCCTCCTCCTCCTCCTCCTGGGCCACCTCCTGTTCCATCATCGCCCTAAGTGTTTTCTCAAGGAGACATAGAAGTGGTATTGTAACGCTGATAACGGTGTCATCGCCACTGGCCATGTTGGTGGAGTACTCGAAACAGCGCAACAGGGCACACAGGTCTCGCATGGAGGCCCAGTCATTGGTGGTGAAGTGGTGCTGTTCTGTAGTGCGACTGACCCGTGCGTGCTGCAGCTGAAACTCCACTATGGCCTGCTGCTGCTCGCACAGTCTGTCCAGCATGTGCAAGGTGGAGTTCCACCTGGTGGGCACGTCGCATATGAGGCGGTGAGCGGGAAGGCCGAAGTTACGCTGTAGCGCAGACAGGCGAGCAGCGGCAGGATGTGAACGCCGGAAGCGCGAACAGACGGCCCGCACTTTATGCAGCAGCTCTGACATGTCGGGGTAGTTGTGAATGAACTTCTGCACCACCAAATTCAGCACATGCGCCAAGCAAGGGATGTGCGTCAAATTGGCTAGTCCCAGAGCTGCAACGAGATTTCGCCCATTATCACACACCACCAGGCCGGGCTTGAGGCTCACCGGCAGCAACCACTCGTCGGTCTGTTGTTCAATACCCCGCCACAACTCCTGTGCGGTGTGGGGCCTGTCCCCCAAACATATGAGTTTCAGAATGGCCTGCTGACGTTTACCCCGGGCTGTGCTGAAGTTGGTGGTGAAGGTGTGTGGCTGACTGGATGAGCAGGTGGAAGAAGAGGAGGAGGAAGCCGAGAAGGAGGAGGTGGCAACAGGAGGCAAAGAATGTTGCCCTGCGATCCTTGGCGGCGGCAGGACGTGCGCCAAACAGCTCTCCGCCTGGGGCCCAGCTGCCACTACATTTACCCAGTGTGCAGTTAGGGAGATATAGCGTCCCTGGCCGTGCTTACTGGTCCACGTATCTGTGGTTAGGTGGACCTTGCTACAGATGGCGTTGCGCAGTGCACACTTGATTTTATCGGATACTTGGTTGTGCAGGGAAGGCACGGCTCTCTTGGAGAAGTAGTGCCGGCTGGGAACAACATACTGTGGGACAGCAAGCGACATGAGCTGTTTGAAGCTGTCTGTGTCCACCAGCCTAAATGACAGCATTTCATAGGCCAGTAGTTTAGAAATGCTGGCATTCAGGGCCAGGGATCGAGGGTGGCTAGGTGGGAATTTACGCTTTCTATCAAATGTTTGTGAGATGGAGAGCTGAACGCTGGCGTGTGACATGGTTGAGACGCTTGGTGACGGAGGTGGTGGTGGTGGTGTTGGTGGTACATCCCCTGTTTGCTGGGCGGCAGGTGCCAACGTTCCTCCAGAGGCGGAGGAAGAGGCCGAGGCGGCAGCAGCAGAATAGGCCGAGGCGGCAGCAGCAGAAGAGGTAGCAGGGGGAGCCTGAGTGACTTCCTTGGTTTTAAGGTGTTTACTCCACTGCAGTTCATGCTTTGCATGCAGGTGCCTGGTCATGCAGGTTGTGCTCAGGTTCAGAACGTTAATGCCTCGCTTCAGGCTCTGATGGCACAGCGTGCAAACCACTCGGGTCTTGTCGTCAGCACATTGTTTGAAGAAGTGCCATGCCAGGGAACTCCTTGAAGCTGCCTTTGGGGTGCTCGGTCCCAGATGGCGGCGGTCAGTAGCAGGCGGAGTCTCTTGGCGGCGGGTGTTCTGCTTTTGCCCACTGCTCCCTCTTTTGCTACGCTGTTGGCTCGGTCTCACCACTGCCTCTTCCTCCGAACTGTGAAAGTCAGTGGCACGACCTTCATTCCATGTGGGGTCTAGGACCTCATCGTCCCCTGCATCGTCTTCCACCCAGTCTTGATCCCTGACCTCCTGTTCAGTCTGCACACTGCAGAAAGACGCAGCAGTTGGCACCTGTGTTTCGTCATCATCAGAGACATGCTGAGGTGGTATTCCCATGTCCTCATCATCAGGAAACATAAGTGGTTGTGCGTCAGTGCATTCTATGTCTTTCACCGCTGGGGAAGGGCTAGGTGGATGCCCTTGGGAAACCCTGCCAGCGGAGTCTTCAAACAGCATAAGAGACTGCTGCATAACTTGAGGCTGAGACAGTTTCCCTGGTATGCATGGGGGTGATGTGACAGACTGATGGGGTTGGTTTTCAGGCGCCATCTGTGCGCTTTCTGCAGAAGACTGGGTGGGAGATAATGTGAACGTGCTGGATCCACTGTCGGCCACCCAATTGACTAATGCCTGTACCTGCTCAGGCCTTACCATCCTTAGAACGGCATTGGGCCCCACCATATATCGCTGTAAATTCTGGCGGCTACTGGGACCTGAGGTAGTTGGTACACTAGGACGTGTGGATGTGGCAGAACGGCCACGTCCTCTCCCAGCACCAGAGGGTCCACTAACACCACCACGACCATGTCCACGTCCGCGTCCCTTACTAGATGTTTTTCTCATTGTTATGGTTCACCACAACAACAAATATATTATTTGGCCCAATGTATTGTATTCAAATTCAGCGGGATATAAATTTGAGGCCTAGTATTTAGGCGCTGGGTGACCGGTATGGATTTAGTGACAGAATTAGACTTGGAAATGCACAGAAGCGTGTGTGTGAAGTTATTCTGAATGACCCAATGTGCACCTTGAATATTATATACCCTTTTTGGGATAGATTTCAAATAGCTCTGATATAGCAGGAACCACTAAATTATGAAATTGCTAAATTGGGAATTGTACTTCAACCCAGAACGAAAAATGTGCTTTGACGGGCACTAAATAACTTTCCCAGCTACAACAGGACAGCGGTAACGAGAGATTTAGAGGGATTTAAATTTGAGGCCTAGTATTTAGGCGCTGGGTCACCGGTATGGATTTAGTGACAGAATTAGACTTGGAAATGCACAGAAGCGTGTGTGTGAAGTTATTCTGAATGACCCTATGTGCACCTTCAATATTATATACCCTTTTAGGGATAGATTTCAAATAGCTCTGATATAGCAGAAACCACTAAATTATGAAATTGCTAAATTGGGAATTGTACTTCAACCCAGAACAAAAAATGTGCTTTGACGGACACTAAATATCTTGCCCAGCAACAACAGTACAGCGGTGGGTAACGAGAGATTTAGAGGGATTTAAATTTGAGGCCTAGTATTTAGGCGCTGGGTGACCGGTATGGATTTAGTGACAGAATTAGACTTGGAAATGCACAGAAGCGTGTGTGTGAAGTTATTCTGAATGACCCAATGTGCACCTTCAATATTATATACCCTTTTAGGGATAGATTTCAAATAGCTCTGATATAGCAGAAACCACTAAATTATGAAATTGCTAAATTGGGAATTGTACTTCAACCCAGAACAAAAAATGTGCTTTGACGGACACTAAATATCTTGCCCAGCAACAACAGTACAGCGGTAACGAGAGATTTAGAGGGATTTAAATTTGAGGCCTAGTATTTAGGCGCTGGGTGACAGGTATGGGTTTAGTGACAGAATTAGACTTGGAAATGCACAGAAGCGTGTGTGTGAAGTTATTCTGAATGACCCAATGTGCACCTTCAATATTATATACCCTTTTAGGGATAGATTTCAAATAGCTCTGATATAGCAGAAACCACTAAATTATGAAATTGCTAAATTGGGAATTGTACTTCAACCCAGAACAAAAAATGTGCTTTGACGGACACTAAATATCTTGCCCAGCAACAACAGTACAGCGGTAACGAGAGATTTAGAGGGATTTAAATTTGAGGCCTAGTATTTAGGCGCTGGGTGACAGGTATGGGTTTAGTGACAGAATTAGACTTGGAAATACACAGTAGCGGGTGTGTGTGAAGTTATTCTGAATGACCCAATGTGCACCTTCAATATTATATACCCTTTTTGGGATAGATTTCAAATAGCTCTGATATAGCAGGAACCACTAAATTATGAAATTGCTAAATTGGGAATTGTACTTCAACCCAGAACAAAAAATGTGCTTTGACGGACACTAAATATCTTGCCCAGCAACAACAGTACAGCGGTAACGAGAGATTTAGCGGGATATAAATTTGAGGCCTAGTATTTAGGCGCTGGGTCACCGGTATGGATTTAGTGACAGAATTAGACTTGGAAATGCACAGAAGCGTGTGTGTGAAGTTATTCTGAATGACCCTATGTGCACCTTCAATATTATATACCCTTTTAGGGATAGATTTCAAATAGCTCTGATATAGCAGAAACCACTAAATTATGAAATTGCTAAATTGGGAATTGTACTTCAACCCAGAACAAAAAATGTGCTTTGACGGACACTAAATATCTTGCCCAGCAACAACAGTACAGCGGTGGGTAACGAGAGATTTAGAGGGATTTAAATTTGAGGCCTAGTATTTAGGCGCTGGGTCACCGGTATGGATTTAGTGACAGAATTAGACTTGGAAATGCACAGAAGCGTGTGTGTGAAGTTATTCTGAATGACCCTATGTGCACCTTCAATATTATATACCCTTTTAGGGATAGATTTCAAATAGCTCTGATATAGCAGAAACCACTAAATTATGAAATTGCTAAATTGGGAATTGTACTTCAACCCAGAACAAAAAATGTGCTTTGACGGACACTAAATATCTTGCCCAGCAACAACAGTACAGCGGTGGGTAACGAGAGATTTAGAGGGATTTAAATTTGAGGCCTAGTATTTAGGCGCTGGGTCACCGGTATGGATTTAGTGACAGAATTAGACTTGGAAATGCACAGAAGCGTGTGTGTGAAGTTATTCTGAATGACCCAATGTGCACCTTCAATATTATATACCCTTTTAGGGATAGATTTCAAATAGCTCTGATATAGCAGAAACCACTAAATTATGAAATTGCTAAATTGGGAATTGTACTTCAACCCAGAACAAAAAATGTGCTTTGACGGACACTAAATATCTTGCCCAGCAACAACAGTACAGCGGTAACGAGAGATTTAGAGGGATTTAAATTTGAGGCCTAGTATTTAGGCGCTGGGTGACAGGTATGGGTTTAGTGACAGAATTAGACTTGGAAATACACAGTAGCGGGTGTGTGTGAAGTTATTCTGAATGACCCAATGTGCACCTTCAATATTATATACCCTTTTAGGGATAGATTCCAAATAGCTCTGATATAGCAGGAACCACTAAATTATGAAATTGCTAAATTGGGAATTGTACTTCAACCCAGAACAAAAAATGTGCTTTGACGGACACTAAATATCTTGCCCAGCAACAACAGTACAGCGGTAACGAGAGATTTAGAGGGATTTAAATTTGAGGCCTAGTATTTAGGCGCTGGGTGACAGGTATGGGTTTAGTGACAGAATTAGACTTGGAAATACACAGTAGCGGGTGTGTGTGAAGTTATTCTGAATGACCCAATGTGCACCTTCAATATTATATACCCTTTTTGGGATAGATTTCAAATAGCTCTGATATAGCAGGAACCACTAAATTATGAAATTGCTAAATTGGGAATTGTATTTCAACCCAGAACAAGAAATGTGCTTGAACGGACACTAAATAACTCGCCCAGCTACAGCACTAGGGACAGATTTAGCTGGATATAAATTTGAGGCCTAGTATTTAGGCGCTGGGTGACCGGTATGGATTTAGTGACAGAATTAGACTGGGATATGGCCAAAAAATAAACAGACTATTGCTGGTTAAATGCACTTGGTGTGACAGCTTCACCCTGATGTAGGCTTTAGCCAAAAAACAACCACACCATTGAGGGTTAAATGCACTTGGTGACAGGCGCAGCTTGCCCCTGATTTTGTATATGGCCAAAAAATGAACAGACTATTGCTGGTTAAATGCACTTGGTGTGACAGCTTCACCCTGATGTAGGCTTTAGCCAAAAAACAACCACACCATTGAGGGTTAAATGCACTTGGTGACAGGCGCAGCTTGCCCCTGATTTTGTATATGGCCAAAAAATGAACAGACTATTGCTGGTTAAATGCACTTGGTGTCACAGCTTCACCCTGATGTAGGCTTTAGCCAAAAAACAACCACACCATTGAGGGTTAAATGCACTTGGTGACAGGCGCAGCTTGCCCCTGATTTTGTATATGGCCAAAAAATGAACAGACTATTGCTGGTTAAATGCACTTGGTGTGACAGCTTCACCCTGATGTAGGCTTTAGCCAAAAAACAACCACACCATTGAGGGTTAAATGCACTTGGTCGCAGCTTGTGCTGGCGCACCACAAGACACAAAATGGCCGCCGATCACCCCAGAAAAATGAGACTGACAAACGGTCTGTGCAGCCTAAAAACAGTGAGCAATTGAGGATCAGCAGCTCAATGATCCACAGCTGCAGATCGATCAGTTAATCAAGTCCTTTGGAGGAGTTAATCTGCCTAATCTCGCCCTACTGTCGCAGCCGCAACCTCTCCCTACGCTAATCAGAGCAGAGTGACGGGCGGCGCTATGTGACTCCAGCTTAAATAGAGGCTGGGTCACATGGTGCTCTGGCCAATCACAGCCATGCCAATAGTAGGCATGGCTGTGATGGCCTCTTGGGGCAAGTAGTATGACGCTTGTTGATTGGCTGCTTTGCAGCCTTTCAAAAAGCGCCAAGAAAGCGTCACAAAAGCGCCAAGAAAGCGACGAACACCGAACCCGAACCCGGACTTTTACGAAAATGTCCGGGTTCGGGTCCGTGTCACGGACACCCCAAAATTCGGTACGAACCCGAACTATACAGTTCGAGTTCGCTCATCCCTACCTGCAATGCCTCATCCGACCAGACAGAGACGTCAGCGCCCTTCTTAGTCATATCCGTGAGAGGTTTTACAATGGTGGAATAGTTTGAAATAAATTTCCTATAATAATTAGTAAACCCCAAGAACCGCATCAAAGCTTTCTGATTCTCTGGTCGGTCCCATTCCAGAACCGCCCGGACCTTTTCGGGGTCCATACGAAAACCAGAGTCAGAAAGCAGATATCCCAAGAACAGAAGCTCCTGCACCGAAAATAAACATTTCTCCAATTTAGCATATAATTTATTCTCCCGAAGGATCGTCAAAACCTGTCTCACATGATCCTGATGGGTCTTCAGATCAGGAGAATAAATTAAAATGTCATCCAATTAAACCACCACGAACCTCCCCACCAGGTGATGAAAAATGTCATTGATGAATCGCTGAAATACTGCTGGCGCATTCGTCAACCCAAAAGGCATAACCAGATTCTCAAAATGACCCTCCTGCGTATTGAAGGCCGTTTTCCACTCACCCCCCTCCTTGATCCTGATCAGGTTGTAGGTCCCCCTCAAATCCAACTTGGAGAACACCTTGGCTCCCACAATCTGATCAAAAAGGTCAGAAATCAAAGGCAGGGGATATGGATCCCGGACCGTAATACAGTTCAATTCCCGGAAATCCAAACACGGTCTCAGCGATCCATCCTTTTTCTTTACAAAGAACAAGCCTACTGCCATTGGAGACTTAGATGGCCTAAAATGACCTTTTGCCAAACTCTCAGCGATATACTTTCGCATGAACTCTCTTTCGGGTTGAGAAAGGTTGTAAAGCCGAGATTTTGGCAATTTAGCCCCAGGGATGAGATTAACTGGACAATCATAGTCTCGGTGAGGGGGTAATTCCTGAGCCCCACCCTCCGAAAAGACATCCACAAAATCGGAGAGATACTGAGGTAAAATCGTAGTGGACACCCCAGAGATAGATGTGCCAAGACAATTATCCAAACAATACTCACTCCAACCAATGAGTTGTCTCGCTTGCCAATCTATAATTGGGTTATGTTTAATCAACCATGGCAACCCCAAAACTATAAGAGCTGGCAAATCCTTTATGACAAAACAAGAAATAATTTCAACATGTGCATCACCCACCCTTAAGTGAATACCATGAACAATGTGAGTAAGACTCCTTTGAGAAAGAGGGGAAGAATCAATTGCAAAAACTCGAATCTCATTCTCTAAAGTGCAAATACTTAGTCCTAGATTTTGAAGAAAAAGAGAGTCAATTAGGTTTACCCCAGCACCACAATCAAGGAATAATTCAACAACAAAAAATTCTTGACTCTAGCGGCACCACAGCTGGAAGGAGAAAACAGGAACTGCAGGGAGCTTGCATACCTGCCTGCTCCACCACACTATTCACGCTACCAAGTGACAGGGAAGGTTTTTTTTTCTCTTTCTTTTTCACTTCCACCTGTGGTTTAACATAAGGACAAGCAAAAATAAGATGACCCCCTGAAAATCGATCAGGAAGAGCCACTTTCGGCTCCACACAAATTTGACCTGCACCTGATGCCAGAGCATTCTGACACCATGTGACCGAACCACGTAGCTCCGCAACCTCTAGGGATAGCCCCTGCATGCAGTCAACTAACGCTTCAATTGACGCCATCACAAAACTGCTGAGTAATGACAGTTAAAGTTTTGGCGGGTTATAATGTCACGGCGGACAAGCACTCAGACACACAGAAAAACCAACAACCAGGCTCTGAGCGAGAAGCAGGGGAAGGGTCACCTCCTAGCTAATCCCTGACCTCTCTCCCTGCACTGCTCAGCCCACAGGCAGACCTTGGTGGTAGGAATGCTGTGTCCTCGTGCCTGGGCTAATACACCCTAACTTCCCTGAGATGGTGAAAAGGGGAAATAGGAGCAGCCTGCTCGCACAGAACCTGGATGGGAGAGAAGATACCAACACAACTAAAACAGCAAACAACAAGAACAGAAACCACACTTATCTTAACAGAGCTGGAACAGAAAACCTTCCTTGCTTGCTTGCTTGCTTCCTAGGTAAGACTGATTACTATAACCCGCTCAGAGCACTGGAATTGAGAGCCATTTAAACTAATGACCCCACCCAGTGCACCTGATGGGAGGCGGATCCAGCACGACTCCAAAACACACACTAAAGACGTACTGCTATTCTGGCCGACCTCCGCACATAGTCAGAGCCGGGTGTGGCGAAACCAACCTCACCACTGGGTTTTGGCCTGTTTAAAAGCCTCTTGCCTCGGGATTATGGCCCTGTGGCAAACCCAGCCACTATATATGGTAATTCCTGTACGTATGATGTTAGGGCATATGGGTATACCACTTTAAAGAACCAAGCATATATATGTTTGTGTAACTTGTCAGCTTGGGAGACAGTTGGGTGGATAGACAGAGGGGAGGAAAATGCTGAGTGTGTTCCATTGTCCCATTGTGCCATTGTCCCATTGTGTGTTTAAATGGTGATGTCTGTCCTGTTGTCTCCACATGTGTATTGGCGATTTCCCTTTGTCCTGAGAGATAATTGGATTACTTCTCGGTTGTCTCCGGGACAGAGAGGAGGAAACCATGATGCATTGTGGGATGTGTTGTATCTGTCCTGTATTTGCAACAACTGTAATAAAAACCAGGCTAGGTGTGCCAGCACGTCAGACCACTGCTTGACCCTCAACACGGAGCCTTGTCTCGTTATTGGGGGGATTCCCTGTATGCTGTTAGAGACTGATTGCCAGAAGTGTAAGCTGATTGTATGCTTTTCCTGTTCGTCTGCTAGCAGCTATTTGCGAGGTTCCAGTTTGGAGTGCTATTTTGTATCCAGTTCGGGAGTTTGGTGTTCTGCAGTAGCTGTGCCTGTCTCTCAGAAAGGGGCATATCGCCTAATCGGATTTTAACCCCTTGTCTGCTGAAACGGTCCGTTACAATTGGTGGCTAGCGGCGGGATCGTTCCTACAGCCAGAAGGACAGCTACAGGAGACACCATTTCTGTGGATTCTACAATTTAAGGGCAACGCATGTCCCAGTACAGCGACCCTAAAAGCAACAGGATGGAACCAGCAGTGTTATACAAGGAGGAGGACCTGGATGGCCGGGATGCATTAAGGAAAGGCATCTGGTACCAGGCCCTGGATAATGTACAATACCAGCGGGGTGAGAGTCTCCCCAGTGAAGAGCAGCGGTTGCAGAAGCAAGTGGCCCTGCGGATGCCCTTCTTGGGAGAGCAGCATCTGGAGGAATGGGTGAAGGAACTAGAGCACCAGTATTGGCAGGAGCTATGGCTGGAGGATGCCTACCAGGCGCTTTGGTGGTATATGGCACAGTATATACCCTGGACAGCCGAACATGACAAGCCAGAGGGAGAGGAGTTTGATGGTCCTGGCTTGTTATGGGAGTCCTTTGCAGAGCCTGGCTTTGGGAGCCCTGGGCAAACCAGACTTCAGGACATTTTCTATGAGAGGGAGGCTAGGCATGAGTGGGATGACCCCCATGAGGTAGATGAAGACCTGGCTCACCTAGCAACCCCGGAGTGGGAACTGGAGCAGGACTACCAAGATCTCTTCCACTCCATTGGGAAGGCTCAGCAGGACAGTAAGGTGACAGACCCAGATCCAGACCCATTCAGCTGGGCAGATATTGTAGAGCGTTACTGGGAAGGACCCCAGATGGCTGGTAGAGATGGGACCGAGGTCTCTCCACCGGTCCTGCAGGGAATTGGGAGCCCAGTTTCCATTCCCCAGCGGCAGTGTGAAATGCAGGGAGAGGAGAGCAGCGTCCTCCCTCCCCAGCGGCAGACTGAGTTACAGGGGGCAGAGGTAGTTGTTCCTGCCCCCCAGCAGCAGCATGATTTTTTGGGAATTGGGAGCCCAGTCTCCATTCCCCAGCGGCCGAGTGATGTGCCAGGAATTGGGAGCCCAGTCTCCATTCCCCAGCGGCAGAGTGTCCAGCAGGGAATAAAGAGCCCAGTCTCCTTTCCCCAGCAACAGGACACTGTATTGGGAGTGGAAACAGTCGGTCTCCCTCCCCAGAGGCTGGAAGTATGTATGGGAGAGGAGCTTGTTACCCCCTCTCCCTATTGGCAGTGTGAATTGCAGGGAATTGGGAGCCCAGTCTCCATTCCCCAGCGGCTGGGTGATTTACAGGGAATTGGGAGCCCAGTCTCCATTCCCCAGCGGCCGTGTGATTTATTGGGAATTGGGAGCCCAGTCTCCATTCCCCAGCAGCAGGCGGAGTTACAGGGGGCAGAGACAGTCAGTCCTGTTCCCCAGCGGCAGAGTGTCCTCCAGGGAATAGAGAGCCCAGTCTCCTTTCCCCAGCAGCAGGACACTGTATTGGGAGCGGAGACGGTCGGTCGCCCTCCCCAGCGGCTGGAAGTATGTATGGGAGAGGAGCTCGTTACCCCCTCTCCCCAGCGGCAGGTTAACGCACCAGGGGGAGACAGTAAGCCCCACAACAGTGCAGATGGGACCGTGGTCTCTGCACTTACAGCACAGGGGGTAGGGACAGTCGGTCCTGTCTCCCAGCAACAGGGCTGTTTAGCCAAAGGGGAGACAGTCGGTCTCCCCCTCCAACAACCAGACTCCAACCAGGCTTCTTCCGTGGTAGCACTGGCACCAGGGCAGAGTCCCTCTGATCCCTGCCCACAAAGCAACCTTCACTCCAAGCCAGGGAGCAACTCAGAGACCGGGAGTACCAGCTACCAATATAACCTTGGTGAATTCACCTTACAGAGACAGGCTACTAAATTCAACAGGTCCAGTATTTGGTTGTGGGTGGCTTGCCAGACTAACTCAGGTACCGACCGGCGTGAGGTCAGGTATCTGGTTAGTCTTCCCTGGGGGGGGGGGAGATATGAGCCTTGTCTCGTTATTGGGGAGATTCCCTGTATGCTGTTAGAGACTGATTGCCAGGAGTGTAAGCTGATTGTATGCTTTTCCTGTTCGTCTGCTAGCAGCTATTCGCGAGGTTCCAGTTTGGAGTGCTATTTTGTATCCAGTTCGGGAGTTTGGTGTTCTGCAGTAGCTGTGCCTGTCTCTCAGAAAGGGGCATATCGCCTAAACGGATTTTAACCCCTTGTCTGCTGAAACGGTCCGTTACACCCCCCCTTTAACAGTGACTTTCACAGTGAATGCCCCTTTAACAGGGGCTTTCACAGTGACCTCCCCTTTAACATTGACTTCCCTTTAACAGTGACTTTCACAGTGCCTGCCCATTTAACAGTGATTTTCACAGTGACCGCCCCTTTAACAGTGACTTTCACAGTGAACGCCCCTTAAACAGTGGCCGCCGCTTTAACAGTGACTTTCACAGTGACCGCCCCATTAACAGTGACTTTCACAGTGGCCGCATTTTTAAGTGACTTTCATAGTTACCGCCCCTTTAACAGTGACTTTAACAGTGACCGACTCTTTAACAGTGACTTTCACAGTGCCCGCCCCTTTAACAGTGACTTTCACAGTGCCAGCCCCATTAACAGTGACTTTCACAGTTACCACCCCTTTAACAGTGACTTTAACAGTGACCACCCCTTTAAAAACAGTGACCTCCATAGTGCACGGCCGTTTAAAAACAGTAGCCTCCACAGTGCCCGCCCCTTTAAGCAGTAAAGTATATGACTGGATTGTTATGAAAACCTGGAGTTAAACTGTGTTTATGGCAGTTGGGATATGAAGAGAACGACTTTAAAGCTTGTATTGGCTAATGTGGGTCATTTTTTGGGAATATCTCAGGTGCTAGAGAGCTGAGACCCGGTCTAAAACTTTTCCGGATACCCGATGTACCTGTGTGCCACATTTGGTAAAGATCGGTCCAGTCGTTTGGTCGCGCATAAAGAACAGACAGAAACTCATTTTTATATATATAAGAGACATGGGTCTTTTACTAATTTCCCATATGTTTCCTTATCTCCCAATTGTCTCTTACATTCATTATCGTATTTGCATGTATCTAAAATTACTATGGCTCCTCCTTTATCAGCAGGGCGGATTGTTATATTGTCATTTTTTTGCAATTGTTTAATAGCCTGTATCTCATGTGGTTTCAGATTATTAAATCTTCTAGATTCTCCCTTAATCTTCCTTATGTCAGCTTCCACGTTTTTTTTAAAAGTAGTTATATCCTGTCCCATTTCATGTCTTGGGTACATTTTGCTTTTTAATTTTAGATCCGTATGTACGTATATTCCCTGTTTCTCCCCTTTTGGTATTATGGGGTTTTTGAGAAAATATTTTTTTAAACATAATTTTCGTACGAATTTTTCAATACCTATGTATGTGTCAAATTTACTTAACTACCTCAGGACCGCCGTACGCAGGATTGCGTCCTGCCGGCGGTCCTGCTCTTCTGGGTGGACGCATATACGCGTCCTCCCGCGAGAGCCGAGATTTCCTGTGAACGCGCGCGCACAGGCGCGCGCGCTCACAGGAACGGAAGGTAAGCGAGTGGATCTCCAGCCTGCCAGCGGCGATCGCTCGCTGGCAGGCTGGAGATCCGAATTTTTTAACCCCTAACAGGTATATTAGACGCTGTTTTCATAACAGCGTCTAATATACCTCCTACCTGGTCCTCTGGTGGTCCCTTTTGTTAGGATCGACCACCAGAGGACTCAGGTAGGTCAGTACAGTAGCACCAAACACCACACTACACTACACCCCCCCCCCCCCGTCACTTATTAACCCCTTATAAACCCCTGATCACCCATGATCACCCCATATAAACTCCCTGATCACCCCCCTGTCATAGATCACCGCCCTGTCATTGATCACCCCCCTGTCAGGCTCCGTTCAGACGTCCGTATGATTTTTACGGATCCACGGATACATGGATCGGATCCGCAAAAAGCATACGGACGTCTGAATGGAGCCTTACAGGGGGGTGATCAATGACAGGCGGGTGATCACCCATATACACTCTCCTGATCACCCCCTGTCATTGATCACCCCCCTGTCATTGATCACTCCCCTGTAAGGCTCCGTTCAGACGTCCGTATGATTTTTACGGATCCACGGATACATGGATCGGATCCGCAAAAAGCATACGGACGTCTGAATGGAGCCTTACAGGGGGGTGATCAATGACAGGCGGGTGATCACCCATATACACTCCCTGATCACCCCCTGTCATTGATCACCCCCCTGTCATTGATCACTCCCCTGTAAGGCTCCATTCAGACGTCCGCATGATTTTTACGGATACATGGATCGGATCCGCAAAACACATGCGGACGTCTGAATGGAGCCTTACAGGGGGTGATCAATGACAGGCGGGTGATCACCCATATACACTCCCTGATCACCCCCCTGTCATTGATAACCCCCCTGTAAGGCTCCATTCAGACGTCCGCATGCGTTTTGTGGATCCGATCCATGTATCCATGGATCCGTAAAAAATCATGCGGATGTCTGAATGGAGCCTTACAGGGGGGGTGATCAGTGACAGGGGGGTGATCACCCTGATTACCCTGATCACCCCCTGTCATTGATAACCCCCCTGTAAGGCTCCATTCAGACGTCCGCATGCGTTTTGTGGATCCGATCCATGTATCCATGGATCCGTAAAAAATCATGCGGATGTCTGAATGGAGCCTTACAGGGGGGGTGATCAGTGACAGGGGGGTGATCACCCTGATTACCCTGATCACCCCCTGTCATTGATAACCCCCCTGTAAGGCTCCATTCAGACGTCCGCATGCGTTCTGTGGATCCGATCCATGTATCCATGGATCCGTAAAAAATCATGCGGATGTCTGAATGGAGCCTTACAGGGGGGGTGATCAGTGACAGGGGGGTGATCACCCTGATTACCCTGATCACCCCCTGTCATTGATAACCCCCCTGTAAGGCTCCATTCAGACGTCCGCATGCGTTCTGTGGATCCGATCCATGTATCCATGGATCCGTAAAAAATCATGCGGATGTCTGAATGGAGCCTTACAGGGGGGGTGATCAGTGACAGGGGGGTGATCACCCTGATTACCCTGATCACCCCCTGTCATTGATAACCCCCCTGTAAGGCTCCATTCAGACGTCCGCATGCGTTCTGTGGATCCGATCCATGTATCCATGGATCCGTAAAAAATCATGCGGATGTCTGAATGGAGCCTTACAGGGGGGGTGATCAGTGACAGGGGGGTGATCACCCTGATTACCCTGATCACCCCCTGTCATTGATAACCCCCCTGTAAGGCTCCATTCAGACGTCCGCATGCGTTTTGTGGATCCGATCCATGTATCCATGGATCCGTAAAAAATCATGCGGATGTCTGAATGGAGCCTTACAGGGGGGGTGATCAGTGACAGGGGGGTGATTACCCTGATCACCCCCTGTCATTGATAACCCCCCTGTAAGGCTCCATTCAGACGTCCGCATGCGTTTTGTGGATCCGATCCATGTATCCATGGATCCGTAAAAAATCATGCGGATGTCTGAATGGAGCCTTACAGGGGGGGTGATCAATGACAGGGGGGTGATCAGGGAGTCTATATGGGTGATCACCCCCCTGTCATTGATCACCCCCCCCCCCCCCCCCTGGTAAGGCTCCATTCAGACATTTTTTTTGGCACAAGTTAGCGGAAATTTTTTGTTTGTTTTTGTTTTTTCTTACTAAGTCTCATATTCTACTAACTTGTGTCAAAAAATAAAATCTCACATGGACGCACCATACCCCTCACGGAATCCAAATGCGTAAACATTTTTAGACATTTATATTCCAGACTTCTTCTCACGCTTTAGGGCCCCTAAAAAGCCAGGGCAGTATAAATACCCCACATGTGACCCCATTTCGGAAAGAAGACACCCCAAGGTATTCCGTGAGGGGCATATTGAGTCCATGAAAGATTGAAATTTTTGTCCTAAGTTAGCGGAAAGTGAGACTTTGTGAGAAAAAAACAAAAAAAAAAATCAATATCCGCTAACTTATGCAAAAAAAATAAAATTCTAGGAACTCGCCATGCCCCTCATTGAATACCTTGGGGTGTCTTCTTTCCAAAGTGGGGTCACATGTGGGGTATTTATACTGCCCTGGCTTTTTAGGGGCCCGAAAGTGTGAGAAGAAGTCTGGGATCCAAATGTCTAAAAATGCCCTCCTAAAAGGAATTTGGGCCCCTTTGCGCATCTAGGCTGCAAAAAAGTGTCACACATGTGGTATCGCCGTATTCAGGAGAAGTTGGGGAATGTGTTTTGGGGTGTCATTTTACATATACCCATGCTGGGTGAGATAAATATCTTGGTCAAATGCCAACTTTGTATAAAAAAATTGGAAAAGTTGTCTTTTGCCAAGATATTTCTCTCACCCAGCATGGGTATATGTAAAATGACCCCCCAAAACACATTACCCAACTTCTCCTGAGTACGGCGATACCACATGTGTGACACTTTTTTGCAGCCAAGGTGGGCAAAGGGGCACCTTTCGGATTTCGCAGGCCATTTTTTACACATTTTGATTGCAAGGTACTTCTTACACATTTGGGCCCCTAAATTGCCAGGGCAGTATAACTACGCCACAAGTGACCCCATTTTGGAAATAAGACACCCCAAGGTATTCCGTGAGGGGCACGGCGAGTTCCTAGAATTTTTTATTTTTTGTCACAAGTTAGCGGAAAATGATGATTTTTCTTTTTTCCTTACAAAGTCTCATATTCCACTAACTTGCGACAAAAAATAAAAAATTCTAGGAACTCGCCATGCTCCTCACGGAATACCTTGGGGTGTCTTCTTTCCAAAATGGGGTCACTTGTGGCGTAGTTATACTGCCCTGGCAATTTAGGGGCCCAAATGTGTGAGAAGAACTTTGCAATCAAAATGTGTAAAAAATGCCCTGCAAAATCCGAAAGGTGCACTTTGGAATATGTGCCCCTTTGCCCACCTTGGCAGCAAAAAAGTGTGACACATCTGGTATCGCCGTACTCAGGAGAAGTTGGGCAATGTGTTTTGGGGTGTCATTTTACATATACCCATGCTGGGTGAGAGAAATATCTTGGTCAAATGACAACTTTGTATAAAAAAATGTTTATACAAAGTTGTCATTTGACCAAGATATTTCTCTCACCCAGCATGGGTATATGTAAAATGACACCCCAAAACACATTCCCCAACTTCTCCTGAGTACGGCGATACCAGATGTGTGACACTTTTTTGCTGCCAAGGTGGGCAAAGGGGCACATATTCCAAAGTGCACCTTTTGGATTTCACCGGTCATTTTTTACACATTTTGATTGCAAAGTTCTTCTCACACATTTGGGCCCCTAAATTGCCAGGGCAGTATAACTACGCCACAAGTGACCCCATTTTGGAAAGAAGACACCCCAAGGTATTCCGTGAGGGGCATGGCGAGTTCCTAGAATTTTTTATTTTTTGTCGCAAGTTAGTGGAATATGAGACTTTGTAAGAAAAAAATAAATAAATAAAATCATCATCATTTTCCGCTAACTTGTGACAAAAAATAAAAAGTTCTATGAACTCACTATGCCTATCAGCGAATACCTTAGGGTGTCTACTTTCCGAAACGGGGTCATTTGTGGGGGTTTTCTACTGTTTGGGCATTGTAGAACCTCAGGAATCATGACAGGTGCTCAGAAAGTCAGAGCTGTTTCAAAAAGCGGAAATTCACATTTTTGTACCATAGTTTGTAAATGCTATAACTTTTACCCAAACCATTTTTTTTTTTTGCCCAAACATTTTTTTTTTTATCAAAGACATGTAGAACAATAAATTTGGTGAAAAATTTATATATGGATGTCGTTTTTTTTGCAAAATTTTACAGCTGAAAGTGAAAAATGTCATTTTTTTGCAAAAAAATCGTTACATTTTGATTAATAACAAAAAAAGTAAAAATGTCAGCAGCAATAAAATACCACCAAATGAAAGCTCCATTAGTGAGAAGAAAAGGAGGTAAAATTCATTTGGGTGGTAAGTTGCATGACCGAGCGATAAACGGTGAAAGGAGTGTAGTGCCGAAGTGTAAAAAGTGCTCTGGTCATGAAGGGGGTTTCACCTAGCGGGGCTGAAGTGGTTAAATGTGCTGTGGGTGCAAATTTTAAACCTTTATTTAATAGTGCATATTGTGCCGCTGTAAAGTGTTTGAGCTTAAATTAATTACAGAATTATTTTCCTCCGTTAATGTCTCCTGTGGTTTACTCTTTCCCTTCCCTCCCCTTCCTCGTCGTGTCGTCTTTTTTCTACATTCTGATTGTACTGGTGCTTGTGGTAATTCCCTACATATGTCTCCTTGTTGGTGTAGGATGAGTGTTGGTTCCTCGTTTGATATTTTTTCTGATAGTGTTGGTCCTGATTCCTTTTCTGTGTCTCCTCTTTGTATCTCAAATTGTAGTGATGACCCGTGATTGGTGTTATATGGTATTGTTCCTGTGGTGACTGTCTGGGGGGTTGCGTGCGTATCCTGTGATGTGGGGGTGTCCGGTCTAAAAAAAGGGGATTACTTAGTGTTTCATACCTATTCGTTGTTTGAATATTATATTGTGTTAGTCTCTCTTCATTAGTTTCTTTTTCTCTTGACTTGGGGGGCTTACTATTCTGTACTCGATCCTCTTTTATAGATTGTCTATCGTTTTGTTTATCATTTCTTACTAAATTCTTACTTTTCTAAATTTTCCTACTTTTTTTTATATGATATCTTGTTCTACAATCCCTAATTGTTTGCATATTCTTTCATGCCAGTTCTTAAATATCTCATTTTTTGGGAATGTATCTAAGGTTTCTTTAATGCTTCTATTTTACCTGATACTTCATCCAATATTACCATTCTCCTTTTAACAATTAGTTGTATGAGTGCTATGGACTGCGATTTCAATAGATCTTCCCATTCTTTACCAAACATATCATTACATAGATCTTGAGCTGGGGTCTTAGAGAGTTTGAGTCCTCTTGGTATAACTCCCTGTTCTAGATGGCGATTCAGGGATTTAATTTCCCACCTTTGTTTTAATTGTTTTGTCAGGAGGGACTCAAGTTCTCTAAAGACCTCCGACACAGATCTATCCTGTGTATCTTCTATTGTACCATTGTCTTCAAATGAATAATTATCCATTCTCTGTTTTTGACCCTCTATGAAGTTCCAGATATCCATGATTAACAGGGAGAGGAGCTCGACTATTGGGTGAAAAAAACACTTGATAATTAATATATATAGTGGCTCACCCCTCCTGTTAATATAGGCCGGTGCTCTCACTAAGTTGTGGTTCACCCTGACCACAGTATGAAATGGTGTTAAAAATATAGGTATAGTGGGCACTCAATATCTGGCACTACGTGTTGGGTACAACAGATTTAATCAGATAAAACAATATTATCAATCAATTACATAAAATAAAACTTACAAAATATTCCCAATTATATGACAGTACAATTCATTAAAATGTTTCTATATATATTCATAGAGGTTAATAAAAATATAAATTCATATAATATTCCTGGAGGTTAATAATATATATATATATATATATATATATATATATATATATATATATTTTCACATTTATTAAATAAAAGTCCCTTTAAAATCTTCCGCAAAGATTAGTGCAATTGATATGATATACGATGTATTATGCACTGAGTTTTGGCAATGTTCATCCGCTTATATATTAAGGTCAGTAGGTCTCGCTTCTATGGAGGGTTGCAATGGTAGCTATTCAGGGGTTAGTTGTATGCAGTATATTAAGATTAACTTACTGCTGGATGTTCGTTAATTTCTCTGACTTTCGTGGCGTCCCACTACTGGTCAGTTCACTCACCCCTCTTCTTATATGCTGTATGTACACTGCACTTCCACTTGGCAATATTGTTGCGATGTCCGTAAGGTTTCTTGTCAGTCTCTGTTCAGCGTCCCACGTGTAGAAGGTTTGTCACGTGATCGGAGCTTCAGAGCGTTTGTCACATGATCGGAGCTTCAAAGCGTCACGATATCCCACGTAACCTAGATCTGATGCGATTGGATTAGTTCAAGTTCCGGAGGCGGTACCAACCTCCGCTTGTACAGCTTTCTAGCGATAATCTTGTTAATTTTTCGCAATAGTTTGTTGCTGGTTGCAGTAATATAAGACGTCTAATTACTATAAGGATCTCATCCACTCCCGCTATACGCGTTTCGATACGATAATTTTATATGGTATATATGCATAAGATATTTTGATATACATAGGATTAACCGCATAAATGGTGCATTGAAACATAAGAAAATATATATTTTGAGATAAAGACATAGCTAAAGGAGGAATGAGGAATGCAAATATTGGAAATCCCGACCAGATTTTGGGAGGAATCTCAATTAGAAGAAAGGGTGTGACTTATAATGATTTATAAGGAGGAAGTGAGGATCTCAAAAACTAGCTACTGAGGAAGAGGTACGCAACCTCGAAACGCGTATAGCGGGAGTGGATGAGATCCTTATAGTAATTAGACGTCTTATATTACTGCAACCAGCAACAAACTATTGCGAAAAATTAACAAGATTATCGCTAGAAAGCTGTACAAGCGGAGGTTGGTACCGCCTCCGGAACTTGAACTAATCCAATCGCATCAGATCTAGGTTACGTGGGATATCGTGACGCTTTGAAGCTCCGATCACGTGACAAACGCTCTGAAGCTCCGATCACGTGACAAACCTTCTACACGTGGGACGCTGAACAGAGACTGACAAGAAACCTTACGGACATCGCAACAATATTGCCAAGTGGAAGTGCAGTGTACATACAGCATATAAGAAGAGGGGTGAGTGAACTGACCAGTAGTGGGACGCCACGAAAGTCAGAGAAATTAACGAACATCCAGCAGTAAGTTAATCTTAATATACTTCATACAACTAACCCCTGAATAGCTACCATTGCAACCCTCCATAGAAGTGAGACCTACTGACCTTAATATATAAGCGGATGAACATTGCCAAAACTCAGTGCATAATACATCGTATATCATATCAATTGCACTAATCTTTGCGGAAGATTTTAAAGGGACTTTTATTTAATAAATGTGAGAATATATATATATATATATATATATATATATATATATATATATTATTAACCTCCAGGAATATTATATGAATTTATATTTTTATTAACCTCTATGAATATATATATAGAAACATTTTAATGAATTGTACTGTCATATAATTGGGAATATTTTGTAAGTTTTATTTTATGTAATTGATTGATAATATTTTTTATCTGATTAAATCTGTTGTACCCAACACGTAGTGCCAGATATTGAGTGCCCACTATACCTATATTTTTAACACTATTTCATACTGTGGTCAGGGTGAACCACAACTTGGTGAGAGCACCGGCCTATATTAACAGGAGGGGTGAGCCACTATATATATTAATTATCTTCTATTGGCTAATGCTGGTCATATTTTGGCAATATCTCAGGAACTCTCCTAGAGAGCTGAACCTTCCCAGACATCTGATATACCTGTGTGCCAAATTTGGTGAAGATCGCTCCAGTCGTTCGGTCGTGCATGAAGAACAGACAGACGTCGGGACAGACAGACAGAAACAAATTTTTATTATATAAGAGATTATATAACTAAGATGAAAACCAGTGATTTTATAAATTATATCACACTGTCATCAAATGTCTTTGTGATAGCTATAAACACTGTAACATTGGACTGTAACAAGTTATCAACATACAAAACAAATTATCGTCATGAACATATAAGATGGCGTTCACATCAGTGTCAGAGGTGAAGGAAGGAATATTTTGTCCAGTAAAATGCCAGACTACCTAATGGAAATCTGACAGAACACAATGAGCGAAACCATAGCTATAGCAACCATAGAACTTGCTATGAGGCCCAGAGATTGAGGGGGCCCCAGTCAATAACATTGTACCTTTTTGCGGGGAATAACAATCTGTGGGTTTTCTGATATATTGTGCTATTACAGTCAGGTCCATAAATATTGGGACATCAACACAATTCTAATATGTTTGGCCCTATACACCACCACCACCACAATGGATTTAAAATGAAACGAACAAGATGTGCTTTAACTGCAGACTGTCAGCTTTAATTTTAGGGTATTTACATCCAAATCAGGTGAACGGTGTAGGAATTACAAAAGTTTGCATATGTGCCTCCCACTTGTTAAGGGACCAAAAGTAATGGGACATAATAATAATTATAAATCAAACTTTTACTTTTTAATAATTGGTTGCAAATCCTTTGCAGTCAATTACAGCCTGAAGTCTGGAACGCATAGACATCACCAGACGCTGGGTTTTATCCCTGGTGATGCTCTGTTAGGCCTCTACTGCAACTGTCTTCAGTTCCTGCTTGTTCTCGGGTCATTTTCCCTTTAGTTTTGTCTTCAGCAAGTGAAATGCATGCTCAATTGGATTCAGGTCAGGTGATTGACTTGGCCATTGCATAACATTCCACTTCTTTCCCTTAAAAAACTCTTTGGTTGCTTTTGCAGTATGCTTTGGGTCATTGTCCATCTGCACTGTGAAGCACCGTCCAACGAGTTCTGAAGCATTTGGCTAAAAATGAAAAGATAATATTGCCTGAAACACTTCAGAATTCATCCTGCTGCTTTTGTCAGCAGTCACATCAACAATAAATACAAGATAACCAGTTCCATTGGCAGCCATACATGCCCACGCGATGACACTGCCACCACCATGCTTCACTGATGAGGTGGTATGCTTAGGATCATGAGCAGTTCCATTCCTTCTCCATACTCTTCTCTTCCCATCACTCTGGTACAAGTTGATCTTGGTCTCATCTGTCCATTTTAAAAATCGCGCGCCTCTGTTCATTCGGTGCAGGCGCTCTGAGATGAGGAGGCTCGTCTCCTCAGAACTCCCTCAGTGCGCCTGCGCCAATGACGTCTTCTCTTTCGGTGATGTCATCGGCGCAGGCGCACTGAGGGAGTTCTGAGGAGACGAGCCTCCTCATCTCAGAGCGCCTGCGCCGAATGAACAGAGGCGCGCGATTTTTAAAATGCTGACAGGGCCGGCTGGAGGAGGAAATCGCGGCTGGCCCTGTCAATCAACACGAAGAGGGGGCGGTTTTTTGCGGCGGCTACCAGCAAGTAGACGCTCTACTTGCTGGTAGAGACCTGATTTACATATTATAAAACTTCGTTTTTATAAGAAACGGCTGAATGAAAGTAAGTAACACCATTATATTTTCATATATCGCACTATAAGGAATGTAACTAGCCCCCCCCAAAAATATGACTTTAGTGGGGTGACAGAAGCCCTTTAACCACTTCAACCCCGCTAGCTAAAACCCCCTTCATGACCAGGCCACTTTTTACACTTCGGCACTACACTACTTTCACTGTTTATTGCTCGGTCATACAACTTACCACCCAAATGAATTTTACCTCCTTTTCTTCTCACTAATAGAGCTTTCATTTGGTGGTATTTTATTGCTGCTGACATTTTTACTTTTTTTGTTATTAATCGAAATGTAACGATTTTTTTGCAAAAAAATGCCATTTTTCACTTTCAGCTGTAAAATTTTGCAAAAAAAAAAAAAAGACATCCATATATAAATTTTTCACTAAATTTATTGTTCTACATGTCTTTGATAAAAAAAATGTTTGGGCAAAAAAAAAATGGTTTGGGTAAAAGTTATAGCGTTTACAAACTAAGGTACAAAAATGTGAATTTCCGCTTTTTGAAGCAGCTCTGACTTTCTGAGCACCTGTCATGTTTCCTGAGGTTCTACAATGCCCAAACAGTAGAAAAACCCCACAAATGACCCCATTTCGGAAAGTAGACACCCTAAGGTATTCGCTGATGGGCATAGTGAGTTCATAGAACTTTTTATTTTTTGTCACAAGTTAGCGGAAAATTATGATTTTTATTTTTATTTATTTTTTCTTACAAAGTCTCATATTCCACTAACTTGCGACAAAAAATAAAAAATTCTAGGAACTCGCCATGCCCCTCACGGAATACCTTGGGGTGTCTTCTTTCCATAATGGGGTCACTTGTGGGGTAGTTATGCTGCCCTGGCAATTTAGGGGCCCAAATGTGTGAGAAGTACTTTGCAATCAAAATGTGTAAAAAATGGCCTGCGAAATCCGAAAGGTGCACTTTGGAATATGTGCCCCTTTGCCCACCTTGGCTGCAAAAAAGTGTCACACATCTGGTATCGCCGTACTCGGGAGAAGTTGGGGAATGTGTTTTGGGGTGTCATTTTACATATACCCATGCTGGGTGAGATAAATCTCTTGGTCAAATGCCAACTTTGTATAAAAAAATTGGAAAAGTTGTCTTTTGCCAAGATATTTCTCTCACCAAGCATGGGTATATGTAAAATGACACCCCAAAACACATTCCCCAACTTCTCCCGAGTACGGCGATACCAGATGTGTGACACTTTTTTGCAGCCAAGGTGGGCAAAGGGGCACATATTCCAAAGTGCACCTTTCGGATTTCGCAGGCCATTTTTTACACATTTTGATTGCAAAGTTCTTCTCACACATTTGGGCCCCTAAATTGCCAGGGCAGTATAACTACCCCACAAGTGATCCCATTTTGGAAAGAAGACACCCCAAGGTATTCCGTGAGGGGCATGGCGAGTTCCTAGAATTTTTTTTTTTTTGTCGCAAGTTAGTGGAATATGAGACTTTGTAAGGAAAAAATAAAAAAAATAAAAAATCATCATTTTCCACTAACTTGTGACAAAAAATAAAAAATTCTAGGAACTCGCCGTGCCCCTCACGGAATACCTTGGGGTGTCTTCTTTCCAAAATGGGGTCACTTGTGGCGTAGTTATACTGCACTGGCAATTTAGGGGCCCAAATGACGTCCGCATGTGTTTTGCGGATCCGATCCATGTATCCATGGATCCGTAAAAATCATACGGACGTCTGAATGGAGCCTTACAGGGGGGTGATCAATGACAGGGGGTGATCAGGGAGTGTATATGGGTGATCACCCCCCTGTCATTGATCACCCCCCTGTAAGGCTCCATTCAGACGTCCGAATGATTTTTACGGATCCATGGCTACATGGATCGGATCCGCAAAACACATGCGGACGTCTGAATGGAGCCTTACAGGGGGGTGATCAATGACAGGGGGGTGATCAATGACAGGGGGTGATCAGGGAGTGTATATGGGTGATCACCCCCTGTAAGGCTCCATTCAGACGTCCGAATGATTTTTACGGATCCATGGATACATGGATCGGATCCGCAAAACACATGGATCCGGATCCGTAAAAATATCCGGATCCGGAAACGGATCCGTAAAATTTTTTACGGATCCGTAAAAATCATACGGACGTCTGAATGGAGCCTGACAGGGGGGTGATCAATGACAGGGGGGTGATCAGGGAGTTTATATGGGGTGATCATGGGTGATCAGGGGTTCATAAGGGGTTAATAAGTGACAGGGGGGTGATCAGTGACAGGGGGGTGATCAATGACAGGGGGTGATCAGGGAGTGTATATGGGTGATCACCCCCCTGTAAGGCTCCATTCAGACGTCCGCATGTGTTTTGCGGATCCGATCCATGTATCCATGGATCCGTAAAAATCATACGGACGTCTGAATGGAGCCTTACAGGGGGGTGATCAATGACAGGGGGGTGATCAATGACAGGGGGTGATCAGGGAATCTATATGGGTGATCACCCGCCTGTCATTGATTACCCTCCTGTAAGGCTCCATTCAGACGTCCGTATGTGTTTTGCGGATCCGATCCATGTATCCGTGGATCCGTAAAAATCATACGGACGTCTGAACGGAGCCTGACAGGGGGGTGATCAATGACAGGGGGGTGATCAATGACAGGGGGGTGATCAGGGAGTTTATATGGGGTGATCATGGGTGATCAGGGGTTCATAAGGGGTTAATAAGTGACGGGGGGGTGTAGTGTAGTGTGGTGTTTGGTGCGACTTTACTGAGCTACCTGTGTCCTCTGGTGGTCGATCCTAACAAAAGGGACCACCAGAGGACCAGGTAGCAGGTATATTAGACGCCGTTATCAAAACAGCGTCTAATATACCTGTTAGGGGTTAAAAAAAATCATATCTCCAGCCTGCCAGCGAGCGATCGCCGCTGGCAGGCTGGAGATCCACTCGCTTACCTTCCGTTCCTGTGAGCGCGCGCGCCTGTGTGCGCGCGTTCACAGGAAATCTCGGGTATCGCGGGAGGACGCGTATATGCGTCCACCCAGAAGAGCAGGGCCGCCGGCAGGACGCAATCCTGTGTACGGCGGTCCTGTAGCGGTTAAAGCACATCTAGTTTGTTTCATTTCAAATGCATTGTGGTGGTGTATAGAGCCAAAAATATTTGAATTATGTTGATGTCCCAATATTTTTGGACCTGACTGTATATAAACCTTGTGCTACTTATGGCACTTTTAATATGGTCATGGCAAGTGGGGATAAGAGGAACACCAAGTAAACAAACAACAACAGGTAAACAGACTAGGCCCCAAAGCTAGGGGGGAGGGAATGGTAACCTCCTAACAATCCCTGAGCCTCTACCTGACTGCTGACAGTATGTCCTGATGGTGAACAAACTCATACGCTGAAACCTAAGCCCTGTGGACACTGTAGCAAACCCTAACTTAGGATGAGAGGAATGAGACAGCCGTTACCTACCACTGTGAAGGGACCAACACATGCGCAAAGGAGAAAACAGAAGGACTTAGCTTGAGACGAGCAGGAAGTAGAGGATCCACAAACAACCAGTATAGAACTCCAGAAGGAAAATATCAACTGCAAAGTCTGCAGTAAGAGACAGGCTTAAATAGAGCCTCTTAAACAGCTAACGAGCAGAACCTATGGAGAGGTGAAATCCAGCCCACAACATTAAACAGAAAGGAAACACAGAAAGACCTGTCAGATAGACTCACGTGCTGCAAGTCTATCCGATCTTCTCAGATCTCTCACACAGAAGGCAGTGAGAGTTCCCGCCTTCTACGAGTGACCGGGCACCCAGGACCGACCTTATCTGGGTGCGCCCTGTGAAAAACCTTCCAATGTCAACTAGCACTGACATCAGTCGCCGGAAACCCACATTCTTTCTTCTGGCCTGTAACTATTCCAATGTACGAGATACTGAAAGGAACCACAAAGAATATGCAAGTTAATTATTCTGGAGATCTGAAACTCCAGATCACCATCTACCAAGACAGGAGAAGGTGGCAAGGGAGATGGTTCAGCAGGTTCCACACAGTTTTTCAACAAAGACCTGTGAAACACATTATGGATCTTCCAAACCTGCGTAAGTTCGAGGCGAAACGCAACCGGATTAATAATGGCAGAAATCTTGTAAGGACCAATAAATCTTGGACCCAACTTCCAAGAGTGTATCTTCAACCTAATGTTCTTAGTGGACAACTACACCAAATCACCCACACACATGTCCGGACCAGCCATACGTCTCTTGTCAGCCATACGTTTATATCTTTCGCCCATTCTTTTAAAATTGATTTGAATCTTCTGCCAGATAGATGATAATGAGGAAGAGAATCTTTCCTCTTCAGGTATACCAGAGGACTCAGTCTCAGAAAAGGTACCAAACTGAGGGTGAAACCCATATGAACCAAAAATTGGTGACTTATCAGTTGAGTCCTGTCTACGGTTATTTAAGGCAAACTCAGCCAAAGACAAAAATGAAGACCGCTCTTCCTGATTCTCTGAGACAAAACACCTCAAATAAGTTTCCAGATTCTGGTTAGTGCGCTCAGTTTGTCCGTTCAACTGAGGGTGGAAAGCCGAAGAGAAGGACAACTGAACCCCCAGACGACTACAGAATGCCCTCCAGAACCTGGAAACAAATTGCATCCCCCTATTAGACACCACATCAGAGGAAATGCCGTGTAATTTTATGATGTTATCAATAAGCACTTGAGCGAGAGTTTTGGCATTAGGCAAACCTGATAAGGGTATAAAGTGCGTCATCTTACTGAAGTGGTCCACCACCATCAAAATCACCGTCTTCCCAGAGGAACTAGGCAAATCAGTGATGAAGTCCATGGACAAATGAGTCCAGGGACGTAATGGGATGGACAAAGGAACAAGAGATCCCGAAGGTCGAGTATGAGTCACCTTGGCACATGCACAGGTCTCACAGGCTGCCACATAACCCTCCACACCTTTACATAAACCTGGCCACCAGAATCTTCGGCAAATAAGATCCACAGTGGATCTGCTGTCAGGGTGTCCCGCAAGGGCAGTATCGTGATGTTCCTTGTGCCGAAGCCCAGAAGGAACAAACAACCTCCCTGAAGGATAGGAATCAGGTGCCTCACCTTGAGCTTTCAACACCTCAACCTCAAGAATCCCCCCCCCCCCCAGGAAACCTACGCGACAAAGCATCTGCCTTGACGTTTTTGACCCCAGGGCAATAAGTGACCACAAAATTTCATCTGGTAAAAAACAATGAACACCTGGCGTGCCTTGGGTTCAGACGCTTCACCGATTGCAGGTAAGCCAGATTCATATGATCAGTGATTATCGTAATGGAATGAATCGCTCCTTCTAACCAATGACACCATTCTTCAAAGACCAATTTAATGGCTAGCAACTCTCTTTTACCAACATCATAATTTTTTTCGTGGTCATTCCACATCACAGATGTGGACCTATTCCCTTCAATGAGTCTGCAAATCCAGAGATGCGGAATGGTGGGGAACGGAAGCACGAAACAGAACCCTACGGAAGTACTAAGGACTGCTTCCGTGGGGTTTTATCCCAAACTACCGTCCCGCAAAAGGATAGAACATGCCCTATCTTTTTGCAGAATGGCGGGATCGCAGACTCATTCAAGCGAATGGGTCCGGGATCTGCTGTGGCTGCCCCATGGACTGTGCTCGTGCATTGCGGCCCACGTTTTGTAGGTCACATCACGACCACGGGGCGCACACGCCCGTGTGAAAGAGGCCAAAGGCTGAGACAAATCAGGTTGCACCAGAATGGGAGCAGAAGCTAAACATTTCTTTATTGCAGAAAAAGCATGTAATGCCTCTTCAGACCAGACTGATAAAATATACACCTTTCTTGGTCATATCGGTCAAAGGCTTGACAACAGTAGAATAATTTAGGATACATATTCTGTAGTAATTAGTAAACCCCAAAAACCCCATCAGCGCTTTCTGATTCTCAGGTTGATCCCAGTCCCAGGTTGATCTGCATGGATCCATACGAAAACCCGAGGAAGAAAGCAAGTAACCCAGGAACCACAGCTCCTGAACAGCAAACACACATTTTCCAACAGCATATATTCTCCCGGAGGATCAGTAATGCTTGTCTTAAATGATGCTGATGAGTTTCCATATCAGACGAGTACATTTGTATGTCATGGAGGTAAATAACAACAAACCAAGTACAAAAACAAGAAATTGACTCAACATGGGAATCACCCACCCTCAAATTAATATCATGCACCATAAGAGTCAGATCATCAATAGCAAACACAGATATTCCCTTGTTTAATGCGCTTGTTTTAAAACCATGTCTCTAACGAACTCATACTACACAAGGTTAACCCATGCCCCACTGTCAACAAATACTTCAATTTCAATATTTTCTGTGTCTAGCGCCACCATGGCAGGCAGGAGAAATCGGGTACTACTGGTAAAAGACAAAAATACCTTCTCCGACTTTCCACCCACACTGCAAAGAGCAAGATAACTAGACCAACTAGTTACAACCTTTTTAATCTGTAGATTTATTGTGCTTCAGTATTACAGGTCACTGTTACTGTCAACTCTACTTTATCTCCCTGTACATAAACTGTGCAATGCACCAAGATTTAAGTAGTGGCCCCTATGATAGCGTGGGGAGGGTGGCAGCAGCAGTGGCAGTAACCGTGGGGATGGTGTCAGCAGCAGCAGAGGCAGCAAGGCTGTGTTCACATTGCCAATTATTTTTCTATTCTTCTGATCCATCAGAAGAACTGAAAAAGAAAAAAAAAAACTAAACCTGTATTTTGAGCATAAAAATATAAAATATTATGGAAATATTTGCATCTCTTCTGTGTTTTGGACCTACTCCTGGTTTTGGCTTACAAATACTGATCAAATACTGATGCAAAATATTGACCAAATACTGGCCATGTGAAAGAGGCCTTATGCTCAATTGATACCCATGATGTTTATATTTCTTTGTTATTTATGTATTTATTTTTTTATTCTACGGAAAGGAGGGTGATTTAAACTTTCATATTTTAATATCATATTACTTTTTTTCTAGATTCTGAAGCTCATATTTGAGCCTACAAAATCCCCCTTTTTTTATTTATTCTGAATAATCATGGATTTTTTACAACCATTAATTATTCTCATTTCTTATGCTGGCCTGCCACCTGCTGGCCAAATAAGGATGGCAGCTTCAATACCTTTGGTCTCTTCAGCGAGACCTAGGGTATTAAATTCAATTACCGACATCCTCATTGGCCGCAGAGGATGCTGGTAAGAGGCATAAGATCTCACTTAATCACGGCATCTAAAGGCTTTAATGACTGCAAGAGGCATTATTGTTTGAAATAGAGGAGACTCACCGGCCATGACACCCGCTGCACGCACGATGTTTGCCTATCGCGTCTGGTAGCAAAGGGGTTAATGTTATGATCTCCTTATCATGGAAGGTGCATATTTTCTTAAAGCCTCCTCTCAGCTTTGACATAACTCCTGCTGCTTCAATATGTACACCCCCTCCGCCGCTACGTCAAAATCTAGCCCTAACTCCAACCACCTGTTTGATGCTGCATCCCATCTAAAACTCGAGCATGTGCAGTGCAGAACAAGTGGTTGGAGTTAAGGCTGGAATGTGACGTGGTGGTGGAGGGGGCATTCATATTGAAGCAGAGGGAGTTATGTCAAAGCTGACAGGAGGCGGGATTGGGCTGTGCATGAAGGCAGGCTTGGTCAATTATAAGAGACGTACCTGGGCTCCTTCTGCCGAGGGAAACACCCCTCTGGGCACTTTGCAGGCTCATTTTCACTTCAAACTAAGTTCATTTTCTGAAGATTGGAAACACCAATGGCTAAAAGAAAGGTACATTTCTGAATGAGATGACATGTGCTAATATGCAATTCCCTTACTTAAATAGCAATGACGTAGGTGACAGATTTCCTTTAACCCCTTAGTGACCAATCCTGTTTGGGCCTTAATGACCAAGCAAAATTTTGGAAATCTGACATGTGTCATTTTAGCTTAGAATAACTTTGTGACGGTTTTGCACATTAAAGTAATTCAGACATTGTTTTCTTGTCACATATTGTACTTTATTCTACTGATAAAATATGCGTATCTTTATTAAAAAAGTGAAAATTTATAAAAATTGGCACATTTTCCTATTTTCAACTGCAATATTTCACATACATACATAAATACTATTCAATATTTTAGATCAGAAATATATTTCCACGTCTTTACTTTATTTTGGCTGCATTTTTATTTATTTTTTTTAGATGTGGGGGGCTCCCTAATAACTTTTATTTAACACATATAAGGGGTTAAGGTGAATTCACATATTATACATTTGTTGCATTGTTCCATTCATTGGATTATTATTATTATTTATTTAAAAGCGCCATTAATTCCATGGAGCTGTACATGAAGAGGGGGTTACATGTACATAATATAAAAATACAAATACAATAAACAAGAAACTATTAACAGACTGGAACAGAGTTTGCAAAAGCTTACAATCTACAAGGGAAGAGGGAAGAACACAGTAGGTCAGGGTAAAAGCTGCTCATCTGGCTGTTTGTTAGCAGCATCCTTATTGTAGGTGGTAGGCTTTCCAGAACAGGTGGCTTTTCAGGTTACTTTTGAAGGTTTGGAGGAGAGTCTGATGTACTGGGGTAGCGAGTGCCGGAATAGGGGAGAGGCACGTGATAAATCTTGTGATAGTTAATTGTGTGAAGAACAGATGGGAGGAGAACAAAGAAGGCGGTCGTGTGAGGATCGGAGATTACATGTGTGGATGTATTGGAAAATGTAAGGAGAGGACTGGTTGTAGACAGCCTTATATGTAGTTGTTAATATTTTAAACTGAATTTGCTGGCCAATGGGGAGTGAAGGGATTGGCAGAGGTGGGAGGCAGAGGAGAAATGATGGGAGAGGTGGTTTAAACAGGCAGCAAAGTTGAGAATAGATTGTAGGGGACTGAAAGTGCTAGATGAGAGGCCAGGAGTATGTTGCAGTAGTCCAGACAGGAGATGACGAGGGCATTTTTAATTGACTCAGGAGTGAAGAAGGAGTGAATACGAGTTAAAAGCGGCAGATAAAGGTGAGGGTTTGCAGGTGTGGCTTAAAGGACACTGCAGAATCAAATGTTATCCCCAGGCAGAGGACCTGTGAGACTGGAGAAAGTGTCATGCTATTAACTGTAATGGATAGGTCAAGTACGGTGGCTGAGTGACATGGAGAAAAGATGATGGATTCAGTTTTCTCCAAGTTGAGTTTTAGGAAGCGGGAGGAGAAGACTGGAGATATAGCCGACAGACATGCTGGGATTCTAAATAGCTGGGAAGTGAGATTTGAGCCAGAGAGGTAGATTTGAGTGTCATCAGCATAGAAATGATATTGAAAGCCATGGGACTCTATGAGCTGTCCTAGGCTGAATCTATAAATGGAAAAGAGTAGGGGACCCAGGACAGAGCATTGAGGGACACCAACAAAGAGGGGGCTTGATGAGGAGGTGGTATATGAGTAGGAAGCGCTGAAGGTTCTGTTGGTGAAATACAAGGAGATCCAGGAGAGGAGCAGGTCTTTGAGGCCGAGGAAGGAGAGGGTTTGTAACAGAAAAGAGTGCTCAACAGTATAAAAGGCAAAGGACAGGACAGGATTGCACAAGATTGTTTCTGTGGGATGCAATGGAACAGTTGCAAAAATTTCTGCAGCTGGATTGTGGCAGCATTGCTCCATCGCCACCTCCACAGTTCCCAGGTCTCTGGGAATCAATATCCTGTTGACAGTTATCACATGACCACTGCAGCCGGAATCCAGTGGTGGTGTCGGGCGGTAACAATTCAATTACAAATTATTAATTATGGTCATAAAATAATTAACTATGAAAAAATACAATTTCATGAAATTTGTAATAAATTCTTAAAATCATGACCTGGTGAATTCTAGACAACTGGGGTTTTAAACCTATGTAAATACTGAATTGGTAGTTGTAATTACGAACACTATCACAGAAGTCAACTACCTAAAATTTAACTTTTAATCAAGAATCAGCTAAAAGATACACATATATGATCCCTCACTTGGGGATTGATAGACAAACAGAAGACATACACAGAAAAAATAGAGCCATGTTAAGGACCAGGTCAAGGAGGGCCAATCTCGTGATATGGTGGGGCCAGACACACATGGGTCACTAAATGTATCCCTGTGATGTCCCTGTGTTATTCTCAGCCCGGAGATGATCCCTGATGGTGGGAACACTCCGTCCCCGTGCCTAACCTAATTGTCCTTGGAAAGCCCTAATCTCAGAGAAAGACCCATATGGATGTCCGGGTCCTGAGATATCCGCTATACAAACAAGTAATGTCCTATCGGACAATCCAGAAAGATATCTGGATGAAAAAAACAAAGTCACAACTTATACAGATGCCTAAAAAGTGGCGCTCTGAAACAGGGTCTCGACGCGTTTCCCCTCAACTATATGGTTCATCAGGAGACCAGTAACATTATGATAGGTTATGATAAACACACAATGTATAGAAAATAAGTTGCCTTGTAGATCAAATGGCAACTGGTTTTTCAAAACAGTGACCGCACCAGGACTTAATCCATATAAATGGTCAGACCAACAAAAATAAAGAAAAACCTAAATAACTGGGGCACCTCCATGCGGCACCGCACTGTCTGAATTAAAACAGAACAACTAACATCGCATAGAAGGACCATTGATAATGATAAGGTACTTATCCATTCTAGTTGATCTTCAGCAGGCAGTGAACAGCAGCATGGGGTGCTCCAGGGGGCAAAAAAGATATGGCTCCAAATTGCAAACACACAATGTGACTCTTAATACCTAGGATGAGACCAGCCCCCTCCAAGATGCACCAATCATAGGGTGCCATTCCAGTCATGTGACACACCCTTAGATTAACCTGTGTGACATCACAGGAATCAGGTGTCAAGGAAAAAAAAAAAAAAAAAAGAGAACACCTATCCCTAAATCGCTGAGAATGAGGGGGTAGGAAATATCAGATAATCCTGAGAATAATGTTAAAAAGTGTATACCTGTCCGGGTAATCGCTAATGGAACGCACACCAGGATATCAACTATGGCCATGCGTTCCACACAGAACTTCCGGTCGCCGCCTGATGACGACTGCGCTCTGTCAGAGGCGCTCTTCCACTCAACTTCCGGTCGCTGCCTGATGATAAGAGGCGCTCTGTCAAAAGCGGCATTGGAAGAAGGGGCGTGACCTGACGCCGTCTCCACGCCTCATACTTACTCCCAGCCCATACCGCTGTGTCTGTATTCCACTGCGGCCGGCCGGGGGGCGTGGAAATACGTTCCACATGCCGCTTATATTGTGCTATGCCTGGACAACCTTTTGGTATATGTCCCCCACATGAATGAATGGAAGGGGGTATGGATGATCAATCAAATGTATGTACATAGCTGGAGCCCCATTAGGATTAATGGTACGTAGATACAGAGATACTGAGGCAAACAATTATATCCAAAACTGTATAGGTACATGCAGCAAAACATAATAAATGTATATCAAAAGACATGTACAAAAATAGGATATTCCATCCATAACCCCTTTGCAACAAAGGTTCGCTGCTTTATGCGAGGGGACCAGATTATAAGATGCTGAAAAATGATGAAAAAATGGTTAGCCCGCCGTGAACAATTAGTATTGGATAAAAAAAAAAAAAAAAAAAAAAAGACACTAATGAGCACGCCAGTTTCTCAGGGGTAAAGTTGAATTGTCACACTGTGTGTTCACAAATTATCTGTACAAAAGCTTCAGATGACAACATCCGATGCATAAATAGATAATCCTAATACGGATCCTCCAGTTGTGGAGTGATCCTGGATAAAATAGAATGACACTTCGCGTGTCGATAATCAGCTATGCCAGTGAGGAAGAAGTGGTGAGATAAGGACTGCAGGTAATGTTGGTCTGACCATTTATATGGATTAAGTCCTGGTGCGGTCACTGTTTTGAAAAACCAGTTGCCATTTGATCTACAAGGCAACTTATTTTCTATACATTGTGTGTTTATCATAACCTATCATAATGTTACTGGTCTCCTGATGAACCATATAGTTGAGGGGAAACGCGTCGAGACCCTGTTTCAGAGCGCCACTTTTTAGGCATCTGTATAAGTTGTGACTCTGTTTTTTTCATCCAGATATCTTTCTGGATTGTCCGATAGGACATTACTTGTTTGTATAGCGGATATCTCAGGACCCGGACATCCATATGGGTCTTTCTCTGAGATTAGGGCTTTCCAAGGACAATTAGGTTAGGCACGGGGACGGAGTGTTCCCACCATCAGGGATCATCTCCGGGCTGAGAATAACACAGGGACATCACAGGGATACATTTAGTGACCCATGTGTGTCTGGCCCCACCATATCACGAGATTGGCCCTCCTTGACCTGGTCCTTAACATGGCTCTATTTTTTCTGTGTATGTCTTCTGTTTGTCTATCAATCCCCAAGTGAGGGATCATATATGTGTATCTTTTAGCTGATTCTTGATTAAAAGTTAAATTTTAGGTAGTTGACTTCTGTGATAGAATTCTAGACCTAATCAATACAATTCACATCTGAGTCCGACTATTTCCTCAGATAATAAGTTTTTTTGACATGAGATGACGTTAATGATTATAAAAATATGCAGATTTATTAATTACAAGGTTATAAACATAAATGAGTAAATAGACACAATGATACATGCAAATTAATATATTCAGCGTTGATATAAAGCATTACAAGCTTAACAATATAGCAAAGCTATTATTAGGTTAGGATATCAAAATAGAAACATAAGTTATATATATATCACTTCTGTTCAGAGGAAACCTCATGATATTAGGATGGGCATGTCTTATCCTAGACATCAATATGGAATGCTAAATACATTCCGGCCCCTTCTAAGCCACTACACATCACATGACTTCAAGAATGGGCAAATCCATTCAAGGATGTAACTTAGAAGAGAACTGTATCCTTCCACCCCATCCTGGACTATTTTTACACATATGACTTTGGTAAGACTATTAAGACAAATAACAGGGATCTAGGATCTTTGCTAGACCTTATCTTAAATGGGAAGGACTTGAAACAAGTCTTTCCTGTGGGAATCTATCATTTAGTTTGGCTAAGAATGTTCTATCAATATATAGGCAATCATTTAATGCTCTGATAAATTTTGAGTCTTGATTCTTCTGCAGGTAGAATTAAGACTCTCGAAATCCTAAGACTACATCTCAATATGAAGATGATCAATTAATTAATTAATTTATTCGCCAATCTAGATGGCATAATTTCACCCACATTATCCAATTAGTCTTAATAAAATGAAATATCATTCTTTGTTTCTCTTATCAAGTCCTAGTAGGAATCTCACTTCTGCTCCCAGGAAAGCTGGGTGGTCCATCATAGCGCATCTCACCACGGCTTTCATCTTGATAGACCACTCTAGAGAGCTCAACTTGTCTCTCTCTCTCTTTCTCTAATGTGTGCTTTCTTATCCAAAAACTTATCAAATGATCACACCCTTCCAGATTAGGGGTTTCCAATCACATCGGATGGGTGTGCTCGTAATGATCCTATGAGATCATATTTATCCAGAATGCAATATTGTGAATTGTGTCATGACTCAATATCCTCCTGTCTCCAGATGGCACTGTTGTGTAACATATTAACATCAGAATTATGCTACACATTATGCCTTTGACCTTTGAAACCTATATCAATGAGGAGGGATACTTCTTTGACACCCTGAAACTATTTTCCCAGACTTAGTGGGACCATCATGAGTTTCCCAGAGGCTTGAATTTATGGGTTTGATAAGAAATACAAAGGGCCTTACACTCACACTGTGGGTTAGTATATTCTAACTGTCCAAACAAATGATTCAATAGGTTAGAATAATATCAGTCCCTCTGAGTAAATCCCATTAGCAGAAAACCAACGTAAATGCTTTCCATATATCCTAAGAATACATTTTCTTTTAGTGGGAAACACAAGGAATCAAGTATATATATATATATATATATATATATATATACATACAGGGAGTGCAGAATTATTAGGCAAATGAGTATTTTGACCACATCATCCTCTTTATGCATGTTGTCTTACTCCAAGCTGTATAGGCTCGAAAGCCTACTACCAATTAAGCATATTAGGTCATGTGCATCTCTGTAATGAGAAGGGGTGTGGTCTAATGACATCAACACCCTATATCAGGTGTGCATAATTATTAGGCAACTTCCTTTCCTTTGGCAAAATGGGTCAAAAGAAGGACTTGACAGGCTCAGAAAAGTCAAAAATAGTGAGATATCTTGCAGAGGGATGCAGCACTCTTAAAATTGCAAAGCTTCTGAAGCGTGATCATCGAACAATCAAGCGTTTCATTCAAAATAGTCAACAGGGTCGCAAGAAGCGTGTGGAAAAACCAAGGCGCAAAATAACTGCCCATGAACTGAGAAAAGTCAAGCGTGCAGCTGCCAAGATGCCACTTGCCACCAGTTTGGCCATATTTCAGAGCTGCAACATCACTGGAGTGCCCAAAAGCACAAGGTGTGCAATACTCAGTGACATGGCCAAGGTAAGAAAGGCTGAAAGACGACCACCACTGAACAAGACACACAAGCTGAAACATCAAGACTGGGCCAAGAAATATCTCAAGACTGATTTTTCTAAGGTTTTATGGACTGATGAAATGAGAGTGAGTCTTGATGGGCCAGGTGGATGGGCCCGTGGCTGGATTGGTAAAGGGCAGAGAGCTCCAGTCCGACTCAGACGCCAGCAAGGTGGAGGTGGAGTACTGGTTTGGGCTGGTATCATCAAAGATGAGCTTGTGGGGCCTTTTCGGGTTGAGGATGGAGTCAAGCTCAACTCCCAGTCCTACTGCCAGTTTCTGGAAGACACCTTCTTCAAGCAGTGGTACAGGAAGAAGTCTGCATCCTTCAAGAAAAACATGATTTTCATGCAGGACAATGCTCCATCACACGCGTCCAAGTACTCTACAGCGTGGCTGGCAAGAAAGGGTATAAAAGAAGAAAATCTAATGACATGGCCTCCTTGTTCACCTGATCTGAACCCCATTGAGAACCTGTGGTCCATCATCAAATGTGAGATTTACAAGGAGGGAATACAGTATACCTCTCTGAACAGTGTCTGGGAGGCTGTGGTTGCTGCTGCACGCAATGTTGATGGTGAACAGATCAAAACACTGACAGAATCCATGGATGGCAGGCTTTTGAGTGTCCTTGCAAAGAAAGGTGGCTATATTGGTCACTGATTTGTTTTTGTTTTGTTTTTGAATGTCAGAAATGTATATTTGTGAATGTTGAGATGTTATATTGGTTTCACTGGTAAAAATAAATAATTGAAATGGGTATATATTTGTTTTTTGTTAAGTTGCCTAATAATTATGCACAGTAATAGTCACCTGCACACACAGATATCCCCCTAAAATAGCTAAAACTAAAAACAAACTAAAAACTACTTCCAAAAATATTCAGCTTTGATATTAATGAGTTTTTTGGGTTCATTGAGAACATGGTTGTTGTTCAATAATAAAATTAATCCTCAAAAATACAACTTGCCTAATAATTCTGCACTCCCTGTATATATATATGTATATATATCAATACCTTGTTATAACATGTGCCAATATAGAATATTATATATATGATTTATCAATTAGTTTATGCTAAAACTAAATAAATCCACTATATGTATACAAATGTTATACTTTCAATTATATGAATAAACATACACACAAGATGTCTCTCATAAAACATTGCTACCTCCCTCATAGCCCTGTAATAAGGTAAGATCACTCCCTTCAGATGAACCTTCATCTGTGGTAATAACTTTTAATGAACAATGCTCTCTGTATTCAGTATGAACCTTATACATACTGAACTTTCGGCCATCTTTGAATAAATAAGAATATGGCCTTTTATACATACATATATGTATATAATCAAATCCACTATTACTAGAATATATGAATAAATGTCTTGTGTTTAAACATAAATCTGCAAGGAAGCAAGTACTCCCTTGAACTGGTATAATTATAGAGAAAAATATAAGAATACACAAGAATGTGTGGCCTTTCCATAAGCTCACATAAAATGGTGGACATATCACAAAATGGCAGATGCCACACTATTTAACATAGGAATTCATGTTTGATTTATTTCGGGGCTATAATTATCCTGACAAATCCCCCTTTTTCAGCATATTCAATTTCGTTATTAGAAGGTTGACTAGGCTGATACCATTCAGCAGGCACTCTGTGACAAATGTTTTTTTTTTGTCACCATTGGTGGGTGACATTAACCCATTTTTGTTGTTGAAAAACCTCTGCTCTGCATAGGTGACAAGGACCGAAATTTCTAAAAATCGTCTGTTCCATTGGTGGGTGACATTGACCCATTTTTGCCATTGGAAAAACCCTGCTCTGCATAGTTGACAGGGACTTACATTTCTAAAATTCGTCTGTTCCATTGGTGGGTCACAATAACCCATTTTTGCCATATAAAAACCCCTGCTCTGAATAGGTGACAGGGACTTAAATTTCTAAAATGTGTCTGTTCCATTGGTGGGTGACATTAACCCCTTTTTGCAGTTGAAAAACCCTGCTCTGCATTGCTGACAGGGAACAAAATTTTGTAAAAACGTCTGTTACTTCGGTGGGTGACCGCAAAAAATGAGGAGAGCATCAAATGAGGGACTTGGCCCTGGTCGTGGTGCTGCTGGTGTTGGTGGAGCTCCTGTTGCAGGGAGAGAACGTTGCCGATCTGTGCCAGTTACACGCACAAATGAAATACCTTTTTCAGGTGCGCGTAGGCGACAGAGCCTTCATAATTATTTAGTAGGCCCGAATGTCACTCTACGAATGGTGAGGCCAAAACAAGTACAGGCGCTAGTAGATTGGGTGGCTGACAGTGCCTCCAGTTCCTTCACATTGTCTCCCACCCAGTCTCATGCTGAAAGATCAGAGTTGGCACCTGCAGCTGTTGTGCCTTTTCATAGGTAAATGCATTGATATCCAATTATTTTAGTCAAGATGAATGTTCATTACCTTTAAGAGCCATGCTCGACTATAGTTGTATATTTTGTATATCTTGAGTAGTCCACAGTAAGGTCACACAAAGGTTTCTACTCTTCAGTGTTGTTCTTCTCATGAATGTACCAGTCTGAGAAGAATCCTCCTTGTCTACTTTTAAATTTATGACGGGAGATAAAGATAAGCTCTATGCAGCTGGTGATAATTACCTATACAATTAGGCATTTATTAATGAAGCAAATTATATAATATGTATGTATTCATTTAATGAGCCTTAGTCCTTAGCATAAGACAATCAGTAGAACATATAATATACTTTATATTATATTGTTATATGTTATGAAGACATGTATCCAGTATTTTATATATATTTCTCATTAGGAGAATAGTCATCTCTAAAAGAGTGTCTGTGAAGATGTGTGTTTTGTAACAGCTATTCACATCTTTGGTATGAGAGGAGGTACTGATATCTCTGTGAGAAAACAAGGCCATTCAAGTTATTTATGATACATAAATAAACAGTGTGAGAAACATTCAGAGAGACGCCTAGAGGTCTGTCTCTAATTGCTACAAGTGTCAGAATTAATCCCTATAGCTTTGAATTAAAGCTTTTAAGGTCAAAATGTTTAGAATACGTTTTATTCAGACTTACATAAGTTAACCCTTTATACTATGATGCAAATAGCTTACACAGCAGTGCCACCTAGGTATGAGTAGGTGACATTACAACAGTAGCAAAAGTGCATTCTGGGTAAGGTTATGATGTCAAATTTTTTATCAATGTTCACGCCCATCCGACTATGATTGGAAAGTTCCAAACTAGGAAGGTGTGTCTAACTGATAAGTTTGTGATCATAAACCATACACAGGGGGAGACAAGAACAAACAGACACACACAAGAAAGAGAGGAAAGAGAAGTTAAGCTCTTTAGAGGGGTCTATCAAGATGAAAGCCATGGTGAGATGCGCTATGATGGTCCACCCAGCTTTCCTAGGAGCTGAAGTGAGATTCCTACTAGGACTTGGTAAGAGACACAGAAAATTATATTTCATTTTATTAAGACTAATTTTATAGTGTGGGTGAAATTATACCATCTATATTGGCGAATAAATAAATAATTAAATTAATTGATCATCTCCATATTGAGATGTAGTCTTAGGATATTGTGAGGCTTCATTCTACCTGCAGAAGAATCTAGACTCATAATTTAGCAAAGCATTAAATGATTGCTTATATATATATATATATATATATATATATATATATATAAGAAATAAATCCACCGCAGCACATCCAATGGTGAAAAAAATGTGGGATCCTTTATTAAGCAGCTTGGGTGAATAAAGGATCCCACATTTTTTTCACCATTGGATGTGCTGCAGTGGATTTATTTCTTCTACATTGACTCGACACTGCGGTAGAGTGTTGACATCGCTGGCACCCAGTACCTGTTACAAGGTGTGCTGCCCTGGACTTCTGCTCTTATATATATATATATATATATATATATATTGATAGAACATTCTTCACCAAGCTAAGTGATGGATTCCCACAGGAAAGACTTATTTCAAATACTTCCCATTTAAGATATGATCTAGCAATGATCCTAGATCCCTGTTATTTGTCTTAATGGTCTTACCAAAGTTATATGTGTGAAAATAGTCCAGGATGGGGCGGAAGGATACAGTTATCTCTTCTAAGTTATATCCTTGATTGGATTTGCCCATACCTGAAGTCATGTGATGTGTAGTGGGTTAGAGGGGGGTGGAATGTATTTAGCATTCCATATTGATGTCTAGGATTAGACATACCCATCCTGATATCATGAGGTTTTCTCTGAACAGGATTACCGTAATATATATATAACTTATGTTCCTACTTTGATATCCTAACCTAATAATAGCTTGGTTATAATATGACAAGTTATTTCCACTCACATGTATTGTTAAGCTTGTAATGCTTTATATTAACGCTATATATATTCATTTGCATGTATCATTGTCTTTATTTACTTATATATGTTTATAACCTTGCAACCAATAAATCTGCATATTTTTATAAAACCTGTGTATTATTGTATAATGCAGAACTACATGTTTATCATTAACGTCATCTCACGTCAAAAATAACTTATTTATCTGAGGAAATAGTCGGACTCAGATAAATAGTCGGATGTGAATTGTATCAATTAGGTTGTCTACAATTCACCAGGTCATGACAATTTTATAATTTATTTTTTATGGTTAATTATTTTTATGACCATAATTAATAATTCTTAATTGAATTATTACAACCCGACACAGCCCATGGCCATCAGTCTTTCACCTCACCCCCTTGCTAATCAGCCAAGCAGTCTGAGCCCCAAGTCATGCAGCAGTCTCGTCTGCTTTTTGATGACTCTGCTAGCAGGGTTTCCCAGGGCCATCCACATAGTGGAAGAGATTGAGTGCACCGATGCCCAACCACTTATGTTTCAGGATGAGTACATGGGATGACAACGGATGATGACAAAACACAGATGACAACTGCTGTGGCTTTCTGCAGTGTGCAGACCGACAAGGAGGGCAGGGGTGAAGACTGGGTGGAAGATGATGTGGAGGACGATAAGGTCCTCAACACCACATGGAATCAAGATCATGCAAGTGACCTGTGTAGTTCGGAGGAAGAGGCGGTGGTCGCACAGAGCCACCAGCACAGCAAAAGAGGGAGCAGGGTGCAAAACCAGAGCGGCCGTCCCCTAGAGAGTACGCCTGCTACTGACCACCTCACCAAGAAACCGAGCACACCAAAGCTACCTCCAAAGAGTTCCCTTGTGTGGCAGTTCTTCAGACAATGTGCGGATGAAAAGACATGAGTGGTTTACACGCTGTACAATCAGAGCCTGAAGCGATGCATAAACGTTCTCAACCTGAGCACAACCTGCATGACCAGGCATCTAAGTGCAAAGCACGAGCTGCAGTGGAGTATTTTACGAACGTACCTGTATGCAGATGGATACCACATGGCTGGTTAACTTCTGGTTAACCCTTTATAGATACAATTCGGTATACCCCCACCACGTGTTTTAATGGCATACGAACCGACTACCGGTCACCAACTCTCGCGCAGTGCAGGGAATGAACCAGCTACCGCTGGCTGACTGATCGCAAATGTTCAGCCAAGCAACAATCAAAATGACCTTTCTCACACAAAATGGTAACATTACTCTCTTCAGAGACAGGATTCGTTAATTCCTTTGCTTAGAACGCAGAAGACTTAGCAAATAAGATTTTTCAATCTTAATAAAAGGTGAAAGAAAAAACAGTGCATATATACATTTACAGAAAAATGACTATTCTAGATAATAATAATTCAAGGTAATAGATAATTCAAGACAGTTAAAATAAAAGGGATAATGGATGAAAAGTATACTTAAGTTCCTCTGTTTCAGTCCTTGAAGCCGTTGTGCAATCCGATTGGTATAATATCAGTGGACACTGAGCACTGACATTCAGAATGCAATACAAATCCAGGTGTTAAGGCAAGGCAGGGTTGTCATACAATGCATCTTATAACAGTTCTAAAACAGGAGGTGCCAGCAGTTCTTCCCACCAAACGTACGAACATGTGGGCAGGGTCGAGGAGGTGTCAGCAAGATTTATGATCCAGCTAAGGTCAGCTCAGAATGTCCTTATTCTGGCTTAGCCCACAGTTCTGTGGAACCACTAAATACAGCTATGACATTCATGTATTATATGAATAACCATACATATTATGCACATCGCCCCAACTTTCCAGCCAGTATACTCAGTGGACCACACCAGGGTAGCCCCTACTAGGGTCACCAGACTCCCTGAGTCCAGCAGAGCCTCCACCGGAGTGTCTCCCACTTCCACCCGGCACAAGTGATCTAGAGACTCTGGGGTACCTGTTGTACACAGCCTCCTGGCATATAGCGACTGACGGTAGCCATACTTAGTGTCCATGGGCTCAACCCGATGGGGACAGTCAGCCCTTACATGGCCAGGCCCCTGACACCGCCAGCAGACTATCGGAGCCAGGTCTGCCATGGGTACATCCCGGGCGGGTTTTATTGTCTCAAATCTCCAGGCCTGGGGTGGAGATTTCCGGTGTTTGCCAACCCCCCTCCCAACAGAACCCTCCTTTAGATTCCTGGTAGCTTCATAGCATTCCCCCAGGTCCACCATCTCAAGGGCATTGCCAGGAGACACCTGAACGATCCAGTGCTGGAGAGGGTATCTCATAGCCCTCCAGAACATATCAGTTAACAGATGATCCAGCATAGCAGTGGGATTCAGCACGTCAGACTGTAGCCACTTTTGCCAGAGGTTAAGTAAGTTTTAATATTGGGGCAAGTCGAAATAGACCCTCTGGGAATTGGATGCCAGGAACGGAGCGATGATCTTAGCCCACTGGTCTCGGGGTAGCTTCTCCCTTGAGACCACCTTCTCGTACAACGCCAGGTAGGTTTCAACATCATCTACGGGTGTCATCTTGGAGATCGCTGCACGAACTGCTTTCCGGGCATCGTGGATGCTCGGGGTTGCTCCTGCTGTCTGCAAAGCCATCACATGTTGTAGCAGCATCTGGTTTGTTTCTTGCTGCCACCTGTTAGCCTCCCGCTGTTGCAGATTTGTTTCTTGCTGCTGTTGTTATCCTCCACGAGGGCCTTCATTACTGCCTACATTTTTGTCAAGGGTGACGGGTTGAATTTTAGCGGGTTTAATGAAAGACATACAACCGTGCCTGGAGGGAAAAATAAAAAACAACAATATTTCGGCGCTTATGGCTTTCTCTCTGCATTTGCACGCATCCTCCACCAATTGTGGGGATTCGCTCTGGTAGTTAGGATAAGCGGGCGCACTACAGTGGCAAAATACAAGTTCGTAATTCAAACTTCAGTATTTATTCACACATGGTGCCAAAAGCAAAATGTCACTTTTGCTGTGTTGGTGTTACTTCACACCCAAAAAGTCACCATGGTGACAGTTCTGCCTCAGAAAGTCCAAATACAGGCTTTAGGTGGCCTGTTCCCCTGACACACGGTGCTCAGCTCTCCAGCTAGCACAGGTCTCAGATCCCAGCACACAGACATGGCTTCTGAGCCCAGCTGCCTATTTAAGGACAGCCAGGTGCTGCCAAAACCCAGACCAGCACTTAAAATCGCGTCAGGTATTTGATCTCACCTGGCTGTAGATCAGCCCAGCAGCACATGCTGGGAGGAAAATACCTGTTTTCCCAGACCAAACCTCTCACTGTGTCACTATATACGTATATATATTATATATGTTTATGTGTTGTGGGGATTCGCTCTAGTAGACAGGATTAGCAGACGCAGTATAGAGGCACCATCCAGTTCTTAAATCAAACAGTTCAGTGTTTACAATCTTGGCAAGTTCATAAACAAGAAGTCACATTCAACACAAAAAGTCACCTCTTGGTTTTGGTGTTAGTTTAGACCCAGCTGGCAGTCCTCAAAGAGTCCATGAACAGACCGACACATGAGTCCAGTCTGGTGTTTGACCCCACCTGGCCGCTAATCAGTCCAGCACCACACACTGGGAGGAAAATACCTGCCTCCCCATACAACTCCCTTTACTGTGTCACAGTGTTTAATGTCTATGTGTGTATGTGTATCTGTGCATAATGTGACGCGTGTATATTCACGTGTAATGTGTATGTTTGCGATATGTATATATTTCGTATGTGTGTATATATGCATGTAAAGTTTTTATGCATGTGGAACATGTGCTTGTGTGCATAGTAAGTATTTGTGCACCTAATGTTCATTTGTATGTGTTGATTTTACACATAGGTGAGATTGCAGGAGGGGCTTGAAGGTAGGAGAGTGAAGACATATCCTGAATAGGGTCTCTTTACTGTCTGTGTTTGCCTCAGTTGGTATGAGCTACTGTCATTTCACTGGTTAATTTTGTAAGAATTTGTTCTGTGGCAACAGTGTACAAGGCATCATTTAAGCTTTCTGTAAGCTCTATTTTATAATTCCTCAAATTATCAGTATCATGTTCCACAGGGAGCATACTTTGAGCACTTAAAAAAAAAAGCATTGTTATCCATTTCAGCTATCTATAAACCTTTAGTCATAAACTGTGATTCTTTTTTCTGAAAATGCATTAAAATAAAAGAAATATATCTAAAAGTTAATTGTCTTGTTTGGTATGAACACAACTGCTAGTTTTTTGCAGTTACACATAGTATATTAGAAAATATAAAATTAAGATAGCACAAAAAGAAACCTAGGCTAGTAGGAACAATGTACAGTATATCGGAAACATGGAACCCATGGCTCATGAACAGTTACGTCTGGTCTTAGAGAATTCCCCATACAGATAACAAGCCTCAATAAGAACCTCAGATCTCTGGAGTCCTCATATTTATTCTCTGGAGATCTTACAAATGCTCTACTCTGAAACACTGATTATTTTATAATATAAACCCATAAATCTTTGGTGACTACAATACAAACCATACCATCTCTTGAGGTTTACCTTGCAGATCTCAAATCTCTTGTGGCTTTGCCCTCCAGGTTCCTAAATCTTCTGTGAATGGTGTTTATTAGCATTGCCACCAGATGAAATTGTGGAGCAACAAAGGATCATATCATCTATGGAGATTTCTCTATATCGGCTATTCGCAGTATATTTCTTAAAATTTTTACACTGTTTCATTCAACATGACAAGAAAAGAATCTCTATAGATACATTTTCAAAAGCGGATAAGTGAAAAGGCCTTTGTACATTATGCTTCTCTATTTTCAGTTCATGAATGACTCAGTTGTAGGGTTGAGCGAACCCGAACTGTAAAGTTCAGGTTCGTACCGAACTTTAGGATTTTTGGACCCCGGACCCGAACTCAAACTTTTCAGTAAAAGTTTGAGTTCGGTGTTTGGCGAGTTAATGCCGCTTTTTGGAAGGCTGCAGAGCAGCCAATCAACAAGCGTTTAACTGTGTGCCCTTAGAAGCCATCACAGCCATGCCTACTAATGGCATGGCTGTGATTGGGCAGTGCAGCATTTGACCCAGCCTCTATATAAGCTGGAGTCATGTAGCGCTGCACGTCACTCTGCTGTGTGCTTAGTGTAGGGAGAGGATGCTGCTGCTGTGAGGGAGAGAATAGGACAGAATCTTTAATCAGAACTCCAATTGAACGCATCGATCTACATAGATTTTGTTGTGTGGGTGCAGTGCACAATCTTTTTACCCTGCCCTTAGCCCAGTGACAGAGAAAAATAACTTATCCATCTCTTAGTTAGGTGAACGGCGGCGGTCATTTTATGCAAGTTCAGTGCAACAGCACTGCATATGTGCTTTTGTGACATTCAAATCCAAGGCTGAAATACTGCAATAATAATCTGGTTTTAAAAAAACACCCTTTTTTGACAATATCCTACATCTGGTGCTTTTGCAGCATTAGTCAGTGTGCAATTTAAGCTACAAATACAGCTATAATTTTCTGGGTTTTAAAAAACAAACACATATACAATTTTACAGCTCTTGCTGCATCTGCATGTGTAAAATTCAAGCTTTATATACTGCTGTCATATTCTGTTAGTAATAAAAACCACCCCTTTTCGGCAAAATACTTAATATTGCAGCCTTTGCTGCATCTGTGATTGTTAAAAACAAGCTTGAAATTCTTCAATAATTTTCTCGCTTTGATAAAACACCCATTTTTGGCAATAACCTTCATCTTGGGCCTCTGCCGCATTAGTCAGTGTGCAATTTAAGTTAGAAATACAGCTATAATTTTCTGTGTTTTAAAAAATACAGTTTTTGGGCAAAATATTCAATTTTACAGCCCTTGCTGCATAGGCACGTCTGAAATTCAATCGTTATATACTGCTGTCATATTCTGTTATTACAAAAACACCCTTTTTGGGCAAAATAATTAATATTGCAGCCTTTGCTGCATCTGTGATTGTTAAAAACAAGTTTAAAATACTTCAATACATTTCTGGCTTTGAAAAAACACCAATTTTTGGCAATAACCTTCATCTTGGGCCTCTACCACATTAGTCAGTGTTCAATTTAAGCTAGAAATGCAGCTATAATTTTCTGGGTTTTAAAAAAACTCCCTTTTTGGGCAAAATATACAATTTTACAGCCCTTGCTGCATATGCACGTGTGAAATTCAATCTATATACTGCTGTCATATTCTGTTATTACAAAGACACCCTTTTTGGGAAAAATACTTAATATTGCAGCCCTTGCTGCATCTGCAATTGCTAAAAACAAGTTTGAAACACTTCCATAAATTTCTGGCTTTGAAAAGTCATCCATTTTTGGCAATAACCTTCATCTTGGGCCTCTGCCGCATTAGTCAGTGTGCAATTTAAGCTAGAAATACCGCTATAATTTACTGGGTTTTTAAAAACACCCTTTTTGGGCAAAAATCTTTTATTGCGGCCTAGTCTGCATCTGTACGTGTGAGATACACCCTTTAGATACTGTGGTTCTATACTGCTATTAGAAAAACACCCATTTTGGGCAAAAAAATAATAATTGCGGCCTAGTCTGTATCTGTAAGTGTGAGATACACCCTTTGGAAACTGTTGTTCTATTCTACTATTAAAAAAACAGGCATTTAGGGCCAAAAACTTTATTTTGTAGCCTTTGCTGCATATGTCATTGTGAGATACACCCTTTATATACTGTTGTTCTATTCTGCAATTAAAAAAACACCCATTTTGTGCAAGATCCTAAATTTGAGAAATATGAGGAGAGCGTCAAATAAGGGACGTGGCCCCGGTCATGGTGCTGCTGGTGGAGCTCCTGTTGCAGGGAGAGGACATGGTCGATCTGTGCCAACTACACGCACTAGTGAAACACCTTCCTCAGGTGTGAGTAGGCGACAGAACCTGCAGCGGTATTTGGTCGGGCCTAATGCGGCTCTACGAATGGTGAGGCCAGAACAAGTACAGGTGATAGTAGATTGGGTTGCTGACAGTGCCTCCAGTTCCTTCACATTGTATCCCACCCAGTATCCTATTAAAAGATCAGAGTTGGCATCTGCAGCCGATGTCCATTAGCCTTTCACCTCACCCCCTTGCAAATCAGCCAAGCAGTCTGAGCCCCAAGTCATGAGTCTCTTCTGCTTTTTGATGACTCTGTTAGCAGCGTTTCCAAGGGTCTCTGGCTCCTCCTGCTTCCTCTTCTGCTGCGGTCTCGGCATCTTCATCCACCTCTGGAGAGACAGTGCCACCTCCCATCCAGCAAACAGAGGATCTACCAGCAACACCACCGTCTGGGTCACCAAGCATCTCCACAATGTCCCACGGAAGCGTTCAGCTCTCCAACTCCCAAACACTGGAGCGGAAGAGGAAGTACCCCCCTACCCACCCGAAATGCTGTCATTACGTCTGGTGGAGACAGAGAGTTTTAAAAGCCTTATGGCGGTGGCTGTCCCACAGTACATCGTGCTCACTGGAGTATGATCGTAAGATGCGCGAGTACAAGTGCACGCTGGTAGACGTGCTGCCAGTGGCATTCCCACCTGACAGCGGGGGCACAGTGGAGGCACAAGGCGAAGGCAGAGGAGGAGGAAGAGGTTGCCAATGCAGCTGGGGCGCCGCCAGCACCTCAGAAGGCAGGGTTAGCATGGCCGAAATGTGGAAAAACTTTGTCAGCAACAACCAGCACCACCAGCTAATATGAAACGTCTTAGCAGGAGGCAGCATTTCACCAACATGGTGGAGCAGTATGTGTGCACACGCCTACACGTACTGAATGACAGGTCTGCCACCTTTAACGTCTGGGTCTCCAAATTGGGCACATGGCCTGAGCTTGCCCTTTACGACTTGGAGGTGCTGGCCTGCCCTGCAGCCAGTATATTATCTGAACGTGTGTTTAGCATAGCAGGGGGCGTTATCACAGACAAGCGCAACTTGTCCATACCTTATGCAGAATAGACATGTATACCGGCCTTAAAGGATAACTGTCACATTTAGACCCTAATTTCAATTTTCATATATGTAGTTACTAATAACATGATATTCCAGAATCAGTTACTATTAGACTGACTTACCCCATATTTAATAAGATTTAGCCCTTAGCAACCAGTCTGCATAAAACTGCAATTTCACTATTCAGTTAAGATGGCTGCCACTGCCCTCACCCTGAGGCTAATTCCGCCTGCCCTCACTAGCCAGTAACAATAGCCCCCAAAAGTGTCAGTAACCAGAGCCCTCCCCCCTAAAGAGTTAATCTCCTGCAACACAAAGGGGTCCTCTGACCACATGTTGCTTTCATTTATACACTGAGCAGACGGCAGATCTCCCTTCTCTGCTCTGCTTCGACTCTGCATTGTCCCAGTCTGCTGAGTGAGGGAGCGTCTGCCAAGCGCAGGGACAGGGAGAAGTCCAGGCACTGTTATCAGCTGCTGGGGATGACTTGGCTTTAATCATTTACTTACAGTCCCTGGCTGTCAGGAATGTGACCGCTTCACATAGGACCCTGCATAGCAACCTGATTTTAAGCACAGGTAAAAGTAGGCAGTACAGGGAACAAAACTGTGGAATTAAGGGGTAATTGAATACACAGTGAAAAGTTGAAATAGGGCCACCAAGGAGATATTAATCACCACAATCCAATACTCCAAAAAAAAAAAAAAATGACAGTTATACTTTAACCAGCCATTGTTATACTAAAGTGCAATTGCTCATTCTTGTATTTTGGATATTTCACACTCTTTTGGAGTGTACCCTAATTAAAAGAAAAAAAATTAAACCAAAAACCAGTGTTGGCTACCTTGTCCTCCTCCACCGCTGCTTCCACCTACACCGCTACGTGCACCGCCTCCTCAAACTCCTACTCCATATGGACGTCCACCTTATAAATAGGGATGAGCGAACCCGAACTGTATAGTTCGGGTTCGTACCGAATTTTGGGGTGTCCGTGACACAGACCCGAACCCGGACATTTTCGTAAAAGTCCGGGTTCGGGTTCGGTGTTCGTCGCTTTCTTGGTGCTTTTTGAAAGGCTGCAAAGCAGCCAATCAACAAGCATCATACTACTTGCCCCAAGAGGCCATCACAGCCATGCCTACTATTGGCATGGCTGTGATTGGCCAGAGCACCATGTGACCCAGCCTGTATTTAAGCTGGAGTCACATAGCGCCGCCCGTCACTCTGCTCTGATCAGCATAGGGAGAGGTTGCGGCTGCGACAGTAGGGCGAGATTAGGCAGATTAACTCCTCCAAAGGACTTGATAAATTGATCGATCTGCAGCTGTGGATCATTGAGCTGCTGATACTCAATTGCTCACTGTTTTTAGACTGCCCAGACCGTTTGTCAGTCACTTTTTTCTGGGGTGATCGGCGGCCATTTTGAGTCTTGTGGTGCGCCAGCACAAGCTGCGACCAAGTGCATTTAACCCTCAATGGTGTGGTTGTTTTTTGGCTAAAGCCTACATCAGGGTGAAGCTGTCACACCAAGTGCATTTAACCAGCAATAGTCTGGTTATTTTTTGGCCATATACTACATCAGGGGCAAGCTGCGCCTGTCACCAAGTGCATTTAACCCTCAATGGTGTGGTTGTTTTTTGGCTAAAGCCTACATCAGGGTGAAGCTGTCACACCAAGTGCATTTAACCAGCAATAGTCTGTTTATTTTTTGGCCATATACTACATCAGGGGCAAGCTCCGCCTGTCACCAAGTGCATTTAACCCTCAATGGTGTGGTTGTTTTTTGGCTAAAGCCTACATCAGGGTGAAGCTGTCACACCAAGTGCATTTAACCAGCAATAGTCTGTTTATTTTTTGGCCATATACTACATCAGGGGCAAGCTGCACCTGTCACCAAGTGCATTGAACCCTCAATGGTGTGGTTGTTTTTTGGCTAAATCCTACATCAGAGTGAAGCTGTCACACCAAGTGCATTTAACCAGCAATAGTCTGTTTATTTTTTGACCATATACTACATCAGGGGCAAGCTGCGCCTGTCACCAAGTGCATTTCACCCTCAGTAGTGTGGTTGGTCAAGCTGTCACACCAAGTGCATTTAACCAGCAATAGTCTGTTTATTTTTTGGCCATATACTACATCAGGGGCAAGCTGCGCCTGTCACCAAGTGCATTTAACCCTCAGTAGTGTGGTTGGTCAAGCTGTCACACCAAGTGCATTTAACCATCATATCCCAGTCTAATTCTGTCAGTAAACGTATACCTGTCACCCAGCGTCTAAATACTAGGCCTCAAGTTTATATCCAGCTAAATCTGTTGTTACTGGTGTGGCTGGTCAAGTTATTTAGTGTCCGTCAAAGCACATTTTTTGTTCTGGGTTGATATACAATTCCCAATTTAGCAATTTCATAATTTAGTGGTTTCTGCTGTATCAGAGCTATTTGAAATCTATCCCTAAAAGGGTATATCATATTCAAGGTGCACATAGGGTCATTCAGAATAACTTCACACACCCGCTACTGTGCATTTCCAAGTCTAATTCTGTCAGTAAACCTATACCTGTCACCAAGCGCCTAAATACTAGGCATCAAATTTATATCCAGCTAAATCTGTCGTTACTGCTGTAGCTGGGCAAGTTATTTAGTGTCCATCAAAGCACAGTTTTTGTTCTGGGTTGAAATACAATTCCCAATTTAGCAATTTCATAATTTAGTGGTTTCTGCTGTATCAGAGCTATTTGAAATCTATACCTAAAAGGGTATATCATATTCAAGGTGCACATAGGGTCATTCAGAAAAACTTCACACACCCGCTACTGTGCATTTCCAAGTCTAATTCTGTCAGTAAACCTATACCTGTCACCCAGCGCCTAAATACTAGGCCTCAAATTTATATCCTGCTAAATCTGTCGTTACTGCTGAACTGTTGTGGCTGGGCAAGTTATTTAGTGTCCGTCCAAGCACAGTTTTTGTTCTGGGTTGAAATACAATTCCCAATTTAGCAATTTCCTAATTTAGTGGTTTCTGCTGTATCAGAGCTATTTGAAATCTATCCCTAAAAGGGTATATAATATTCAAGGTGCACATAGGGTCATTCTGAATAGCTTCACACACACGCTACAGTGCATTTCCAAGTCTAATTCTGTCAGTAAACGTATACCTGTCACCCAGCGCCTAAATACTAGGCCTCAAATTTATATCCTGCTAAATCTGTCGTTACTGCTGTACTGTTGTGGCTGGGCAAGTTATTTAGTGTCCGTCAAAGCACAGTTTTTGTTCTGGGTTGAAATACAATTCCCAATTTAGTAATTTCCTAATTTAGTGGTTTCTGCTGTATCAGGCCTACTTTAAATACATCCCTAAAAGGGTATATCAGAATCAAGGTGCTGATAGGGTCATTCTGAATAACTTCACACACACGCTACTGTGCATATCCCAGTCTAATTCTGTCAGTAAACCTATATCTGTCACCCAGCGCCTAAATACTAGGCCTCAAATTTATATCCTGCTAAATCTGTTGTTACTGCTGTACTGTTGTGGCTGGGCAAGTTATTTAGTGTCCGTCAAAGCACATTTTTTGTTCTGGGTTGAAATACAATTCCCAATTTAGCAATTTCATAATTTAGTGGTTTCTGCTGTATCAGAGCTATTTGAAATCTATCCCTAAAAGGGTATATAATATTCAAGGTGCACATAGGGTCATTCTGAATAACTTCACACACCCGCTACTGTGCATTTCCAAGTCTAATTCTGTCAGTAAACCTATACCTGTCACCCAGCGCCTAAATACTAGGCCTCAAATTTATATTCAGCTGAATTTGAATTCAATACATTGGGCCAAATAATATTTTTGTTGTTGTGGTGAACGATAACAATGAGGAAAACATCTAGTAAGGGACGCGGACTTGGACATGGTGGTGTTAGTGGACCCTCTGGTGCTGGGAGAGGACGTGGCCGTTCTGCCACATCCACACGTCCTAGCGTACCAACTACCTCAGGTCCCAGTAGCCGCCAGAATTTACAGCGATATATGGTGGGGCCCAATGCCGTTCTAAGGATGGTAAGGCCTGAGCAGGTACAGGCATTAGTCAATTGGGTGGCCGACAGTGGATCCAGCACGTTCACATTATCTCCCACCCAGTCTTCTGCAGAAAGCGCACAGATGGCGCCTGAAAACCAACCCCATCAGTCTGTCACATCACCCCCATGCATATCAGGGAAACTGTCTGAGCCTCAAGTTATGCAGCAGTCTCTTATGCTGTTTGAAGACTCTGCTGGCAGGGTTTCCCAAGGGCATCCACCTAGCCCTTCCCCAGTGGTGGAAGACATAGAATGCACTGACGCACAACCACTTATGTTTCCTGATGATGAGGACATGGGAATACCACCTCAGCACGTCTCTGATGATGACGAAACACAGGTGCCAACTGCTGCGTCTTTCTGCAGTGTGCAGACTGAACATGAGGTCAGGGAGGAAGACTGGGTGGAAGACGATGCAGGGGACGATGAGGTTCTAGACCCCACATGGAATGAAGGTCGTGCCAATGACTTTCACAGTTCGGAGGAAGAGGCAGTGGTGAGACCGAGCCAACAGCGTAGCAAAAGAGGGAGCAGTGGGCAAAAGCAGAACACCCGCCGCCAAGAGACTCCGCCTGCTACTGACCGCCGCCATCTGGGACCGAACACCCCAAAGGCAGCTTCAAGGAGTTCCCTGGCATGGTACTTCTTCAAACAATGTGCTGACGACAAGACCCGAGTGGTTTGCACGCTGTGCCATCAGAGCCTGAAGCGAGGCATTAACGTTCTGAACCTTAGCACAACCTGCATGCAAAGCATGAACTGCAGTGGAGTAAACACCTTAAAAACAAGGAAGTCACTCAGGCTCCCCCTGCTACCTCTTCTGCTGCTGCCGCCTCGGCCTCTTCTGCTGCTGCCGCCTCGGCCTCTTCTGCTGCTGCCGCCTCGGCCTCTTCCTCCGCCTCTGGAGGAACGTTGGCACCTGCCGCCCAGCAAACAGGGGATGTACCACCAACACCACCACCACCTCCGTCACCAAGCATCTCAACCAAGTCACACGGCAGCGTTCAGCTATCCATCTCACAAACATTTGAGAGAAAGCGTAAATTCCCACCTAGCCACCCTCGATCCCTGGCCCTGAATGCCAGCATTTCTAAACTACTGGCCTATGAAATGCTGTCATTTAGGCTGGTGGACACAGACAGCTTCAAACAGCTCATGTCGCTTGCTGTCCCGCAGTATGTTGTTCCCATACAAAAATCAAAAGTGCACTGCGCAACGCCATCTGTAGCAAGGTCCACCTAACCACAGATACGTGGACCAGTAAGCACGGCCAGGGACGCTATATCTCCCTAACTGCACACTGGGTAAATGTAGTGGCAGCTGGGCCCCAGGCATAGAGCTGTTTGGCGCACGTCCTTCCGCCGCCAAGGATCGCAGGGCAACATTCTTTGCCTCCTGTTGCCACCTCCTCCTACTCAGCTTCCTCCTCCTCTTCTTCCACCTGCTCATCCAGTCAGCCACACACCTTCACCACCAACTTCAGCACAGCCCGGGGTAAACGTCAGCAGGCCATTCTGAAACTCATATGTTTGGGGGACAGGCCCCACACCGCACAGGAGTTGTGGCGTGGTATAGGACAACAGACCGACGAGTGGTTGCTGCCGGTGAGCCTCAAGCCCGGCCTGGTGGTGTGCGATAATGGGCGAAATCTCGTTGCAGCTCTGGGACTAGCCGGTTTGACGCACATCCCTTGCCTGGCGCATGTGCTGAATTTGGTGGTGCAGAAGTTCATTCACAACAACCCCGACATGTCAGAGCTGCTGCATAAAGTGCGGGCCGTCTGTTCGCGCTTCCGGCGTTCACATCCTGCCGCTGCTCGCCTGTCTGCGCTACAGCGTAACTTCGGCCTTCCCGCTCACCGCCTCATATGCGATGTGCCCACCAGGTGGAACTCCACCTTGCACATGCTGGACAGACTGTGCGAGCAGCAGCAGGCCATAGTGGAGTTTCAGCTGCAGCACGCACGGGTCAGTCGCACTGCGGAACAGCACCACTTCACCACCAATGACTGGGCCTCCATGCAAGACCTGTGTGCCCTGTTGCGCTGTTTCGAGTACTCCACCAACATGGCCAGTGGCGATGACGCCATTATCAGCGTTACAATACCACTTCTATGTCTCCTTGAGAAAACACTTAGGGCGATGATGGAAGAGGAGGTGGCCCAGGAGGAGGTGGAGGAGGAAGAGGGGTCATTTTTAGCACTTTCAGGCCAGTCTCTTCGAAGTGACTCAGAGGGAGGTTTTTTGCAACAGCAGAGGCCAGGTATAAATGTGGCCAGCCAGGGCCCACTACTGGAGGACGAGGAGGATGAGGAGGAGGTGGAGGAGGATGAGGATGAAGCATGGTCACAGCGGGGTGGCACCCAACGCAGCTCGGGCCCATCACTGGTGCGTGGCTGGGGGGAAAGGCAGGACGATGATGATACGCCTCCCACAGAGGACAACTTGTCCTTACCCCTGGGCAGCCTGGCACACATGAGCGACTACATGCTGCAGTGCCTGCGCAACGACAGCAGAGTTGCCCACATTTTAACGTGTGCGGACTACTGGGTTGCCACCCTGCTGGATCCACGGTACAAAGACAATGTGCCCACCTTACTTCCTGCACTGGAGCGTGATAGGAAGATGCGCGAGTACAAGCGCACGTTGGTAGACGCGCTACTGAGAGCATTCCCAAATGTCACAGGGGAACAAGTGGAAGCCCAAGGCCAAGGCAGAGGAGGAGCAAGAGGTCGCCAAGGCAGCTGTGTCACGGCCAGCTCCTCTGAGGGCAGGGTTAGCATGGCAGAGATGTGGAAAAGTTTTGTCAACACGCCACAGCTAACTGCACCACCACCTGATACGCAACGTGTTAGCAGGAGGCAACATTTCACTAACATGGTGGAACAGTACGTGTGCACACCCATCCACGTACTGACTGATGGTTCGGCCCCATTCAACTTCTGGGTCTCTAAATTGTCCACGTGGCCAGAGCTAGCCTTTTATGCCTTGGAGGTGCTGGCCTGCCCGGCGGCCAGCGTTTTGTCTGAACGTGTATTCAGCACGGCAGGGGGCGTCATTACAGACAAACGCAGCCGCCTGTCTACAGCCAATGTGGACAAGCTGACGTTCATAAAAATGAACCAGGCATGGATCCCACAGGACCTGTCCGTCCCTTGTCCAGATTAGACATTAACTACCTCCCCTTAACCATATATTATTGTACTCCAGGGCACTTCCTCATTCAATCCTATTTTTATTTTCATTTTACCATTATATTGCGAGGCTACCCAAAGTTGAATGAACCTCTCCTCTGTCTGGGTGCCGGGGCCTAAATATATGCCAATGGACTGTTCCAATGTTGGGTGACGTGAAGCCTGATTCTCTGCTATGACATGCAGACTGATTCTCTGCTGACATGAAGCCAGATCCTCTGTTACGGGACCTCTCTCCTCTGCCTGGGTGCTGGGCCTAAATATCTGACAATGGACTGTTGCAGTGGTGGCTGACGTGAAGCCTGATTCTCTGCTATGACATGCAGACTGATTCTCTGCTGACATGAAGCCAGATCCTCTGTTACGGGACCTCTCTCCTCTGCCTGGGTGCTGGGCCTAAATATATGACAATGGACTGTTGCACTGGTGGCTGACGTGAAGCCTGATTCTCTGCTATGACATGCAGACTAATTCTCTGCTGACATGAAGACAGATTCTCTGTTACGGGACCTCTCTCCTCTGCCTGTGTGCTGGGCCTAAATATATGCCAATGGACTGTTGCAGTGGTGGCTGACGTGAAGCCTGATTCTCTGCTATGACATGCAGACTGATTCTCTGCTGACATGAAGACAGATTCTCTGTTACGGGACCTCTCTCCTCTGCCTGTGTGCTGGGCCTAAATATATGCCAATGGACTGTTGCAGTGGTGGCTGACGTGAAGCCTGATTCTCTGCTATGACATGCAGACTGATTCTCTGCTGACATGAAGCCAGATCCTCTGTTACGGGACCTCTCTCCTCTGCCTGGGTGCTGGGCCTAAATATCTGACAATGGACTGTTGCAGTGGTGGCTGACGTGAAGCCTGATTCTCTGCTATGACATGCAGACTGATTCTCTGCTGACATGAAGCCAGATCCTCTGTTACGGGACCTCTCTCCTCTGCCTGGGTGCTGGGCCTAAATATATGACAATGGACTGTTGCACTGGTGGCTGACGTGAAGCCTGATTCTCTGCTATGACATGCAGACTAATTCTCTGCTGACATGAAGACAGATTCTCTGTTACGGGACCTCTCTCCTCTGCCTGTGTGCTGGGCCTAAATATATGCCAATGGACTGTTGCAGTGGTGGCTGACGTGAAGCCTGATTCTCTGCTATGACATGCAGACTGATTCTCTGCTGACATGAAGACAGATTCTCTGTTACGGGACCTCTCTCCTCTGCCTGTGTGCTGGGCCTAAATATATGCCAATGGACTGTTGCAGTGGTGGCTGACGTGAAGCCTGATTCTCTGCTATGACATGCCGACTGATTCTCTGCTGACATGAAGACAGATCCTCTGTTACGGGACCTCTCTCCTCTGCCTGGGTGCTGGGCCTAAATATCTGACAATGGACTGTTGCAGTGGTGGCTGACGTGAAGCCTGATTCTCTGCTATGACATGCAGACTAATTCTCTGCTGACATGAAGACAGATTCTCTGTTACGGGACCTCTCTCCTCTGCCTGTGTGCTGGGCCTAAATATATGCCAATGGACTGTTGCAGTGGTGGCTGACGTGAAGCCTGATTCTCTGCTATGACATGCTGACTGATTCTCTGCTGACATGAAGCCAGATCCTCTGTTACGGGACCTCTCTCCTCTGCCTGGGTGCTGGGCCTAAATATATGACAATGGACTGTTGCACTGGTGGCTGACATGAAGCCTGATTCTCTGCTATGACATGCAGACTGATTCTCTGCTGACATGAAGCCAGATCCTCTGTTACGGGACCTCTCTCCTCTGCCTGGGTGCTGGGCCTAAATATATGACAATGGACTGTTGCCCTGGTGGCTGACGTGAAGCCTGATTCTCTGCTATGACATGCAGACTGATTCTCTGCTGACATGAAGCCAGATTCTCTGTTACGGGACCTCTCTCCTCTGCCTGGGTGCTGGGCCTAAATATCTGACAATGGACTGCTGCAGTGGTGGCTGACGTGAAGCCTGATTCTCTGCTATGACATGCAGACTAATTCTCTGCTGACATGAAGACAGATTCTCTGTTACGGGACCTCTCTCCTCTGCCTGGGTGCCGAGGCCTGAATATCTGACAATGGACTGTTGCAGTGGTGGCTGACGTGAAGCCAGATTCTCTGCTATGGGACCTCTCTCCAATTGATATTGGTTAATTTTTTTTTTTTTTTTTTTTATTCATTTCCCTATCCACATTTGTTTGCAGGGGATTTACCTACATGTTGCTGCCTTTTGCAGCCCTCTAGCCCTTTCCTGGGCTGTTTTACAGCTTTTTTAGTGCCGAAAAGTTCGGGTCCCCATTGACTTCAATGGGGTTCGGGTTCGGGACGAAGTTCGGATCGGGTTCGGATCCCGAACCCGAACATTTCCGGGAAGTTCGGCCGAACTTCTCGAACCCGAACATCCAGGTGTCCGCTCAACTCTACTTATAAATCAAGTTTTTTTTTTGTTTTTTTTTTGTACGTATTTTATTTTATGTCATTTCATTAATTTGTCTGTTTCATTTTCAGGTGAAATCCACCAATTTTAGGGTGTGATATACCACTGCTATACTTAGTAGACAGGTAAAAAAAAATCACTAATTTGTCTGTTGCATTTTTGGGTAAAATTTACCAATTTTTGGGTGTGATATACCACTACTATACCTAGTAGACAGGTAAAAAAAAAAATCACAAATTTTTCTTTTACATTTTCAGGTGACATTTGACAATTTTGGGCTTTGATAGAACTCTGCTCTACCTAGTAGACAGGTTAATAAATTTCATAAATTTTTCGGTTACATTCTTGGGTTGACAGGGACTGAAACGTACATCGGTGACAGGGACTGAAATGTTTAAAAATAATCTGTTCCATTGGTGGGTGACATTAACCCATTTCTGGCAATGAAAAACCCCTGCTCTGCATAGGTGACAGGGACTTAAATTTCTAAAATTCGTCTTTAATTGGCCCTTTCATTCGATCCTTCTGCTTTAATAATTTGTCCCACATTTCCGCTTCATCCCATTGCAGCCATTGACCTCTCTTGGATGAGGTCTCCCTTTCTCACGCTATCTCTCTGGCGTGGAACCCTGATTCGCCGATAACTGTGATCAACAGATCAACATGGTAGGCTCAGAAAAGAACATTGAAAGTTGAAAGAGAAGATATCCAAATGGATGGTGGACGTCACAGGGACGTGCGTTCAGGCAGAAGTTATCTAGAGTCAACAAAGCGGCAGCAGGGCCTCTCCTGGCTAACGTTTCCAAATTCAAAATACCCCAGTGCCATGCCCTATAATTTTTTAGTAATCATTCAAATAACAGGGCATCTTAAGAGTCCTGTATTGTTATTTATCGTCACTACCACCCCGAGTCGGGAGAGGGTAATTGCCGCGCGCCCCCTCCTTTCCTTCAATTCTTCAGATTTAATAGCTTCTCCCACATTTCCGCTCGATCACAATTACATTTTATCCATTGATCTCCCTTGGATGTGGTCTCTCTTTCTCATGCTCCCTCTCCGGCGTGGAACCCTGATTCGCCGCTGACCGTGATCAACATGGTAGGCACAGAAAAGAACATCGAAAGTTAATAGAGCAGATATCCAATTAGATTGTGAACATCACAGGGATGTGCGACATGGTGGAGCAGTATGTGTGCACACGCCTACGCGAAATGACTGATGGTTCTGCCCCCTGCAACTTCTGGGTCTCTAAATTGGGCACATGGTTTTAGCTTGCCCTTTACGCCTTGGAGATGCTGGCCTGCCCTGCAGCCAGTGTATTGTCTAAACGTGTGACCAAAAAGCAGTGTAGGCTACCTCCTCCTCCTCCACCACCGCTTCCATCTACACCGCCACATCCACCGCCTCCTCAACCTCCTACTCTATATGGACCTCGTCCTCCTAGATCAAGATTATTATTTTTACGTATTTTATGTTATTTAAAGTCATTTCCCTATCCACATTTGTTTGCAGAGCACTTGCCATGCTCTTAACCACATTTTGATGCCATTTTTAGCTCTCTAGCCCTTTCCATTACATTTTTACAGCCATTTTAGTGCTCAAAAGTTCGGGTCCCCTTTGACTTCAATGGGGTTCGGGTTCGGGGTCAAGTTAGGGTCAAGTTCAGGTCCCGAACTCAAACTTTTTTGTGAAGTTTGGCCGAACCCGTCGAACCCGAACATCCAGGTGTCCGCTCAACTCTACTCAGTAGGTTTCAAGCCATGCCCTATTCTCAGTTCTAAAATAAAAAATCACTACTGAAGTACAAATAACTACTGTACAGAGGTAAATACATGTGAGGGTCAAGTTACACAACATTTTATGTATACATTTTTACATATAGTACTCAGCAGTATACAAAACAGCTACTAGATGTACAGTATGCTGTACAGTAGTTTTTTAACTCTAATAAAAGAAAACCTGTCTGTCAAACAAATATAATCAACTAAGTGCCAACTGGATAGCTTTTTGACAAGATAAATCTAAATTGTTTGTTAACAAATGCTGTTTTATGATTCCATCACAGCAAGGGTCACTGAAATTACCATAACACAAAAAAAATTGTATGTTATATATAAAATATATGTTTACGCTGAAACAGCTCAGTGATCCTTACTGAACCTATAGCATAATATGAGGTGTACATTTTTGGCTACAAGGCAAAAATCTAGTGGATATTAGATTACCTTCCTCACACTACTTTATAAGGAAAGAGACCTATAAGATGCAGTAACATATTATTATATTGTAGTAGATATTATCCAATACAGTGAAGTCTCTATGAGATGATCCAAATTGTTGAGAAAAATGGTTTTCTAGTCGCATGGTCTTTTAAGAACATATTACATAGGATATCAAGAACTGAAAATCAATTAGAAAAAATCTGGTATAAATGAGAAATGCTCTTCTCAAAAATATAGTCTTCAATATATAATGTATAGCAAAGGTATAGCCACTCATAGCTGATCCACCACAGATTTTCTGCAATTGAAATACTGTAGATCTGGCCAAAAACCGCTTCTGCAAAAAATATACAGTTCATCTACTGCTTTCAACCTTCTGAAATCTCTTCCACTTTGCTTGTACTATAAATGCTGTGAATTTTCATAATAGAATTCCGCTGTGGAGAATCCTCAGCATTTGTGCCATATGTGGCTGCATCCTTAGTGGTATATTATTCATTATAATAGACTTTTCAGTAGATTCAAAACCTTCTGTTGAATCAAGGGAATTTTAGTTTCAGTGCTATGCTGAAAATAAAGAGACACATCTGAGCTGAGCTCCAACTAAGAAAAAGCTTATTTAAAGGAGTTGCCCAAAATTAAAACTTTTACCTATACACAGAATAGGACATACTTGACTGATCAGTGGGGATCTGACCACAAGGCCCCCAATTATCACAATGGAATGGAGACACAGTCAAGCATCAACACTGTTGTTCTATTTGTTTAGTACATTTCTAAATAGAGTATTATGAGCACTAGAAGTAAAATGTAAATTCTTTATAAGGAGAAGGAGGCAGTACTCACAATGCATTTTCCTTTATACAGCTTCATTTCCTTATGTATCCATCCTTGGTTTTAAAAACAAACTGCAAACAAGGTCTAGCAGAGATAATTTGTTACAGGTAAAATATAACAATTTTCATGTTTGCAAAAATCAAGAGTGGATACTAGACATAGAAAAACTGCAGTAAAACTGTGCTATGTGAACCCAGCACAAAAATCAGAATGTGTGAACAGACAGAACTGGCAATACAGATCTGTTGCTGTTCCCTCTGGATATGACCCTGAGCTAACTTGATTGTTGTAGCAGTGGATTATTTCTCATATTAGATCACCATTCAGGCATTTTCTTTTGGGGAAGAAGGACTGTACAGTATAAGTACAATCTGTTAGGTAGAAGGACAGCAGAGGACAAAAAATGCCAAGCTCCTCTTAGTAGTCTTGCTGTGCATCATATCTCATGATTTCCCAAGCGACCATATCACAACGAAACAAAGCTGAGAGAAGATGTGTAGTGATACAAAGGAAAGAAAGAACAAAAAAGCTATTGTAAAACTAATCTCTTAACAAGCACAAATCTAGAAAATAAAACAGGAACACTTAAAGCCACGACATTGTCTTTTATAAATTGTACATTTGGTCCCTAGGATATGAAAGGAAAATTATCTCCTGATAGAAAAGCACAGGCTGTGCCTAGCTTCTGTAACAAGTGTATCGCCCTTTTGATGGCATTACATTATCTGTAAGTGAAGCATACAGTGCAATGTAGCACCTGTTAGAAGAATATAATTAGAAAGCAATTTTGAACTATCTTTATGAAGATTATGAACTTTCATTGTGCCAGAATGGCTATGCCACACAAACACGCCTAACTTCTCCATGTGTGTCGAGGCAGATATACCATATGGGCAAATGGCTACACTGTGGCAAACAGGCAAAGGGTCCTCTACTATCTTAAGAAAACATAAATCCATATATTGTTCTTGTGCAGTTGTGCACCTGCACCCATATTATTTCAAGCACCAGAAAATCAATAATGTCATCCTTAATTTTAAGGATGCAGTGGTTCTAGTTTGTTCCAAGGATATTCAATTGAAGTAAGGTTGGTGGTCACTAAGAGGTGACTAGGAGCAGCACACTATATAAGCAGGGTCTGCTCTCCTGAATGTAAATGCATAGATAGGTTTAAAGTAGGACCTGCCTGACTGAGACCACCTTATCGCTGGCAGGCGGGCACAGATGTGTTTTTTTGTTTTATCAAAATGTATTAGCTGAGAGTCTCAGATTTTATCATATTAGAGTGAGGGCTTAGTCCATATACAATGTTTACATCTATTGTGTTAGTGCATTATATTCTGTGATAAAAAAAAATGTAGCCATTCACATCCGCATATCCACTTATACTTGCATGCAAGATGTTTTTTATCTTTATTTTTCTGTGATTTTTGTCCCCTATTTCACAAGTAACATAGGGGGTCATTTATTAAACTGGTGTAATGTAGAACTGGCTAAGTTGTCTATAGCAACCAATCAGATTCCTCCTTTCATTTTCCAAAAGAGCTCTCCAAAATCAAAGGCGGAATATGATTGGTTGCTATGGGCAACTAAGCCAGTTCTACTTTACACCAGTTTGATAAATTACCCCCATAGTTATATAACCTAGAATAAAATTACTAGAGATGAGCAAATTTTTAAAAATGAAATTTGCCAGTTCGCTGAATATTTCTGAAAAAATTTGGTTTGATACGAATATGTTCGCAATGAATTTTGTTAAAAAAAAACAGCATGCTGCTGACAAAGTGTGGAGGTGGCAGCAGCATAAAGGAGACCACAGAGTGGCCCTATGACATAGTGGTGAGGTGGAAGCAGCATGCGGAGGCCAGAGTGGCACAATAATAGTGTGGAGGTGGCGACAGCATCAGGAGACCACAGAGTGGCAAGGTGACATAGTGTGGAGGTGGCAGAAGCATGAGGAGACCATGGAGTGGCCCTATGACATAGTGGTGAGGTGGAAGCAGCATGAGGAGACCACAAAGTGGCACAATGACAGCGTGGAGGTGGCGGTAGCATCAGGAGACCACAGAGTGGCACAATGACAGTGTAGAGGTGGTGGCAGCATCAGGAGGCCACAGAGCAGTACAATGACAGACTGTAGAGGTGGCAGCATCATGAGGAGACCACAGAGTGGCAAGGTGACATAATGTGGAGGTGGGTGGCAATATCAGTAGCAGCTGAAGATGGTGGGTGAAAGAAGGAGCACTTGGCATCAGATGTGTGGCATCAGGCGCGTGGCAGCATCAGAACAGTAGCTGAGGCAGGAGGCCAGAAGAAACCGGTCTCTTTTTTTAAAGTGTTAATGTAGCACCATGGATGATCTAGTCTGATCCAATAGGAATTGGTGGGTGGAAATCCTGGCTGATCCACGCCTGATTCATCTTGACAAAGGTCAGTCTCTCCACATTTTGGGTGGACAGGCAAGTTCTTCTGGGGGTAACTTTGGCACCCGCCTCACTAAACACCCGCTATGTTGCCACACTACTGGCCGGGCAGGACAGCCTTTCCAGGGCAAACTCTGCCAGTTGCAGCCACAAATCCAGTTTGACTGTCCAGTACTCCAGCGGATCTTCAATGCAGGGTGCTGTCCAAGTATTCCACCACCTGCTGGTTCAGGTTCTTCTCCAGGTCTATATGCTGCTGCTTGTGAGTAGTTTTTTCACTATGCGAGTGAAGAAAGCTGCTCATCAGCAACTCTAAACTCAGGCTGCTGCTGATGGAGCTGGTACTGCTCCTACCACCCCACCCATCCCCAGCAGCCATGGCAGTGGAACATGAGCGCAGAGGGTCCACCTGGTCAGACCTGCGAGAGTATGGATGATGGAGCAGATAGGCAGCAACCTACTGACTACATAGTAGTTTAGTTTGTCCTCCCTCCTAGTGGGTGTAAAAAAGGCCTTCATTTTGGACTGGTAGCAAGGGTCCAACAAGGTGTAGAGCCAGAAGTCATCCCTCTGCTGAATGGTGACAATTCGGCAGTCACTGCTCAAGCAAGTGAGCATGCAGTGGTCCATTTGCACAAGTGACTCGCAGGGACTCCCTGCCTCCATCTCCACTTCATACTGCCGTGGTGTGTCTGGGTCCTCTGCCTCATCGCCCTGTAGCTCCTCTGGCTGCTTCTGGTTCTCCTGCTCCTCCTCTCCTGTCACCTGTGTAGAAAAAACACAGATTTTGCTACATATTGCTTGTCCTCCAATGTCGTAGTCCAGTTCAGCCCCCACAGGGCTCATGTGGCCGATCTAGGCGCCACGTCTCCAGTCCCTTGACTAGCCATATTTAGCAGCATCTGTTCCAGGACATGAAGCAGTGGAATGACATCCTTCATACCGTAGTCCTGGCGACTGACAAATAACGTGAGCTCCTCAAAGGGCCTGAGCAAATGGCAGGTGTCACGCATGAGCTGCCACTGGCTGACATCGAAGTTACACAGGGGAATACTCCTGTCCGCTTGGATCATCAGGAAATCGTTTATGGCCTTTCTCTGTTCGTACAGTCGGTCCAACATATGGAGGGTGGAATTCCAACAGGTGGAAATGTCACATATCAGCCTATGTTGGGGCATGCCATTCTGCCGCTGCAGCTCAAGGAGGGTGTGCTTTGCGGTGTACAAGTGGCTGAAGTGCATGCAAAGTTTCCTGGCCATTTTTAGGATGTCTTGCAGATGGGTGGAAGACTTCACGAACCGCTTGACAACCAGATTAAACATGTGATAACATATGAGGGGCACACCTACAAATGGAAATCACATGGACAACCAGCCAATATGTATGTGTAACAATTATTTATTTAATGACACACTATATAATATACACTAAAATAAAATAAAATGAGGTTCCTCAATTCTCACATAAATGCATACACATGAATATAAGATACATAGAATATACAAATAACTATGTACTAATAAATAGACTATATAGTATCCAGTTTGTCTGATGTGGGAACTATAATGTTTCAGATGCGCAGGGATGGGTGCGCACTGCCTCTATTAGAATCTGAGGTTCTGGCCGTAGTCAATGATTGAATAGACAGTCCTGACTATAAAGTATCTTCACAGCAGGTATGACATGGTCTGCTGTTAAACCGCACTATGTAGCCGGTATTATATCAACTCTTACCGCACCTGTGTGGCCGATAATTGTGATTACATGAACAGTCTTATATTGTAGTTTTTCTTCACAGCAATTGTCGCTTAAACTGCTGCTAAACCGTACTGTGTGTGAACACACTACTCACTGTTTTGATGTACTGCAATGACCGATCCCCCGTGCTTGACGTGGCGTCCCACGTGTTACAGCAGCGGTAGTCTGGGTTCCGGTCCGTTCTTTTCAACAGATGAGTCAGTTGTGAAACACTGATTAAGATGCCGGGGTCAGAGGTAATCCAGACCCGATGTGTAGTTCGGCGTTACTTGATGTCTTTAATCCAAGACGCTTTGAAGCTTGTGTTTGTTGCTGTCGGCTCCGTGAAAAAGCGCTTCCAGGAATTTCAAGATGGTGCGCAGGTAAATCGGCTGCGGCTATTTTCTTTGTTTGAGACTTAATACCAGACGCGTTTCGGAGTTGGCAGTGACTCCTTCCTCCTGTTGTTTTTTGGCAATCGATTCAGTGAACGATTGCTGATGGAATGATTGACGAGGAGGAAGAGGAGCAGGAACATCAGGACCAGCAGATGATGGGAAGGACAGACACCTGCAGGATGATGCAGCCGTTGCTGCGGCAGACTGGACCACTACATCGGAGCCACGGATATCCCAGGCCACTTTATGACGATGCTGTATATGTTAACGCAGGGCCGTTGTGCCAACATCCTCTTGCTGTGACCCCTGCTGCCACACCCACTTACTCTGCTGTGACCTCTGCCTGCGCCAGAAACATTTAGGCCTCTGCCACTCCCCTGTGCAGGGCCTGCCACTTTTCTGTCTGACATACTGTTAGATCAAATAATCAAATATTTTTTATTTTGCCACTAATAGACGGCAAACAAGGCTTTAGAATATATCACTGTACCACTGAACAGCAATTGGGCCTTAATGTTTTTCTACCTTTACACAACACAAAAGGCTTTTCAACAGATAAGTGCAATGCTGAACAGCGAATATATTTTTATTTTGCCACTAATACACGCCAAACAGAGCTTTAGAATATGTCACTGCACTGCTGAACGGCAATAAGGCCCTAATTTTTTTCTATTTTTACACAACACAAAAGGCTTTTCAACAGATAAGTGCAACGCTGAACGGCGAATATATTTTTATTTGGCAACTAATACACGGCTGTCATGTACCGTGAACCAGTCCAGCCCACCACATCACGTGACAAGGGTTGCTCAAGCTCTTCAGGTCTATTCACCTCACACTCTGTTACGCCCTGCACCAGGCTGTAACTGGAGCATAAATCGCCACCTGAAGCATGCAAGCACACCCACGCAATAACACATAACTTTTGTCGCCACCACCTGCCCATTATAAGGTCGACAGGACACCCCTGAGTGTTCCACTCGCAAGCAGACACACACACGATAGTAAGCCTCACAGAAAAACAACATACAGCCTCAGACTGCACACACACTCTTCATGGAGCTAACAGGTTCTTAAGGTTACAAGACAAACCATCAAACTTTTAAGTTTAAAGGGCTTCTGTCACCCCACTAAAGTAATTTTTTTTGGGGGCTAGTTACATTCTTTATAGTGCGATATATTAAAATATAATGGTGTTACTTACTTTCATTCAGCCGTTTCTTATAAAAACTAAGTTTTATAATATGTAAATCAGGTCTCTACCAGCAAGTAGGGCGTCTACTTGCTGGTAGCTGCCGCAAAAAACCGCCCCCTCGTCGTGTTGATTGACAGGGCCAGCCGCGATCTCCTCCTCCGGCCGGCCCTGTCAGCATTTTAAAAATCGCGCGTCTCTGTTCATTCGGCGCAGGCGCTCTGAGATGAGGAGGCTCGTCTCCTCATAAGTCCCTCAGTGCGCCTGCGCTGCGATGACGTCTTCTCTTTCGGTGATGTCATCGGCGCAGGCGCACTGAGGGAGTTCTGAGGAGACGAGCCTCCTCATCTCAGAGCGCCTGCGCCGAATGAACAGAGGCGCGCGATTTTTAAAATGCTGACAGGGCCGGCCGGAGGAGGAGATCGCAGCTGGCCCTGTCAATCAACACGACGAAGGGGCGGTTTTTTTTGCGGCGGCTACCAGCAAGTAGACGCCCTACTTGCTGTTAAAGACCTGATTTACATATTATAAAACTTTGTTTTTATAAGAAACGGCTGAATGAAAGTAACACCATTATATTTTAATATATCGCACTATAAAGAATGTAAGTAGCCCAAAAAAAAAAAAAGGGACTTTAGTTGGGTGACAGAAGCCCTTTAATGTATGAAAAATGGACAGCACTTGGTTAGAAAAAATGATAATGGCAGACAATTGTAAAATAAAAAGAAGAAAACATAGAAAGTTCTGATACTTAGCAGTTGAGAGGTAAAAGTCCTTTCCTCTCAGGAGAATCAGGCAGCGTACTGGTGCACAAACTAATTCAATTGAATCTCCCACTTTGTGATACCAAATATCCTAGGAATTATATTTTTATGTCTTACTATCACGGATGGTGTTGCAGAAAACTAGAAGACACAAATAAAGATCTGACTGACTTGATCCCAAACTAAGGAACATAAGAGTGAGCCCTAAAAAAGCCCTAGAGCTCTCCCTGACTGCTCAGCCCATGCAAAGATCTTTATGATAGATAATTGCATGCCCTCGTATCTAGAATGTGTGACACCTGAAAACCCTATAATAGTGAGGGGACACGACCTCCGGCTCCCTACACTTAATACGGAGGGAGTCAGGGTCACCTAGGATCAAGCCAACAGGAAAACACAAATAAAGGAACATACTTATATGAGGAACCAGCAGTTGCAGCATCTAGCAGTGAGCACAATCCAGGAAGTTGTATAAACCGCAAAGTGATGCAGTATGGGAGATGATATAAAGGGATGCAATCAGTGCAACTAGATGACAGCTGAGAGAGGGAAACGAGATGACAAAACGAAACCAAAACAAAAGAACCTCAAGCAAGAGGTACTGAAGAACGTCTGTCAGAGCTTCTCAGAGTTCTGGCGGTGACACTTACCTCCAGGGGCAGGCCTGAGGGGGATTCTCCCTCACACCTCTGACTCAGCCCCTCTGGACTGGGCTTCATTACACATGCAGCCTGCCCACCTGGCCATCTAGGGAACAGGTGTGAAAATATCCTAAAAATATTTTCCCAGTTGCCCTGCCCTTTTTCATAATTCATCTCTCACCATTCCGAGTCCTAGCATATCAAACGCGACACGTCCAGGATGTTCGGAAGGTGAGAGCCTTCTTTTAAGAAGATGAAGGTGAGTTGATACGCCATGTCTGGTGTATATGCGATGTCCCCTTCATACTAGAGGCGATGAGCTGGCTTTTGGGGACATCCGCTCCCTCCTGAACAAGTTATGAAGGATTACTAATTATTGTTCATTCTCTGGTTAGGAACCCCCTACTAACAAAAGGTTCCAGAGAGTCTGCAGTCTCCTGTCCCAGGTGTGACCAGCAAACAGGCCTATCCTCGTTAGCACCTTTGTGCTAACTACATCCCAGTGACAATTTGGCTGTTTTCCAGGTCTGAGGCAAACAGCTTAGCTCTCTCTTTATGCAGCCTGAAACCAATTCATAAATGGCTGCTGGCCTTGTAAGACAAATACATAAATACACACTGTGTACAGTATATATATATATGTAAATCACACCGGAATATGTTACACTACGACATATAACCATAAAACATATAATATCACAGCAAACATTATAATAACTAGGGATAAGGCAGTCTTTATGCCTGACAACAGCAAACAGGGCTTTAAATTATATCACTGCACCGCTGAACGGCAATTGGGCCCTATTTTTTTTTCTACTTTTACACAACACAAAACGCTTTTCAACAGATAAGTCCAACGCTGAGTGGCGAATATATATTTTTTTCACCACTAATACATGGAAAACAGGGCTTTAGTATATAGTGGGATGCAAACGTTTGGGCAACCTTGTTAATCGTCATGATTTTCCTGTATAAATCGTTGGTTGTTACAATAAAAAATGTCAGTTAAATATATCATATAGGAGACACACACAGTGATATTTGAGAAGTGAAATTAAGTTTATTGGATTTACAGAAAGTGGGCTATAATTGTTTAAACAAAATTAGACAGGTGCATAAATTTGGGCACTGTTGTCATTATATTGATTCCAAAACCTTTAGAACTAATTATTGGAACTCAAATTGGCTTGGTAAGCTCAATGACCCCTGACCTACAAACACAGGTGAATCCAAATATGAGAGGGTATTTAAGGGGGTCAATTGTAAGTTTCCCTCCTCTTTTAATTTTCTCTGAAGAGTAGCAACATGGGGGTCTCAAAACAACTCTCAAATGACCTGAAGACAAAGATTGTTCACCAACATGGTTTAGGGGAAGGATGCAGAAAGCTGTCTCAGAGATTTCAGCTGTCTGTTTCCACAGTTAGGAACATATTGAGGAAATGGAAAACCACAGGCTCAGTTCAAGTTAAGGCTCGAAGTGGCAGATCAAGAAAAATCTCAGATAGACAGAAGCGACGAATGGTGAGAGCAGTCAGAGTCAACCCACAGACCAGCACCAAAGACCTACAACATCATCTTGCTGCAGATGGAGTCACTGTGCATTGTTCAACCATTCAGCGCACTTTACACAAGGAGAGGCTGTATGCGAGAGTGATGCAGATGAAGCCTATCCCTTTGCCCAGAGCACAAAAAGTGTCGCTTGAGGTGGGCTAAAGCACATTTGGTCAAGCCAGCTTCATTTTGGAATAAGGTGCTGTGGACTGATGAAACTAAAATTGAGTTATTTGGCCATACAGTAACAAGGGGCGTTATGCATGGAGGAAAAAGAACACAGCATTCCAAGAAAAACACCTGTTACCTACAAGTAAACTATGGTGGTGGTTCCATCATGCTGTGGGACTGTGTGGCCAGTGCAGGGACTGGGAATCTTGTCAAAGTTGAGGGACGCATGGATTCCACTCAGTATCAGCAGATTCTGGAGACCAATGTCCGGGAATCAGTGACAAAGCTGAAGCTGCGCCGGGGCTGGATCTTTCAACAAGACAACGACCCTAAACACTGCTCAAAATCCACTAAGGCATTTATGCAGAGGACAAGTACAACGTTCTGGAATGGCAATCTCAGTGCCCAGACCTGAATATAATTGAAAATCTGTGGTGTGACTTAAAGAGAGCTGTCCATGCTCGGAAGCCATCAAACCTGAATGAACCAAAGATGTTTTATAAAGAGGAATGGTCCAAATACCTTCAACCAGAATCCAGACTCTCATTGGAACCTACAGGAAGCATTTAGAGGCTGTAATTTCTGCAAAAAGAGGATCTACTAAATATTGATTTAATTTCTTTTTTGTGGTGCCCAAATTTATGCACCTGCCTAATTTTGTTTAAACATTTATAGCACACTTTCTGTAAATCCAATAAACTTAATTTCACTTCTCAAATATCACTGTGTGTGTCTCCTATATGATATATTTAACTGACATTTTTTATCGTAACAACCAACAATTTATACAGGAAAATCATGACGATTACCAAGGTTGCCCAAACTTTCGCATCCCACTGTATATCACTGCACTGCTGAACGGCAATTAGGCCCTAATTTTATTCAACTTTTACACAACACAAAAGGCTTTTCAACAGATAATTGCAACGCTGGACGGCAAATATATTTTTATTTTGCCACTAACACACGGCAAAAAGGGCTTTACAACATATAACTGCACCACACAAGGGCAAATAAGACGTAGAAATATTTCCTTGTAATAAACCATGCTGTTAATGGCTGTATCAAACATCACTTGCCACCCAATAACAAGGACAGTTTGCTGGAATTACAGAGCTGAATAATGGCAACTTGGATCCCCAGTCAGTGCACCAAGTCTGTGACCTCCCGTACTGAACCCCGTTCTAAATAAATGCTCTAGAATGGTTCCTCCCTATTCTTTCCCTGCACTTATAAAAATTTTTTTTACCAAAATCGAGTCTTTCCTAGCACTTTCCCTAGTGCCTACTGATGTCTCTCCCTGCACTAAGTACACTTGTAAATGGAAAAATCTAAGATGGCTACCGCTATTTATAGGGCTGTGACATCACCACGAAGCGCAAGGAAATTCGGCACCGGTGCAAATAAATTTTTTCCTGAAATTCGGATTGAATTTCACTTCACCAGCTTTAAGTCGCTCATCTCTAATTAATACACTCCAGAAATACATCCAGGCCCCTCTTGAACTCTTTTAGTGAATTCACCATTGCCACCTCCACAGGCAGAGAGTTCCATAGTCTCACTGTTCTTACTGTAAAGAATTCTCTTCTATGTTTCTGTGTACAAACCTTCTGTCATGCCCTGCTCAGGCTATGTGCGGAGGTCTGTCAGGTTAGCAGCGCATGTGTAGCCTTTTTTGTTTTTGTTTTGGAATTGAGCTATATCCGCCTCCCTTCAGGTGCACTGGGTGGGGTCGTTGGTTTGTGTTTAAATTACGCCCACTCTCAGTGTCCTGTGCGGGTTATAGCTTCTGTCTGGCTCAGAGGAAGGAAGGAAGGATTTGCTGTTCCTGCTCAGTAAAAGATAAGTTGGTTTTGTTTTCTTGTGGTTGTCTGTCTAGGCTGTTAGAGAGACGCCTGCCCCCTCCAGGTCCTGAGGGAGCAGGCTGCCTCTTTCACCCTTTCAACATCTTAGGCATTCTAGGGAATCTTCAGCCCAGGCACGAGGACACGTTATTTCCACGTTCAGGTTCTGAACGTGGGCATAGAAGTCTAGGGAGAGCTGGTAGGGATTTGTCAGGAGGTGACCTCTATCCCCAGCTTCTTGCCTAGACACTTGTTTGTTTATATCCTGTGTATCTTGTATCCTGTCTGCCGTGACACCTTCTAGACCAGGGGTGCAGGACCCGCGGGCTGCATGCGGCCCCCAGAGTCAAGTTTGCGCCCTCTGTCCTCCTGAACGCACCGCCGCATGATGGATCCTTACAGCTCCTGCTCCTGCACTGTAGTAGGAGCAGGTTTGTTCCAGGCTGTCAGTGATAGCAGGGATGCCAAGGAAAAGGCAGAGGCAGCTCTTTTGCCTTCTCCTCAGATAGGTGAGCGGCGCACTATGCAGGGTGGACCCGGCTTGAGGGCAGAGGAGTGCAAAGCTCAATGCCGGGTCAATGCTCCCACAGCAAGCTGGTTTCCCCTGTAACTCTGGCTCCTTTGGATGCCCCAATTACAGTGGAAATGGTGCAAAAAAAAAAGTCTGTGTCCCCCAAGGTCTTTCAGTGACCTCTTGGGGCCAAATAATGCAGAAGAAATTAAAAAAAAAATATTATTTTTTTTTACAATTCACAAATAAAAGAAAAAAAATGAAATAAAATATGATGTGGCAAAAATTTTAAAATTATAAAAAATAAAATACAAATAAAATAAAATAAAATAAAGAAATGGAAAAATTGCAAAATAAGAGTCTTTTTATGATTCCTTGGGGGACACATTATGAGGCAAAAATATATTAAAAAAAATAATAGAAAATTTAAAATTTAAATAATTAAATAAAATACAAATAAAATTAAAAAAAAATATTTTGCAAAGCAGTAGAGTGTTCATTGTACCACAACAGTATTTTTATGACCTCTTGGGGGAAAAATTATGTGGCTAAAATATATTTAAATAATAATCAATCAATTATAAAAAATAATACTATAAAATATTAATAAAACACAAAATAAAGTAAAAAATAAAAAGTGTCAGTGTATTTGGAACAGAAATATATAAAAAAATAAGTTAAAGATAAAAAAAATAATAAAATACATTAAATAAAAAACACCTGCACCAACCAAAACCCACATTCACGTGAAACTATACATATTATATAACAAAATGACTGACACAAAATAGGGAACTAATTGTAAAAATTTATTTTGGTGTCAGATTGCATATTTAAAGAATAAGGCACTATAGTTTGAATACTTTTTAAAAATGTTTTGTACAGTTTCCCACAAAAAAATAAAAAATTATAAGGCCGTATGTGTCAAGTGAAAAATTGTTGCAAAAATTATTTTGGTAGTCCCAACACATAAAAAAGTTACAACAGTTCGAACCACCACATGTGCTAAATCACAAAAAAAAAGTGTCTGTTCAGGCCTGTTATTAAAGTCTTAACCAATAAGCACTTTCCCCACTAGTAAGGGAAAATGCTTACTGGTTATTACATGGCGCCTGTAACTGGCAGGAGGTGGTAATAACCAGGGAGCGCCATCCTCAGCAGTGAAGGAAAGCGGTGATTTATGAATAGGAGGCAGGAAGGAAATGTTGCTACTTTTCCGTAATAATGACTTTTAACAAGTTCCTGCAGCATGGCCCCTGAAATAGAAGATTCATACTTACCTGCTTCATGCTGCCCTGGCCCCCTCAGCCTCCATCTTCTGGCTCCTGCACTTTTACACCTGTCAGTACATGGACATGGGCACATACATCTCTCCAGTCAATGACTGGCTTCAGCAGTGAAACTCTGCTTGTGGCCACATCACCGCTGAAGCCAGTGATTGGCTGGAGAGGTGCATGTGACCATGGCCATGCACTGCTAAGTAAAAACAGCACGGGGAGCAGGTAAGTATAACTCTTCGGGTTTCAGGGGCAATGCTAAAAATTCATTTTTACTGGGAAATCCCTTTAAGCCCCTATTACACTGTGAGATATTCAGGTCAATTACTGGGAACAAGTGTTCATAATAACTAGCCGGTATAATCAGCCGCACATCTCTCTGTGTAATCATGAATGTGCTACTGATAATCAATATAACTAAATAAAGGAATGACTGTGATAGCAATCATTCCTCGCCAGTTACTTTACATTGGCCTGTTTAATAGGCTGAGGCAAATGAGCACCAGTCAAAACATTTTTTTTTATTTGCGTCCCCTTGAAATAGAGCAATGAGACAATGCGGCCCTCAGGCCAAAAAATGTTGTGCACCCCTGCTCTAGACGTAGAGGATGTCCCCTCGTCACAGCCCTAGGGATAAATAGATGATGGGACAGATCTCTGTAATGACCCCTGATATATTTATACATGGTTATTAGATCAACCCTCAGTTGTCTTTTTATCGAAAGTGAATATCCCTAATTTTGATAATCTTTCAGGGTACTGTGGTCCACCCATTCCATTTATTACTTAAGTTGCCCTCCTCTGAACCCTCTCCAGCTCTGCTATGTCTGCCTTGTTCACAGGAGCCCAGAACTGTACACAATACTCCATGTGTGGTCTGACTACTGATTTGTAAAGTGGTAGGACTATGTTCTCATCACGGGCATCTATGCCCCTTTTGATGCAACCCATTATCTTATTAACCTTGGCAGAAGCTGCCTGACACTGGTTTCTACAGCTTAGTTTGCTGTTCACTAAAATCCCTAAGGCCTCTTTCACACGGGCATCATGTTTTTTTTGCCCGGATAAGATGCGGGTGCGTTGCGGGAAAATGCACTTGGGCCCCCTGGATCCCGCCTTCCCACACCTTAGCAGGCAATCCCGCCCTCCACCACAACACACACACAAAAAATCTACACATCTGGGTAGGTTACTGGTCACATGATGATGATGTCATTAAGGTCCTAGATCACATTCACAGCTCGAACACAGTACGGTGCCTGGAGTGCCAGCAGGCATGGCATGGCAGCACCCCCTGTGAAGCTGACAGCCTGGCACCCGGGGCAGTGGCTAGCAGGGCTCAAGAGGCAGCTGCCTTGGGCCCCCCAGGAGCAACTGGGCCCGGGGCAGCTGCCCCTTTTTCCCCTTGGTAAAGACAGCCCTGCGCACAAGTGATACGTGAAAATCACAGCTCATGTGCAGAGCCCCATAGAAATGAATGGGTCAGGATTCAGTGCGGGTGCAATGCGTTCAACTCACGCATTCCACCCACGCGGAATACTCGCCCGTGTGAAAGGGGCCTAAGTCCTTTTCCATGTTAGGGTGGGTTTACACTAGCATCAGGGATTCCGTTATGGCTTTCCGTTATAACATGGTTATAACGGAAAATAACGGAATACCCCGACAGAATGCAAAATGGAAACCTTTAAAAGGCATTCCATTTGGTTTCCGTCCTAATAGAACTCTATGAGAAAGCATAACGGATCCATCTGGATCCCGTTATGCAAGACGGAAAACAAAGTCCTGTCGACAGGACTTTGTTTTCCGTCTTGAATAACGGGACCCAGACGTATCCGTTTTGATTCCCATTACCTTCTATTAGGACAGAAAGCAAACAGAATGCCTTTTAAAGGCTTCCGTTTTGCATTGTGTCATAATACAAGTCTATAGGCAGAAGAACGGATCCGTCTTATGGATTCAGTTATTTTCCATTATAACCATGTTATAACGGAAAGCCATAATGGAATCCCTAACACTAGTGTGAACCCACCCTTAGTGCTCATGCACGCAACAGTATTTTGCGTTCAGTATACTGGCCGTTTTTTTTTAGTTCAGTATGCGGTACATATACTGAACCATTCATTTCAATGGTTCAGCAAAAAAAAACTGAAGTGTTTCCGTGTGCATTCCATTTCAGTATTTCCGTATTTCCATACCGTGGAAAGATAGAACATGTCCTATTCTTGTCCGCAAATCACGATGCTTGGCTCCATTCAAGTCAATGGGTCCGGAAAAAAAACGGAACACATACGAAAATGCATCCGTATGTCTTCTGTATCCATTCTGTTTTTGCTGAACCATCTATTGAAAATGTTATGCCCAGCCCAATTTTTTCTATGTAATTACTGTATACTGTATATGGCATATGGAAAAACGGACCAGAAAAACGGAAAGAAAAGGGAAACACAATGGAAAAAAAACGTAACAACGGATCCGTGAAAAAACGACCGCAAAACACTGAAAAAGCCATACTGTCGTGTGCATGAGCCCTTAGTGTTACCCAGTGTTTTACCATTTAGTATGTAACTGGCATTATTCCTTCCCATGTGCATAACCTTACATTTGTCAGTGTTAAACCTCATTTGCCACTTTTCTGCCCAAATAATTAATTCTAGCGGCTCACCTCCTTGTAGCTATGGATATGGTGCTCTGTCAAATTGACTCACCCCATCAAAAATAAAGACTAATATAAAGATGAGACAGGCACTCCTCAATTGAAACCATCCAAAGAAAATATATCCTCAATACAAATATTTATTGCACAATAATTTACAAAAGGCTTCTTTAAAACTTAAAACATAATTAAAAACATAACAAAAAATTTCCCCAAACAAATACAATGGGATATTTCTGTTAGATATGTCAATCTGATGTCCATATTTTATGTGTATTCAATCCACTGCTGGTCTATTGGATTCACTGCATATACAGTGGGATGCGAAAGTTTGGGTAACCTTGTTAATTATCATGATTTTCCTGTACAAATCATTGGTTGTTACGATGAAAAATGTCAGTTAAATATATCATATAGGAGACACACACAGTGATATTTGGGAAGTGAAATGAAGTTTATTGGATTTACAGAAAGTGTGCTATAATTGCTTAAACAAAATTAGGCAGGTGCATAAATTTGGGCACCACAAAAAAAAAAAAAAAAAAAAAAAAATGAAATCAATATTAAGTAGATCCTCCTTTTGCAGAAATTACAGCCTCTAAACACTTCCTGTAGGTTCCAATGAGAGTCTGGATTCTGGTTGAAGGTATTTTGGACCATTCCTCTTTATAAAACATCTTTAGTTCATTCAGGTTTGATGGCTTAAGTCACACCAGAGATTTTCAATTATATTCAGGTCTGGGGACTGAGATGGCCATTCCAGAACATTGTACTTGTTCCTCTGCATAAATGCCTTAGTGGATTTTGAGTAGTGTTTAGGGTCGTTGTCTTGTTGAAAGATACAGCACCGGCGCAGCTTCAGCTTTGTCACTGATTCCTGGAGATTGGTCTCCAGAATCTGCTGATACTGAGTGGAATCCATGCGTCCCTCAACTTCAACAAGATTCATGGTCCCTGCACTGGCCACACAGCCCCACAGCATGATGGAACCACCACATTTTACTGTAGGTAGCAGGTGTTTTTCTTGGAATGCTGTGTTCTTTTTCCTCCATGCATAACGCCCCTTGTTATGGCCAAATATCTCAATTTTAGTTTCATCAGTCCACAGCACCTTATTCCAAAATGAAGCTGGCTTGTCCAATTGTGCTTTAGCCCACCTCAAGTGGCACTTTTTGTGCTGTGGCGGAGAAAAGGCTTCCTCTGCATCACTCTCGCATCTCCTTGTGTAAAGTGCACTGAATGGTTGAACGATGCACAGTGACTCCATCTGCAGCAAGATGATGTTGTAGGTCTTTGCTGCTGGTCTGTGGGTTGACTCTGACTGTTCTCACCATTCGTCGCTTCTGTCTAGCCGAGATTTTTCTTGGTCTGCCACTTCGAGCCTTAACTTGAACTGAGCCTGTGGTTTTCCATTTCCTCAATATGTTCCTAACTGTGGAAACAGACAGCTAAAATCTCTGAGACAGCTTTCTGTATCCTTCCCCTAAACCATGATGGTGAACAATCTTTGTCTTCAGGTCATTTGAGAGTTGTTTTGAGTCCCCCATGTTGCTACTCTTCAGAGAAAATTAAAAGAGGATGGAAACTTACAATTGACCCCCTTAAATACTCTTTCTCATAATTGGATTCACCTGTGTATGTAGGTCAGGGGTCACTGAGCTTACCAAGCCAATTTGAGTTCCAATAATTAGTTCTAAAGGTTTTGGAATCAATAAAATGACAACAGTGCCCAAATTTATGCACCTGCCTAATTTTGTTTAAACAATTATAGCACACGTTCTGTAAATCCAATAAATTTCATTTCACTTCTCAAATATCGCTGTGTGTGTCTCCTATATGATATATTTAACTGACATTTTTTATCGTAACAACCAACGATTTATACAGGAAAATCATGACGATTAACAAGGTTGCCCAAACTTTCGCATCCCACTGTACAATCTACTTGTAGGCTCATTCAAAAGCACATCACATATGGCATATCTACAGTGACATACCACATTTAAATTTCAATATCTCACTTTGGGCTGTCCATGCACTAGAAAACATTTTTTGCTTATGATGCAATATAGGGTTATACAAGGTTGTATGTACCAATAATTGATTATATGATCGAAGTCTATTACACATACAGCCCACAATAATTTTGATGCTCTGAGTCCCAACTATGTCTGATCATTAGTGATCTCTTGCTTGATTGTCCTTAGTTAATAGAACATCTATTTGTCATATCAATAGTCCACACTTCTCATGTTTATAGTTCCACCATTTGTTCATGTAATCAAAATATAAAAAAAGTAAAAAAATTTAGCCCATATGGTGAATGGCATAACAGAAAATAAAAAAAGGACAATTCGCATTTTTTTCATCACTTTATCTCCCAAGAAAACTGAATAAAAAGTGATCAAATCATACACACCCCAAAATGGTATTGTCAAAAACGACAGATCGTCCTGCAAAAAAATGAGCCCCCATACATCTCTGTAGACATAGCTACAAAAAAGTTATGAGGGTCAGAATATCGCTATGAAAAGAATATATATATATTTTTTTTTTTTATGAAGTGAGTCCTGTGTATTTAAGTTTTATTTAGACTCTATTTTTAAAATGTTTCTGTAAAGATTGAAACTTATAACAATCTACATTAACCCCTTAAAGACACGGCCATATTTCACCTTAAGGACCAGGCCATTTTTTGCAAATCTGACATGTGTCACTTTATGTGTGAATAACTTTAAAACGCTTTTACTTATCCAGGCCATTCTAAGATTATTTTTTTCATCACATATTGTACTTCATGACAGTGGTAAAATGTAGTCTAAAAATGTATATTTATAAAAAAAAATGCCACATTTACCCAAAATTTAGAAAAATTAGCAAATTTCAATTTCTCTACTTTTATAATAGATAGTAATACCTCCAAAAATAGTTATTATTTTACATTCCCCATATGTCGACTTCATGTTTGGATCATTTTGGGATTGCCATTTGATTTATTTATTTTTTGAGACGTTACAAGCTTAGAAGTTTAAAAGCAAATCTTGAAATTTTTCCGAAAATTTCTAAAACCCACTTTTTCAGGACCAGTTCAGGTCTGAAGTCACTTTGTGAGGCTTACATAATAGAAACCACACAAAAATGACCCCATTTTACAAACTACACCCCTCAAGGTATTCAAAACTGATTTTACAAACTTTGTTAACCCTTTAGGTGTTCCACAAGAATTAATGGAAAATAGAGTTTAAGAGAAAACCACCGAAGACCACCCAGGACATCCCTGCCCGAGCGATCATAGATGTGGTGAGTGCCCTGAGCTGTCCTTACCAAGTGGCAGTAAAATATAGAACCTTGGCAGCTATACTCCCTGCCACATGAGATCGGCATTGTTACTTTGCAGGACCTGGCAGCCGAATCACTAAACGGATCAATCCGCCGGCTCTGAGAGGAGCGAAATTTGAACTGTCTGTTGTGCTAGCATTAAGTACAGAGCTCGGCTACAGCCAGAAAAGCTGCTAAAGCTACCAACTGGAGACACACTCCTGTTGTTAATGTTACAAGCTGCATTGCAAGGAAGATTACATCATTGAACTTTAAATATAAGGATATCTTCTAGGTGAAATCGGCAGATTTAAAGAGACGGTATCCTAAAATTACAACAGTAATCCCCCACATTCATAAAATGTTTTAAAAATCTGAACCTGGCAGGAGAAGGGGCGGAGCTTACGCCGGATGAAGATGGTCGCATAGCTCCGTGATATGTGAAGAGACTCGTCCCTAACGCCAGCTATAATTAGCCTACATTAGCGGAGATGGTGAAGATCGGGAACGCTAAGCATGCTGACACCCCAGCTCCCTCCAAAACTCAGATTGCTGGAGGAGAAATGGAGAAATTCTTAAAGAAAGCTGCCGCAACGATGGCTGCCAGGGAGCCTAAGATGGCGCCGACTCCACAGGCCAAAGCTCCGAAGCGCGCTCCTGCACAGTCAGAGGGTGAAAGCGACTCAGATGAAGCACAGGCCGGCTCTGACCTTCCGGTTACAAGAAAATACCTGGACCGTGCTTTGAACAGGATTATGGAGCCGATCCTCTCAGAATTGTCTGCCTGCAGAAACGAGGTGAGACATATTGGCGACCGTGTGGAGAAACTTGAGCAGCACCAAGCAGAGATAATAAATCACCAGACTGCGGTAACGGACTCTTTTCGCCGCTGTGCCCTATACTTAAACGACCTCCACTGCTCGTTAGAAGATCAAGAAAACAGGGGGCGCCGAAATAACCTGAGATTCCGTGGAGTGCCAGAATCAGTCTCAACAGGAGACATTTCAGCGTCCATCATGGATATCTGCGGATCACTCCTGGGCCCTAACTTCTCCCAAGAAGTAATTATAGAACGGGCGCACAGAGCCCTCAGGCCCAAACCTAAGCCAGCCGAACCTCCTAGGGACATAATATGTAGGTTCCTGAATTTTCAAGTGAAAACCGCCGTTCTGGAAGCCGCACGTGATCACCCTGACTTGATATACAAGGATTCCAAGATTGACATATTCCAGGACTTAGCCCCTTCAACGCTGAAGAAGCGCAGATCCCTTAAACCTCTGACAGATTGGTTGCGCTCCAAAAAGGTTTTATACCGTTGGTCCTACCCGTTTGGCATATCCTTCACATACGCGGGCAAGAGAGTAAACATCTCGTCATATACAGACCTCACTTCTGCCTTTGAGGTCCTAAATGTGCCACCCATGCAGATTGAAAATTGGGAACTCTTCCAGGACCTCGGTGCCCTGCCTGATATACCCAAAGTGGTTCCTTTTGAGGTACTACGTACGCCGAAGTCTTCTCGCTCCAAGAGGAGGGGTCTGCAATTCACCCCGAGAAGTCTCTCACAAGAGCATTAGGAAAACTCTCTTGCCTATAGTATAGTATGGTAATTTTCAGGCAATATTGTCATGCTGAAATTCTCGTATATTACTGTCTAGAGTTTGGGATTCCACTGTTTGCATGAGACTAGATGGTTTTCCGTATACCTGTACGTGTTTCCCCCATCTCTCTGCTCTGCTTCTACCCCCTCTCAGGGCGTTATACGGTCTCTCTTAAACGGTCCATAGACCAAACAACCCCCTCCAGATTATGACATATTACATTATGTCTTTGACATATTACATTATGTCTTTGTTCATGTTTCTTGTTTGTTTAACAAATTGTGTTCTATTTCCCCTACTTACCCCTAACTCAAGGTTCTCGCCTATTATATTGATCTGGATTGTCTCCCATACAAGCTCGGCTGCAATGGTACCAGAGGTAGAAGACCACAAAAGATCCGATACACTTCTTAGACAGGGACCACAACAGCTACAAGGTAAACCCACACACATAACAAATAATGGCTGACCTGTCAGTGGCCTCTTATAATGTCAAAGGTTTTCACTCTCCTTCCAAAAGGAGCCAAATCTTTGCCATTCTAAGAAAAGCTGGAGCTGGAGTGATATTCCTTCAGGAGACGCATTTCCGCTTTAACCACTACCCAGACATGCGATTCTCCCACTTCTCCAACTGGTACCATTGTGGGAGTAGCTCCTCAGCTTCCAGTGGGGTCAGCATAGGGCTACAGAGGAGGATCCCCTTTAAATTTGCTAGCCAAAGCCTAGATCCAGAAGGCAGGTATATCCTACTTAAGGGCACCATAGGGCCGCAGACGTACACTTTTATAAATCTATACGCCCCAAACTCTAACCAAGCCCGTTGGTTTTCTGACATTTTTCCCATTATAGAGTCCTTTAAAGAGGGTATAGTAATTGTTGGGGGCGACTTCAATGTCGCCTTATATCCTCAACTGGATGTCTCCTCCCATAAATCGTCCCATTCCAAGAGGTTTCTAAAAAAGGTCAGAAATACCCTCTGGGATCTCCATTTGATCGATGTATGGCGATCTTTCCACCCGAGTGTCCAGGATTTCACGTTCTATTCCCAAGTACATAAAACTTACCACCGGCTTGATTACCTCTTTATCTCTAAAGAACACATACACCTATGCAGAGAGGCGACCATTGGTGCTATACACATCTCAGACCACTCCCCAATATATATTTCAGTGTTGGCCCCTAGTGAAATGCCCTCGTGCTTCAACTGGCGCTTAAATGAAACCCTTCTGGGGTATCAGGACTCGGTTGATCGGATATCTAAACACATAACAGAATATTTCTCCCTAAATAAAAATCCAGATACAACGGCCAATACTCTTTGGGATGCTCATAAACCTGTAGTGAGGGGACAATTTATTAGCATTGGCACACACCTAAAGAGAAAGAGGGAAAGTGAAATAGAGGACACTCTGAAAAATATTCAGACTTTAGAATCACATCATAAAGCTAAACCCACTGACGCCCATCTCCAAAAATTGTCAGAATGCAGAGCCAAATTCAGATCTCTACTGGCCAATAGAGCAGCCAAATACCACATGAGCTCACAGCACAAATTCTTTGCACATGGGGACAAGGCCACCAAGTTTGTAATGAACAGGATTAAAGGGAGGAGGTCTGCAAACTACGTCCATCAGCTAACATCACAAGATGGGTCCCCCATCTTTTCGGTCAACCAGATTGCGTCTCAATTCCGTTCATTTTACAATGATCTCTACAACCTTCCCTCAACAACTGAACCAGAATCCCATGCCACTGTCATATCTTCCTTCCTGGAAGCGACCAAACTCCCTACCATTGACACAGACCAGAAATTGACTCTTTCAGCTCCCTTCTCCATAACTGAGCTAAGGACAGCAATGAACCAAATGCCGACAGGAAAGAGTCCAGGCCCTGATGGCCTTCCGTTAGCATATTACAAAATGTTCCAAGATCTTCTTCTTCCTCACTTGTTGGAAGTTTGCAATCAGACTCTTGCGGGAATTCCACTCTCGAGAGACATGACGGCAGCCCACATCACTCTCATCCCTAAAGAAGGGAAAGACGCCAGTTTATGTTCCAACTACAGACCCATATCCCTCCTAAACATAGACCTTAAGCTCCTGGCCAAGATGCTAGCTAACAGGTTAGCCATTCTCCTTCCCCAACTTGTCCATAGAGATCAGGTAGGCTTTGTCCGCAACAGGGAAGGGAAGGACAATACCACGAGGGTGATTAATACCCTCTGTCATGCTAAACGCGTGTCCTCCCCTCTGCTTTTACTCCGCACAGATGCTGAGAAAGCATTTGATAGGGTCAATTGGTCATACCTAAAACAAACACTTTCAGGATTTGGCCTACCTGACTCTTTTACCAAAGCAGTCTTCTCGATGTATGAACAAGCAACAGCTGCAGTCCTAGTAAATGGCACTGTATCACCTTCCTTCCCTATTAGAAACGGGACCCGACAGGGCTGTCCCTTATCACCCCTCCTATTCGTCTTGGCTTTGGAGCCTCTTCTAGCAAAAATAAGGTTGGACCAGGAGATAAAGGGTCTATGTTTGGGAGGCAGGGAGCAGAAAATTGCTGCTTTTGCGGACGATGTGCTCATAATGACGATTAATCCAAAAACGGCCCTACCCCGAATTCAATCCCACCTGAATACATATAGCACAATGTCAGATTTTAAAATTAATGCTAATAAGTCATTAGTCCTTTGCTCAGGGGTTTCACAGGCAACAAAATGCCTTCTAATGAAGGACTCCCCATTTAATTGGTCCTCCCCCAACATCACGTATTTAGGGGTCAAAATTAGCCCAGAAATTACGGAACTTTTTTCTCTTAACTATATCCCCTTAAAGAAATCTATCATTGATTCCATCGACAATTTGGCCAGATCTAACCCAATGCTCTCCTGGTTTGGTAGGAAGAATCTAATATCTTCATTAATACTGCCCAGACTCACATATTTACAACAGGTTCTCCCCATTTCTATCCCTAAACACTATTACACTTCGATTATGAAAAAATTCAGCTCCTTCATCTGGAATGGGAAGAGAGCGAGACTCTCCTCGGCACTTCTTATTAAGCCTAGGCATGCTGGGGGAATAGGTTTGCCGAGCCCCGAGCTATATGGGAGGGCTATCCTCCTCTCCCGAGCACTAGCTTGGCTGAGCACTTCCCCAGCTTCCACAGTGGTCCAGATGGAACTGGAAATCTTGAACAGACCGGCTAGAGCACATCTGTTGGGTCGAGAGACGGTTTTTTCTGGCCACATGTCTCATTACCCAATCATCAGAGCCACATTGGAAGCTTGGAAATGGCTATCCTCCACACACTGTTCCATTCCATTCCCTTCACCCACACTGACTGTAGCAGATGTACTGAATACGGCCCCTCCCACTTTAAGGCAAACCACCTCAATAAGGCTGATGTCCTCTTCAATTCCATTAATTTCTCTAGCCCTACCAACTGGAGTATGGATGGACTCAGGAGACATAAATGCCCTGCTTAACCCTCACCCTCGTGACTTTATTTCAATTGCTTATCTTAGAGCCTACTTAAAGCAGCATGTCAACGTAGGGGATCTTCATCGCCCTCTGGTATGGTTAGAGGCTCTAACTGCCTTACAGACATTACCCAAGAAACTTACCTCATGGATATATAGCAAACTGCGACTACCTCCTATGCTTGCTAAGCCATCCTTTGTCACACAATGGGAATTGGATTTAAATATCACACTTCCTTTTGAGTCTTTACCTAAGTTTCTAGACGCTCCCCATGGAGCCTCCCGCTGTGTCAGAATCCAGGAAAATAGCTACAAGATTCTTACAAGATGGTATAACACGCCTGATAAATTATCGAGGTTTGCTGGGGCGGCTTCTGACACGTGCTGGAGGTGCCTTGGGGAGAGGGGAACTTTCCTGCATATCTGGTGGTCATGCCCCCTGGTTCAGATATGGTGGTGTGAAGTCTTCGCTACCTCAAACAGGGTTTGTGGCACATCGTTTAAACCCTCTCCACGAATTGCTCTCCTCTCACTCCCTCAAGAACAGGGGGAAGCAGGACCACCATTTGTGTTTACACAGATGATATTGGCGGCCCGCTTACAACTCCCCAAATATTGGCTTCAGACTACTGTCCCAACCTTGGACCAATGGACTCAAAAAATTGATCAGATCTTCAGGTTTGAGGAACTATCCTCCTGGGAATCTCGTACGCATCTGTCTTTTCTCAAAAAATGGTCTCTGTGGGCTAAATACAGATCCCCCAAACCATAACTAGTCAATTGGAACCTGATTTAGTTGATATACCTTAGTAACCATGATACACAATCGCACGGCAGGTCATAGGCACTACCATGTTTAACTTCACCTCCCAAAAAATGGAATGCAACGCCTCTTACCTGGTCTTATGGCTCTTCTGAGCGTCTGTTTCTCTGATCTCATGAATGTCTCATATATTGGAGATCCCTCCTATGGGGGATAGGATTGACGTATGTCTTTAAAGTGTGTACTGTACATTGTACCGATTTTAATCCATTTCTGATTTGTACCTAACACATTGGCGAGGCCTGCGAGCCTAAACCTTGATACTATGTTCCTCCCTGTTGTATAGTGAAACTTACAATAAAAATATAAATTAAAAAAAAAAAAAAAAAAAAAAAAAAAAATAGAGTTTAAAATTTCACTTTTTGAGCAGATTTTTCATTTGAATCAATTTTTTCCAGTTACAAAGCAAGGGTTAACAGCCAACAAAACTCAATGATTATGGCCCTGATTCTGTAGTTTACAGAAACACCCCATATGTGGTTGTAAACTGCTGTACGGTCACACGGCAGGGCGCAGAAGGAAATGAATGCCATACGCACCCCTAGAGTAGAAACTCCCAAAAAGTTACCCCATTTTGGAAACTATGGGATAGGGTGGCAGTTTTGTTGGTACTATTTTAGGGTACATAGGATTTTTGGTCGCTCTATATTACACTTTTTGTGAGGCAAGGTAACAAGAAATAGCTGCTTTGGCACCGTTTTTATTTTTTGTTACTTACAAAATTGATCTGACAGGTTAGATCATGTGGTATTTTTATAGAGCAGGTTGTTACGGATGCGACAATAACAAAAATGACTACTTTTTTAGGTTATTTGTTTCAGTTTTACATAACAAAGCATTAAAAAAAATATATTCTTTAGGTCCCTTTCACACGAGCATGATTTCCGCGCGGGTGCAATGCGTGCCGTGAACGCATTGCACCTGCACTGAATCCTGACCAATTCATTTCTATTGTACATGAGCGTTGTTTTTCACGCTTTATTTCTGCGTTGCATAAAAATCGCAGCATGTCCTATATTCAGCGTTTTTCACGCAGTCCCCATAGAAGTAAATGGAGCTGCGTGAAAAACGCAGTGCATGCGGATTGGCTGCGTTGCGTTTGTATTTAAATAGGTGTATCTTGGCAACTGTGAAGTCACCTGACCCCCAGGAAGTTGGGAGTTTGCAAGCCTCTGCATCGCGTCGGATGAGCGAGGAGCAGCATTGTAGATTTCAGCCAGCCCCTGAAGTGCATTTGGCATCATGCCTAAAATTCCTAGGCCACTAGATGTAGAAAAAATGATTGTCATGGTGCAGGAGAGGCCCTGCATCTGGGACACCCGATCTCCTGAGTACCATGACCGGTACAAAAAGGATGCTGCCTGGCAGGAGATCACTCAGGAGCTCTTTTCGTCTGTTTGGGCCAAGACAAACGAAAAAAACCGACATACTCTGAGTAAGTTCTATTTCCATTTACATGTGGTATCCTGTAGTATGAGTGCTAGTACATGTGGTATCCTGTAGTATGAGTGCTAGTACATGTGGTATCCTGTAGTATGAGTGCTAGTACATGTGGTATCCTGTAGTATGAGTGCTAGTACATGTGGTATCCTGTAGTATGAGTGCTAGTACATGTTCCACAGTGACATTTTTTTTTTTTTCAAATCATTTCAGTGGAAGAGGTGAAAAACCGTTGGCGGAGCTGTAGAGACCAGTTCCGCAAGGAAATGGTCCATAGCCGCAGTGGATCTGGCCTCCCCAAGAAGCGGTCCTATATGTTTAAAGAACAACTTATGTTTCTACGCGACATTATGGATCTTCGTCCATAAGTTGTTTGCATTTTTCACGTAGCCATTATATGTAGGAGTAATTTAGTCTCATATGAGAAAGCAAAGTTGATGTGGGTGTAATTTTCCCACAAAAGTATGCGAAAGACATGTTATCCCTTGGCTAACTTGAACCTAATGTATTTTTTTAAATTGTATAGAACGGAGGACAACCTTGAGGAGGAAGTGCAGGAGACAGTGGAGCACCACTCCAGTGCCGGAGAAGTAGAAGGCCCATCGTCACCATCTGCTACCGAAGTGGGACAAGGGACCTCCACAAGGGCTTCACAAGCAACCGTTCCCCCCACTTCGGAAGTGGAGGCTTCCTTGGCCGGACAGTCACGTCGCAAAAGATCTGGTGACACTTCGGTTAATGTACAGGTACTTGAGTACCTTAATAGGACCAGGCATGAGGACACTTATGACCTCTATGGCAGGAGTCTGGCCACACATTTTCGTAACTTGACTCCAGAACGTTACTTTCGGGTACAAACGGTCATCAGTACCGTTCTGGAGGCATGCACGCCGCCAAACGATCCCTCGGATCTATTTAGGGCCAGTGATAATTGGCGGATGTATGGGAACACAAGTGGGCCAGTCCAACGTCCCCCTCCCCCAGTGTTCCCACTCCACCAAGAATATCCGCCACATCAAGGCCGTCACTGTGTTCCCCCACCTCCCCATTATGGCCCATCATATAGTGGGGAAGCCACTTACCGCCCACCGAGACCCTCTGCCTCCCAAAGTGTGCCACCACCACAACCTGGGCCCTCCGCACCAGGCAGTTACCCTGGCCCCCAGTATGAGGCTGGCAGTTCCTCGCCCAATCGCTTTATGCAACTGTAATTTGTGCAATATTTTGTTTTATGTGTTATTGGCCTGTACAGGCGCACCTTCTGAGCTTATAAAGAAATTTTATTTTCGTTATATCCTTGTAATGTTTTTATTAATGCACAATTTGTAATGTAACGTCCTTTATTATATAATCCAGCAACATATAATTAGGCAAATGTATAAACATGTCAAAAATGACCCAAATAACTAAAATACATATCCATCCAGGATCTAAGCACTCAATAAAGTCATCTTGAGTGAAAAAGGACAACAACTTTATTTTAGGGCTCCGCATGGGAAGATTGCTGTGAATGCAAAGGAAATGAACCAGCAGGGGAGGAAAAGTAATCCGAAAATAATTCCCTGACCCGCAGTCCGGCAGAACCAGCTCGTCCAAGTTGAGAGGGCTCTCCCTGGTCTTGTGCTAAAAAGGCGAGCACATCTTCTTCCTGAGTAGCCTCATGCAGACGAATGAAATTATGTAGGACTACACACGCCTGGATCACTGTGTTGACATTTTGCGGGGACATCTGGATGGCCGATAGAAAAACACGCCATTTGCTGGCTAAGATCCCGAAGGCACACTCCACAAATCATCGGGCCCTGCTTAGGCGATAATTGAAGTGGCGCCTTTTGTCATCCAATCCACGTTGGGGAAAAGGACGCATGAGGTGTGGAGAGAGCGCAAATCCCTCATCACCAACAATTACAAAGGGGGTAGGTGGTCCCGCAGAACCGGGAAGACAAGCTGGCTGGGGAATGTCAAGTTGGTTGCTCTGAAGCCACCGACTCATTCTGGAAGCCCGGAAGATGCGAGCATCTGCCGAACTTCCATAGGCCCCGATGTCTACAATTATAAACCTGTAGTTTGTGTCCACCAAGGCCAACAAAACCACAGAGAAAAACTGCTTATAATTGTAGAATCGGGACCCTGAGTTTGGTGGCTTCTTCACCCGTATGTGCTTCCCGTCAAGGGCACCAATGCAGTTTGGAAATTGGGCCCTCTCCAGGAAGACATGGGCAATCTGGAGCCACTGCTGCCTGGTTGATTGTGGCAGCATGCAGCTCGCAGCCACAACCAAATAGTGGCACATGTTGCTTTCACTATGTCAGCTATGGTGGAGGTCCCCATGCAAAATTCGAAGTGGAGTGCAGAGAATGAATTGCCCATAGCCAAAAATCTGTGGGAAAAAAGAAAAAAAAAAGGTTACAACTATGAAAACACTCTCAACATACTCTCTTTTTGGACTTAGGCAAACAAACTTCGCCGGCCCGTTATGTGCATTGGTGGAATATATTAGCGCCCCTAAATGCATGGTGGCATCTGGGCAAATGCCAAAGCCAGATCCCGACACATTCAAATTGAAGGGGGATATGATCTGTTCACACACACAAAAATATTAACATGCACTAGGTTGGCACGGGGCAGAGGCATGTAATGAAAACATCAGCTATAAAAGCATACAAATTTTAGTTAACATGTTTCAAAGTACAATTAATTATACCTACCGGAGAGTGATGATGAGGCGTTCCTCAGCAGAAACACAACGCCGCATGTTGGTGTCCTGAAAGGTCAACCCAGGCCGCAAATCTGCCAAAAGGCGGTCAAAGGTGGGCATAGACATGCGGCAGTAATTGAAAAATTTGGCAGGGTGCGCACGAAGGTCAGAATACAGGCTTGCAAACTGACCTTTGCAAGCCCGCTGCGCCATAGGAGGATGAACCCACATTCTCCTCCTCCGTGGTTCCTCCGCAATCATTTGTGGCTGCTCCCCAAAGCAACGGTATACAAACCAGTGCAAAAGCACATGGTCAGTATCCGATAAGGAGAAAGCTGACATCCTGCAAAGGTACACACTCAAACACACCACACAACTGCTTCAATCCAACAAAAATGTAAGCTTTCCCACCAAAAAGAAGCATGCTGGGGGAATTTATAAGGTCTTGCTAATGACCATGTGACTCCACAGGATGGTTGCGTTTTTTTCACGCGCAGAAAAAACGCATGCAATCCGCATGTCACACGCAATGGAAAAAACGCAATAACGCAACGCATTAGCAGTCAAAACGGACTGGTTTTAGTGCCAAAATCGCAGCATTTTCACTGAACGCACCCTGAACGCATCCGAATCAAATCCGTCACGCCCGTGTGAAACCAGCCTTAGTGTCTCTACATTCTGAAAGCCATAGTTTTATTTACTTTTTGGGCGACTGTCTTGTGTAGGGGCTAATTTTTTTAGGAATGAGATGACAGTTTGATGACCATTTTGTGGTGCGTATGACTTTTTGATCGCTTGCTTTTACACTTTTTGGGATGTAAGGTGACAAAAAATAGCTTTTTGCATGGTTTTTATTTTTTTATTTTTTTACGGTGTTCACCTGAGGGGTTAGGTCATGTGATATTTTTATAGAGCAGGTTCTTAAGGATGCAGCGATACCTAATATGTATACTTTTTTTATTTACTTAAGTTTTACACAATACCAGCATTTTTTAAACAAAAAAAATGATGTTTTAATCTCTCCATATTCTGAGCCATAGATTTTTTCTTTTTTGGGCGATTGGCTTACGGTAGGTAGGGACTCATTTTTTGCGGGATGAGGTGACGGTTAGATTGGTACTATTTTGGGGGTATACACCTTTTTGTGATGTAAGGTAACAAAAATAGCTTTTTTTTTTTACACCATTTTTTTTTTTATGGCGTTTAGCAGACAGGGTGGATCGTGTGATATATTTATAGAGCCGGTCATTACTGACGCAGCGATACGTAATGTGTGTTTTTTTTTCTTCAGTTTCTTCAGGGGAAAGGGCGTTTTTTTTTTTCTATTTTAACTTTATTAATTTTATTACTTTCTTAATTTTATTAAAAACTTTTTTTTACTTTTTTTCTTTACTTTATTTCTGATGTTCACTTTTGGGTGTCTGATCCCCTCTGCCTGTTCGTGTACTACAGTGAGTCTCCTCAGCTCCCATAGAAGGCAGGCCCCGATGCCATGCAAGGAATTGGGCAGCCTCTGCATGGTATCGGTCTGCCTTCTGAGACATTGAGTCCCCGCCACAGCAGCGCGGGGACTCGATGCACTCCTTCAAACACAAATCTGCCGCGATCGCTGATACGGGGGGGGGGGGGGTCACAGGACCCCCCTCGGCATTGACCCAAGGTGCCTGCTCAATGATTTGAGAAGGCACCTTGTTCCGATCACCGCCCGCCGCGCGGCGGTGATCAGAAATACAGAGGGCATACAGGTACGCCCTGTGTCCTTAAGTACCAGGACATCAGGGCGTATCTGTACGCCCTGTGTCCTTAAGAGGTTAAATACAAGAACCTTAAGCACTGGGCTATAGAGCTCAATGCTAAATCATTGCTGAAAAACCTCATATAAATTTGAGCAGGCACCTCGTCCCGATCACCGCTGCCGTCCGGCACTGATCAGAAATACACAGGGCATACAGGTACACACTTTAAAAGTAAATTCCCTATTTAAAGGGAACCTGTCACCGGGATTTTGGGTATAGAGCTGAGGACATGGGTTGCTAGATGGCTGCTAGTACATCCGCAATACCCAGTTCCCATAGCTCTGTGTGCTTTTATTGTGTAAAAAAAAACTGATTTGATACATATGCAAATGAACATAAAAGTGTCATATCCTACTTGTGTGATCAGAGAAAAGTCATATTTTCAACCTCTGACACATATCAGGGTAATTTGCATATGTATCAAATCGGTTTTATACACAATAAAAGCACACAGAGCTATAGGGAATGGGTATTGCGGATGTGCTAGCATCCGTCTAGCAACCCATGTCCTCAGCTATGTACCCAAAATCCCGGTGCCAGGTTCCCTTTAAATAGGGAATTTACTTTTACATTCTGCCTTTCATCTGACAGTGTATACAGTGGAGAAACAAATATTTAATAGCTTTGCTTTCTCCTCATCATTGTCTGAAACTCCCCCCTCATTACTATATAAAGGGCGACACCTTCCAATTTATACTTTTTACAATTTATATAATTGAAGAACATTTTAGGGTTAGTTTAGTCTTTGGCAATTAATCTCTCTGTCTTTAGTTTGGCTACTTTTGCATATTCTATTTTTTTCCTTTTTAAATTATTTAAATGTTTCTTTTTTTGTCATTTATTGTTTTTTTTTTACAATTCTTTTTATGCACATTTTTCTTATTCCTTACCATTTTATTCCCTTAAGGTATGTACTAGTGTTGATCGAGCACCCATATGCTTGGGTGCTCGAGTAGAACACTTTGGGATGCTCAAGTGCTCTACAGAGCACCCGAGCACAATGGAAGTCAATTGGAGAACTTGAGCAGACACCCCTGGTATGAAGAGGAGAGGGTGTCTGGTTCACAAGAAAAGGTCAGAAATTGATGGAAACACCACCAAAATGGTTCAGAAACAGCATGGGGAGGATGTCTGGATGCATCTTGGACTCCCAGGTCGCTGCTGGGAACGATGTTGTCCGAGTAGTACGCCACTCTTACAGACTGACAATAATACGCACACAACCGAAGATAAAATTGATTTTAGAGGAAAAATTGTTAGGAAACATTCTTTCCTATACATTTACTTGTATATAAATTGCAAGTGCTGCCAAAAATTACAAGGAAGAGGCACTACATTTCTACCTGTATTTCTCTATATATACAGTATAGACCAAAAGTTTGGACACACCTTTTCATTCAAAGAGTTTTCTTTATTTTCATGACTATGAAAATTGTAGATTCACACTGAAGGCATTAAAACTATGAATTAACATATGTGGAATTATATACATAACAAAAAAGTGTGAAATAACTGAAAATATGTCATATTCTAGGTTCTTCAAAGTAGCCAAGTTTTTGCTTTGATTACTGCTTTGCACACTCTTGGCATTCTCTTGATGAGCTTCAAGAGGTAGTCATCTGAAATGGTCTTCCAACAGTCTTGAAGGAGTTCCCAGAGATGCTTAGCACTTGTTGGCCCTTTTGCCTTCACTCTGCGGTCCAGCTCACCCCAAACCATCTCGATTGGGTTCAGGTCCGGTGACTGTGGAGGCCAGGTCATCTGGCGCAGCACCCCATCACTCTCCTTCATGGTCAAATAGCCCTTACACAGCCTGGAGGTGTGTTTGCGGTCATTGTCCTGTTGAAAAATAAATGATGGTCCAAGTAAACGCAAACCGGATGGAATAGCATGTCATTGCAAGATGCTGTGGTAGCCATGCTGGTACAGTATGCCTTCAATTTTGAATACATCCCCAACAGTGTCACCAGCAAAGCACCATCACACCTCCTCCTCCATGCTTCACGGTGGGAACCAGGCATGTAGAGTCCATCCGTTCACCTTTTCTGCGTCGCACAAAGACACGGTGGTTGGAACCAAAGATCTCAAATTTGGACTCATCAGACCAAAGCACAGATTTCCACTGGCCTAATGTCCATTCCTTGTGTTCTTTAGCCCAAATAAGTCTCTTCTGCTTGTTGCCTGTCCTTAGCAGTGGTTTCCTAGCAGATATTCTACCATGAAGGCCTGATTAACACAGTCTCCTCTTAACAGTTGTTCTAGAGATGTGTCTGCTGCTAGAACTCTGTGTGGCGTTGACCTGGTCTCTAATCTGAGCTGCTGTTAACCTGCGATTTCTGAGGCTGGTGACTCGGATGAACTTATCCTCCGCAGCAGAGGTGACTCTTGGTCTTCCTTTCCTGGGGCGGTCCGCATGTGAGCCAGTTTCTTTGTAGCGCTTGATGGTTTTTGTGACTGCACTTGGGGACACTTTCAAAGTTTTCCCAATTTTTCGGACTGACTGACCTTCATTTCTTAAAGTAATGATGGCCACTCGTTTTTCTTTACTTAGCTGCTTTTTTCTTGCCATAATACAAATTCTAACAGTCTATTCAGTAGGACTATCAGCTGTGTATCCACCTGACTTCTCCACAACGCAACTGATGGTCCCAACCCCATTTATAAGGCAAGAATTCCCACTTATTAAACCTGACAGGGCACACCTGTGAAGTAAAAACCATTTCAGGTGACTACCTCTTGAAGCTCATCAATAGAATGCCAAGAGTGTGCAAAGCAGTAATCAAAGCAAAAAGGTGGCTACTTTGAAGAACCTAGAATATGACATATTTTCAGTTGTTTCACACTTTTTTGTTATGTATATAATTCCACATGTCTTAATTCATAGTTTTGATGCATTCAGTGTGAATCTACAATTTTCATAGTCATGAAAATAAAGAAAACTCTTTGAATGAGAAGGTGTGTCCAAACTTTTGGTCTGTACTGAATATATATATATATATATATATATATATATATATACTGTATGTGTATATGTATGTTCCGTGATCACTCAAAAAAGGAACCATCGATTTCAACGAAACTTGGTATATACAACCATTGCTACCTGGAAAGAAATCTTGTGGGGGTTACAGCTCTCTAGGACGTACTGTTCCTGAGATATTCCCAAACAATGACCTGAATTAGCCAATACAAGCCTGCAAGTCTTTCTCTTCATATCCCAATATCCCAACTGCCATACACATGGTCACATGTCCCTTATCAGCCAATAGAAGCTTGCATGCCCTTACTCTCCACACACACAGCTTTACTCCAGGTTTCCATAACAACCCAGCCAACCCAAGTCACACGACACATAGGGCATAACAACACTGCTACATGCATCCATCTTGGATGGATTTTTTTGCTACTGTCATGTCACTGTCGCAATGCAACACCATAGCCTATCATTATAAAAATTAAGACAAAATGTTGCGCAAAACATGTCATCATGTAGCCCTAGCCTTAAGGGGGCAGGGCCCTGTGGAGGTCACTGTTAAAGGGGCGGGCACCATGTAGGTCACTGTTAGGCCGAATGCACACGGCCGTGTTTCACGGCCGTGAGCGGTCCGTGGAACCACGGGCTGGATTCCTGCTGAGAGCAGGAGCGCACAGCGTCATTGGTTGCTATGACGCCGTGCGCTCATGCTGCCAGGAGGAATCCCGGCCGGGTTTCCACGGTCCGCTCACGGCCGTGTGCATTCGGCCTTAAAGGGATGGAAATTGTGGAGGTCACTGCTAAAGGTACGGGCACTGTGGAGGTCATGGTTAAAGGGGTGGGGTGCTGTATAGGTAACTGTTAAGGGGGCGTGCCCCTGAGAAGGTCAATGTCAAGGGAGTGAGGTGCTGTGAAACTCACTGTTTAAGGGGAGGGCTGCTGTGAAGCTCAAAGTTAAGGGAACGGGCTGCTGTAGACATCCCATTGTAAGAATCCGGGCACTGTGGCGGGGTCAGTGTTAAGGAGTGAGGGGCAGTGGAGTTCACTGTTAAGGGGGTGGGGTGCTGTAGAGGTCACAGTTATGGGGGATACTGTGGATATCTTTAATGACACACAGAAGCATTAAATGAAATAGATGAAATATACCCTTGCAAAGCTGGGTCCTTCTGCTAGTATCACATAAAGGAGGGCCTCATTCACATTGTGGCACAATTGTTCATGTAGAGGGACTCCTACACTCATAAAGCCTATGCACTACGTGATAGGGCTGCCAAAAATGGCAAGGAACCAGCACTCCAATACAGCCTTTATTACACATAAAGGAGGGTATCATACACACCCTTGAAAAATTATGATTGATGTCCTGCTGGTGACCCTCTAAAACATTAGGAGCAAGGGCCTCCTGGGTACCCTCTAAAACATTAGGGGCGAGGGCCTGATGCTGATCTGATCATCTAAAACATTAAGGGCGAGGGCTTGCTGCTGATCTGACCATCTAAAACATTAGGGGCGAGGGCCTGCTGCTGAGATGACCCTCTAAAACATTAGTAGTGGGGGCAGCCTAATAAGCATGTTGATATGATGGAGGTGGAGGAGGATGAGAAAAGGAAGATTTGTGGTGGAAGGGATGCATGGGAATACAGTGTATTCAATACACCATAAAAGCCACATTTAAAGTGCCTTTATGTTTAGCCGCTTTCCTCTGGTGGAGTAGAGAAGTCAGGGGCAATCCAGGCCTTGTTCATTTTGATAAGAGTCAACCTGTCAGCATTTTCAGTTGGCAGGCGGATGGGCTTATTATGCCCCCAGCAGCACTAAATACCCGCTCTGACAAAATGCTGGCGGCAGGGCAGGCCATCACCTCCAAGGAGTAGAGCGCCAGTTCGTACCATGTGTCCAGCTTGGCCACTCAATAGTTGTAAGGCACAGAGGGATCCCTGAGGATGCTGAGATGGTCTGCTACGTACTCCTTCACCATCTTCCAAAACTTTTCCCTCTTTGTGACACTAGGCCGAGCATCAGGGTGAGGGTGCTGGCTGGATATCATGAAACTGTCCCAGGCTTTGGAGAGTGCTTCCCTACCTCTGTTGGAACTGCTGTGTGTTCTCCTTGTCTCCCCTCCTCGGTTGGCCAAGGAACTACGTACTCTGCCGCCAGCGTAGTCAGCTGAAAATTTTCCACAAGGACCTTCTGGTATTGAACCATTTTGCTAGTCCTCTCCACCACAGGAATGAGAGATGAGAAGTTCTCTTTGTAGCAGGGGTCGAGAAGAGTGAACAAACAGTAATCAGAGTTCGCCAAAATGCATATAACACGAGGGTTACGGGAAAGGCAGCATAACATAAAGTCAGCCATGTGTGCCAGAGTCCCAACAGACAAGACTTCTCTGTCCTTATCAGGAGGATGACTCTCAATCTCCTCATCCTCTTCCTCCTCTTTGGCCCATCCACGCTGAACAGATGGAATAAACCTGCTATGGGTAATACCCTGTGTAGCGGAGGCAACCGTCTCCTGCTCCTCCTCATCATCCAATTCCCGCTGAGAAGACGAACTGAGCGTGGTCTGGCTATCACCCTGTGTACTGTCTTCCCCCGTTTCCACCTCTTCCACATGCAAAGCGTCCGCCTTCATTGTTAGCAGTCAGCGTTTCAGTAGACACAGAAGTGGGATGGTTAGGCTGATAATAGCGGCATCGCCGCTCACCATCTGTTTTGATTCCACAAAGTTGCGTAAAACCTCAGAGGTCAGACACCCATGCCCACCCCTGGCTTTTAAAGAGCGGAAGCTGACTGCAAAGGCGATGACCATGCTGCAGCTGGTAATCCCCTACTGCCCTCTGCTGCTCACAAAGCCTGGCCAACATGTGGAACGTTGAGTTGAGCATTGCCAGACCGGCAGTAGCTGTAGATGACTTTCGGAAATGGGCACACATGTGGCGCACCCTTACCAGTAGCTCAGGCAAATTGGGGTTGGTTTTGAGAAACCGCTGAACCACTAAGTTGAACACGTGGGCTAGGCATGGTTTGTGTGTGAGCTTGCCGAGCTCCAAAGCCTCCACCAAGTTACGGCCATTATCATATACAACTATGCCTGGTTGTAGGTTGAGTGGCGAGAGCCACAGCTTAGTCTGGTCCTTTATACCCTGCCATTGCTCTGTGGCGGTGTGCTGTTTATCACCTAAGCAAATTAGTTTCAGCCCAGCCTGTTGCCGCTTCCCCACTGCAGCGCTACACTGCTTCCATCTTCTGACTAATGGCTAACTGGTGCTGCAAGATGAGAATTCAGAGGTGGAGGAGGAGGGGGGGTTGCAGCCACTAATGTAGGTGGTGGTAGAAATACTGATGAAAGTAGGTCCCGCAATCCTTGGCGTCGGTAGCACCTGTGCCATCCCAGGGTATGACTCGCTCCCTGCCTCTATAATGTTCACCCAGTGTGCCGTCAGGGAAATGTAGCGTCACTCGCCAAAAGCACGTATCCATGTGTCAGTCGTTCAGTGGACCTTTCCAATAACTGTGTTCGTCAGGGCACGGGTAATGTTATGGAACACATGCTGGTGTGAGGTGGGTACGACACACCGGGAAAAATAGTGGCGGCTGGGGACTGAGAAACTAGAGACCACCACCGCCATCAGGCTGTGGAAAGCCTCTGTGTCCACAAGCCAAAATGGCAACATTTCCAGGGTTAGCAATTTGGAAAGGTGTGCATTTAGAGCTATGGCCTGTGGGTGGGTGGCTGGGTATTTGCACTTTGGTTCAATAGCCTGGGGTATAGACATCTGTACGCTGCGCTGGGACACAGAAGTGGATGTGCTAGATGATGCTGCTTGCGAAGGTCCAGGTGCAGGGTGGGAGGTATCTGGGCCTGCGTCTTGGACAGAGCATTGGCCAGCGCGTAACACAGGGGAAGAGGAGGCAGTGCTGTGACCCACAGACACTAATTGTGGACCCAGGCGTTCGGCCCACCTATTAGGGTGCTTTGATGCCATGTGGCGTATCATGCTGGTGGTGGTGAGGTGGCTAGTGTTCACGCACCTGCTCATTTTGGTACAGCACAGGATGCAAATGACAATTCTTTTATCGTCCGCACTTTCCTCAGAAAAGTGCCAGACTGCAGAACACCTACCCCTTGGCAAGGGAGATTTCCGCAAGGGGGTGCTCCGGGGAACAGTTGTGGGCCTGTTTGATGTGGCCTGCCTTCTCTGTTTTGCCACCCACTGCCTCTTCCAGCCTGTTGCAGTGCTGTGGATCGTTTCCCTGTGTACTGCTGTTAATGCTCGGCTTGCCACCTTCCCAGGTTGGGTCAGTGATTTAATCGTCCACCACCTCCTCTTCCACTTCCTCACTCTGGTCATCATCCTGACTTGTTGACCTACGGTAACAAGAACCTCACTTATTGACAACTGTGTCTCATCCTCATCATGAACCTCTTGAGACACTAATTGCGGTTGACTTATTGCCAACTGTCTCATCATCATCATCATCCACCTCGTGAAACACTAATTGCCATTCCCCACCGTCATCTTTTTCTGATTCCCAAACTCTGGATGCTCAAGAGTTTGGGAATCAGTGCACAAGATCTGCTCATGCCCCTCTTCAAGCAAGCTTGGCGAGAGGGCCAAATCAAGGAATGGCGATGAAAAGACCTCCTCGGAATATCTGAGTGTGGGATCACTTGTTTGCCAAGACTCCCTATGGTGGGAGGAAGGAGGATCAGGGTGAGGAATCTGTTGACCAGACTTTGGCTACTGAGACTGGACTTTGTGGAAGACAGGGTGGTGCTTAACCGACTGGAAGCATTAACTGCTGCAATCCAACCGACCACCTGGTAGCACTGGTCTGACTTTGAGAGTGGTGTCCTGCGCCGCCCTGCAAACTGGGACATGAAGCTAGGTATCGTGGATGAGTGTGTTTCTTGTGCTCTGGCAGCAGGCACAGTTTCAAAGTGCCCAGGGCCACGGCCTCTGCGTGCACCATCAGCAGAACGGCTACTTCCCTGTCCCTTACTGCTCACCTTGAGCATATTAAATGGTATTTATGCTTGCAAGTATGTCACACGTACAGTAGCGCAGGTTTTGTAAGTGTATGCGCAAATACATTTAACTGAATGTCACTGATATTTAGGATTCTCAAACGTTATACAGGAGATGTAGCGAAGGTAATGTCGCTGTCACCAGCGGTGAAAAAATTCTACTGAATGTCACTGAAATTTAAGATGCGGAAACATTACACAGGAGATGTAGTGCAGGTAATGTCGCTGTCACCAGCGGCGAAAAAATTACACTGAATGTCACTCATATTTAGGTTGCGCAAACGTTATACAGGAGATGTAGACAAGGTAATGTTGCTGCAAGTAGCGGACAAACAATTGCGCTGAATGTCACAAATATTTAGGATGCATAATTGTAACACAACAGATGTAGCAGAGGTTGTGTCACTGTCGGCAGCGGCCAAACAATTGCACGCAATTTAGTGCAGGTTGCACTAATAATATATATTGTAGCTAGAAAAGGACTTTTTGGTCTCTAACACCTTTAAACAATAAACCCTTCCTAAAAAAAATAAACCAATTTCTGTCCCTACACTATCTGTCCCTTCTACTGCAGCTCTCCCCGACTAAGAATGGGCCGTACCATGTGTCATCAGGTGCTATATAGCACCCGACAACATGTTCCATCCAGCCAATCACTGTAATGCCTGTAACCAACATGGCTACGGCATTACAGTGAGTGACAGTACTTCCTGGCACGTTTATTGGCTGTGTAGCAGCCAACAAATGTGCAGGGAGGAGACTCGAGCATCGCGCTTGAGCACACGCGGTGTTCGGACGAACACAACGATGTGCCGAGCATCGCGATGCTCGAGTCAAAATGGTGTTCGGATGAGCATACTCGCCCAACACTAGTATGTACCTCTCACAGTTAGAGTTTAGGATGGTTTTATTTTAAAATATTTTTAATTCATTTTTTTTGTTGTTGGGGGGGTTGTTGATTATATTGAAACTAGCAGCATAAATACACCAATACACAGGGTAGTGCACAAGGGTTCTAAACAAAAGACCCATAGTCAGAATGTGGGTAGTAACAGCACCGTCTATACGGCAAGAAGCAGTAGTAGTAGACCACAGTTGCCCCTGCTGGCTTCGTAAAAGCCCAACATTATGGTTGATGAGACAGAGGACGAGATAGTGGATTGTATTGGCTCACTCCTCCTCTCAGTCACAGCAGGATGACATGGAGATTAGTGTTGGGCACAAATATTCAAATCGTGAGTATCGGCACTTCGAGAATTCGTGAATATTTTTAATATATAGTGATAAAGATTCGTAATTTCAAATATTCTAGATTTTTTTTTCATCAGTAACCTCCCTTCTTGCTTGTGGGCCAATAAGAAAGCTACAATGTCTTTGTCTGAGCTTAGCAACATCCCTAGCAACCAATAGGAAAGTTATCTACCTCTTACTATATAAGAACCTCCCCAGCAGCCATTTTCTACAGTTTTTAAAACTTTTGAGAGACAGCTGTGTAAGTTAGATAGCATATATGTTGGTAAGGCTGATTAGTCAGCCTGCATTTGTGGGAGGGGCGGAGGCTCTTCATATACGAGCCACACCCTCACTCACAGGTGTGTGTTTTCAGGTGCCATTAGCACACTAGCTTCTCTGGTGGTAGGAGTCTTTCTTTGCAGCATGGAGCTTGTTATTTTGCTCTCTGCCACCATAGCATGCACGCGCTATACTACGTAAGTAGGTTGGGCCGGGGCCGTCTCTCCTGGCCGGTCGGATCCAACTTTTCTAGCGAACGGGAGGCTTCGCCTCAGAATCTGCTACCTCAGGTTTGCTCGTTTGGGCCTAAATACTTCCATTTGCTTTTCATTTTTGTTTGTTGGTAATAAGAGTTGGTTCCTATAAATCTTACAAGTTTCACTTTGCTTCGTTCGTCTCGTATGAAAAGTTTCTTTACAGCAATCCGGCTGAAGTAAGAGTTACCCGGGCTGCACGTGACGTCATGTTTGGAGCCCGGACGCATCGTTTATTGTTTAGGCCTTTTGCTGTAGCTGTTCCTTGCCATGTGTCTCCCCCCCGCCTCCCCCCGCTACCACCATCTTTAAACTTCATGTATTTCACTTTGTAAGCCGTGTACCGGGGTGGGCTCCCCAGGATACAGCAAAGTCACAGACATGGAAGCAACACTGACACCAGCTTTATATGCAAGAATATAAACTTTACTTTGGAAACAGTATTAACACAAGTACAAACAGTATAAGTAATACCCCAGGCCCACAGTCACCGTCCCTGTCCGAGGGACAGGCCTAGCCTGCTGGCGTACACAGCAGAGCCTACAAGTCGCACTGTGCCGCTATAGAAGACACACCTAACTGGTGGCAGATGCAACAGAGCCTGCAAGTCAATTGCTGCGCTGCAGTTCAGTACAGTAAGGCCTAACAAAGCTATAACCCTATCTAACTAGCGCATACAAGGCCTAGGCTAGTCTCTGTTACTTTAGGCGCCAAACAGTAAAGTACAATTGGTAATCAGGTGTACTGACCTGCATCCGTTTTGGGCCCTAGGATGCCGCTTACCCGGGATGGCCACCAAGCTCTCAGCAACCGTGCGGCCTTGCTTGATGCTAAGGTTTTCTGTCCATACACTGGAACTGGTCTTCCTGGGACAACCTCTCTTTCAAAGTGCTGGATCCAGAAAGGGGACAGCAGATACTCTCCTTCCCTTGAGTTCCATTCACTGCCGGACATCCGCAAGCCAGGATGGAATCGGATTCAGCCCCTCACAGCACAATCCTTCCACCATGTCAGATCAACACTTACTGGTTCACCCAGAAGCATGCTGACTGTGCTGTAAAACAGCGGCCTCTAGTGCCCGGAATGCCAAATGACAGCTCCAGTACAATTTAAACATAAATATACAGGCAGAGCTTATCCACAATCTCATACTTTCATGCTCCGCTGTTATCCTGAGCGGCATTTACACTTTTGGCTTTTATTTAATGTCTTATGCTGCATCCGCACGTCTTCACTGTACTGCACTTTTCTACTCTTGGTTCGTATTCACTCAGATTGGTCTCACATTCAAGCTGCGCTCACCTGTTGGCTGTTACATCTCATTCCGTCCCCAGCCGACAGCCGGATCCGTATTACATGCCTGTTATTACATGTTGTATACTCGGCTTACAGCCATAACTGCTACTGTTACTCCGTTTTCATGCTCTGGACGCACCACCCTGGTGTTCCCACCTTGCTCCACTCACAACGAGAGCTGCGTTTATACCAATTTTCATGCTCTGCTTATACCCAAAGTTGTGTTAACACTTCTACTGCTACACCAGGTTGTATACCCCACTCACCAAAGCCGCTTTCCATGTCTGCGGTCACATCAAGTTAATATTCCGTTCACATCCAAAGCTGCGTCCGCATGTCTGCTTTTCACATCTTGTCCTATACTCCTTTCACTACTAGAGCTGCGTCCACATGTCTGCTTTCGCATCACGTCAATACTCTGATCACTTTCAGGTTGCATTTATACGTCTGCTTTATACCATGCTTTTCATGCGCTACCCATACTCAAAGCTGCGCCTATACCATCTTTTTAGGTACCACTCACATCCAAAGCTGCATTCTCCTGTTTATTGCTACATCATGGTCTTGCTCAATCTCACCGGGGCAGTCTGCACCCACTGCTCTGGTACCTCTCTCCTGACAAACATAACTGCGTTCTTTTCAGGCTTACGTTACCTTCCTCGGTGGTCTGTTACATTCCATAGGCCTGGTTTCTGTTTAATCCTGGTTCGTATTCACTCAGATTGGTCTCCTTTTACTTCTGGTTCGTATTCACTCAGATTGGTCTCCTGCCCCAGTTCACCAAACAGCTCCTCAGCGGAGGTCAGTGGGCCGATAGGAGTACGTTTCCTGCTATGTTTTCACAAGCTGTTCATTAGTTTGTCACGATAAGAGACTTCTCTTAGCGAACTTGCAATGCCCCAGGCATTTCATGTTTACGTTTATGGTTCGCGGTGGTTAGTGTTTTACGTATGCACGTGCTTCGGATTACTAATGTCTATATTTTTAACGCCTGTTGGCAGTCATGTTCCTTAGGCCACCTTCTAGCCAATCCAATCATTCAAGTCGCTTCATATGCCATCAGGTCCGGCTTACATTTTAATTACTTATCGTCACCGCAACGTCATCCCTCTGGCTTCGGGGGCCCTATGACCGATCCGGCCTCATGGCTCCAGGGGCCCCTAGACCGCTTTTCATGTTTTGCTTGTTAAGGGTACGACATGGTTGTAGGCTGGTTAGTGTCCCAGGTTTCTGTTGGAGGTTATGCGAGTCCATGTCTTTGTCTTTCTAGGTTATCGAGTCCCGGTTGCTTACTAAACCCGTTGGGTTAAGGCCCAATCTTTTCCCCAGCCGTCCTTAATTCTAAGGTTCGCATCCCAGCGGCTGCCCGGCCCCATGGGCCCCTGGTGGTTGCTTCAGCCCCATGGCTTCAGGGGTCTGACCAATGGTTGTCTGTCCACCTGTGCAGCTATGCTTTTGAATGACTCATATCTTTACCTGCTTGCCAGCTTATGTTATTAATTTTAGTTAATGTCCGTTATTATCTCTATTTTCTGTCACGTTTCCCTTCGTCTTTTCAGGTCATGCAGTTGAACTATTGGGGTCACCTTCCACGTCGGTCAGGTCTCGTTCCTAACGATATTTCGCCTTGCATGTTATTCAGGCCACGTAGTTTATCTTGGGTATCGCCTGCCACATCGGTCAGGCTCATGGTTTAATTCACGTGCACCTCATTCATGTCACTTTTCATAGTTACAATTCTTAAAAAAAAAACTAAAAAAAACTCGGCCCCATGGCTTCGGGGGCCCGACGACTGCTTCGGCCCCATGGCTTCGGGGGGCCCGACGACTGTTTTCAAACCTGCTGGGCTGATTGCCTGGTTGGTTGTCCATCTGTGCATCTAGGCTGATTTGGCCCCTATGTATCGCACACATACCTGCTTCCCTAATTTCCTAATAATCCATGTTGATCGCTCCATGTTGATCCATGGCTTTGGGGGCCCGACTACTGCTTCGGCCCCATGGCTTCGGGGGCCCGACGACCTGCTTCGGCCCCATGGCTTCGGGGGCCCGACGACCTGCTTCGGCCCCATGGCTTCGGGGGCCCGACGACCTGCTTCGGCCCCATGGCTTCGGGGGCGCGCCGACCTGCTTCGGCCCCATGGCTTCGGGGGCCCGACGACCTGCTTCGGCCCCATGGCTTCGGGGGCCCGACGACCTGCTTCGGCCCCATGGCTTCGGGGGCCCGACGACCTGACTCAGCCCCATGGCTTCGGGGGCCCGATGACTGCTTCGGCCCCATGGCTTCGGGGGCCCGACGACTGTTTTCAAACCTGCTGGGCTCATTGCCTGGTTGGTTGTCCATCTGTGCATCTAGACTGATTTGGCCCCTATGTATCGCATACATACCTGCTTCCCTAATTTCCTAATAATCAATGTTGATCACTCATTTTATGTTTTGACCGCAAATTGGTCCGGTTCGCCCTACAGCATTATTGTCATGTCTTACGGAGATATTTCGTCTTTCTTTAATTGTTCATGCTTTCGTTCAGGTCCTGCCAGAGGAAGAACAAGTAGGGCAATTTGCTCTAGCATTTCAGTCTCTGATCGTAGTCGATCATATCTTGTCAACCATGTCCCCCCCCCCCCACGCAAAGTCTTTGCCTTTTTACCACGACCAGGAATTCATTTTCGCCAGTAGCTTCATTGCATTGCATTCCCTCACTCATGGGAGGGCATAGACAGAATCTTGTATATTATGGCTTCATAGCTTCTTGCCCCACTAACCTCCGACTCCCTACAACCACGGTGAATCAGATTTTGGACAAGGTCCAGCATTTTCTCACGGTAGAAGATTCAGATAGTAGGTCGGTCTTCACGTCTCAAGCGTTAAAACAATTCTCAGGGGCGCACAGTAGAACAAAGTGCGGATAGCTGTTGTCTGGGTAACTATTCAAGAATTCTCTTCCTATCTACATGGTTCTTTTTAGCCCTCATTCCTGCATAGTCTAGGCAGTTAGGCTTTGGTCCCACGATCTCCTGACGCTAGGGCATTGCCAGTACTCGCACTAGAACCAAACTTTACAAGTTTCAGTTGGTTTTATGATCCATTTCACAACGTATTCTCGGTCCTCCATTCCGCTTTGGTGCAGTATCCGCAATATTGAGCATCATGTCTCTGGCCTTGTCATCCACAAGATGGGTTGTAGGTTTCCTACTGGTCTTGCCTCACATACCCTGAATTTCCGCTCTAGATCCCAGATGCCTTGCAGTTGGCTTGGGGATTAGTTTGTACATGCCATTCAAATTCCTTTTCTATCCTACTTGGCTTGGTTTTTGCCCACTTATAGGCCTACCCACGATCATGGCTTAGGGCACACAACAAGCCATTTAGTCAGGTCAGCTAAAACACGCCTAGCTGGGTTAGGTTGTTCCTGTTGTTTTCTCCCTAGGGTTCTTCGGATACCTCTTGGCCGTAGCCATGACCACAAATATATATATATATATATATATTACAGATAGTTAGTGGGAGATAGTCAATGTAGGTTATATCCTGATATGGTACTGCAGTGTAGTGTGATAGGTTCTGCTGTCCATACATATATGCAGACCTTCTAAAATGTGCAGTTTCGCGTATTGCGACAAAATATTTGCATCATTAGTGCCGATTAGCGCAATCGCGAATATATTAGAGCACTCTAACTGCATATAAAGCCATTTGTAATGTTCTGCTGTGCCAACCATTTTCTCCAGTCTCAGGAAACTTCTAGCAGCTTGGAAAATGTAGCAAAAGTGACCCACGCCTGTATTTTGTGTGCATTACGCGAATATTACATTGCTGATTTTTTGCAATCAAGAAAATAATCTCAAATTCGCAAATATATGATGAATATTCGCCCAAATATTCAGGAAATATCGCAAATTCGAATAGTCCCTGCCGCTCATCACTAGAGTCAGACACTGTGCAGTGGAACCAGAGGTCACAGCGTTCCTCCTGCTCCTCTTCCTTGCAGCCCAAAAAAAGGCTTTCAATGGAGTTCTCCCATTCTTCATTGCCCCTTCCTAGAGGGGTGTCTTCCTTTTTCCTAAGAAGTGGCAAGAAAACTCCACCATGCACTACAGCACATAGTCATTAGTCAAGAGAGTCTCACTGTTGACGACTTGTGTAAGAGCCCTCACCGTTAGAGCTGCCCTGCGTAGGAGGTTGAGGAGGAGGCTTGTGACCTCATGCATACCTGTGCTGATTGTGGTGGTAGTGGCACCTGTAACCAAGGCATTGGTGGTGGCGGCAGCGACAGTGGCAGTCGGTGAAAAGACAGAGTAGGGGAGGTGGGCCTAGGAGCCTATTATGATATCTCACAGTCTGGGAGGTTGAGGACTCCAATGACGATTGTGTGCTGGACAGGACCTGGGAGCCTGATCGGGGTGCTGAAGAGGAGGCAACATCAGCGGAGAAGGGCGGTGGTGGCAGCAATAAAGAGCAGAAGCAACGTACCTCCCAAAGTACAGCTACAGCCACGTCTGCTTCGGGGACTGGTGATGCCGCTGACACTGTCGGTGGGTTCAGGGCCGTCTTTAATATTGATTGGACCCTGGGCAAAAATTTACTTGGGCCCCCTGGATCCCGCCTTCCCACACCTTAGCAGGCAATCACGCCCTCCACCACAACACACACACAAAAAATCCACACATCTGGTAGAGTCCAGTGAATGACTGTAAATACTTCCAGTTCTGAAGACTCCAGCGGCTCAGGATCAGTGCTCTGGGCTGGAAGTGGGCACCGCTCTGCAGGAAGGAGACCAGGGCTCGGCTCACCCTAGTGTTACAGTGCACCCCAGCACCCCACAGTATGCAGTATAGCACCCTATAGTATACAGCACCACACAGGATGCAGTTTAGCACCCCACACTATACAGTACCCCACAGTATATAGTAGAGCAGTATAGCAGCCCACAGTATACAGCACCCCACAGTATACAGCACCCCAAACTATACACGATACAGCCCCCCACACTATACAGTATAGCACTCCACACTGTACATATAGCACTCCACACTATACCTCACCCACAGTATACAGCATACAGACCCCCACAGTATACAGTACAGCAGTATAGCCCCCCCCACTATACAGGCCCTCCCACACAGTATACAGGCCCTCCCACACAGTATACAGCCCCCCCCCCACAGTATACAGCCCCCCCCCCACAGTATACAGCCCACCACACAGTATACAGTCCCACACAGTATACAGGCCCCCACACAGTATACAGCACCCCACTATACAGTAGTTTACAGTATATTAACATAACAGCCCCTGTCACCTTTTTCTGATGTAATCTTCACACAAAAAAGCTCCACAGTTAACTTCTGCAACACTCCTGGTAGGACCTGTGATGACCTCATAGCCATGTGACCAGTAATTGCTAGGTTACTGGTCACATGGTGGTGATGTCATTAAGGTCCTAGATCACAAGTTTAACACAGTACGATCATGATGCCTGGACTCACCCGGGACTCACCCCTGTGTAGCTGACAGCTTGACACCCGGGGCAGTAGCTTGCAGGGCTCAAGAGGCAGCTGCCTAGGGCCCCCCAGGAGCAACTGGGCCCGGGGCAGCTGCCCCTTTTGCCCCTTGGTAAAGACGGCCCTGGGTGGGTTAGGCCCAAAACTTGCCAGAGCTAAGCCCAGCTTGGCTGTCTGTAGCCCTGTGCGAGCAACTCCACATCGTTGTGCAAGATGTACAGAATTAAAATAAGATGTGAACATTCAAAAACAATTATAGGTACACCAGAGGGCTATTGCAGCACATGAGGCAGCATCATCGGAGCCTTTGGGAAAATACAACTTGCCAGCATTCCCAATCAGAACAAGTCTGTCCTCCTTCTCCTGGTCCTCTTTGTGGAAACCAACCTGCATCCTCAAGCATGATCATCATTAGAGATGAGCGAATCAAATCTGACTAAATGGAATTCAATACGAATTTCAGGAATTATTCGATTCGCACCGAATCCGAATTTCCTCACGCTCTGTGGTAACAAATCTAATTTTTTCCTAAAATGCCTGCTGCATGTGTGAAGACATGGAGCAAGGAACTCTGGGAACGCAGGATGACCCATAATGCCATGCATGCAGCCAATCAGCATTCAGCCGGCCCCTGTGATGTCACAGCCCTATAAATAGCGGCAGCCATCTTAGATTCTGCCATTTTCCTGTGTACTTAGTGCAGGAAGAGACATCAGCAAGCGCTAGGGACAGTGGTAGGAAAGAGTTCACTGTGCTGAAAAAACGATTTACCAGTTCAGGGAAAGATTATTCAAGGTGTAGGAAATGGATAGGGAGGAATCATTCCACAGCATTTATGCAGAACATAAATGGGTTCAGTAGAGGAGTTTACAGCCTGGGTAATAAGAACAATCCTATTACACCTTGCTGCACTGACTGAGAATCCAAATTGTCATTATTGTTATTGGGGTGCAAGTGCTGCTTAATACAGCCATTAACAGGGTTTATTACAAGGAAATATTTATACATCTTATTTGCCTTTGTGCGGCGCAGTTATATGTTCTAAAGTATTTTTTGGCTTGTATTAGTGGGAAAAAAGGGCTTATTAAAAAATTGGTAAAAAATAGGGGGGGGGGGAGTATACATATTTGGTATCGCCGTGTTTGTATCAACCGGCTCTATAAACATATCACATGACCTAAGCCCTCAGATGAACACCACAAAAATAAATTAATAAAAAACTGTGCTAAAGAAATCAATTTTTTGTCACCTTACATCACAAAAAGTAGCAAGCGATCAAAAAGGAGTTTGCCCACCAAAATACAGCCAATCTAACCGTAACCTCATCCCGCAAAAAATGAGCCCCTACCTGAGACAATTGGCCAAAAAATAAAAAAACTATGGCTCAGAATATGCAGACACTAAAACATAATTTTTTTTGTTTCAAAAATGATATTATTGTGTAAAACTTACATAAATAAAAAAAAGTATACATTAGGTTAGGTACACAAAAGTGTAATAACAAGCGATCAAAAGGTCACACGCACACCAAAATAGTGCCAATAAAACCGTCATCTCATCCCGCAAAAATCATACCCTACCGAAGGTAATCGTCCAAAAACTGAAAAAATTATGGCTCTCAGACTATGGAAACACTAAAACATGTTTTTTTCTGCTTCAAAAATGAAATCATTGTGTAAAACTTACATAAATAAATAAAGTGGACATATTAGGTATCGCCGCGTCCGTGACAACCTGGTCTATAAAAATACCACATGATCTAACCTGTCAGATGAATGTTGTAAATAACAACGGTGCCTAAATAGCTATTTCTTGTTATCTTGCCTCACAAAAAGCGTAATATAGAGCAACCAAAAACATCCACCCTATCCCTCAGTTTCTAAAATGGGGTCACTTTTTTGGGGTTTCTACTCTAGGGGTGCATCAGGGGGGCTTCAAATGGGACATGGTGTAAAAAAAAAAAAAAAAAGCAAAATCTGCCTTCCAAAAACCGTATGGCTTTCTTTTCCTTCTGCACCCTGCCGTGTCCCATACAGCGGTTTACCACCACATATGGCGTGTTTCTGTAAACTACAGAATCAGGCCATAAATATTGACTTTTGTTTGGCTGTTAAACCTTGCTTTGTAACTGGAAAAAAATTATTAAAATGTGAAATTTTCAAATTGTATCTCATTTTCCATTAATTCTTGTCGAACATCTAAAGGGTTAACAATGTTTGTAAAATCAGTTTTGAATACCTTGAGGGTTGTAGTTTCTTAGATGGGGTCACTTTTATGGAGTTTCTACTCTAAAGGTGCATCAGGGGGGCTTCAAATGGGACATGGTGTCAAAAAAAACAGTCCAGCAAAATCTGCCTTCCAGAAACCGTATGGCATTGCTTTCCTTCTGCGCCCTGCCGTGTGCCCGTACAGCGGTTTACCACCACATATGGGGTGTTTCTGTAAACTACAGAATCAGGGCCATAAATATTGACTTTTGTTTGGCTGTTAACCCTTGCTTTGTAACTGGAATAAAATTATTAAAATGTAGCAATTGCCAAAAAAGTGAAATTTTCAAATTGTATCTCTATTTTCCATTAATTCTTGTGGAACACCTAAAGGGTTAACGACGTTTGTAAAATCAGTTTTAAATACCTTGAGGGGTGTAGTTTCTTAGATGGGGTCACTTTTATGGAGTTTCTACTCTAGGGGTGCATCAGAGGGGCTTCAAATGGGGCATGGTGTCAAAAAAAACAGTCCAGCAAAACCTGCCTTCCAGAAACCGTATGGCATTGCTTTCCTTCTGCGCCCTGCCGTGTGCCCGTACAGCAGATTACCACCACATATGGGATGTTTTTGTAAACTACAGAATCAGGCCATAATTATTGAGTCTGGTTTGGGTGTTAACCCTTGCTTTGTAACTGAAAAATAAATATTAAAAATGTAAAATCTGCCCAAAAAGTTGAATTTTTTAATTATATCTCTATTTTGCATTAATTCTTGTGGAACACCTAAAGGGTTAACAGTTTTGAATACCTTGAGGGGTGTAGAATGGGGTCATTTTTGGGTGGATTCTATTATTTAAGCCTCACAATATGACTTCAGACCTGAACTGGTCCCTAAAAATTGGGTTTTTGAAAATTTCTGAAAAATTTCAAGATTTGCTTCCAAACTTCTAAGCCTTGTAACATCCCCAAAATATAAAATATAATTCCCAAAATGATTAAAACATGAAGTAGACATATGGGGAATGTAAAGTAATAACTATGTTTGGAGGTAATACTATGTATTATAGAAGTAGAGAAATTGAAACTTGGAAATGAGCAATTTTTTTAAAATTTTTGGTAAAATTTTTATTTTTTTATAAATGAAAAAGATTTTTTTTTTACTTCATTTTACCACTGTCATGAAGTACAATATGTGACGAAAAAACAATCTCAGAACGACCTGGGTAAGTCAAAGCGTTTTAAAGTTATCAGCAATTAAAGTGACACTGGTCAGATTTGCAAAAAATGGCCTGGTCCTTAAGGTGAAATAAGGCTGTGACCCTAAGGGGTTAAGAGTAAGACGTAACTTTTAATTAATACATTAAAAGATATATCCCTCAATATTCATGAAAGATCTAACGTGTATGTGAATACAGTTTTCCACAATCCCACACACAGGGGATTTGTTGGAAACAGAAACAACCATGTCCACACTTATACATTCAGTGTGAGACACTGTAAGGTAAAAAGAGCTGGTATGCACTAGCACCTTAGGTACACATTTAAACAATGATGTTAGAGACGACATATGACAGTATGTAAAGTACAGACCAAAAGTTTGGACACACCTTCTCATTCAAAGAGTTTTCTTTATTTTCATGACTATGAAAATTGTAGATTCACACTGAAGGCATCAAAACTATGAATTGACACATGTGGAATTATATACATAACAAAAAAGTGTGAAACAACTGAAAATATGTCATATTCTAGGTTCTTCAAAGTAGCCACTTTTTGCTTTGATTACCGCTTTGCACACTCTTGGCATTCTCTTGATGAGCTTCAAGAGGTAGTCACTTGAAATGGTATTCCAACAGTCTTGAAGGAGTTCCCAGAGATGCTTAGCACTTGTTGGCCCTTTTGCCTTCACTCTGCGGTCCAGCTCACCCCAAACCATCTCGATTGGGTTCAGGTCCGGTGACTGTGGAGGCCAGGTCATCTGGCGCAGCACCCCTTACACAGCCTGGAGGTGTGTTTGGGGTCATTGTCCTGTTAAATAAATGATGGTCCAACTAAACGCAAACCGGATGGAATAGCATGCCGCTGCAAGATGCTGTGGTAGCCATGCTGGTTCAGTATGCCTTCAATTTTGAATAAATCCCAACAGTGTCACCAGCAAAGCACCCACACACCATCACACCTCCTTCTCCGTGCTTCACGGTGGGAACCAGGCATGTAGAGTCCATCCGTTCACCTTTTCTGCGTTGATTTCACCTGGATTTGTGGCTGCTGGCCGAGTTTGCCCTGGAAAAGCTCTCCTGCCCGGCCAGTAGTGTGGCATCAGAGCAGGTGTTTAGTGCAGCGGGGGCCATAGTTACCTCAAGAAGAACTCGCCTATTCACCCGAAATGTGGAGAGACTGACATTTGTCAAGATTAATCAGGCATGAATCATCCAGGATTTCTACCCACCAATGCCTGATTCATCAGACTAGATCATCCATGGTGCCACACCAACACATTGACAAAAGAGACCGGTTTCTTCTGGCTACCTGCCTCAGCTACTATTCTGATGCTGCCACCCACCTGATGCCACACATCTGATGCCAAGTCCTTCTTTCACCCACCATCTTCAGCTGATACTCGTATTGCCACCCACCTCCCTACTCTGTCACCGGTTCACTCTGTGGTCTCCTGATGCTGCTACCACCTCCACACTATGTCACCTTGCCCCTCTGTGGTCTCCTGATGCTGCTGCCACCTACCCACTCTGTCACCGGGTCACTCTGTGGTCTCCTAATGCTGCTGCCACCTCCCCAATCTGTCACCTTGCCACTCTGTGGTCTCCTGATGCTATTGCCACCTCCACACTGTCATTGTGTCACTTTGTGGCCTCCTGATGCTGCCTCCACCTGCACACTCTGTCATTGTGCCACTCTGTGGCCTCCTGATGCTGCTGCCGCCACCTCCAGACTCTGTCATTGGGCCACTCTGTGGTCTCCTGATGCTGCTGTTGCCACCTCCACACTCTGTCATTGTACCACTCTGTGGCCTCCTGATGCTGCTGCCACCTCCACACACTGTCATTGCGCCGCTCTGTGGCCTCCTGATGCTGCCGCCATCTCCAGATTCTGTCATTGGGCCACTCTGTGGTATCCTCATGCTGTTCGCACCCTCCCCACTTCATGACTGGGCCACTATTTTGCCTTTCGCCTGACTGACATTATCATTTATTTGACCCTTCTTCTGATCTGTCAGAAGGAAGGAAAAGTGAGACGCACAATGGATTCTGTCTGTGTAGCAGCTGTAAGGCCTGTATGGTCCCATCAGAATTGGCATATGATTTGGTAGCCAAAAGCAGGAGTGGGTACAAATCAAAACACAGAAGACATGCAAATTTTCCATTCATGTGTAATCCTTGTTTTGGATCCATTCCTGTTTTTTCTGGGCATTAGCAATACTGATGGATTACTGACCAAATGCTGACCAAGTGAAGGCGTATGCTCCACAGACAGGATCCGCTTTTGGGGGGTTATTGTTCTGATGGATCAGAGGACGGTCAAATAATCAGTGACGTCAACACAAACTTACTGCTGACACCCTCTCCACTCTGTATAAGCTTTTAATAGAACAGGTTCTGTAGACATCTACTGTATGTGGAATCAGCTGACGACGGTGTAAAAGGAGTGCGCTTCTTCTTGATGCTAACATCGACCTTGAAGGCTGAGTTAAAACTTGAGTTATTAGGTCAGTTTTGGCCCCATGATTGCCCAAATAAGTGGTGTGCAGTGATTCTAAGAGTGACACCTGTCATCTGCATGTCATACTGACTCACAGTATTATTTCTCTACCACAGAAGACTCCCTATGTTACTGCAAGGCACAGTGTTCTACACCACTATAAAGGCTCTCTGCAGCCAGGAAATTGCAGTTTTTTAACACAATTCGCCTCAAACAAATTCAGATCAAACCAAATTTTTTCTGAATTCGCTCATCTCTAGCTGTTTGTTTGGGGTCATTGTCCTGCTGCAAAATAAATTTACATTTAAACTTTTAACACTTCTAAACTTCTATTTTTCAAAGCATTCTTGCTTTGGAGCATTTTTTCCACATCTAAATCTTTTGCCCAACACTGTATATCCCCTGACTCCGCAAAAAACTTACATGCTCCAAATGATAAGCAGGCATTTTTGCATCTATGGGTAACTGGGTATAAACAGCTAGACAACTGACACCACTTAAAAGGGTTGTCCCACAAAAAATATTCTACAGTTTTCAAACAAGCACTTGGATCTGAATACTTTTGTAATTGCATGTAATTAAAATTAACATAACCACTGATTTTTAAATACAATGTATTTGTATAGAGCGACCTGCTGTTTCTGCTCTTCTTATTTCTTTGTCCTGCTCACCGAGAAGGCCGCACATGCTCAGTTTCATCCTTCAACTGCTTCCTGAGCTGAGACACGCCCCTTTAGCTGCAGCAGAAAAGACATCCCCTTGGGGTTTCAGCTTGACATTATTCTAGCAATCAAGCAATAAATGGAGATCCGCACAAAAAACCAAAACCTCTTCATTTTACACCATACACAGTGTGTACATTGTGTAGTTGCTGTGCCTGGTACTGTAACCTAATCCCATTAAAATGAATGGGACTCTGCTGAAAGGCCATGTAACCAATGAACGTGACTTTACAGGCCTGATGAAGAGGCCACAGCACTCACATGAGCACCACAGCCACATCAAATAGCTGACTAGCAAGATTGGTCGGAGTTGAACCCCAACCGATATAATATTGATGAGCTATACAAAGGATAACGCAGAAATATTTCAGTCCCATAAGACCCCCTTACATGGAATTCTGCCATTGTTTTATGGATTTTGTTTTTACAGCATTTACTAAGCTGTACAACTGACCTATGTCCTTCATTCTCAGCATGATTACAACAACATTTGTATAGTTTTTCTTGTGTTCATTTTTTCTTTTCATCGCCATATTCTGTCCTCAATAACTTTTGGTTATGGTCTATGAACCTGTGCGAGGGCCGATTTATTTGTGGGATGTTCTGTAGATTTTTTTTTGCGGAGAAGCAACGAGAAAACTGGCCATGATTTTTATTCGTTAGGCCATTCACCATATGGGATACATTTTTTAGATTTTAATAGTACGAGCGTTTTCAGATTTGACAATTCCTATCATGTTTATTTTTTTTATTGTTTATTTTTATTTTAATTTAGGGGAAAAACGCATGATTTGAATTGTTATATTTTGCACACTTTTTTTTTTTTTTTTTACTTTCTTGAACCTCCAAAAAGACCCCAATATGCAATCATTAGATTGCCCTTTGTAAAAAGTAATGGACTTTCATTCATTACAGTATACAAACGGTATATTCCAATGCAGTGCTGCCACCTGCAGGCCTATTACTGCTATGAAACGCCTTCCCCACTCATTCCTGTTTTTTTTTTTCTCTTCAGATGCCGTGGTCACATTTGAACACAGTATCTGAGGGGTTAAATGTCCTCAATCGGCATTATCGCCAATCACAGACATTAGCACCAGGTGTCTGCTGTGTGAAAAAAGCAGGCACTTGGTAGTTATGACACTCTCTCTGCTCTGCCATACTATTACGGTGAATATCGGGAAGGGGTTACCTTGCACTATAGACTTGCCAACAGATACACACTATACATTGGGTAAGTACATAAAGGACTGGTAACAGCACCAAAATGAAAATATTAAGGTATTGACCTTTATGCAAAAATATCATCTTGAATGGGGTGCACTTCTTTTAAGTATATTGTAATAGCAATACCAAATAAACATAATGGGACAGATTTATATTGCATTTACACCAATAAACTGGCATGAAAGTCACAAACTGCCAGTGGCATTTCTCCAACAGCCTCGCCATTTTCTGGAAAAGGGGTGGGAAGGGCCCTTATTATATTAAACGCCACTAAAATCTATGACAGACAGGGAATATCAGTATAGGCCAGTGATGGCGAACCTATGGCACGGGTGCCAGAGGCGGCACTCAGAGCCCTCTCTGTGGGCACCCGCACCCTGGAGAAAGTCTATGGTGTACCAATATGCCTTAGACTTTTCCTGCCATTCATCAGTGCAGGATATGCTATGAACAGTACAGGCAGCACATTGAATGTAGGCAGGTTATTATAGCTAAATGATAAAGTACATGGAAGATATATGAAATTGGTGTGGCACTTTGCGATAAATAAGTGGGTTTTTGGTTGCAGTTTGGGCACTCGGTCTCTAAGAGGTTCACCATCACTGGTATAGGCTTACGGACTGTCAGATGCTGGGCCTAATTTATGACAAGGTGTACTCCACACACAGCTCAGCATCACAACACTCCGCACAGCATCCGGAAGCTAGCCTGGTTATCACAGGCCAGCGCACGCCGACGTTCTATGATATATCTGCCCCTCTATTTATTGTTACTCATTTGTGTTTTACGCCTCCTCTCTATAGTAAGAGATTTACACCAAACAAAGGGAAAGTGTCCTACCTCCAACCTGCATGCTATAGAGTAGGTGAAACTGAACAGATATATCTTTTTGAGCAGTAACATATAAGTTGCATACATGTTCATTTGTTTAGTTTGGCTGTTCAGTCTGGAGTGATTAGTTGCCTCATCATGACAATTTGCACATGGAAGTGGACACTATGGAGGTCATTCACTATTCTGACATACGCTAAATTAGGCGTATTTCAGGCGCAGATGGCAGAGCAATGTTTATTTGTGCAGATATCTGTCACTTTGCCCCACTCATGCCTGGTTAAGGCATAGAAAATGGTCTAAATGTAAGACATCTCGGAAGCTGTCTTACATTTAGAACTGGTGTTGAATGCGCCGAAGTTATAGAGATGCCTGCGCCTCTTCATAACTTTAGCGGAACCACTGCCAGCTTAGGGCTTTATTAAAACTGTTGTCTAAAATTCCAGTCTTAATAAATGTGTCCCTGTGTCTAAACAGCTGATAATGCTGTTGGTTTTGGGGTCCAATAAGCATTCGTGAAATTTAACCATCTGAAGCTATAATGGTGAAATCCAGAGACTAATGCTCCTTTTACTTGGGAAGACGATCTAGCAGATTTCGGGAAGGAACAATCTGCTAATTGCTAGCGGAGGAGACCAGTGCATTTACATGCAGCGATCTCCTCTAGAGTAGTGGGAGGAGTGATCGCTAATGCCATCGCTCTTCCCCATACTGTCTCGTTGTTTCCCAGCAGCAGATCGTGTTTACACAGTGCTGCACAAAAGATACAATTACCCGATGACTGCTCATTCATCGGGAAATCAGTGGTGCATTTAAACCGCAAGATCATTGCTAACCTACCTGTTCAATTGTTAGCCAGTGTAAAGGGCCCTTAAGGGGTAAAAGGTTAATTCTGAATCCCTGACTTGGTCATAAAGATAGTTTGCTCTGTCATTTCCAATTACCACTATTTTCTTACTGGATAATACTCATTTATTGGTAACAAGATGGTTGCCTCTGATATTGTGCTAAATGTAAAAACATGAGGTTGTATATAGTCAGTGTAGGACACGGAGTTGTGTTGTATGATTTTTAAGTTTTGATGATTGTGCTTTTTTCCTCGATATTATAGTGCTTCAAGTTTGTAATTGCTGTTTTTTTTTTTTTTTTTAAACGGTATATTCTACATTAGTAAACAATAGACAAATTAAAGGTTTATGCTGTAAACATGCAGATAATAAAAGAAATACCTAGTGTCTAATTTTGCATTCTGGAGGAACTGTGTTTATGTATCCACTGAGCAAGGCAGCTTGGCAATGGATATAATCACTAGTATTATAGTGAAATGGGGGAGTTATAATGTTAATTGTTAACCTTTTTTCAGCCAGACACTTCTCTAAAGCGCTCTAATAAACATGACACTAATAATAGTGGTAAAAAGAGACATTGTCTGGAGGTGGTTGGATAAACTCTGTACCCAGCAAGGAAGAAGTTAAGGAATAACAGAGAGAAGCAGATGAGACAGCCACATGTTTGGCGTCTCCAAGGAAAACAAACACGAATAGAGAAGCAATCACGAAATAGCAGGCGCCAAGATTTCTCTCCTACAATGGAACAGCATCAGGAGCTGTGCGTGTTCTTGGCAATCCAATCTATAAATTGATTGTAATATACGATGTGCTGCATTTCATTGTACGTGATGTAGCAGCTTCAAGTACCTCTGATCCATCAGCATCTTGCTGATAATAGCATATCTCCATCTGCTCCTGAAATTAATTAACCCTTCGCTGACTTTGTGGACAGCAGCACATTTCCTTGCAAGTCTTTTCCAGCCAAACTGGTTGGGGAAAAAGCACAGGCAAACATACAAAATGCTACAAGATGCCACACGTATAAATTAAATTTGCATTTATGAACCTGCAATTATTATTATTTTATTATAGCACCATTTATTCCATGGCGCTGAACATATGAAAATGGGTGTACGTACATAAAACAAAAGAAGTATAATAAGAGATAGGTTACAAACTGGTACAGAAGGAGAGAGGACCATGCCCACAAGTGTTTACAATATACATGGAATGGGGGAGAATACAGTAGGTAAGGGTAAAAGCTGCTGATATGACGGTATAGTGGCAGCAGGGTTACTGTAGGTTGTAGGCTTGTCTGAAGAGGTGGGTTTTCATTTTTTTTTTTTAAGGTTTCCACTATAGGTAATAGTCTGATATTTTGGGGTACAGAGTTCCAGAATAAAGGGGACCCACAGAAGAAATCTTGCAGCCAATTGTTTGACGAGCAGATAAAAGGAGAGTAGAGAAGTAGGTCTTCTGAGAATCAGAGATTCTGTGTGGAAAGGTACCAAGAGATCAGGTCAAAGAAGTATGGAGGGGACATATTGTTGACAGCTTTTCATGTCATAGTTAGTGTGTTGTACTGGATTCTCTGAGCAATGGGGAGCCAGTGAAGGGATTTATAGAGAGAAGAGACAAAGGAGTAATGGGAGGAGAGGTGGAATAGTCGAACAGCAGAGTTTAGGATAGATTGGAGGAGTGGGAGAGTGCTACATAGGAGGCTACAGAGAGGGATTTTTCATTTTTTTTTTTGCAAACTCATGGTCTAGGTATGTGTGGGTCCGAGAGAAATTTTTGAGTTGGAGGTGGCAGGAGGTGGAAAGGGTTTGAATGTGTGGTTTGAAGGAAACAGCAAAAATTACCATTAGATTTCCCCAAAGCAGAAGACTTGTGGGACCAGGGAGAGTGTACAGCCGTTGACTGTGATAAATATGTCTGTTAGGGAGCTAGGGAAATGGCCTGATATATACCAAATGAAACTCAAAAATCTATCTATATTTTTGTGTACACAAATAGAGTTGTACAGTCTACCTTGGGCATATATGTTAAATGTGCAGCTGATAGTTTTGTGAGTAGTGACATCTACTGGATACCATTATGCTGACATCCTTTATAACCTGGAGAAATCTGCATCAAAGACTTCACTTAAAATAATGTATTAAACCTGTGGATTTTCAGTATACAGTGTTATTGTGTGTGTTTTTTTTTGGGGGGGGGGGGTCACATTGAAATATTATCCTTTTTAAGAACCGTCAAGTATTAGAAACATTCATACTGTGCTGTTATTAGTCCCTTGAGCAGTGATAGAACCAAGATAGAAAAAGATTGCAATGCAGGGCATACAGAGACATTATTAGAAAATTAAACAGCACAGTTTTTACCAGTAAATCTTGGTCTGATATCTCTGGAAATATGTTGGTTTGAGTGCTGGCTGATCCGAGGCATTTTACAGCCTGCACTTAAGTATGTAAATTACAAGATCGCTTTAGACAGGCAACCCACTCTCCAGGGACAATTGGGAGACTAATATAGATTAATGCATAATTCACATTAAACCTTTAACTACTGTACAATGTGACATAGTAGGTAGATAGCTGGACAGATGTAGTACCAAAGCATATAAATAATTTTTTTTACAATACATAATTTGGAAGGAAGCAACAGTAGAGACTTAAAAGGGTTGTGCACCCAGTATACATATTGATGACCTATCCTCAGGATAGGACATCAATATCTAATCTGTGGGGGTTCAGCAAAACCCCACAACCCCATCAACAGTTTGAGGAGGAGGTGGTGCACTGATTCCTCTTCAAGATTACGCTGCTCGTTGTCTCAGAAAGAAGTCTCAGCGGTACAATGTAATTACAAGTGAGTGTTCTATACATTTGAATGGGATAAGCACTTGTAATTACACTGCATCGCTGCTGCAAATGAGATGATGTGTAGAGAAATCTTGAAGAGGAAGCATTGCTCATACTACTAGTGTTGCCTCCTGTTCAAACAGCTGATCAGCAGGAGTAGCAGGAGTCGGACCCCCATGACTCAGATAGAGAGAATATACATTGGCTGCACAACCCCTTTAATTGTAAGCATTAGGCAGAGTAAATCAAAAAGTGACTCCTACCCAAACAAGACAGCAATTACAGGTTTTAGGATATATGTACACTGTGTTAGCAGTGTACGTTTACCATATACCACAAACATTTACCGTATACATTGAGAAGGTGGGAAAGCTCCATGCAGATACATTAAAGGCTTCAGAGGCAATTTTTTTATGATTGCATGTTACTCATTTTCAGCAAAAAAATGTTTTCAATTGTCCTTTCTTAAAAATATTGAGCTATTCTGTCACAAAGGGTTAACTGTTTTTCTAGCTGTGTGACTGGTACTTTCACTTTCATTTTGTGCTGGTCATCTAATAAACCTATCTCTAATCTACTGAGAGGTCATAAACACTTATTTAAGCCACATTCTTATCAGTAAGAGAACTGAGCTATAATGATTATAAGGTCAGAGAGCAGAGATAAGGAGTCTGTCTGCTCCTAGTCTGACTGAAAAAAACAGAAAATCCTCTTATTGTAAATTGAGTTGATTGGACATGATTTGGAAAAATCAGACACAGAATTGTGTGGAGGCATAGATCTGAAGAAGGGTACAAAGAAATTCTGCTGCACTGAAAAGTCCCAAGAGCACAATGGCCTTCATAATTTTTAAATGGAAGAAGTCTGGAACAACCAGTACTCTTCCTAGAGCTGGCTGCCCCATCATACTAAGACTAAGCAATTTTGGGAGAAAGGCTGTGTTAACTTAGGTGACCAAGTACCCAATGGTTACTCTGGCTGGGCTCCAAATATATTTGTGTGATGATAGGAGAAACTTCCAGAAAGTCATCACTGCAGCAGTCCACCAATCTTTATGGCAGAGTGGCCAGAAAGAAGCCTCTTCTCAATAAAAGAAACATGAAAGCCCACCTGGAGTGGGCTCATCACCTGCCCAATACAATCCATACAGTGAAGCATAGGTGGCAACATCATGCTGTGGGGTTTCTTTTTCGGTGGCTGGAACAGGGAGACTGCTCAGGGTTAAAGGAAAGCTCAATGGAGCAATATTCTTAATGAAAACTTGATCCAAAGTGCTCTAAACCTCAGACTGGGCAGAACGTACACCTTCTTACAACAACAGTGACCCTATGCACACAGTTAAGACAACACAGGAGTGGTTTAGGGACAACTCAGTAAATGTCCTTGAGTGGCCCAGCCAAAGTCCTGACTTGAACCCAATCAAACATCCCTGGAGAGACCTGAAAATTGCTATCCACCGACAGTCCACATCCAACATGACAGAGGTGGAAACATCGAATACGAGGTGATGTTGGGGAATGCTATTCCACCTTTGCAGCTCAAGGAGGGTGTGTTTTTCAGTGTAAGAGTGGCTGAACTGCATGCAGTTTTTCTGTCCATTTTCAGTTGGGTGGAAGACTTCAGGAACTGCTTTACAACCAGATAAAAAATGTGTGCCACATTAAAAAGACTATGGGAGTACAAATAGAAGGAGATCCTGTGGCGTGTGTATTAGGAGGCACAGCACAATTTCGGCTTTTAAAAATGGATAAAAGGGTACTTTGTAAACTCCTATTTTAGGCAAGACTTATTATAACTAAAAAGTGGATTGATAAATAAGGACCCATCCTTGGTGGCAGATTGGAGGAGATCAGTGGAAAATATGATAAAGATTGAGAGGATAATATGCAATAATAGGGGAATGAAGTACTATTTCGATAAGTTTTGGAACGGATGGTTAACCAATAAGAATGCACAAGATAATAGATTAGGAGTTTGAAGATGATTAAGAGAATTTTTTTCCCTCTCTCTCAGGGATGGGGTGGGTGAGGGGAGGTAGGGTAAAAATAGGAAAAAATTTAAAATGTTTGGTTGTTTTAAATAATGATGTACTCTGTGTTTTTTGTATATGAATAAAAATAATTTTTTTTTAAGTGTGCCATGCAGGGCATATGGGTCAGCCTTCCTTCATCCTGCACTGACACAATGTTTTTCCCATTATCGGTGACCATGGTTCCAATCTTCAGTTAGCGGTGAGATGGCCAGGATTTGATTTCCTCTCGAAGGAGGTGGAGCAGTTCCTCCATGATGTGACTCCGTTCGCCCAGGCAAACCAGGTGCAGAACAGCGTGACACTGCTGTGCTCCTCATAGGTGTATGCTAGAGGAGCACTTCGAAATGTGCCTGCAGTGGAGGCTGAGGACAATGTTGAGAATAAGGGAGAGGAGGACACTGGTGCAGGACTCCCAGCTTGAGAATGTGGATGCAGCAGTGCCATCACCTGGCCAAGTGGGGTGGATGCTCAGGAAACACATTTACACAGTGGGCCATAAAATACATACCATGTATTGTCCTTGACCGTAGTTAGAGCTCCACACGCTGGCGCTGACGTGAATTTTAGCAGACACCGACAGGCTCGTGGACTAACCCACCTTCTGCTAAACATACGTGGCAGGGTTGGTACAACCTTTTTGGAGAAGTAATGATGGCTTGGTACTCTCCACCTTGGCTTGGCACAAGCCATCATTTCTTGAAAGATGCACAGTCAGCCACATGGAAAGGGAGGGACTGTAGTACCAGCAACTTGGCCAGGAGCAAGTTGAGCTTCTGCGCCATTGGATGAGTACACGCATACTGTTGTCTTTTTGCAATCACCTCTGGGATCGATTGCTGGCAAAATGAGTGACGAGGAGTAGGAAGAAAAGGAGGGACATCAGCATCCCTTCTGCTAAGGTGATGGAGTCTTGACTATTGAAGAAGGGATGCGGGCCACTGGGAGATGCATCGGTTGCTGCGTCAGGCTGTACAACAACATCAGCGCCATAGTTTTCCCGGGCCACTTTACGGGGATGCCGCATGTGTTGACGCAGGGCCTTGGTGCAAACATTCGCACCCTGGCCACACTTCACCTTCTGCCCACAGATTCTACACACAGCCATGCTGAAGTACTCCGACAACCCGGAGGAAACAGCGGATCTCTCCTCCAAATCTGCTCTGAGCAGTAGCTCCTGACTGTCCTTAATAAGCTCATCCTCGCTGAAAAGCAGAGCAGTTAGCATACAATACTTCCCAAGCAAAAGGAACAATAAATGAAATAGGGAAGTTCAGGACAGGTGGGGGCACAGAGCTTGTTCCAGGAACATTCCAACTAAGCGTGGTATCAGAGGAACGTACCTACTCCAGGCTGGGGGTGTCTCATGTTAGTTGAGATGATGTTGAAGACCTAGTCAACCATTTAAGGACAGCTGGGTTGCTGGTCAAAACATGACTGCTGGATGACACTGGTAGCTCTGGCCTGTCACTGCGACTGCTGCAACGACCCCTCCCACCCCCGTGTCTTCTGCTGCTACTTCTGCCAGCTCCAGAAACATTTTTTGCCAAGGAACTGGCACCAGTCTGGCAGACACACTGTACTGTAACAGTAACTGTAAGTGTAGAAAAAACTGTAGTATCACACAGCAATTTCACCCCAATTATGCAACCTCCCAAAATCTGTAGTATCAGGCCACAATTTCACCCCAGAATCAAGGATGAATGGATTTACTTATGTATAAAAGAATGTGAACACCCCAAAACCAGTAGTATTAAGCTGCAATGTCACCCCAATTACACAATCACGGATGAATGGAATTATTTATGTAAAATAACAATGTGAACCCCCCCCCCCCCCCCCCCCAAATCTGTAGTATCAGGCCACAATTGCACTCCAGACAAAAAATAAAATGATGGCCCCAAAAAACAATTTTAGCAAATACCATGTTAGAAAATCGTAATGCTGCTCCTTTCCTTCTGAATGCTGTCATGTCTCTAAACGGCAGTTTATGACCACATGTGGAGTGCATTTTCTTCTGTTTCCCCTTGTCAAAATTTGGGGCTAAAGCGACATTTTATTGGAAATGGAAGTTTTATGTTTCAAAACCAAGTGTTTCTAAATTCTATGAAATGTAAATTCTATGAAATGCTTGTTGGATCAAAACATGCACTTCACCCTTCAGTCTTTCCTAAATGGAGTCACTGTTTGGTGATTTCCTTTCTAGGGATACCTCAGGGTCTCTTCGAATGTGACATAACACCTGAAACACTCCAGCAAAATCTGCCCTCCCAAAACAATATTTCAGTCCTTTCCTTCTGAACTCTGCCATGTGTCCATGAAGAGACTTACAACCACATATGGGCAGGGGCTGGCTGGCAAATCTTGCCTGGGGGAGAGCACACAGGGCTGCCACTGTATAGCGCCCCCCCCCCCTCCCCCCCTTAGCCTGTTTAACTCCGTCTACCATATAAAGGCAGTATAGGTAAATGGGCTTTAAATCATTAAAAGTCGACAGCTGGTTGTGTTTTCATGTTGCTTGTGTTTATAATCCCAGATGGAGTACATGACTGAGTTCGTAGCAATAGCATGGTCATTAGAGAGATCAGATTTACCAACTTCTGAGATGAAGAGACAGCATAGACTATAATGGGGTCTGCTCAGGATGCTGCTCCTATACTGGACAAAAAGGTATTGCATGCAGGATGTCCTTTTGACAAAATCTGTGACAGTGACCCAAACTCAGAAGTGAATTGATGGTATTAGATGGTATTAGATCGAAGCTCTTACAGAGCAAGAACCAAGATCGCTACATACATACAGCACCAGAAACAAGCCTATAATTCAAACACAGCAACCGAATCAACAACATAAATATAGCACCAGAACCAAGCCTATAAGTCAAACACAGCACCAGAACCATGTTTACTACATAAATAAAGCACCAGAACCATGTGCAGTACATATATACATCACCAGATTTGAAAAGTTCAGTACTAATACCATTTGAGTAGCCAGGTTGTGTCACGGATGGTGTTGCAGAAAGCTGGAACTTATAAATAAACATCTGACTGGCTTGATCCCAAACTAAGGAGCATATGGATGAGCCCTATAAAACCCCTAGAGCTCTCCCTGACTGCTATGCCCATGCAAAGGTCTTTATTGTAGATGATTGTATGCCCACGTATCTAATAATGTGTGACACCTGAAAACACTATAATAGTGAGGGGACACAAGTACCGGCTCCCTGCACTTAATACGGACGGAGTCAGGGTCACCTAGAATCAAGCCAGCAAGGAAACACAAATAAAGGAAAAAGACTTATCTGAGGAATCAGCAATAGCAGCCTCCAGCAGTAAACAACTCATCCAGGAAGAAGTATAAACCGCAAAGTGAGGCAGTATGGGAGGGAATATAAAGGGAGACAATTAGTGCAAATAAGTGACAGCTGGGAGAAGAAAAGGAGATGACAAAGTGAAACCAAAACAAAGAATGTCATGCAAGAGGTAGAGAAGAACGTCTAACAGACCTTCTCACAGAACTGGCGGTGACAGTACCCCTCCCTCTACGGGTGGACTCCGGACACTCAGAGCCCACCTTCTCAGGATGAGACCTATGGAAAGCCCTGATGAGACGAGTAACCTTAATGTCCGCCACTGGGACCCACATCCTCTCCTCAGGACCATAACCCTCCCAATGAACGAGTTACTGGAGAGAACCGCAGATAATGAGAGAATCCACAATCCTAGAGATCTGAAATTCAAGATTACCATCAACAACAATCGGAAGAGGAGGCAAAAAGGAGGGTACAGTGGGTTGGACATAAGGTTTTAATAGGGACATGTGAAAAACAATTTAGGATCTTCCAAGTCTGAGGAAGATCAAGACGGAAGGCAACGGGATTGATGACGGACAAGATCTTGTAAGGCCCAATAAACTTAGGACCCAACTTCCAGGAGGGAACCTTCAGTTTGATATTCTTTGTAGACAACCACACCAGATCACCCACATTCAGGCCCGGACCAGGCACAAGTCTCTTATCCGCCACATGCTTATATCTCTCACTCATCCTCTTCAGATTACCCTGAATCTTTTGCCAAATAAATAACAAAGATGAGGAAACTCTCTCCTCATCAGGTAAACCAGAAGACCCCTCTCCAGAGAATGTCCCAAACTGCGGATGAAACCCATATGCACCAAAAAATGGTGACTTATCAGAGGACTCCTGGCGACGGTTATTTAAAGCGAACTCAGCAAGGGACAAAAAAGAACACCAATCCTCCTGGTTCTCCACCACAAAACAGCGCAGATATGTCTCCAGATTCTGATTGACGCGTTCGGTCTGACCATTCGACTGCGAGTGAAAAGCAGAAGAGAATGACAACAGAACCCCTAAGCGAGAACAGAAGGCCTTCCAGAATCTGGAAACAAATTGCGTGCCCCTATCAGAAACGATGTCTGAAGGAATGCCATGCAATTTAACAATGTGATCAACAAACGCTTGCGCCAGCGTCTTAGCATTGGGTAACCCAGGAAAGGGAATGAAATGAAATTTTGCTAAAACGGTCCACTACCACCAGAATCACAGTCTTCCCCGAGGAACAAGGCAGGTCCGTAATGAAGTCCATGGACAGATGCGTCCAAGGATGGGAAGGAATGGGTAACGGGAGGAGAGAACCCGATGGCCATGAATGAGGGACCTTGGCACGAGCGCAGGTCTCGCCGGCTGCCACAAAACCCTCCACTGTCTTACGAAGAGCCGGCCACCAGAATCTCCGAGCAATGAGATCCACTGTGGCTCTGCTCCCTGGGTGCCCAGCAAGGACAGTATCGTTGTGCTCCTTAAAAACCTTGTGTCGTAAAGTGAGAGGCACAAACAACCTCCCAAGGGGACAAAGATCAGGAGCCTCTGCCTGGGCTGCCTGAACCTCTGCCTCCAAATCAGGATAAAGAGCAGAGACGACCACCCCTTCAGCCAAAATGGGACCCAAGTCTTCAAAGTTCCCCCCTCCCGGAAAACAACGTGACAGGGCATCCGCCTTCACATTTTTAACCCCAGGGTGGAACGTAACAACAAAATTAAACCTAGAAAAGAACAAAGACCATCTGGCCTGTCTCAGGTTCAGACACTTGGCCGATTCCAAGTAAGCCAGATTCTTATGGTCTGTAAACACGGTAATTGGGTGTCTGGCTCCCTTCTAACCAATGGCGCCATTCCTCAAAAGCTAATTTGATGACCAACAACTCCCTATCTCCCACATCATAATTTCTCTCTGCAGAGGAGAGTTTCCTTGAGAAAAAGGCACACGGTCGCCATTTGGCAGGAGAGGGACCCTGAGATAAGACCGCACCCACACCCACCTCAGAAGCGTCCACCTCAACAATAAAAGGTAGAGAGACATCAGGTTCAAAAAACAAAGGGGTTGATTCCAGCTTTTGACGTATAAAAGGTATTCTTTATTCGGCTTGTAGTATTAAGATCCAACAAATGTCACATGGAGAGACACAGATTGTGACGCGTTTCGGGCTATAGTATTGAGCCCTTCATCAAGACAAGGTATAAAGAATACCTTTTATACGTCAAAAGCTGGAATCAACCCCTTTGTTTTTTGGACTTATCAAGTGTGGCTAGGTTCAAGTCACTTTCCTTCCGTGCTTCACGCAGGTGGTTAGAGGTGAGAGCTGCTAAAATTTTCTCTTAGAGACATCAGGTTGTACCAAAATGGGAGCGGAAGCAAAACTCTCTGATACTAGAAAAGGCTTTAAGCGCATCTACCGAAAAATCTACCCCCTTTTTAGTCATGTCAGTGAGGGGCTTAACAACAGAGGAATAATTCAAAATGAACTTTCTGTAATAATTGTCAAAACCCAAAAACCGCATCAGCGCCTCCTGATTCTCAGGAAGCTCCCAATCAAGCACAGTGCTGACCTTCTTAGGGTCCATGCGAAAAACCAGAAGCGGAGAGAAGAAAACCAAGAAATTGAATCTCCGAAACCGCAAACACATATTTTTCCAGTTTAGCGTACAATTTATTCTCCCGCAGAATCAGCAAGACCTGACATAGGTGGTCTCGATGAGTCTTGAAATCAGGAGAAAAAATCTAAATGTCATCTAGATACACCAGTACAAATTTCCCCATTAAATGATAAAAAATGCTGTTCACAAAATGTTGGAAGACGGCCGGGAGCATTCATCAAACCAAAGGGCATAACCAAATTCTCGAAATGACCCTCAGGGGTATTGAAGGCCGTCTTCCATTCGTCCCCTTCTCTGACCCTGACTAGGTTGTATGCCCCTCTTAATTCCAACTTAGAAAAAACCTTAGCCCCAACCATCTGGTTAAACAGGTCCGGGATCAGAGGAAGCGGATATGGGTCACGAATCGTTATACGGTTCAGCTCTCTGAAATCCAGACAAGGTCTTAAAGAACCATATTTTTTCTTAACAAAAAAAAAACAGCAGCAACAGGTGACTTCAAGGGTCGGATGTGTCCCTTTCTCATGCTCTGAGATATAAGTACGCATAGCAACTCTTTCAGGTTGGGATAAAGGTGATTTTGGCAGTTTGGCGCCTGGGGTGAAATTAATAGGGCAGTCTTACTCCCGGTGAGAGGGCAACTCCTGGACACCACTCTCGGAAAACACATCCGAAAATTCAGAGAGAAAAGATGGCACAGTCTTGGTAAAAACCTCTGAAAGAGACGTCGTGAGGCAATTCTCTCTGCAAAACTCACTCCAACCATTTATTTGCCTTGCTTGATTGCCTTGCAATCAATGGTGGGGTTATGTTTGGTGAGCCAGGGTAGCCCCAACACTAGAGGAGAAGGTAATCCACTTAGGATGAAACATGACATATCCTCAACATGAGTGTCACCCACAGTCAAACAGATATTGTGAACTATGCCCTTTAACGATCTTTGAGAAAGTGGAGTGGAATTGATAGCAAAAACAGGTATATCCTTTTCCAAAGTGCATATCTGGAAACCATGCGTTATTGCAAATTGATTATCAATGAGATTGACAGCTGCTCCACTATCTACAAAAGTCTCACAAACAATGTTCTTGCTGTCTAGCGCCACTTTGGCAGGTAGGAGAAAACGGCACTACAAGTAAACGGCAAATCTTCAATTTCCGCATGAACCTTGCCAATAGTAGCAAATGGAAAGTTTTTAGAAGGTTTTTTTTTCTTTTTCTTTTTCTTTTATTACCCTCAGAAAACTCCATGAATCTCCTAGAGGGGCAAACATTAGCCAAATAATTTATATCCCCACAACAGAAACAAACCCTCCTCTGAGAACTGAATACTCTACTATCAGCTGCATGGCCTCCTCCTCAGAGGGGATTGAGAGAGACTGAGACCCCTGCGCACTGAATGAGACAGCCCCACTGTCCTTGGACTGAATATGACAGGAAGGAGTAGTCTCCTCTCTCTCTCTAAGATGCCTATCAATACGAACAGCTAGAGACATGGCAGATCCTAACGAGGCTGGTCTCTCATGAAAAGCAAATGCATCTATCATTCTTTCCGAAAGACCATAGCAAAATTGACTTCGGAGTGCAGCATCATTCCAACCAGTATCAGCTGCCCATCTCCGAAATTCAGAACAATATATCTCAGCGGACTGTTTACTCTGCCAAAAAAGACGCAGTTTAGATTCAGCCAGAGCAATATGATCCGGATCATCATATATCTGCCCCAGGGCTACAAAAAATTCATCCACCGATCGGAGGAGATAGGTTGCCAAAATTCGACCTGCAAAAATTTGACCTTAAAAAATAATGGAATTTAGGTAGAATTTTTGCAGGTCGAATTTTGGCAACCTATCAGATTTTTATTATCGAGTTATTACCATTGGGATTGTCCATATTCAACTACTTACCTACTCGATCGAAATTTGCTGCTATTTCTACTGCTTGTGTTCACTGTTTTATCCTGCTGCTATTTAATCACTACCAACTAAGTAGGTGTTTTTAGGAGTGGTGCATTGTAATACATGTAGTATGCTGCTATTATTCTATAATTTTATTGATTATTTTTTTAGCACAAATAAAACATATTTCTTGTACCTCTGCATGGTCCTAGATTCCCTATCCATATTTATACACATTTTTCCATTTATCGAGGGAGTGTCCTTGTTTGGATAGGAGCACCTTGTTTTGGTGTTCCATTTTCTTAGTGCGACATCTTAACCTTCAAACCTCCAATTAGTGTAAATAGGTGACAGCTGGGAGAAGGAAAGGAGATGACAAAGTGAAACCAAAACAAAGAACGTCATGCAAGAGATAGAGAAGAACGTCTAACAGACCTTCTCACAGAACTGGCAGTGACAGGTTGCCCCTCTCCATATAAGCTTGCATGGTGTGAAACTACAGTTCCCAGTATGGCCTGAACAGTAGTAAAGGGATGTTGGGAATTGCTACCACCCAGCATCAGCTGTAGATCATCCTGGTGACTACAGCACTCATCATACACAGTCAGTGGCAGAATAATCATTTCAATTTAGTGACTTACAGGTGACGTCTCCTTCTGAGTTCTTCCCCATCTGGTTCAGGCCACCATGATGACATCTCCTGGCCACAATTCAGCTCTGCAGATTTTGACGAGAAGATGTCTTCAGCATCTCTCTTTAGCAACACTTTGGCACCCTGCATACTAAAACAAACTCATCTTAGTGCCACATGCTGTGCCCTGAATATAGCAGAAGCATTAGTGCTACATATAGGCCCCCCAATGGTAGTGCCACATACTCCATGCCCTCTGTATATAGAGCCACATGCTCTGTGCCTTCTGTATATAGTGCCATACCCTGTGCCCTCTATATATAGTGCTACATACTCTGTGCCCTCTGTATATAGTGCCACATGCTCTGTACCCTCTGTATATAGAGCCATTTGCTCTGTGCCCTCTTTATACATTGCCACATGCTCTGAGCCCTTTGTATATAGTGCCACATGCTCTGTGCCCTCTGTATATAATGTCATATGCCCTGTGCCCTCTGTTTATAGTGCCACATACAGTGCCCCTAATGTTAATGCCACATGCTCTTTGCCCCCTGTATATAGTGCCACATGCTTGGTGTCCCTTATAAATAGTGAAACTTATATTTTCTTATGTGGTCTGGACTCCATATTTATTCTCCACCTCCACCATTAACTATCCCCTTTATTACTTAGAAGCCTAACCCTGGAGATCGGCTGAATCCAGGTAGAAGTACCATGACAAACAAAGAGACTATTAAGGGCCGCACCACACTCCCTAAGGTGCACAAAAATAAAACCCCAATCCCAGGGAGACCGATAATGATAATTTGACACAGGGGATTAGTGAGTTCCTCGATCAAATATTGAGGCCTTTTGTGACCACCTTACCGTCTTATATCAGAGACACTAAAGACCTCCTCCTGAAAATCAATGACATGACAATGACATCAAATACTATATTGGCTAGCCTGGACGTCAAATCCCTATATAGTAACATACAACACTCACTTGGTCTAAACGCAGTTCACCAATTTCTTAGCACAAAAAGTAGTAATTTTCACCAGAACAACCACTTTGTAATTTCTATAGAATTTGTTTTAGAGCACAATTTTTTTATTTTTCAAGGACAATATTATAAACAGATTAACAGGACCGCTATGGGGACATCCTGTGCCCCCACTTATGCAAATTTATTTTTGGGGTGGAGGGAAAATGACACAGTTTTTACGGAGGGGATGTCGCCATATACCTGCCACATTATATTTTGGGGCAGGTATATAGACGACATCCTTATCCTTTGGGATGGTGGACAAACACTTTTTAGGGAATTCGCCCAGGTCTTAAATGAGAACAACATAGGAATGAGGTATACATATGAATTACAGGATATTGAGATTGTGTTTCTGGATTTGAAAATAAGAATTATGGATAACGGACATGTTGGTACTGAAGTAAAGAGCAGTACTTACCGTTAATCCAAGTGTCACTTATAGGAGAGGTTCCAACTTGAAAGACCACCTAGTACACAGCCACCTGAAAGAAAAAGGAACAGGAAAAAATCAAATTAGAGAAAAGTACTGTGGATCAACACCATGTGGGGATTGCTCCTTTTGTAAATACGTCCCATGTATTAAGAAATTCACAAACCCTGGTGATGGAAAGGAATATGTGATCAGACAATTAATCACTTGCAAGTCACGAGGAGTCATATACATAGCATCCTGCCCATGCCCCAAAATTTATGTGGGCAAAACTATCCAGGAATTGAGGTGCTGTTTTCAGGCCACATAAGCTCAATAGAAACAGGGAAGGATACACCAATTGCCAGACATATAAAATATGTGCATGGCAATAATACAACAGTCCTACATTTTTGGGGCATAGAGAGGCTAAGTATGGGCCCCAGAGGAGGTAATCTGGATAGGAAGCTCTTGCAGAATGAAGCAAGGTGGATCCAGAGGCTTAACACCATGAGCCGAATTGCTTGAATTAAGGATTTACCTTTACAGCATTTATATAAAAAACAATAAAAGATAGATTACTGGGGTTGGTCTCATGGAATGTTCCCATGACCCCAGAGAGCAACTGGTTAACTATTTACTCTCTCTTTTTTTGAAAAAATTACTATATACAATATAATAATAAATAATAAAGCTCAAAAGCATGAAAATTATAGGGCACAAATATCCAGATGACGGAAATACATGGGTATGAATTCATAGTTACTGAAATAGGTCTTTTCTTTCAATAAACTGTGATAATAAGGACAGTGGTCCCTTACTAAAGTCACCATTAGATGACTGGAACTAGATATAGTTAGACATAAAATACATGAGTGCAAATGTAATAGGTGCCCTGAAGGGGTACAATTGATAAATTCATTGGCATATATTCAATTGTGATTAAGGCCTAGTATCTTATGTCAACTATCACGACACATGTAATAAGAGAACTGTCAATCCGGCGCATACATACATACCCCGGAGTGGAATATAGATATTTCTAGTCAATAGATATACATCAGAGAGTGCCTGCTTGGCAAAAAGGACTAGAGTAGGTGCCATCATATCGGGTCGCAAAAGATTATAATTTCAAACACAGGCGCCCTTAATATATAGCCTATGCAGTTTAAGTCCGGTCGTATAAATGCGTGATAATCGGATCGAAGGCATCTAATTACTATGACATATGCTAAAATATCAAGTACCTATGCAGGCTTCTGGGCTATTAGACCTGGTCATATATATATTTTTTAAAGTGCGGGCACATGCGCGCCTACTTAGTGGAGCCAAGGGCTAAGATTTTGGTAAAAGCTACGAATAGGAATACTCTAAGTACCCACGCATGCGGTCTAATGATTTCTAGAGTGAGACGTCTTAAATTCTAAGTCCCGACACATGCGCACCTAATCATTGGAACCTGAGAAAATATTCTAAGTACCTGTATATGTGCACTTACGCCTCTCAGGCAGAGATGCGAAAAATCTGAAGTTCTGACACATGCGCACCTAATAACTATAGTTGGAAAAGACAAAGTATCGGACGCAAGCGCATAAGTAACAACCTGATTTGCCCGAAGTGCGGGTGGCAGCTGCCACTAATAGTGTCTTAGCAGAGATCAGACACTATATAAAAAAATAGCACTTGAGGCAGGGTAATAAGCTGATAGAGTGCAGTATAATTCACAGAGTGCTTGGTGTCGGCTGACACTACAGACACAATCCATACTATCTGCACTCTATTGTCAGAGATACACTTAGTAATATCATCTGGCCTACTGACAAGTAGTGATATTATACCCTAAGCCCCAAACACTATATTGCCCTCCATATGTATTTTTTTAATTTTCTTTACGTAGTACGTGGAGACACGGATTATGACCAGGGCCAGTGCAAGGATTTTTGGCAACACAAGCGAAATTACATTTTGGCACCCCCCAACCCCCCCGAACTCCCCCTAACACCAGCATCCCATGGATATATATACAGGGGGCAAAATGAAATATATACAGAGGGGGGGAAATGGATATATCTACAGGGGCAAAATGGAATATATACAGAGGGGGCAAAATGGATATATATATACAGAGGGGGCAAAATGGAATATATACAGAGGGGGCAAAATGGAATATATACAGAGGGGGCAAAATGGAATATATACAGAGGGGGCAAAATGGAATATATACAGAGGGGGCAAAATGGAATATATACAGAGGGGGCAAAATGGAATATATACAGAGGGGGCAAAATGGATATATATACAGGGGGCAAAATGGAATATATACAGAGGGGGCAAAATGGATATATATACAGGGGGCAAAATGGAATAAAACCGGATTCCAAAAAAGTTGGGACACTATACAAATCGTGAATAAAAACTGAATGCAATGATGTAGAGGTGCCAACTTCTAATATTTTATTCAGAATAGAACATAAATCACGGAACAAAAGTTTAAACTGAGAAAATGTACCATTTTAAGAGAAAAATATGTTGAATCAGAATTTCATGGTGTCAACAAATCCCAAAATAGTTGGGACAAGGCCATTTTTACCACTGTGTGGCATCTCCCCTTCTTCTTACAACACTCAACAGACGTCTGGGGACCGAGGAGACCAGTTTCTCAAGTTTAGAAATAGGAATGCTCTCCCATTCTTGTCTAATACAGGCCTCTAACTGTTCAATCGTCTTGGGCCTTCTTTGTTGCACCTTCCTCTTTATGATGCGCCAAATGTTCTCTATAGGTGAAAGATCTGGACTGCAGACTGGCCATTTCAGTACCCGGATCCTTCTCCTACGCAGCCATGATGTTGTGATTGATGCAGAATGTGGTCTGGCATTATCTTGTTGAAAAATGCAGGGTCTTCCCTGAAAGAGATGACGTCTGGATGGGAGCATATGTTGTTCTAGAACCTGAATATATTTTTCTGCATTGATGGTGCCTTTCCAGACAAGCAAGCTGCCCATGCCACACGCACTCATGCAACCCCATACCATCAGAGATGCAGGCTTCTGAACTGAGCGTTGATAACAACTTGGGTTGTCCTTGTCCTCTTTGGTCCGGATGACATGGCGTCCCAGATTTCCAAAAATAACTTTGAATCGTGACTCGTCTGACCACAGAACAGTCTTCCATTTTGCCACACTCCATTTTAAATGATCCCTGGCCCAGTGAAAACGCCTGAGCTTGTGGATCCTGCTTAGAAATGGCTTCTTCTTTGCACTGTAGAGTTTCAGCTGGCAATGGGGGATGGCACGGTGGATTGTGTTCACTGACAATGGTTTCTGGAAGTATTCCTGAGCCCATTCTGTGATTTCCTTTACAGTAGCATTCTTGTTTGTGGTGCAGTGTCGTTTAAGGGCCCGGAGATCACGGGCATCCAGTATGGTTTTACGGCCTTGACCCTTGCGCACAGAGATTGTTCCAGATTCTCTGAATCTTCGGATGATGTTATGCACAGTTGATGATGATAGATGCAAAGTCTTTGCAATTTTTCGCTCGGTAACACCTTTCTGATATTGCTCCACTATCTTTCTGCGCAACATTGTGGGAATTGGTGATCCTCTACCCATCTTGGCTTCTGAGAAACACTGCCACTCTGAGAAGCTCTTTTTATACCCAATCATGTTGCCAATTGACCTAATTAGTGTTAATTGGTCTTCCAGCTCTTCGTTATGCTCAAATTTACTTTTTTCCAGCCTCTTATTGCTACTTGTCCCAACTTTTTTCGGATTTGTTGACACCGCGAAAATTTGAATCAACATATTTTTCCTTTAAAATGATACATTTACTCGGATTAAACGTTTTATCTGTCATCTACGTTCTATTACAAATAAAATATTGACATTTGCCATCTCCACATCATTGCATTCAGTTTTTATTTACAATTTGTTTAGTGTCCCAACTTCTTGGGAATCCGGTTTGTATATACAGGGGGCAAAATGGAATATATACAGAGGGGGCAAAATGGATATATATACAGGGCCTGTTGTAGGTCATAGTGTTCTGTCCTGGATTCTCTAGCAATGGGGAGCCAGTGAGGGGATTGGTAGAGAGAAGAGACAGAGGACTAATTGGGGAGAAGTGGATTAGTCAGGCAGCAGAGGCATGTACAGGCATTTTTGCATACTCCTGGTTGATTTATTTTTATTTTTAATATGTAAAAAGGGATGATTTGAATTTTCATATTAAAAATAAAAGATAAAAAAAACTTTTCTAAGTCGATCTAGGGGACTTGAAAATGCAAACATGCTGTGGCAGGCCTTGGAGCATTTAGAAGGCCTGAAGCTGCCACAGGAACCAAACAGCTTCCTCAATCCCAGCACGGGCCCCGGGAGTGCAGCACTCCCAGGGAAAGATCTCTCAGATGCCGTGGTTGCAACTGACCAAAGCATCTCCTGACATTGTGCTCATCCGGTCACAGTGGAGAGCATGTCAGACCTGCAGAGTAGCAGCTGCCCGAGCAGGCGCCCAGTGCCTGATCAAGAGAGGGAAGAGGTTTTTTTTTAATTATAGAATTGAGCATGGGGCTCTGACATAAGCATGGGAGGTTTTTATATGAGCATGGAGGGGTCCTGATCTGGGCAATGGGGGTATGATCTGAGCATGGGGGGGTCCAGATCTGGGCAATGGGGGGCTGATCTGAGCATACGGGTCGGATCTGAGCATGGGGAGGAAGATCTGAGCATGGGGGTTCAGATTTAAGCATGGGGGTCAGATCTGATCATGGGGGGTCTTGGTTTAGCATAGGTTGGTCAGATCTGAGCATGGGGAGTCAGATCTGAGAAAGGAGGGGAGATCTGAGCATGGGGGAATATCTGGGCATTGGGGGAGGGAGATCTGAGCATTGAGGGTCTGACATTGGGAGTCTGATTTGTGTTGTCTGATCCAAACATTGGGGGTCTTATTTGTAGGTCTGATGAGGTTTGGGGATTTTATTTTAGGTCAGATGAGGACTGGGAATCTGATTTAGGAGTCTGATCTAAGGTCTGATAATAAAAATATTTTTTCTTCTTTCTCTGCTAATAAAAAATTTGAAAAAAATATTTTTATCAGACCTCAGATCAGATGACAATTTTTTTTTCTCTTATTTTTCTTTGTTAAAACCTTTGTGCATCTTGTAGGGTGAAAAATACAGTGACTCGTGTGTAAATGTATAGCTTGTGGCTCCTGGTAGTCATACTTTTTTTTTTTTTAGCTCTGTGTCTGTAAGGTTGGCCACCCCTGCACTAAAACATATATTATGATCACTGTGTGAGGTATTGGGGGCTTTAGTTAAGGCTTTGGTCAGTTTTAGGGTTAGGATTAGTATTAGGGTTGGTATATTAGGGCCAGTATTAGAGTTAGGGGACAGTATTGGGGTTACGGTCAGTATTGGGGTTAGGGGCCAGTATTAGAGTTAGGCACAGCATTAGAGTTAGGGGCAGTATTGGGGTCAGGCGTAGTATTAGCCTAAAGCTACATTCAGAGGACCATAAGTGTTTTGCGGTCCATAAATTGCGGATCCACAAAACACAGATACAATTTGCGGAACGCACAGGGCCAGCCCTATATACAGTGCTGCCCATAATTATTCATACCCCTGGCAAATTTTGACTTAAAGTTACTTTTTTCAACCAGCAAGTCATTTTTTGACGGGAAATGACATAGGTGTCTCCCAAAAGATAACAAGATAATGTACAAGAGGCATTATTTCTCAGCTTTTATTTACATTTAAGCAAAAAGTGTCCAGTCCAAAATTATTCATACCCTTCTCAATAATCAATAGAAAATCCTTTATTGGCTATTACAGCAATCAAACACTTCCTATAATTGTAGACCAGCTTTTTGCATGTCTCCACAGGTATTTTTGCCCATTTATCTTTAGCAATGAGCTCCAAATCTTTCAGGTTGGAGGGTCCTCTTGCCATCACTCTTATCTTTAGCTCCCTCCACAGATTCTCAATTGGATTCAAGTCTGGACTCTGGCTGGGCCACTCCAAACCGTTAATGTTGTTGTCTGCTAACCATTTCTTCACCACTTTTGCTGAGTGTTTTGGGTCATTATCTGCTGAAATGTCCACTAATGCCCAAGGCCAAGTTTCTCTGCAGACTGCCTGATGTTGTCATTGAGAATTCTCATGTATTGCTCTTTTTTCATGGTGCGGTTTACTGTGATTAGGTTCCCTGGTCCATTGGCTGAAGAACACCCCCAAAGCATTAGGTTCCCGCCACCATGTTTGACAATGGGGATGGTGTTCTTTGGGTTGAAGGCTTCTCCTTTTTTACGCCAAATGAAGGAAACATCATTGTGACCAAACAATTCAATTTTTGTTTCATCTGACCCTAACAAAGAAGACCAGAAGTCTTCTTCTTTGTCCAGGTGAGCTTTAGCAAAGGCCAAGCAAGCTTTTGTGTGCCTTATCTGGAGAAGTGGCGTCTTCCTTGATCTGCATCCGTGGAACCCAGCAGTGTGCAGTGTCCGTTGGATTGTCTGCCTTGAGACATTGCCACCAGCAGAGCCCAGATTCACCAGGATGGCCTTGGTGGTGATCCTTGAATTCTTTTTCACCTCTCTATCATCCTGGCCAGAACAGGTGTCATTTTTGGCTTCCGACCACGTCCTCTGAGATTTTCCACAGTGCGGAACATCTTGAATTTTTTAATAATACTTTGCACTGTAGCCACTGGAACTTGAAAACATTTAGAAATGGCCTTGTAGCCCTTTCCTGACTTGTGAGCAGCCACACTGAGCTCCTTTGTCCTAGCCATGACTGTCCACAAACCAACTGCAGAGAGCTGCTGTTTTTCACCTGTTGAGTTGATTAAAACAGCTGATCCCAATTAATCAGGGTAATTAGGATGCTTTAGAACAGCTTGGACTATTTGGAATGGTATAGAACTTTTGATTTTCCCACAGACTGTGACAGTTTGTGAAGGGTATGAATTATTTTGGATTAGACACTTTTTGCTCAAATGTAAATAAAAGCTGAGAAATGTTTTTTTTTTTTTTTCCCATAATAATGCCTCTTGTACATCGTCTTATTATCTTTTGGGACACACCTATGTCATTTCCAATCAAAAAATTACTTGCTGGTTGAATAAAAGAAACTTTAACCTGTTAGGGACATAGGGCATACAGGTACACACTGATGTCCTGGTACTTAAGGACACAGGGCGTACCTGTACGTCCTGTGTAGTTCAGATCACCGCCGCCAGGCGGGTGGTGATCAGAACAAGGTGCCTGCTCAAATCATTGAGAAAGCACCTTGGGTCAATGAGTGGCATGGAAGGCAGCGCGATGCCCCCTGGATCTCACAGGCCGGAAGCTGTATGAGTAATACACACTGTATTACTCATACAGTCAATGCATTCTAATACAGAAGTATTGGAATGCATTGTAAAGGGGATCAGACCCCAAAAGTTGAAGTCCCAAAGTAGGACAAAAAATAAAGTGAAAAAAGTTGAAAAAGTAAAGTTTTCCCCCAAAAAAATTTAAAGTTTCAAGTAAAAAACAAACAAACATCATTTCTCCCAAATAAAGTTAAAAAAAATTGTAAAAAATAGAGGGAAAAAAAGGTAGACATATTAAGTATCGCCGTATCCGTATCGACCGGCTTTATAAACATATCACATGACCTAATCCCTCAGAAGAACACTGTAAAAAATTAAAAATTTAAACTGTGCTAAATAAACCATTTTTTGTCACCTTACATCACAAAAAGTACAACAGTAAGTGATCAAAAAGGCGTATGCCGACCAACATAGTACCAATCTAACCGTCACCTCATCCCACAAAAAATGAGCCCCTACCTAATCACTCAAAAAATAAAAAAACTATAGCTCAGAATATGGAGACACTAAAACATCATTTTTTTGTTTAAAAAAAGCTGTTATTGTGTAAAACTTAAGTAAATTCAAAAAAGTATACATATTAGGTATCGCCACGTCCATAATAACCTGCTCTATAAAAATATCACATGACCTAACCCCTCAGGTGAACACCATAAAAATAAATTAAAAACTGTGTAAAAAAGCCATTTTTTGTCACCTTACATCACAAAAAGTGTCATAGCAAGCGATCAAAAAGTCATATGCACCCGCAAATTGTGCCAATAAAGCCATCATCTCATCCCACAAAAAAATTAGACCCTAACTAAGATAATCACCAAAAAACTGAAAAAACTATAGCTCTCAGACTATGGAGACACTAAAACATGATATTTTTTGTTTAAAAAATGATATTATTGTGTACAACTTACATGAATAAAAAAAAGTATACATATTAGGTATCGCCGCATCCGTAATAACCTGATCTTTAAAAATAGAAATCACATGACCTAACCCCTCAGGTGAACACTGTAAAAACAAGTTAAAAAAAGCCATTTTTTGTCACCTTACATCACAAAAAGTGTACAGTCGTGGCCAAAAGTTTTGACAATTACATAAATATTGGAAATTGGAAAAGTTGCTGCTTAATTTTTTATAATAGCAATTTGCATATACTCCAGAATGTTATAAAGAGTGATCAGATGAATTGCATAGTCCTTCTTTGCCATGAAAATGAACTTAATCCCCCAAAAAACTTTCCACTGCATTTCATTGCTGTCATTAAAGGATCTGCTGAGATCATTTCAGTAATCGTCTTGTTAACTTAGGTGAGAATGTTGACAAGCACAAGGCTGGATTGGGTTAAAATGGCAGACTTGGCCTGTTAAAAGGAGGGTGATTCTAGAAATCATTGTTCTTCCATTGTTAACCATGGTGACCTGCAAAAAAACGCGTGCAGCCATCATTGCGCTGCATAAAAATGGCTTCACAGGCAACGATATTGTGGCTACTAAGATTGTGGCGCCTCAATCAACAATTTATAGGATCATCAAGAACTTCAAGGAAAGAGGTTCAATTCTTGTTAAGAAGGCTTCAGGGCGTCCAAGAAAGTCCAGCAAGCACCAGGATCGTCTCCTAAAGAGGATTCAGCTGCGGGATCGGAGTGCCACCAGTGCAGAGCTTGCTCAGGGATGGCAGCAGGCAAGTGTGAGCGCATCTGCGAAGACTTTTGGAAGATGGCCTGGTGTCAAGAAGGGCATCAAAGAAGCCACTTCTCTCCCAAAAAAACATCAGGGACAGATTGATCTTCTGCAGAAAATATGGTGAATGGACTGCTGAGGACAGGGGCAAAGTCATTTTCTCCGATGAAGCCTCTTTCCGATTGTTTGGGGCATCAGGAAAAAGGCTTGTCCAGAGAAGAAAAGGTGAGTGCTACCATCAGTCCTGTGTCATGCCAACAGTAAAGCATCCTGAGACCATTCATGTGTGGGGTTGCTTCTCATCCAAGGGAGTGGGCTTACTCACAATTTTGCCCCAAAACACAGCCATGAATAAAAAATGGTACCAAAACACCCTCCAACAGCAACTTCTTCCAACAATCCAACAACAGTTTGGTGAAGAACAATGCATTTTCCAGCACGATGGAGCGCCGTGCCATAAGGCAAAAGTGATAACTAAGTGGCTCGGGGACCAAAACCTTGACATTTTGGGTCCATGGCCTGGAAACTCCCCAGATCTTAATCCCATTGAAAACTTGTGGTTAATCCTCAAGAGGCGGGTGGACAAACAAAAACCCACTAATTCTGACAAACTCCAAGAAGTGATTATGAAAGAATGGGTTGCTATCAGTCAGGAATTGGCCCAGAAGTTGATGGAGAGCATGCCCAGTCAAATTGCAGAGGTCCTGAAAAAGAAGGGCCAACACTGCAAATACTGACTCTTTGCATAAATGTCATGTAATTGTCGATAAAAGCCTTTGAAACATATGAAGTGCGTGTAATTATATTTCACTACATCACAGAAACAACTGAAACAAAGATCTAAAAGCAGTTTAGCAGCAAATTTTGTGAATACTAATATTTGTGTCATTCTCAAAACTTTTGGCCACGACTGTAATAGCAAGCGATCAAAAAGTCATACACACCCCAAAATAGTGCCAATCAAACCGTCATCTCATCCCGAATAAATCATACCCTACCCAAGATAATCACCCAAAAACTGAGAAAACTGTGGCTCTCAGACTATGGAAACACTAAAACATGATTTTTTGGTTTTAAAAATTTAATCATTGTGTAAAACTTACATAAATAAAAAAAGTATACATATTAGGTATTGCCGTGTCCGTGACAACCTGCATTATAAAAATAGCACATGATCTAACCTGTCAGGTAAATGTTGTAAATAACAAAAAAAATGGTGCCAAAACAGCTATTTCTTGTTACCTTGCCTCACAAAAAGTGTAATATAGAGCAACCAAAAATCATATGTACTCTAAACTAGTACCAACAAAACTGCCACCCTATCCCGTAGTTTCTAAAATGGGGCCACTTTTTTGGAGTTTCTACTCTAGGGGTGCATCAGGGGGGCTTCAAATGGGACATGGTGTAAAAAAAACTGTCTAGCAAATTCTGCCTTCCAAAAACCGTATGGCATTCCTTTCCTTCTGTGCCCTGCCGTGTGCCCGTACAGCAGTTTTCGACCACATATGGGGTGTTTCTGTAAACTACAGAATCAGGGCCATAAATATTGAGTTTTGTTTGGCTGTTAACCCTTGCTTTGTAACTGGAAAAAATATATTAAAATGAAAAATCTACCAAAAAAGTGAAATTTTGAAATTGTATCTCTATTTTCCATTAATTCTTGTGGATCACCTAAAGGGTTAACGACGTTAGTAAAATCAGTTTTGAATACCTTGAGGGGTGTAGTTTCTAGAATGGGGTCATTTTTGGGGTGGTTTCTATTATGTAAGCCTCACAAAGTGACTTCAGACCTGAACTGGTCCTTAAAAAGTGGGTTTTTGAAAATTTGCTTCTAAACTTCTAAGCCTTGTAACATCCCCCCAAAATTTAATATGATTCCCAAAATGATCTAAACATGTAGAAGACATATGGGGAATGTAAAGTAATAACTATTTTTGGAGGTATTACTATGTATTATAGAAGTAGAGAAATTGAAACTTAAAATTTTTAAAATGTTTCTTAATTTTTAGTAAATTTGGTATTTTTTATAAATAAAAATTAAAAAAATTTTACTCCATTTTACCAGTGTCATGAAGTACAATATGTGACGAAAAAACAATCTTAGAATGGCCTGGATAAGTCAAAGCGTTTTAAAGTTATCAAAAAATGGCCTGGTCCTTAAAGGGGTTATCCGAGTTAATAAAAAAAAAAAAAAAAATCTTAAAACCCATCTGGATATACATATAATTTGGTTAATAGAAAACAAAAAGTAGATGAGCAGCACACACTAGGGAGGTGCAATTCCTTAGAGCAGACCACGGACTGGATCCAATTCAAATATGTATAGAAAAAATCCAAGGCAACACACAAAAATCCGTGAAAAACAGGGTGTTTATTCCCCCATGTGAAGACAGCAACATTTCAGCTCTCTCTATGGAGCCTTTGTCAAGCCTTTGTTTGGCTTGACAAAGGCTCCAAAGAGAGAGCTGAAACGTTGCTGTCTGCACATGGGGTAATAAACACCCTGTTTTTCACTGATTTTTGTGTGCTGCCTTGGATTTTTTCTATACGGATTTTTTCTATAAATAATTTGGTTGAGTTAGATTTCATCAAGTTAAAACCCATACGTACATCTTTTCATGGTTATGTCATTGCTTTGTTTACATGATGAAGTACATGCTGAGGGGGCGTATCGCAACAAACCTGACCTTTCCCTCACCCTGCTCTGCACTTTGCATAAAAAAAATAAAAAACACACACGATCATCTCCTAGCTCACACTGGCAGAAGATCTTTTCATGCAGATGAACGGATCCGTCTGGCAGTCTTTTTCAAAGTTTTCATGGTCTGTGCATGCGCACAGCATTTGTAGGCGGATCCAGGTGCGGATCCGTCTAGAAATGCATTGCAAGAACGGATCCGTCTATCCGCTTGTCAAGCGGATCAACGGATCCATGTGGCAGTCTTTTTCACAGTTTTCATGGTCTGCTCATGCGCAGACCAGAAGGACGAATCCATCCTTCAGTTGTTTTGTAATGCCGGATCCGGCAGGCAGTTCCGTCATTGGAACTGCTCGCCGGATCACTATGCTGCAAGTGTGAAAGTAGACTTAGTCCTGCGACCTCTCGTCGTGCTGCGCCGGAGCTCCGCCCCCGTCCCAATTATAGTCAATGGGACGAAGCGGCAGTCCAGCGGCACGGCCAAATAGCGGCAGGGCGGATCCGACAGGGTGAACAGCCTGTCGGATACGTTCTGTCGCTAGTGTGAAAATACACTTACGCTAGTGTGAAAGTACCATTAGCAGTATCTGTATCTAAGCAATATCTATATTATTCAAATATATATTCAATATAGATATTGCTTAGATAAATATATATATTGGTGGTAGATATGGATTATGTATAGCTGAATCCAAAAATATGATTGACAATTATTTATTTATTTTTTCCCAGGGGGTGTTCAATGTGGAATGTGTACTAGTGGGGGGGAATAGGGCTGTAAGAACGATCCCAAGACGCAGAGGGGAATGGGTACAAACTAGCACCTCTAGCCCATGTGAGTGCAGGAGCGATAACCATACCCTGCTGCTGGAGAAGAGGTCGCCTCGGCTCTGGTATGTACCGCGCATGAGCGATCGCATACCATCTCCGAGGAAGTGTGAGAAAAACTGGAGAGGGGCGGGCACCAGAGGCTCTGACGTCTCGCTTACAGAGCCTGGCCACTCCCTCAAGCAGGGAGAAGCCTCTAAACGAGACGTCATCACCAGAGCCGGCTTGCTGACGTCGGGGGTCACATGACCCAGAATTGAACTGGCAAAACGGGGAAAGATAGCTTATGGAAGTGATTTTAAGAAACTTTCAGTGGACTATAATAGGAGTAATTAGAATAAATGTATTTAAGTCGGATAACCCCTTTAAGGGGTTAAGTCAAAATCTGCCAGGGGTATGAATAATTATAGGCAGCACTATATAAATACCTACTCTTGTCCGCGATTACAGACAAAAATAGGACATGCTCTATATTTTTATAATGAATGGGTCCGCACCCGCTGCACAAAATTGCGTAACGGATGCGGACTCAGAAATACAGTCGTCTGAATGCACCATTAGGGCCAGTATTAGGATTAGTGTCAAAAAGGAGCGCAAACCTCCAGCTTCCATACAGTGCCGGCTTTTATTTTTTACAATGCAGTAAAAACCGGCAGTAAATTCACATCTACTTGTTTTGGGTCGATTATTCCTGACCTTTCCTCATGACCACATTTGGATTTCGGCGCTTGGTTCCCAGTGCAGTCCGTGCCTCCCGTGTGTATAAAGTCTGATGAGCGCCACTATTACTCTTCTTCTTTTTTTTAGGACTAGTGTCAGTATTACAGTTAGGGGCCAGGCCGGTATTGGGGTTAGAGTCAGCGTAAGGGTACATTCACACAACCGTATTTCCAGTAATTTCAATGGGGCCGTGTGCTGTCCGCATCTGTAGTTCCATACCGTGGCCTTGCAAAAAAGATAGAGCATGTCCTATTCTTGTCAGAAATCGCTGACAAGAATAGGCATTTCTATTTTAAGGCTGGCCATGTGTGTTCCACAAAATGCGGAAATTAACTTTAGGGTTATGTGTCAGTATTAGGAGTCAGTATGGTGTAGTATTAACATTGGGGGCCAGTATTTGACTTAGGGTCAGTGTTAGGGTTAGAAGTCAGTGGTGTTAAGGGTCAGTATTAGCATTAGGGACAGTATTAGCGGTCAGTACTAGGTTTAGGGGGTCAGGGGCCAGTAGGGCAGTGTATAGTCACCTGTCCCAGCTTGGTCCCACGATGCAGGATGCAGACCCAGCCTCTTTTGGCGGGTTTGCTTATGTGGAACGTGATGACATCATTGCGCCGCCTACGTCATGTCAATGTGCCAGTGGAACAGCAGGGTAGGAAACCTGTGGTTCCCTTGTTCCGCCGTGGGGCGGGACTTCCATTAAGGCAAGGGGGGCAATTTCCCCCGGGTCCCCAAGTCATTAGGGGCCAGCAACTAAATATATTTTCGTGGGCCCCGTGGCGGCAGCAGCGGACAGTCACACAGGGAGATGAGCGCTTCCATTGTGGAAGCGCTCATGTCCATAGTCATTTGTATCGTTGTCCTCAGGACAGCGATACAGATGGATGGCTGTGCAGAGGAGCAGGGGAGAGGTGTGTACCTTCCCTGTTCCTCTGATAGGCTGCCGGCACTAGGCCGGCAGCCTATCAGAGGCCGATGCAGGCGGTGCAATGACGTCATCACGCCGCCTGAGTCGTACAGTGCGGGACACAGGCCGGAAGAGGCCTGCATTGCATCGCTGACATGGAGGTAAGTATGTTTTTTTAGTTGTTTTTTTATATGTGTACAATACTGGCGGCTACTGATATGAGGGGGGCTCTGGCTACTGGCACATGATGGGGGGCCCTCTGGCTACTTGCAAATGATATGGGGGGCTCTGGCTACTGGCACATGATGGGGGGGCCTCTGGCTACTGGCAAATAATATGGGGGGCTCTGGCTACTGGCACATGATGGGGAGCCTCTGGCTACTGGCACATGATATGAGGTGGCTCTGGCTACTGGAAAATAATATGGGGGGCCTCTACTGGCACATGATATGGGGGGCTCTTGTTACTGGCACAAGATGGTGGGGGCTCTTATTACTGGCACATGATTGGGGGCATCTATGGGGCACATTTTACCGGCACTTTATTGGGTGCCCTGGGGGCACTTCTTACTGCCACATTATTGGTGGGCACTATAGGGGCATCTACTGAGGCCACAAAGAACGGGTATTTTATATGGGGGGCTCTGTACAGTAGCATTTTATACTGTGACACATTATGGTGGGTACTATGGGGGAGGGGGGAGAGGAGTACTATGGGGTCATCTGGGGGGGGCTCTAAGAAGGGGTATTTTATACTTAAAAATGATGGGGGACACTGAGGGCATCTACTGAGGCACTATATATGGGGCATTTTATACTGGTACATTATGGGGGGAGAGGAGCACTATGGGGGCATTTACTGGGGGCACTATATAGGGGTATTTTATACTGGCACATTATGGGGGCACTATGGGGACATTAGCTCAACTGGGGGCATTACAAGGGGGTATTTTTGTGCACTATCACATTATAAGGAGAATTATTACCACTGGGGGGCATTATGGTGGGCTTTTTTTACTCCCCCATGGTATGACCCCCTAGTAGCAGCACCAGCCTCTCCCTGCTCTGCTATCCCACTGACCCTTCTCCAAATCCTTATTATGAAATCTTTCTCATTAGGATAAAACACAACATCAGCTCTACCGAGCCCCCGGCCAAAGTGGTGAAGTAGTGTCTGAGATCCCCAAGGGCCAAGCCAAGTAATTGTAAGTTTTCATGTGAAATATGTTTGTTATACACATATAGCATGCACTGTGCCACACAAAATACAGTTTTATTCTGTATGAATGTCCACAAAATAAATCTCCAGAGTCAATAGGTAGAGGCATTACCAGTAGAAAGAGGGAGGTTCTCATGCCGCTCTACAGAGCACTGGTGAGACCTCATTTGGAGTATTGTGCTCAGTACTGGAGACCATATCTTCAGAAGGATATTGATACTTTGGAGACAGTTCAGAGAAGAGCTACTAAACTGGTACATGGATTGCAGGATAAAACTTACCAGGAAAGATTAAAGGACCTTAACATGTATAGATTGGAAGAAAGACGAGACAGAGGGGATATGATAGAAACTTTTAAATACATAAAGGGAATCAACAAGGTAAAAGAGGAGAGAATATTTAAAAGAAGAAGAACTGTTACACAAGGACATCGTTTTAAATTAGAGGGGCAAAGGTTTAAAAGTAATATAAGGAAGTATTACTTTACTGAGAGAGTAGTGGATGCATGGAATAGCCTTCCTGCAGAAGTGGTAGCTGCAAATACAGTGAAGGAGTTTAAGTACGCATGGGATAGGCATAAGGCCATCCTTCATATAAGATAGGGCCAGGGGCTATTCATAGTATTCAGTATTTTGGGCAGACTAGATGGGCCAAATGGTTCTTATCTGCCGACACATTCTATTTTTCTATGTTTCTATGTTAATACAGGACGTTAAAGTCAGCAAATGTCATGGGTGGGGGGGGGGCCTTATTGTTTTTCGCCCCAGGGCCCTATTTCACCTAGATCCGGCCCTGGTTCTGCCAGTGCTGCTGCAGTCTCAATTGTAGCTGCGTCCTATGGACGCAGCTATAATTGAGTTTAGGGGCAGCAGTGGCCCTGCACATCTACGGGCCTGGGGGGCATGTGCCGAGCACGTTCCGTTTGATATCAGAGGTTGTTTGATCTGATGGGTGGGTGAAATACATAGCCGGTAGATGAATGCTATCTGTGATATGCACACACCGTCACTAGGTATGCATGGGCGCGTGTGACAGCAGCGCCTCCCCATCCATCGGTCCTTCTTTTCCCTCCAATAAATGGCCTGCCTCTAGGTTCTCTGATACTGTTATTACTACTTACTTTTGTTTGTTACTATGTATCTCTCTGATCATGTGATTGATCACGTGACTAAGGTGTCGGCATGATGCGCAGACATGCATAATGTGCCCACATACACGCCGAGCAGCCATGCCAAGGGATTTTGTTAAGAGCGTTTTTTTTTAAAGGTGAGCGTGCCTAGTTGGCATTGGGTTACCACCCCCTACACTTGGAGATTAATTTCACTGATTATCAATTATGGATTATCTGTATATTAATTTACACTGGGATATAATATGATGTTAGCACCATGCACTTTATCATTATATTGATGTAGAATTCACTGATACTATATATGTTTCTATCTGAGATATTATATTTCTATACGTGTTTGTAAATTGATGACTACACATTTTTTAACTCAGTGGAAGTGTCGCAGACCCTTTCTTTCTTATTGATGAATTGATGTTTGGGTACATCTAGACTGCTGGCACTCCTTCCTCCTCCTTTTTTTTACTGATAGTGCTGCTTGGAATTCCTTTTGTTGCCTTATTTTAAGAGAGAAATTTTCCTTCCCAATAGAGATGAGCGAAGTTTTCAAAAATTAAATTCGGATGATTCGCCGAATTTTCTCATTTAAAAAAAAAAATTCTTAATGTTTTAAACCAAGTTCTTTAAAACATGCAGGCGTAAAGTCTAATGCAGTTGTAACCTCTAATGACTTCCTCATAAAATCCCACACCTTAGTGAGAAGATTCACCATGGCATGGCAAGTAAGTGCCTTCATCTGCTTCAGTTGTCCAGATCCCAGCAACACAAATATACTTTTATATCCTGCGTTATGAACCAGGTCTTTTAACACGGGGTAAGGCTGCCATTCCCTCATCCTTTGTAGCTGGGCTGTCAAAAAATAACCTCTAAAAATAAGGTACACCCAATCCTCCTAAACTAACAGGAGAATGTAGATATTTTATTTTCATTCTAACACGCTCTCTCCCCCAAATCAGATTATTTAATAATAAGTGAAAACGTGCTGTTATCAATCCAAACTGGTGCAGCCATGAATAGGTACAGAAATTGAGGGAGGACAATCATTTTTATAAATTCAATTCTGTCAGACATCGATAGTGGTCATTTAGACCAAATCGCAATCTTAGATTTTATTTTTTTAATAAGCGGGTGGATAATAAGTGGGACAAAACCATCTATAGAGGCAGAGACTCTCATCCCCAAATACTCAAAGGTTTTCTGTGGTCCCAATATCCTCACACTCCCTGTGTTAACCAGCATCATATCCTCTAGGGGCAGCAAGATAGTTTTATTCCAGTTAATATCCAACCCCGACATACTCCCACACTGTGAATAATGTTCGGTAGGGTATTCGGGGTGTCACCCAAACAAAATAAAATATTGTCAGCATATAAAGATACTTTTCCTACACTCCCATCTTCTCCAAAACCTCTTATTAAGACATCTTGCCTGATCTTTAATAAAGGTTCTAGAAAGAGGTTAAATAAAAGGGGATACACGGGACATCCCTGACGCATACTTCTTGAAAACAAGACAGGAGTCAACACACCATTGACACTAATTCGAGCCATCGGGTTTGTATATACCATTTGGGTCAAATTATTGACGTGGTGCCCAATTCCACAATACCTCATAGTTGTCCAGAGAAAACCCATTCCACCCTGTCAAAGGCCTTAGTGGCATCCAATGACAGGATGGAATGAAGGTCCCCCCTTTTACCTACATACTAGAATAGAGGCAGTTTATGTTATAGTGAGTACTCTTCCCCAGAATAAAACCACATTTATCTGGATGTATAATCGACTCTATAAGTTTTGTAAGTCTAATAGACAATACATTGGCAAAAAAAATTATATCTGTGTTGAGCAAAGATATAGCTCTGTATGCACCAACCTCCAGCAGATCTTTCCCTTTTTTTCCTATTAGCACGAAAATAGCCTCCATGGATCTTGGGAATTCTCCTTCCAAGACTGAGTCATGAATAACCTCTGCCAAACAGGGGAGCAACACATCCTGGTTCCTCCTATAAACCTCAAATGGTAACCCATCTGAGCCAGGAGAAGTGTTTCCTTGAATTGAATCCAAGGTCCTCTGTAAATCAATCACATAGATTGGTGCATCAAGAGCGGATCTCTGATCTCTGATCACCTTGGGAATTCAATATGGTCTACCTAATCTTCTATCTTCTGTTCAGTTTCCTTACTTTCAGCTCTATATAGAACAGCAAAATAACTATAAAAGACATCCGTAATTTCTTCCTGACTCTGAAGGATATTGCCTTGTAATGATCTTAAAGCAAGTATAGATGGGGCACTACCCTGGTTCCTAACAAAGGCAGATAATAGCTTACCTTACTTTTCCCTGACTCTCTGTAAGCATTATAGCCAGAGAAGAAAATCTTTTGTTGTGCTTTTTCATACATAAAATCACCATATTTTTGTTGTGCCCTTATCATATCCTCCCTCTTAACATCTGTCTGATTGACATAATATACTTGAGAGTGATGAGAGACCGACCTTGGTCTGCTCGCATGTCTATGATCAAGTAACACCATGTCAATGCGAGACATGGAGCCCCCAGATCTACTTCAACAAGAGAAAACCTTAGTACAGCCATTTCTATGCCTCTAAATGTCAACAAAACCCGTTTCTCTACAGAATTTCACCAATGGAGAAGTATATCTACAGGGATGACCTTCCCCCCTAGTAATACTGGATCTATACAATTCTATATCCATTACACAATTAAAATCACCAATAATAATGGTTGCACAACTCTCCCTTTGTTCCATAAATGTTATTAATTGACCCAGTATATACGGTGAGTATGGTGGAGGAATATATATAAATACAAGAATACATTTTGTGCCATTTAGTATACCATGAAGGAAGATATATCTCCCTTCCCCATCACTAGATATAGAAATACACTTAAAATCAACACTTCTATGTATCAATACAGAAACACCCCTTGAGTAACTAGTATAACCTGAATGATAGCAAGAGCTCATCCAGTTCTTATTGATACAATGAATGGTGTCCTTGGTCAGATGCGTTTCCATCAAGCCAACTATACCTGGTAGATGTTTATGAATCAAATTAAAAATGGCACATCTCTTAACCTTGTTCCTCATACCCTGTATATTCCACACTAATATCTTAACCAATATACTGGGTCAAAGAGAACCCCCGCCCATCCTCGTTGTCCCTGGGCTAATATAAACCTGGGAACTCAATTCCAGTACTACTTATTTCTGGTAGATGTAGATATAGTAGATGTAGATTTTACCGTATTTTTCACCCTATAAGATGCACTCCCCCCCCCAAATGGGGGGGAAAGTTAGTGCATCTTATGGGGTGAATATAGGGAAAAAGAAAATGTCTGGTGCTTTGCTTATTACAGTACTTTGCTGCCACTGCAGTGAAAGAGTCGGCCGCGCTAAGAGTCGGGTGCTGGAGGGAAAGGGCTGAGCCCGCTGCTGTGCAGGGAGGCAGGGACCTGGCGCAGCTACATGTGGTTGAATGCAGGGGCTGGTCGCCGAGATGGGTGTTCTGTAATAGGGGAAGGTCCGATTGTATGGTGGAGGAGGACGGTTTATGGGAGCTCTGGAGCAGGCAGACGAGGGGCAGAGCAGACTTCTCTGTCACACATCCCTGCTCCGCCTCTCAGTCTTCACACGTGCCTGCATCTGGCTACCTGTACTGGGAGAGCTGTGCCCTGCATGCTGTTCCCTGCCAGAAAGTGATCCATAAGTTACCTCTAATGACGCCAATCCTAATAAAGTGACCCCACACCTAATAAAGTGACCCCACTCCTAATAAAGTGACCCCACTCCTAATAAAGTGACCTCCCCAATAAAGTGACTAGAGATGAGCGAATTCATATTTTTTAATTTTCTCATGCCTCATTTGGTGGTAAAAGCAGAATTGCGTTATGGATTCTGTTACCTCGGACCATAACGCAATTCTATGACGGAATGAATTCATTTCACAAAACATTCCTTCATAAAGGATCCGTCCCTTTTCTGTTATGCAGGGGAGTCCAAATATTTTTTTCCCCATTTTCACCCTCTAAAACCTAGGTGCGTCTTTTGGGCAGGTGCATCTTATAGCGCAAAAAAATAAGGTAAATATTTGTCAATCTTGGATGGGCCTCCTTCTGGTGTACCCCCTAAGTGACATTTGGGAGAGGATAGTTCACCAGATTTTCTACTTTTAGGGCCATACTCTAACAGCTCTAACAGCCAACAACAACAAAAAAGAGGACTGTTAATGTCCAAGATTTCACAGATATTAAATCTTCGACCTTCTATGTGTGCAACACGCCAGACCTGCAGGGTATAGCGACAGTGAGGTCACGGTATGGGCAATCGAGGGTTACTCACTTTCTGGAGGACCCTGGGCAGGCATGTAGCAGTGAATGAGAGGCAGACACTACAGGTCCTTCTAAAAAAAATTAGCATATTTTGATAAAGTTCATTATTTTCTGTAATGTACTGATAAACATTAGACTTTCATATATTTTAGATTCATTACACACCAACTGAAGTAGTTCAAGCCTTTTATTGTTTTAATATTGATGATTTTGGCATACAGGTCATGAAAACCCAAATTTCCTATCTAAAAAAATTAGCATATTTCATCCGACCAATAAAAGAAAAGTGTTTTTAATACAAAAAAAGTCAACCTTTAAATAATTATGTTCAGTTATGCACTCAATACTTGGTCGGGAATCCTTTTGCAGAAATGATTGCTTCAATGCGGCGTGGCATGGAGGCAATCAGCCTGTGGCACTGCTGAGGTATTATGGAGGCCCAGGATGCTTCGATAGCGGCCTTAAGCTCATCCAGAGTGTTGGGTCTTGCGTCTCTCAACTTTCTCTTCCCAATATCCCACAGATTCTCTATGGGGTTCAGGTCAGGAGAGTTGGCAGGCCAATTGAGCACAGTAATACCATGGTCAGTAAACCATTTACCAGTGGTTTTGGCACTGTGAGCAGGTGCCAGGTCGTGCTGAAAAATGAAATCTTCATCTCCATAAAGCTTTTCAGCAGATGGAAGCATGAAGTGCTCCAAAATCTCCTGGTAGCTAGCTGCATTGACCCTGCCCTTGATAAAACACAGTGGACCAACACCAGCAGCTGACATGGCACCCCAGACCATCACTGACTGTGGGTACTTGACACTGGACTTCAGGCATTTTGGCATTTCCCTCTCCCCAGTCTTCCTCCAGACTCTGGCACCTTGATTTCCGAATGACATGCAACAGTCCAGTGCTACTTCTCTGTAGCCCAGGTCAGGCACTTCTGCCGCTGTTTCTGGTTCAAAAGTGGCTTGACCTGGGGAATGCGGCACCTGTAGCCCATTTCCTGCACACGCCTGTACACGGTGGCTCTGGATGTTTCTACTCCAGACTCAGTCCACTGCTTCCGCAGGTCCCCCAAGGTCTGGAATCGGTCCTTCTCCACAATCTTCCTCAGGGTCCGGTCACCTCTTCTCGTTGTGCAGCGTTTTCTGCCACACTTTTTCCTTCCCACAGACTTCCCACTGAGGTGCCTTGATACAGCACTCTGGGAACAGCCTATTCGTTCAGAGATTTCTTTCTGTGTCTTACCCTCTTGCTTGAGGGTGTCAATGATGGCCTTCTGGACAGCAGTCAGGTCGGCAGTCTTACCCATGATTGCGGTTTTGAGTAATGAACCAGGCTGGGAGTTTTTAAAAGCCTCAGGAATCTTTTGCAGGTGTTTAGAGTTAATTAGTTGATTCAGATGATTAGGTTAATAGCTCGTTTAGAGAACCTTTTCATGATATGCTAATTTTTTTAGATAGGAATTTTGGGTTTTCATGAGCTGTATGCCAAAATCATCAATATTAAAACAATAAAAGGCTTGAACTACTTCAGTTGGTGTGTAATGAATCTAAAATATATGAAAGTCTAATGTTTATCAGTACATTACAGAAAATAATGAACTTTATCACAATATGCTAATTTTTTTAGAAGGACCTGTAATTCCTCTGGGGCACACTCTGGGTGTAGAGACCTGGCCTGATGTTGGGTGAGGTGCCCTGGTTGTTGCAGGTGCTTAGAGTGCCTGAGGCAAGGTCCCTTTAAGGTTCATGACGCCAGTGCCTGTAACGGTGGCACACCGGTTTTCAGTAGCAATAAGTGAGGTACACGGATGATATGGTGAACCAAACGTTGCTTTACTTATAACAGTCCAACTTTGTACATCAAGATGGTAATACAGTCCTTTACAGTCCCAAATGCACAGCAGGTTTATATCACAGCAGGTTTCAATCTTGCAAGATACTTGGAGGGTATATAGTTAATGCTTGGCAGTGCTATGCTGCTCTATCCCCACAGCTATTCTAGCTGGCTGGATCCCAAGGCCCGGATGCCTATTCGCTGGCTTAAATCCTTGGTATGAATTCCTTCCTCCAGTATTGGCACTTGCTTAAGGTTACAATACCTTTGTTTCCTAGCTGTCTCTCTTTGCTTCAGGTGACAGGTGACTGCAGGTTGCTCCCAGGAGGTCCTCTCCTACTACTGGGGTATCTCACCTGAGCTATGCTTAGCCTCAGGAGCTTCAGGCTGACGAGGTAACTCCTCTAGTCCCCTGGAATACACTACTCACTCCCCTGTCTGGGCCTTCCTATATATATCTAGGGCTCTCTAGCTCCCTCTAACGTCTGGGAGGCTAAACTGCACCCTGACAGGCCTGACACCCAGTTAACACAGGGAAAATACACAAATGCAATAAAACACATTAACTTGTGTAGTGCCCACCTTGACCTAGCAGGACACCACATACCCCCACGCTATGACGTTGCCCGTCCTCGGCGCAACATGGAGGGTCCGCCCATCTGGAAGCGGCAACCTGAAAGACAGATGAGAACATGCATATACAGCAATCACCACATTGACAATATTACAGTTGACAAATAGGATCACTAAAAGGAGTGGTGACAAGGGGCGTCGTTCTCTTCTCTCAGGATAACATAAGGGAACAGGGGCGCTGACCTGGCACAGCGTATCCATAAACCAGGATAGTCCATATAAAACTTTAAGTGCAAATAGTCCTTGGAAAATGCAAAACAAATATAAGTCCTTGGAGGCTCAAACGATAACATGAGTCCGTACCCAGGCTTGCAAAGGGTTAAACAGGGGTTTCCCATGAGGGGCTACCTGGGCCCATAATGTAGTCTCCAAACCTCACGGGTGGACGCCCCCTGGTAGAACGGGTGGACCTCCTTACTGGCAGGGGTTCTTTCTGCCTGGATTCAGGAAGGTCAGAGGAGCCCACCGCCTCTGGAGCTTCTTCAGGAGCTCTCTGGGGTAAGGTGTCCTGAGGCTGAGGGCTAACAGGAACAGGAGCAGGAACCAGCAAATTCAGCCAGGGAGTGAGGGCCCAGTGGCGCGGCTCTTTATCATGGATCAAGTTCTCCACAGCCTGCATAGGGTCCATAGGTGGAGCCGGCAACTCTACTTCAGAAGGCTCAGGCTCCATATCCTCTGCCGCTGGTTCTCCTTCCATACAAGGCTTGAGGCGGTTCCTGTGGACGACTTGGGAACCTTTTCCGTCTCTGGAGACTTGATAGATGTGGGCTGCAGCATTGGGGATGGCAGTAATGATATAGGGAATCCTTTCCCATTTGCTGTCCAACTTGTTTTTTAACCACACCTTGTCTCCGAGGGCCAGAGGTTCCGCATGGGCAGCCTGATCATAGTCCTTTTGCTGCCTCTCCCGAACAATCTCCATTCGTCCCTGGACGATCTCCTTAGCATTGAGGAGACGCCTTTGATGCTCCACTACCCAATCAGTCCTGGGCAGTGGGTTGATCACATCCGGCACTTGTACCCCCAGGGAGTGATCCGCAGGCAATCTCCCTTGTCGGCCAAACATCAAATAGAACGGGGTGTAACCGGTGGAACAATGGATGGTGTTGTTGTAAGTGTACATAAGCTGCGGCAACAGAGTAGGCCAATCACCCCTCGTCTCAGGGGGTACATTTCAATGAGAGACTTATTCATTTTTTCACAGAGTCCGTTACCTTGCGGATGATAGGCGGTGGTCCGGACTTTCTGGCAGTTATGTAGTAGGCACATCTCATGGAACAGCTGCGACTCAAACGCAGACCCTTGGTCGGTGAAGATCCTTTCTGGGCAGCCGTAGGGCAGCAGGAAATGCTTCCAGAACGCCTCCACTGTAGTCTTGGCTGTCAGGTCTTTCACAGGCACTGCTATGACAAACTTGGTGAAGTGATCAATTATAGTCATGGCATACGTATACCCTGAGCGACTGGGCTCCAACTTTACGTGATCAATGGCAACAAGTTCTAAAGGAGTCTTACTTACAATAGGATGGAGAGGCGCCCTCTGGTCATGGCGTTCAGTCCGCCCCACAGCACAGGCAGTGCATTCTCGGCACCATTTCTCAATATCTTCTCTCATCCCAATCCAATCGAATCTTCTGCGAATGGTAGCCTCAGTCTTTTGCACACCGAAGTGTCCGGACTGGTTGTAATACATATCCAGCACCAGGCTGGCATCCCAACGTGGCAGGAGAATTTGGTACACTCTATCATAGGACACTGGATCCAGACTCCTTCTGAGCAACAGGCCTCTTTGAAGGAATAGTTGATGGCGATGTCTCCACAGTCTCGCTAGCTCTGGGTCTGCACTCTTCCTGCGGATCCTCTCAGGGATTTTCCCACTGGTAAGGAAGTCAAGCAGTTCACCGAGGACTCTACGTTCCATCTTTCTTGATCGTCTCTGAACTCAGGACCATCTGATGAGGAAGGATCAGCAGCAGGGGAATCTTCAGTACGGATATTATCCTGCTGGGTAAATTTATTGTAGAACGCTGGCATCTCCACCTCTTCCCAGGCATCTTTTGGTTCATCTGGGGCTTCTGTAGTGGGGAGTCGTGACAGAGCATCAGCTTTGTCGTTGGAGCGGCCTGCCCGGTATTTCACAGTAAAGTCATAGTTGGCAAGGCGGGAGGCCCATCTTTGCTCCAGTGCCCCTAATTTGGCTGTATTCAGATGCGCCAGGGGATTATTATCCGTGAAGGCAACAAACGGTGTGGCAGCGAGATAGTCCTTAAACTTTTCGGTCACAGCCCACACTAAGGCAAGAAACTCCAGCTTGAAAGAACTGTAATTCTGGTCGTTCTTCTCAGCTCCCTTCAGGGATCTGCTGGCGTAGGCAATTACCCTTTCTTTGTTATCTTGCACTTGAGCCAACACGGCCCCCAGGCCTCTTTTACTGGCATCTGTGTAGAGGTGGAATGGCTTCTGATAATCTGGGTAACCCAGAACAGGGGGTTCAGTCAACTTCTTCTTTAGGAGTTGGAAGGCAATTTCCCGTTCTTCATTCCATTCAACAGGAATAGGAGTCTTTTGGCTCTTCTTTGGATGCCCCCTCAAGAGTTCCTGAATGGGATCCGCAATTTGTGCGAAATGCGGGATGAAACGCCTGTAATACCCTGCAAAACTGAGAAAGCTTCTCACCTCTTTCACGGTTGTAGGAGTAGGCCAGTTACGGACAGCAGCAAGTTTATCAGGATCAGGCTGTACTCCTTCGGCACTGACAACGTGCCCGAGATATTTGACGGCTGGTTTCAGCAGGTGGCACTTGGATGGCTTGATTTTGAGGCCATATTTGGTAAGAACTTGAAACACCTCACCCAGGTGCTTTAGATGGTCCTCATACATCTTGGAATATATAATGACGTCATCCAGATATAATAGCACCGTCTCAAAATTCCTATGGCCTAAACAATGTTCCATCAGCCTCTGGAACGTTCCTGGAGCGTTACACAGTCCAAACGGCATATAATTGAGTTCAAACAGGCCCATAGGTGTAGTGAAAGCAGTCTTTTCTCGATCTTCTGGGGCCATGGGTACCTGCCAGTACCCACTGGTTAAGTCCAGGGTGGAGAAATAGGCTGATGACCCCAGGGCAGTCAAGGACTCTTCAATGCGTGGCAAGGGATATGCATCTTTGTGGGTGATTTGATTAATTTTCCTGTAATCCACGCAGAACCTTATGCTGCTATCTTTTTTCCGGACAAGTACTAGGGGCGCCGCCCAGGGACTATGACTGTCCCGGATTATATTAGAGTCTTTCATTTCTTGTATCATCTCTTTCACAGACTGATAGGTAGTAGGTGGTATGGGTCTGTGCCTCTCCTTAATAGGAGGGTGAGAGCCAGTGGGTATGGTGTGTTTGATTACACTGACCTCTACATAGTCCGTGGAGTGCTTGCTGAAAGCCTGGTGGTGCTCCTTCACCAGCTTCAGGACTCCCTCTATTTGCTCCTTTGGGGTGGATTCGTTCCCCACATGTAGTTCTTCCCACCAGGATGCCGTTGGGGTGCTGCTGCTCTGTGTGGTCTGGAACGCCTCCGCGGCAGGCAGACGGATCACATCCTGGAAAGACACCTGGAAAAGCTGAGCAACGGGGCAGTGTTTAAGGAGAGTAACGGGATGATCACCAAAGTTGATTAAACGGACAGGCACTTTACCTTGAGACACGGTCACCAGGCTCTTGGCTGTCCGTATGAAGGGATGATCTTCAATGGGAATAGGTTCCACTAGGGCTTGATAGTCCTGGCCCTGGATCCCTAATACAGCACGGCACCACAGGATGATCTGGGAATTTGGAGGCAGTATTACCGGCCGGTTATCCCGGATCTGGACAGTACAAATCTCTCCTTTCTTGTTGGCGAACCTTTGTTGAGCACACAGCACACTAATAGTCTTTTGAATAACTCTTCTGGAAGCAGGTGAGGCTGAAGATATGGTTTGATGCAATGCTTCAAGCACTTCGGAGTAACAATTTTTAAGAACATTAGTCCCTAAGATCACAGGGTGTCCTCCTTTATCTCCTGCTTGTACCACAATTATGCCTTGCTGTGGCAGTGTGGCTTCTCCCACCTGAAGGGTAGGTTCCCAATACCCATGCACTTTCACTGGCTTACCGTTGCTGGCAATGATATCTAGCCAGGACTCTGTGTCATGGTCTTACCTCCTTGCTGTTCCCTTCGTTTGACATGTGCTGGCGGCCATCTTGGTTTCTGGGTTTTCTTGTAGCCTCCCACCCTGCGGCTCCTCCTTCCCACTGGGAGGAGCTGGATGCCCAGCTCATATATATAGGAGGTCTGTGGCTTCAGTTCCTTGCTTGGTCCTCCTGTGTTCACATGCTTCCAAGACTGCTGCTGCTTCTGGTTCCTGATCCTGGCCTCGTCTGACTACCCCGTTGGTTCCTGATTCCGGCTTCGTCTGACTACCCCGTTGGTTCCTGATTCCGGCTTCGTCTGACTACCCCGTTGGTTCCTGTTCCTGGCTTCGTCTGACTACCCTTCTGGTTCCTGACCTCTGTCTCCGCAAGACCCTGCTTCGGTTTAGCCATCCGTTCGGACTTTGCTTACGGCTTGCTCTTCAATAAAACCTTCTTATTTTCCACTTATCTCTTGTTGTACGTCTGGTTCATGGTTCCATGACATTAGGACCAAGCCATGAATTCTGACGGTACAGGGCCACCCTCGCTACCTACGCTGGTTGCCAGACTTGATCAGCAGGATCACCTGTTGGGTCGGTTCGCTGTGGCGTTGCAAACCCTGCTTGAACGCACGGCTCATTTAGCTTCCGTTGCCGATGGGTCGGTTGTCGCTCCTGGGCCCGCTCCTACTGCCGCTCCGGTTGTTGCGCCAGAGTCTACCCTGACACCTGTTGCTGCGCCTGTGGTGTTTCAGGGTATGACCGGTTCTGCCCCCCTTCCACAGCGCTTTGGGGGAGAGCCAACTCAGTGCCGAGGTTTCCTTAACCAGGTGGGCATTTACTTCGAGTTGCTGCCACATGCCTTTCCTACTGAGAGATCAAGGGTGGGCTTCTTGATCTCGCTGCTCTCGGACAAGGCCTTGGCCTGGGCCAGCCCTTTATGGGAGAACAACAATCCGGTGGTTGCCGAGTTTTCCGGTTTTGTTGCTTCTCTTCGGAAGGTATTCGATGTGCCGGCTCGTGCTGCCTCTGCTGCGAAGCTCCTTATGTCCATCAGACAGGGTTTACGATCCGTAGCTGAATACGCCATTGAGTTTCGTACCCTGGCAGCAGAGGTGGGCTGGAATAATGAGGCTCTGGTCGCTGCTTTCTCTCATGGTCTCTCGGATGCCTTGAAGGATGAGGTTGCAGCTAAGGACCTACCAGTGGAGCTCGAGTCTCTTATTTCTTTCCTGATTTTGATTGACACCAGACTCAGGGAGAGACCTTCCTTTAAGGAGAGCCTGCGGAGGTCTCCTAACAGATTGGCGCCTACGTTTGCTGTCCCACCCGTGCCTCCCTCTCCTCCCACGCCTCCTGGGGATGACTTGTCTGGGGGTGAACCCATGCAGCGGGGGTTTGCTCGCCTGTCTGAGGGGGAGAGGGTACTCCGGAGACGCGAGGGCCGATGCATGTACTGTGGTCTCGGTGGGCATTTTCGGTTGGCATGTCCGAACCGTCCGGGAGAACGCTCGCACCTGAGGTCCTGTCGGGGGCAGATCTTGGGTGGAGTCTCCTCGTCCCCGGTTTCCCGTGTTGACAAACCACTGATCACGGTTGTCCTCTCCTGGGTCGGGGGCTCGGTGACGACCCAGGCGTTGGTGGACTCTGGTGCTGGTGGTTTGTTCATTGATAGAGTGTTCGTTGCCGCCAATTCCATTCCTCTGCAGCCTCGAGGTTCCCCACTGGCTCTTGAGGCGATAGACGGCAGACCCCTTCGGCCGCCACACGTGACTCATGAGACCCTTCCAGTGGGGATAGCCATTGGTGCCGTTCACAGAGAGTCGGTCTGTCTCCAGGTTATTTCGTCTCCACACTACTCGGTGGTCTTGGGGTACCCCTGGCTCCAGAAGCATAATCCGACTTTCGATTGGAGATCGGTCGAGATCCTCTCGTGGTCACCGCAGTGTGGGGCTAGTTGCATCCATGGGCCTGTCAAGTTGCTGTGTACTTCCTCGGACTCTCTGTTGCCTCCTGAATACGAAGAGTACCGGGATGTATTCGATAAGGTGCGCGCGGTTGCCCTACCTCCGCACCGCCCATACGATTGTGCCATAGAGTTACAATCCGGTGCCGTTCCTCCTCGTGGCAAAGTCTATCCACTGTCGGTAGCGGAGAATGAGGCCATGGAGGAGTACGTAAGGGAGGCGCTTTCACGCGGACACATTCGCAAATCCTCGTCCCCGGCAGGGGCTGGATTTTTCTTTGTGAAAAAGAAGGGCGGCGAGTTGAGGCCTTGCATCGATTACAGGGGTCTCAATCGCATCACGATCAAGAACGCTTACCCGATACCCTTGATTTCCGAGCTGTTCGATCGCCTCAAAGGGGCCACGGTCTTTACCAAACTCGACCTGAGGGCGGCATATAACCTGGTAAGGATCAAGGCGGGCGATGAGTGGAAGACCGCGTTTAACACCAGGACCGGTCATTATGAATCCTTGGTTATGCCCTTTGGGTTGTGCAATGCGCCCGCAGTCTTCCAGGAATTCATCAACGATGTTTTCCGTGACCTGTTGCAGCAGTGTGTGGTGGTCTATTTGGATGACATCTTGGTATATTCTGCATCCATGGAGGCCCACATTCTGGATGTCAGACGAGTGTTGCAACGCTTACGAGAGAACAAGCTGTTCGGTAAGCTTGAGAAATGCGAATTTCACCGATCCCAGGTAACCTTCTTAGGTTACATCATTTCCGCTGAGGGGTTCTCCATGGATCCTGAGAAGGTTTCGGCTGTCTTACAGTGGCCCCAGCCCAGTGGGCTTCGTGCCCTGCAGCGCTTTTTGGGCTTCGCCAATTATTATCGGAAGTTCATCAGGGACTTTTCCATGCTAGCCAAGCCTCTCACGGATCTGACCAGGAAGGGCAGTAATCCTCAGGTCTGGCCGCTCGAGGCCATCCGAGCTTTTGAGGCTCTAAAGTCCGCCTTTGTGTCGGCTCCGATTCTGTCGCATCCCAACCCTGGGTTGCCTTTTGTCCTCGAGGTGGACGCGTCTGAGACGGGAGTAGGCGCCCTCCTGTCTCAGCGTAGAACACCAGAGGGTCCTCTGCTTCCTTGTGGGTTTTACTCCCGGAAACTGTCTTCCGCGGAGTGCAACTATCAGATTGGTGACAGGGAGTTATTGGCCATCGTGCAGGCCCTTAAAGAATGGAGGCACTTGCTCGAGGGCTCGGTGGTTCCGGTTCTCATCCTGACGGACCACAAGAATCTGACCTACCTCTCTGAGGCCAAGAGATTGACACCACGTCAGGCCAGATGGGCTCTGTTCTTGTCATGTTTTAATTACGTGGTCTCCTACCTACCCGGCTCCAAGAACATCAGAGCGGATGCCTTATCACGGCAGTACTCCGAGCTGTCCGGGGAGGAGTCGATTCCGACTACGGTCATACCCCCGAATCAGATCCTGGCCGCTATTCGCACCAGCCTGACTTCTCCTCTGGGTGAGCAGATTTTGGCGGCTCAATCTGGTGCTCCCTCTGGGAGACCCAACGGCAGATGTTTTGTGCCTGAGGAGTTGCGCACTCGGTTGTTGCGAACCTACCATAACTCCAAGGCCGCGGGGCACCCTGGAAAGAATCAGCTGTCCTGGGCGGTTTCACGTCTGTTCTGGTGGCCTTCTCTACGTTCCGACATCGCCGCATATGTAGCGGCATGCTCCGTTTGTGCCTAGAGTAAGTCCCCTCGGCACCTTCCGTTGGGCCTTTTGCAACCCATAGCCACCGGGGAGCGTCCATGGTCACACCTGGGGATGGATTTCATTGTGGACCTCCCTGCATCCCGAGGCCATACGGTCATTCTCATGATTGTGGATCGGTTTTCCAAAATGTGCCACTGTGTTCCTCTCAAGAAGTTACCCTCTGCACAAGAGTTGGCCTTGATTTTTGCCAGGGAGGTCTTCCGGTTGCACGGTTTGCCCAAGGAGATTGTGTCGGATCGGGGGAGTCAGTTTGTGTCCAGGTTCTGGCGCGCCTTTTGCTCCCAGTTGGGGATTCATCTCTCTTTCTCCTCGGCCTACCACCCTCAGTCCAATGGGGCCGCAGAACGATCCAATCAGGCCTTGGAGCAATTCCTTCGTTGCTATGTCTCCGATCACCAAGACAATTGGGTTGACCTCCTGCCTTGGGCTGAGTTTGCCAGGAACACGGCGGTGGTATTCTCTCCCCAGGATATTCCGGCTGTGGAGGATCACCTTTCCATCCTACGTGCTTCTTGGGTACAGATCCAGAGGTCCCTTGAGGTCTCTGCGCAGCGCCAGAAACTCCAGGCTGATCGCAGACGAGCGCCCGCTCCTTCCTACCAGGTCGGAGACCGCGTATGGTTGTCCACCCGCAACCTCAACCTTCGAGTGCCCACTCCCAAGCTGGCGCCTCGCTTTGTTGGTCCCTTCCGAGTGCTTCGCAGGGTAAACCCGGTAGCCTATGCCCTTGCGCTTCCTCCTGGCATGCGGATCTCCAACGTGTTTCATGTCTCCCTGTTGAAGCCACTGGTGTGTAATCGTTTCACTTCCTCGATTCCTCGGCCTCGTCCGGTCCAAGTGGGCAATCGTGAGGAGTATGAGGTGAGCAATATCCTGGACTCACGCCTGGTCCGCGGCCGGGTGCAGTTTTTGGTCCATTGGCGTGGTTATGGTCCAGAGGAGCGTTCCTAGGTTCCCTCCGCAGATGTCCATGCTCCTGTTTTGCTCCGAGCCTTCCACGCACGCTTCCCTCAGAAACCGTTCCTTACTCCGCGGAGGAGGGGCCCTTGAGGGGGAGGTACTGTCATGGTCTTACCTCCTTGCTGTTCCCTTCGTTTGACATGTGCTGGCGGCCATCTTGGTTTCTGGGTTTTCTTGTAGCCTCCCACCCTGCGGCTCCTCCTTCCCACTGGGAGGAGCTGGATGCCCAGCTCATATATATAGGAGGTCTGTGGCTTCAGTTCCTTGCTTGGTCCTCCTGTGTTCACATGCTTCCAAGACTGCTGCTGCTTCTGGTTCCTGATCCTGGCCTCGTCTGACTACCCCGTTGGTTCCTGATTCCGGCTTCGTCTGACTACCCCGTTGGTTCCTGATTCCGGCTTCGTCTGACTACCCCGTTGGTTCCTGTTCCTGGCTTCGTCTGACTACCCTTCTGGTTCCTGACCTCTGTCTCCGCAAGACCCTGCTTCGGTTTAGCCATCCGTTCGGACTTTGCTTACGGCTTGCTCTTCAATAAAACCTTCTTATTTTCCACTTATCTCTTGTTGTACGTCTGGTTCATGGTTCCATGACACTCTGGTGGCTGGGTGAGGAGACTTGGATCCCAGAACTTATCAAAGGCAGGCCGTTGAATGGTGGTGACCTGTGACCCGGTGTCCAACAGGACTTCAAAGGGTATCCCGTTGATACATATATTAATTTTTGGACGGGATCCTACATACTTAGGCATCCAGCTTGGATCTTTTGGACCTACTGTTCTACCTCCCGAGGGGCGGTCCTCTGCCTCAGGGGTTGCCCGTTTAACTGCCAGCACATTGATTCAGTATGTCCATATTTCTTGCAGTGGTGACAGACAGGCTGTTTTCTACTTCTGGGCTGGTACTTCGGTCGCCCATCAGGCTCTTTTGGATATACGTCTCCATATGCAGGCGGGAGCCTTGGGGGGAAAAGGACCTTCATCTTCCAATAACAATGGCCTCTCCCACTCCTCTAGTTTCTTGCACACCTTCTCCAGACTTAGAGTAAGATAGTTCACTTGCTCCATTAGTGCTGCCACTACATCTGTGACTGGAGCCTGGGTGGCCTGACCGACTCCTGTAGACCACACATTAACAGACGTTGGCTGACAAGCCTGAGGTTCCGGGAGAGTCGCTGGCCCTGGAACAGGGCTCTGGCCTAATCTACTGATGGCCAATTCCTTAAAGTCCAGAAATGTACAGTGGGGGTGTTGAGCTGAGAACATGCGTAGCTGGCCCTTTAAGTGCTCAGTACCGATGCCCGCAATGAATTGCTCTCTAAGAGTCCGGTCCTGGTCCTCAGCTTCTTTAGGATCCACTTGGACTACAGCTCTCAGTGTCTCTTGCAGGGACAGAGCGAATTTGCGGAGCGACTCTCCAGGCTGCTGCTTTCTGCTGAAGAAACATATTTTAACTTCTGACACCGGTCTGGCCTCAAATGTGGTGCCCAAGCGATCAAAGATCTGTTCCAGGCTACTCTTCTCAGCATGGGGCCATGACATTACTTCCCTGCGGGCGGCCCCTTCTAACTGAGCTAGGAGGATCTCCATTTGTTGTTCAGCAGTTTCTGCTCCCTAAAGTCTTTTAACTTGTGGGCTTCCCCTGAATAACGTGGGAACCAGGGGGCCCCGAAATAGTACGGCATGGTTAACGGCATCAGGCTTGGCGGTGCCGCGGCGGCAGGGGCCCTAGAGTTGGCTGTGGGTACTTCAGCAGGCATGACTGGGGCTGCCTGTCCGATTTCCTCAGATGCGGACATGGCGTTGCTAGGTGGGTATGGCCCTTTAAATGTAGCAGAGTGGACAGGAGCGGCAATGGCAATAACTTTTTTTTTTTCCACAGAAAAGTCTTTGGTTACTAACGGGGGTCCCTCCGGTGCCCTAGCAGGGGTCGGGAGTTTCCGGTAAGGTAAACGGAGGAGCCGGCAAAAGTTTTAAAGTCTGTACTTACTCCGGTGGTGCTCGCTCCAGGTCTCGCGAGAGGCGCAGCTACGGGTGTTGAACGTCCTGCGTACCGCGTCAGCAGGTGGGCGCGGCCTCTTGTAGCTCCGGGACTTGAGTAGGCGGCACCTTTTCCTCCAGACAGGGCGGCGTTCTTCTTCCTTGTTGGCTGGGCGATGACTCCGCCTGACTCTTTTCGCGCCAAAGTCCTCTTTTTGGCGCCAAACAGTTCCACGAGGCGCGCTTGTAATACAATCAGGTTAAGTGGGCAATATGGCTGTCTATTCACTGACAGCAAGCGGTGACTTAAATCGGCAGCAAACAGTCCATACAATGCAATCTTCACACCGCAATTATCACAGTTCACTTTGGCCCAGCAATTTTCAATAAAGCAATTAGGGCTTGTCACTTTAAGGCAATTAACAGCACACAGTTTTTGTATCCGCAATGGCGCAGGAATGTTCGTATCCTGTTCGTGACGCCAATTTATGCAACACGCCAGACCTGCATGGTATAGCGACAGTGAGGTCACGGTATGGGCAATCGAGGGTTACTCACTTTCTGGAGGACCCTGGGCAGGCATGTAGCAGTGAATGAGAGGCAGACACTAATTCCTCTGGGGCACACTCTGGGTGTAGAGACCTGGCCTGATGTTGGGTGAGGTGCCCTGGTTGTTGCAGGTGTTTAGAGTGCCTGAGGCAAGGTCCCTTTAAGGTTCATGACGCCAATGCCTGTAACGGTGGCACACCGGTTTTCAGTAGCAATAAGTGAGGTACACGGATGATATGGTGAACCAAACGTTGCTTTACTTATAACAGTCCAACTTTGTACATCAAGATGGTAATACAGTCCTTTACAGTCCCAAATGCACAGCAGGTTTATATCACAGCAGGTTTCAATCTTGCAAGATACTTGTAGGGTATATAGTTAATGCTTGGCAGTGCTATGCTGCTCTATCCCCACAGCTATTCTAGCTGGCTGGATCCCAAGGCCCGGATGCCTATTCGCTGGCTTAAATCCTTGGTATGAATTCCTTCCTCCAGTATTGGCACTTGCTTAAGGTTACAATACCTTTGTTTCCTAGCCGAGTAGCCTCAGGAGCTTCAGGCTGACGAGGTAACTCCTCTAGTCCCCTGGAATACACTACTCACTCCCCTGTCTGGGCCTTCCTATATATATCTAGGGCTCTCTAGCTCCCTCTAACGTCTGGGAGGCTAAACTGCACCCTGACAGGCCTGACACCCAGTTAACACAGGGAAAATACACAAATGCAATAAAACACATTAACTTGTGTAGTGCCCACCTTGACCTAGCGGGACACTACATGTGCACCACTCCAGAAATACAAAACTGGAGAGGTTAAAAAAGCACCTCACATGAGGTTAGAAACACAGGCTGGGGGGGAGTATCTGTAAAGATGGTGACTCTTTTCCCACTTTATATCAGGCACTCCAAGCTTCCAGTGACCACTGCCCCTTCTAGCTTTCTCCAATCCTCTTTGCCTGCAGTTGTGTACCCCTCTCCACACCCCCTCTCCTCTTACTGAACCAACAGCACTAACGGCACAGTCTGAGCCGCTAAAACTACGAGCAAAGTCGGCACAGAAGCAAAGGGGAAGCAACAGTTCAAATGAGGGGGTGGAGAGGCCGCAGATCTCTTAGTCCTGGAGTGACATCGAGCGTGACATGCGCTTGCAGGCGAGTGGATGAGGTAGGCGGGGAGCGTGGCGCGCACCAGTTACGTCATGCCGCCAAGTTTGCCTGTTGGTTGCTGGTTCCACAATTTTTTTTATAAATTTGTCATGAAGCACATTATAAATCAACTATTTCCCGAACTGCGGGGAGAGTGTATCTTAGTGTACAGATGCAGCCAAAAATTACTGCCAAAATGATCTAGTCTGATCCATCAGGCAGAGGTGTGTGGAAATCCTGGCTGATCCACGCCTGATTAATCTGTATAAAGGTTAATCTCTCAATATTTATTGTTGAAAGGAGGGTTATCTTTGGGGTAACTATGCCCCCAACCACACTAAACACCAGCTCTGATGCCACACTACTAGCTGGGCAGGAAAGCTTGTCCAGGTCAAACTCAGCCAGTTGTGGTAACAAATCATGCTTGGCTACCCAGGAGTCCAGGGATTCTTGGATCTGGGGTGGCAGGGTGCAGTCCAAGTATGCCACAAGTTCTGCTACATATCCTGCTGCTGCTGTTGCTGGGTGAATTCTTTAGTAGGTGGGTGAAGAAAAGTGCTCATTACAAACTCAAAACTTAAGTTGCTGCTGATGGAGCAGGTGCTCACTGCCCCCCACCCCCCCCCCCCAACCCGCTCCAGCAATTATGGCAGTGGAGTGTAAGCACAGGGAGTCCCCCCAGTCAGACCTTTGTGAGAATGGCTGGTGACACACATAGGCAGCGACAAACCGACTACATAGGATGTCTCAATAGTAGTTGAGTTTTTTATCACTCTCAGCAGGTGTAAAAAAAGGCTCCAATTTTGGCCAGTAGTCATACCTCTGCCGAATGTTAATAATGCAGCTGTCACTATGCAATCAACTCAGCATTCATCTGGCCACTTGCACAAGGGAATTGGAGGGACTCCCTACCTCCATCTCCACAGCATACTGCCATGATCTGTCTGGGTTATCTGTCTGGTCTTCCTCATCACCCTCCAGCTACTCATGCTCCTTCCACTCCTCTCCTGTCGCTTGGGCAAATAAACCACCTATTTCTGTATACAATTCCTGGGTGTTAATGCCCTCCTCCTCCATCACTTCAGCCCCACAGGGCTCAGGTGGATGTGAAATGTAGGCACCGAGTCTCCTGTCCCCTGGCCAGCCAGATTTATCAGCATCTGCTCCAGGACATGAAGGACTGTAATTACATAATTTAGTCCTGACAAATAAAGTGGCGTCCTTAAAGAGCCTCAGCAAATGGCAGGTGTCACGCATGAGCTGCCACTGGCTAATTTTGAAGGAAGTTAGCGTTACAGTTGTCCGTCTGCATCATCAAGAAATCGTTCATGGCCTTCCTCTGCTCATAAAATCAATCCAACATGTGGAGGGTGGAGTTCCAACGTGTGGAAACTTGATATATGAGGCAATGTTGGGGAACACCATTCTGCCTTTGCAGCTCAAGGAGGGCGTGTTTTATAGGGTAAGAGTGGCTGAAGTGCATGCACAGTTTCCTGGCCATTTTCAAGATGTCTTGCAGTTGGGTGGTAGGCTTCAGGTACCCGTTTAAACCCAGATTAAAGATGTGCACCATGCAGGATGCATGGGTCAGCCCTACTTGGCTCAGCACTGACACAATGGTTACCGTTATCGGTGACCATGGTTCTGATCTTCGGTTGGCGACGAAACAGTAGGGATTAGATTTCTTGGTTGATGATGCCGAGCAGTTCCTCCCCGGTGTGACTCCGTTCACCCAGGTTGGCCTGTGTGACACTGGCTTGCTCTGCATAGGTGGTATGCTGGAGGACCACTCTAAAGTGTGCCTACAGTGAATGCTGAGGACAAGGTGGATGGTGAGGAGGCGGAGGAGGACATTGGCACTGCAATCACAGTAGGAGAATGTGGAGACGGCATTGCCTTCACCTGGCTAGGTTGCTGGTGTGCCTGGGCCGGAACCACATTTACCCAATGGGCTGTAAGGACATATCTCGACCTTGACTATAGTTATAGCTCGACATGTCGGCACTTCCTTGAACGGTACCAGACACTGACAGGCTTAAGGACAGACCCACCTTCTGCTGTATGTACTTGTGCAGAGTACAACTTGGGACCCTCCACTTTGGCTCGGCACAAGCAATCAGTTCTCTGAAATGTCAACCACATGGAACAGGAAGTACTTTAATACCAGCAACTTGGCCAGGAGCAGGTTCAGCTTCTGCACTGTTGGATGAGTGCACGCATACTGTTGTCTCTTTGCCTGTCTCAAATGCCTCGGTGATCGATTGCTGGTGAACCACCAGAAAGGTAGGCTCCTGAGTAGCAGGCGGTCAACCCCGGGCACTTTGGCTCTAGATCTCACACTGCATCCACCCTGCTGGCTCATCGGCACACTGCCATCCTGCTGCTGTCTCATGGGCCTGCTGCCACCCTCACCCCTTGATGATGATGATGATGATGATGAAGCCTCCTCTTCATCTGGCTCCCATTTTCAATCGGCTACATCATCATTCACTACCAGGGGTGTACATAGAAGTCACTGGGCCCCATAGCAAGAATCTAAATTTGGGCCCCCCTTCATAGAAACTCCCACCTTACGTTCCTGGCCAGCAGTGTACTGATATGTGAGATATGAGGTATAAATTACAGCTCTTACCTTACATATAAGTACTCTTCTGTATATACTATATATCTGTACACACTGCATCTATTATACCTTGTCTCTCACATCAGTACACTGCTGGGTATAATGCATACCTGTGTCCGCTGCATTATACTGTATGATATATATATACAGTACAGACCAAAAGTTTGGACACACGTTCTCATTCAGAGTTTTCTTTATTTTCATGACTATGAAAATTGTAGATTCACACTGAAGGCATCAAAACTATGAATTAACACATGTTGAATTATATACATAACAAAAAAGTGTGAAACAACTGAAAATATGTAATATTCTAGGTTCTTCAAAGTAGCCACCTTTTGCTTTGATTACTGCTTTCCACACTCTTGGAATTCTCTTGATGAGCTTCAAGAGGTAGTCACTTGAAATGGTCTTCCAACAGTCTTGAAGGAGTTCCCAGAGATGCTTAGCACTTGTTGGCCCTTTTGCCTTCACTCTGCGGTCCAGCTCACCCCAAACCATCTCGATTGGGTTCAGGTCCGGTGACTGTGGAGGCCAGGTCATCTGGCGCAGCACCCCATCACTCTCCTTCATGGTCAAATAGCCCTTACACAGCCTGGAGGTGTGTTTGGGGGTCATCGTCCTGTTGAAAAATAAATGATGGTCCAACTAAACGCAAACCGGATGGAATAGCATGCCGCTGCAAGATGCTGTGGTAGCCATGCTGGTTCAGTATGCCTTCAATTTTGAATAAATCCCCAACAGTGTCACCAGCAAAGCACCCCCACACCATCACACCTCCTCCTCCATGCTTCACGGTGGGAACCAGGCATGTAGAGTCCATCCGTTCACCTTTTCTGCGTCGCACAAAGACGCGGTGGTTGGAACCAAAGATCTCAAATTTGGACTCATCAGACCAAAGCACAGATTTCCACTGGTCTAATGTCCATTCCTTGTGTTCTTTAGGCCAAACAAGTCTCTTCTGCTTGTTGCCTGTCCTTAGCAGTGGTTTCCTAGCAGATATTCTACCATGAAGGCCTGATTCCCACAGTCTCCTCTTAACAGTTGTTCTAGAGATGTGTCTGCTGCTAGAACTCTGTGTGGCATTGACCTGGTCTCTAATCTGAGCTGCTGTTAACCTGCGATTTCTGAGGCTGGTGACTCGGATGAACTTATCCTCCGCAGCAGAGGTGACTCTTGGTCTTCCTTTCCTGGGGCGGTCCGCATGTGAGCCAGTTTCTTTGTAGCGCTTGATGGTTTTTGTGACTGCACTTGGGGACACTTTCAAAGTTTTCCCAATTTTTCGGACTGACTGACTGACTAAAGTAATGATTATCAGCTGTGTATCCACCTGACTTCTCCACAAGGCAACTGATGGTCCCAACCCCATTTATAAGGCAATAAATCCCACTTATTAAACCTGACAGGGCACACCTGTGAAGTGAAAACCATTTCAGGTAACTACCTCTTGAAGCTGATCAAGAGAATGCCAAGAGTGTGCAAAGCAGTAATCAAAGCAAAAGGTGGCTACTTTGAAGAACCTAGAACAGTGGAGGCGAACCTATGGCATGGGTGCCAGAGGCGGCACTCCGAGCGCTCTCTGTGGGCACCCGCCCCTGGAAAAAGTCTACAGTGTACCAATATGCCTTAGACTTCTCCTGGCATTCATCAGCGCAGGGCGGACTATGAACAGCACAGGCAGGGCACTGAATGTAGGCAGGCTATTATAGATAAGTGATAAAGTACATGGAATATATACTATAGGACTGTAGTATTCTGGTTAAATTGCAGTGTTGGCACTTTGCAATAAATAAGTGGGTTTTGGGTTGCAGTTTGGGCACTCGGTCTCTAAAAGGTTCGACATCACTGACCTAGAATATGACATTTTTAGTTATTTCACACTTTTTTGTTGTGTATATAATTCCACATGTGTTAATTCATAGTTTTGATGCATTCAGTGTGAATCTACAATTTTCATAGTCAAGAAAATAAATAAAACTCTTTGAATGAGAAGGTGTGTCCAAACTTTTGGTCTGTACTGTACAGGGAGTGCAGAATTATTAGGCAAATGAGTATTTTGACCACATCATCCTCTTTATGCATGTTGTCTTACTCCAAGCTGTATAGGCTCGAAAGCCTACTACCAATTAAGCATATTAGGTGATGTGCATCTCTGTAATGAGAAGGGGTGTGGTCTAATGACATCAACACCCTATATCAGGTGTGCATAATTATTAGGCAACTTCCTTTCCTTTGGCAAAATGGGTCAAAAGAAGGACTTGACAGGCTCAGAAAAGTCAAAAATAGTGAGATATCTTGCAGAGGGATGCAGCACTCTTAAAATTGCAAAGCTTCTGAAGCGTGATCATCGAACAATCAAGTGTTTCATTCAAAATAGTCAACAGGGTCGCAAGAAGCGTGTGGAAAAACCAAGGCGCAAAATAATTGCCCATGAACTGAGAAAAGTCAAGCGTGCAGCTGCCAAGATGCCACTTGCCACCAGTTTGGCCATATTTCAGAGCTGCAACATCACTGGAGTGCCCAAAAGCACAAGGTGTGCAATACTCAGAGACATGGCCAAGGTAAGAAAGGCTGAAAGACAACCACCACTGAACAAGACACACAAGCTGAAACGTCAAGACTGGGCCAAGAAATATCTCAAGACTGATTTTTCGAAGGTTTTATGGACTGATGAAATGAGAGTGAGTCTTGATGGGCCAGATGGATGGGCCCGTGGCTGGATTGGTAAAGGGCAGAGAGCTCCAGTCCGACTCAGACGCCAGCAAGGTGGAGGTGGAGTACTGGTTTGGGCTGGTATCAAAGATGAGCTTGTGGGGCCTTTTCGGGTTGAGGATGGAGTCAAGCTCAACTCCCAGTCCTACTGCCAGTTTCTGGAAGACACCTTCTTCAAGCAGTGGTACAGGAAGAAGTCTGCATCCTTCAAGAAAAACATGATTTTCATGCAGGACAATGCTCCATCACACGCGTCCAAGTACTCCACAGCGTGCCTGGCAAGAAAGGGTATAAAAGAAGAAAAACTAATGACATGGCCTCCTTGTTCACCTGATCTGAACCCCATTGAGAACCTGTGGTCCATCATCAAATGTGAGATTTACAAGGAGGGAAAACAGTACACCTCTCTGAACAGTGTCTGGGAGGCTATGGTTGCTGCTGCACGCAATGTTGATGGTGAACAGATCAAAACACTGACAGAATCCATGGATGGCAGGCTTTTGAGTGTCCTTGCAAAGGAAGGCGGCTATATTGGTCACTGATTTGTTTTTGTTTTGTTTTTGAATGTCAGAAATGTATATTTGTGAATGTTGAGATGTTATATTGGTTTCACTGGTAAAAATAAATAATTGAAATGGGTATATATTTGTTTTTTGTTAAGTTGCCTAATAATTATGCACAGTAATAGTCACCTGCACACACAGCTATCCCCCTAAAATAGCTAAAACTAAAAACAAACTAAAAACTACTTCCAAAAATATTCAGCTTTGATATTAATGAGTTTTTTGGGTTCACTGAGAACATGGTTGTTGTTCAATAATAAAATTAATCCTCAAAAATACAACTTGCCTAATAATTCTGCACTCCCTGTATATAGCAGTGTACTGATGTGAGAAGTACAAGGTATAACAGTGCAGTGTGTACAGATCTATACATGATCACAACCACTGGGTGGTGAGTGCTCCACAATTAGCTTATTGCTTTACCTGCAGAGAAGCTAGCCTCAAATATGAAAAATTTTGTGGCAGACCTAGCTAGATTTGGTGAGATCTATTGAGAATATTAAATGTGTCAAACACATATTAAAGTCAAACACATGAGAATAAAGGAACACTAAATCCAGAATCCAAATATCATGTGTGATACTGCCTGCTTAGCTTTATATCTAATCATATTATGTGTGATACTGCCTGCTGAGCTGTGTATCTAACCCTATCATATGTGATATTGTCTGCAGAGTCATGTATCTAAGCCTATTATGTGTGATACTGCCTGCAGAGTCATGTATCTAAGCCTATTATATGTGATACTGCCTGCTGAGTTGTGTATCTAATCATATCATGTGTAATACTGCCTGCTGAGCAGTGTATCTAATCCTATAATGTGCGATACTGTCTGCAGAGTCGTGTATCTAAGCCTATTGTGTGATACTGCCTGATGAGCTGTGTATCTAATCCTATCATGTGTGATGCTTTCTGCTGAGATGTGTATCTAATCCTATCGTGTGTGATACTGTCTGCAATGCTGCATATCTAAATCTATCATGTGTGATACTGTCTGGTTAACTGTGTATCTAATCCTATCATGTGTGATACTGTCTGGTAAGCTGTGTATCTAATCCTATCATGTGTGATACATTTAGCTAAGATGTGTATCTAATCCTGTCGTGTGTGATAATTTCTGCTGTGCTGTGTATCTAATCCTATCATGTGTGATACAGCCTGCTGAGCTAGGAATCTAATCCTATTCTGTGTGATACTGTCTGCTAAAATGCATATCTAATCCCATTATGTGTGATACTGTCTGCTGAAGTGTGTATCTAATCCTGCCATGTGTGATACTTTCTGCTGAGCTGTGTATCTAATACTATGATGTGTGATACTGCCTGCTGTGCTGTGTATCTAATCCTATTACAGTGGCTCATTTTACATTCCCAGGTTTTTCTGTCTCTATCATTCTTGCAATTCCCTCTAGAGAGGAAGGTTTTAGGTTAAGGAACAGATATGAGCAGGAGGTCAATGGAGGGAGAAAAAAGAAGTTCCTTGCTGGGTGCAGGGGTTTTCGGCAGTGCAGGAAAATAGGGGTAATAGTTGTGGAAAGCAGAAACATTGTTTGCAGTGTATATTCCATTAATTACAATTCTGGTATAATTTGATTTTGTGCACATAGGAAGTTTGCTTTTTGGATGAAGACCAATGTCTCAGAAGAACTAAAGCCTTACATTTACACTTCTAGGTGTGAACAATAGAGGAGGGGCTGTATTTAAGTTAATCAGAGACTAATCAAAGAACAGCTGGATATAATGGTGAATAGTCAGAGCAAACAAACAGCTAATAAAAAGACAGGGCATGGAGACTGGAACCTTGACATAAGGAGTAAATATGAGGCCTGGACACTTAGATAATGGGAAATTTGTTAGAAGCTATAATGCTAAATGCTAACATACCAGGGCTAAACACAGCCAATGTTGAGTCAAAGCCAGAATTCTAAATCCTTCCTTTACTGTATATTTCTAATTCCTTTCCAATCCATTTCTGTAGGCAGGTCTGCTTCAAATCCTCATCCGAAAAACTTTGTGTATTTAGCCTTAGTGCATTCACATGACCATATTTTTGGTCTGCATCTGATCCACATTTTTTGAGGCAAAAAAGATGTTGACAACACAATGTACTGCATGCATCTGAATGTCTGTTCCGTGGCCCCCCCAAGAATATAGAACCTGTCCTATTCTTGTATGTTTTGCAGGGGGAATTCTCCATTGGCAATACAGGGTGGTCAATAGCACGCAATATGAGGAGGGAGGTCGAAAGAGGATTATATACTGGCACTATTGGTGGAAATGGTGGAACACTGGAGCCAATAATTATATATATATATATATATATATATATATATATATATATATATATACATACACACATACATATATATATATATATATATATATATATATATATATATATATATATATATATAGACACTTCAGGGGGAATTATAATACAGGGCACAGTATAGGGGAGTTATAACTGCAGAGGGCATTAGAACTACATGGGGACCTGTAGGGGCGGCATTATAAATACTGAGGGCACTAAGGTGATATTATTACGTCCCTGACCACTCCTAACTTCTGCTCCCACACTACTCTCATCGTCACTACTTGCACGCCTACAGGATGCAGCGGACCTCTCGTCTAAATCTGTGCTGGGCAGTAGCTGCTGTTATCAGTAATATCTTCCTCGCTGAAAAGCGGAGCAGAGCCAGTGGCATACATCAGTTGCCTGGCAGAAGGAGCAGAAAAGGAAAGAGGTCGGGTGAGGGCACAGAGCTTGTTCCTGGGGAGGAACCCACAAACTGGCTGGCTGGCAGTTGGGAGGTCGGTTGAGATGATGTTGAAGACTGAGTAAACCATACCAGAACAGCAGGATTGGTCGTCAAAACATGACCACTGGATGACACTGGCAGCTCTAGCCTGTTGCTGAGGGTCCTGACACCCCACCCCTTCTTCTGCTGCTACTTCTGCCACTGCCCATTCCTTTGGAGGGCCCTGGCACCTCTTGTTGGACATATTGTATAGTAATAGTAACTGTATAGGTAAAATAAGTTATTCAATGTCAATATGGACACCCCATTTGCAGTTATATTAAATAGGTTATTCACCCTAATATGAGACTCAAGGCATAATAGAATTGCTTATCTATGAAATCAGGTGGACACCATATTAACAGTTATGTTACACTGTTTATTCACTTCAATTTGGACACCGCTATAACGGTTATATTACACAGGTTATTCACCCCAATATGAGAATAAAGGCCTAATGGAGTTGCTTATCTATGAAATCAGGTGGACACCACACTAACAGTTATATTTCACAGTTTATTCTCCACAATATGAGAATCAAAGCCTAATGGAAAATAAGGTGGACACCACTATATCAGTGCGTACACAATGTTGTCCAGTACAACGCAGTCCAGTGCAATGAGGAATGCTCAGAACTGTATATCGGCGAAACAAAACAACAACTACATCAGCGTATGGCTCAGCCTAGAAAAGCCAAAACCTCTGGTCAAGATTCAGCCGTGTACTTACATCTAAAAGGAACAGGTCACACCTTTGAAGACAGACAAGTACGTGTTTTGGATAAGGAGGCCGATTGGTACAAACGAGGCGTGAAGGAGGCCATCTACGTAAAAATAGAGAAGCCAAGCTTGAATAGAGGTGTGGGGGGGTTAGACATCTATTGTCTGCCACGTATAATGCTGTCTTGACACCTTTTTCTGGGAAGTCTTTATCACCTACTGACTCCAATTAGGATAATGGAATCAACACCTTTGACCCAATGCTGGGTCTAATTACCAGATGTGGATTCAGTTACATATTTATTCCCAGAATTTTTTGTACAATCACTCAGAATTGAGAAAGCTCGTTGGAAGAACGAGTGAAAGGTTTTCAAGAAATCTACAGTACGTCCAGTTGCCTTGATTTATTCTTTACAGATATATACCATGACCTGGATAAATGAGAACCTTCACAGACACTTCTCTTACAGAGCATAACCCCCTATCATAGTTACCGGCCTACGTATAAAAAGATCTGACTGTATACCGTAATCTTCCCTAAGCCATCTTCCCAAAGCCCATATTTGTTAAACTGTCTTACTACTGCAAACTACCCATTCCCCTAATTACAGAAGTCATCTTCCTCTATGTCTGCTATAGTTCAATTTAACAGGTGCCCAATATTGTACAAAATATTCCATGTATAGCCTAACTACTACTTTAGATACAGTATGTAATTCTCATGAGCATCTATACCTAATCTAATACATAGTTATATAGTTACATACTTAATACGGTTGAAAAAATACATAAGTCCATCAAGTTCAACCAAGGGATAGGTGGGGATGCGAATCCCAGAAGGAATTGAGACTCAGATTTCTACACATTTTCTAAATTACTATTGATCCCCACTGCCCCCAAGCAGAATATTTTTGTCGCATCTAATTGATAGCTAAAGACATGCAATTTTTATGGATTTTCTTCCTCTGCTACTATTTTTATCAGTATTTTTATTATATTGTTCTTATCATATTGTTTTTTTCTATAATATATTTGTTATACATTTACTGGATATATATTCATTCATTGTATTTTATAATTATAAATGTCACAGACACCTTATTTGTCCACTATATTGCTACATATTGTTCTTATATATGTCACATCTACCACATCTGGATCCCATCCCTCCTTTTGAAAGTCCAGTACAAATGTTACCAAACACCAGAGATAACGTCTATGACCACTCCCCCAATCACTAATTGGATCCAATCAGGTCCATATATCTAGACTAGGGCTGCACGATATGGGAATTTTGTGCGATTGCGATTAGGGCCCTAAAAATTGCGATAACGATATGCGATGCAATATTTTAAAGGAATTATGCTAGAGGTCTATTTGCTTGGATTTTCCCATATGAGCCGCTGACGCGGCTGGGTATGACATAGTTATGGGGGATCTGTGGATGACGCTGAGTTGTGGGGGATCTGTGGAGGGTGATGTTATACGGGGGATCTGTGGAGGACGATGTTATACGGGGGATCTGTGGAGGACGCTGTTATACGGGGGATCTGTGGAGGACGCTGTTATACGGGGGATCTGTGGAGGACGCTGTTATACGGGGGATCTGTGGAGGACGCTGTTATACGGGGGATCTGTGGAGGACGCTGTTATACGGGGGATCTGTGGAGGACGCTGTTATACGGGGGATCTGTGGAGGACGCTGTTATACGGGGGATCTGTGGAGGACGCTGTTATACGGGGGATCTGTGGAGGACGCTGTTATACGGGGGATCTGTGGAGGACGCTGTTATACGGGGGATCTGTGGAGGACGCTGTTATACGGGGGATCTGTGGAGGACGCTGTTATACGGGGGATCTGTGGAGGACGCTGTTATACGGGGGATCTGTGGAGGACGCTGTTATACGGGGGATCTGTGGAGGACGCTGTTATACGGGGGATCTGTGGAGGACGCTGTTATACGGGGGATCTGTGGAGGACGCTGTTATACGGGGGATCTGTGGAGGACGCTGTTATACGGGGGATCTGTGGAGGACGCTGTTATACGGGGGATCTGTGGAGGACGCTGTTATACGGGGGATCTGTGGAGGACGCTGTTATACGGGGGATCTGTGGAGGACGCTGTTATACGGGGGATCTGTGGAGGACGCTGTTATACGGGGGATCTGTGGAGGACGCTGTTATACGGGGGATCTGTGGAGGACGCTGTTATACGGGGGATCTGTGGAGGACGCTGTTATACGGGGGATCTGTGGAGGACGCTGTTATACGGGGGATCTGTGGAGGACGCTGTTATACGGGGGATCTGTGGAGGACGCTGTTATACGGGGGATCTGTGGAGGACGCTGTTATACGGGGGATCTGTGGAGGACGCTGTTATACGGGGGATCTGTGGAGGACGCTGTTATACGGGGGATCTGTGGAGGACGCTGTTATACGGGGGATCTGTGGAGGACGCTGTTATATGGGGGATCTGTGGAGGACACTTATGGGGGACCTGTGGAGGACACTTATGGGGGACCTGTGGATGGCACTGTTATAGGGGATGTGTGGAGGACACATAGGGCCATGAGGGGGGGCCAGCTTAAGACATATAGCATCTTATGCTGGTCCTCCTCATGTGTCCTAAACTGCACACATAACTGCCTTTTGCATGTAAAGTGTTTTACTAGTGTGGGTGTGGGTGAAACAATCTCTCTCCTAACAGGTCCGGCCTCTGTACTTACTATGAATGCAATGCACTGCAGCGAGCGGCTGCGAGGTGGCCGGCCGGCGCGTGACTGACGTCACTTAGTAACGCTCCTGCTTCCTGAAGTGGGAGGAGCGTTACTAAGTGACGTCAGTCACGCGCCGGCCGGCCACCTCGCTGCAGTGCATTGCATTCATAGTGAGTACAGAGGCCGGACCTGTTAGGAGAGAGATTGTTTCACCCACACCCACACTAGTAAAACACTTTACATGCAAAAGGCAGTTATGTGCGCGGGGCCCCTTTATATATAATCGCTGCATTTTCGGGTCGGCCAAATCGCCATATCGCATTTGGTGATTATCGCGATTCGATTATTTTTGCGATTTATCGTGCAGTCCTAATCTAGACCAAAGGAAAAGAGGCTACTCATTCCCACTGAAGGAGCAGTGTGCTCCGAAACGCATATGGGGTATTGAGTTAGCCATACTCAAACCAGCTAGCTATAACAAAAGGATCCTAAAGTTTGTAAAGAAGCTCTGGAGCAAACTTCTTTTTTGAAAGCTGCGTTTTCCCGCCATCAGCCTCCACGTGTAACGCCGATGAAAAATCAAGAGGGAGAGCTAGCGAGCGGAAGTGACAAAAAGCAGCAGTAACAAACAGCCAGAGCGAACAGCCCCGTGGGCGGGAACATCACACGTGGACACCGTCCTCTCTTCAGGAGCCGCTCACCAGCCTACCATTGGCCACCAGGAGGGTAACGTACCTGCTAACATAACAGTATTATATATTACAATTCACCACTACTGGACTATGAATATGAGAATTATTTAATCATAACTGGAGGTGACCATACCCTACAAAGAAGGTACTTATCTCCTATCTAACTCCAGGATACCTCACTTATCTTGGGGTTAAGAGGGCAATTTTAATCCAGATTGAACGCCACCATACTCCCCAAAGGAGGTACCCACCCCTTACCCAACTCCTGCATACCACATTTATTTCCCGGATATTATATTATTGGACTGGACATCTAGACCTACCTTCAGTAGGTTCAAAAGACTTATTTATATCTATACAAGATCATCCAAGGCTTATATTTGTCATATTGGTGTATTCTTTTATATTTTATACAATTTTTATAATTTCAATCAAAGCTTTCAGCATTATATTTGAATCTTTTAATATTGAAATATCCTATTTTTAATACTGTAAACTGTTGTTATTTGGCTCATGAAGCTATCCCATAATAAATATCCTTTTCCATGCACTACCTATGATTAGAGTGCCATCCCTCTACCTTAATTCATAAAAATAATTAACCATAACAAAATTAAATGTATAAAATTTGTCATAAATTCTAAAAATCATGACCTGGTGAATTGTAGACAACCTAATTGATACAATTCACATCTGAGGCCGACTATTTCCTCAGAAAATAAGTTCTTTTTGACGTGAGATGATGTTAATGATAAACATATAGTCCTATATTATACAATAATACACAGGTTTATTGGTTACAAGGTTATAAACATATATACAGTTGCAAGAAAAAGTATGTGAACCCTTTGGAATGATATGGATTTCTGCACAAATTGGTCATAAAATGTGATCTGATCTTCATCTAAGTCACAACAATAGACAATCACAGTCTGCTTAAACTAATAACACACAAAGAATTAAATGTTACCATGTTTTTATTGAACACACTATGTAAACATTCACAGTGTAGGTGGAAAAAGTATGTGAACCCTTGGATTTAATAACTGGTTGAACCTCCTTTGACAGCAATAACTTCAACCAAACGTTTCCTGTAGTTGTAGATCAGACGGTCAGGAGTAATTCTTGACCATTCCTCTTTACAGAACTGTTTCAGTTCAGCAATATTCTTGGGATGTCTGGTGTGAATCGCTTTCTTGAGGTCATGCCACAGCATCTTAATTGGGTTGAGGTCAGGACTCTGACTGGGCCACTCCAGAAGGCGTATTTTCTTCTGTTTAAGCCATTCTGTTGTTGATTTACTTCTATGCTTTGGGTCGTTGTCCTGTGGCAACACCCATCTTCTGTTGAGCTTCAGCTGGTGGACCAATGGCCTTAAGCTCTCATGCAAAATGTCTTAATATACTTGTGAACTCATTTTTCCTTCGATGATGGCAATCCGTCCAGGCCCTGACGCAGCAAAGCAGCCCCAAACCATGATGCCCCCACCACCATACTTCACAGTTGGGATGAGGTTTTGATGTTGGTGTGCTGTGCCTCTTTTTCTCCACACATAGTGTTGTGTGTTTCTTCCAAACAACTCAACTTTGGTTTCATCTGTCCACAGAATATTTTCCCAGTACTGCTGTGAAACTTCCAGGTGCTTTTGTGCAAACTGTAAACGTGCAGCAATGTTTTTTTGGACAGCAGTGGCTTCCTCTTTGGTATCCTCCCATGCAATCCATTCTTGTTTAGTGTTTTACGTATCGTAGATTTGCTAACAGGGATGTTAGCATATGCCAGAGACTTTTGTAAGTCTTTAGCTGACACGCTAGGATTCTTTTTCACCTCATTGAGCAGTCTGCGCTGTGCTCTTGCAGTCATCTTTACAGGACGGCCACTCCTAGGAAGAGTAGCAGCAGTGCTGAACTTTCTCCATTTATAGACAATTTGTCTTACTGTGGACTGATGAACAGCAAGGCTTTTGGTGATACTTTTATAACCCTTTCCAGCTTTATGTAAGTCAACAATTCTTAATGGTAGGTTTTCTGAGAGCTCTTTTGTGCGAGGCATAATTCATATCAGGCAATGCTTCTTGTGAAAAGCAAACCCAGAACTGGTGTGTGTTTTTTTATAGGGCAGGGCAGCTGTAACCAACACTTCTAATCTTATCTCATTGATTGGACTCTAGTTGGCTGACACCTCACTCGAATTAGCTCTTGGACTAATGACATCTTGGAGATGTCATTAGTCTAGGGGTTCGCATACTTTTTCCACCTGCAAAGTGAATGTTTACATGGTGTGTTCAATAAAACATGGTAACATTTAATTATTTGTGTGTTATTAGTTTAAGCAGACTGTGATTGTCTATTGTGACTTACAGTAGATGAAGATCATAACAAATTTTTGACCAATTTGTGCAGAAATCCATATCATTCCAAAGGGTTCACATACTTTTTCTTGCAACTGTATAAGTAAATAAATACAATGATACATGCAAATGAATATATATAGCGTTAATATAAAGCATTACAAGCTTAACAATACATGTGAGTGGAAATAACTCACATATAACCAAGCTATTATTAGGTTAGGATATCAAAGTAGGAACATAAGTTATATATATATTACTTCTATTCAGAGGAAACCTCATGATATCAAGATGGGCATGTCTAATCCTAGACATCAATATAGAATGCTAAATACATTCCACCCCCCTCTAACCAACTACACATCACATGACTTCAAGATGGGCAAATCCATCCAAGGATATAACTTAGAAAGGATAACTGTATCCTTCCACACCATCCTGGACTATTTTCACACATATGACTTTGGTAAGACTATTAAGACAAATAACAGGGACCTAGGATCTTTGCTAGACCGTATCTTAAATAGAAAGGACATGAAACAAGTCTTTCCTGTGCAACATCCCGAAGAATGTTCTATCAATATATATATTATATATATATATATATATATATATATATATATATATATAAGCAATTATTTAATGCTTTGCTAGATTATGAGTCTTGATTCTTCTGCAGGTAGAATGAAGCCTCACAATATCCTAAGACTACATATCAATATGGAGATGATCAATTAATGTATTTATTTATTCGCCAATCTACATGGTATAATTTCACCCACACTATCAAATTAGTCTTAATAAAATGAAATATCATCTTCTGTGTCTCTTACCAAGTCCTAGTAGGAATCTCACTTCTGCTCCTAGGAAAGCTGGGTGGTCCATCATAGCACATCTCACCATGGCTTTCATCTTGATAGATTTTTTTTTTTTCTCTCCCTTTGTGTGGTTTATGACCACAAACTTATCAGTTAGACACACCTTCCTAGTTTGGAACTTTCTAAACAATGTCGGATGGGTGTGACCATTGATTAAAAATGTGACATCATAACCTTACCCAGAATGCACTTTTGCTACTGTTGTAATGTCACTTACTCATACCTAAATTGCACTGCTGTGCAAGCTATTTGCATCATAGTATAAAAGGGTTAACTTATGTAAGTCTGAATAAAATGTTTATTAATTCTGACACTTGTAGCAATTAGAGACAGACCTCTAGGCGCCTCTCTGAATGTTTCTTACACTGTTGATTTATGTATCATAATGATATGAATGGCCTTGTTTTCTCACAGAGATATCAATAACTCCTGTCATACCAAAGATGTCATTAATTGTTACAAAATACATATCTTTACATATACTCTTTTAGAGATGAATATTCTCCTAATGAGAAATATATATAATATATTGGATACATGTTTTCTTCATAACATATATATATATATATATATATATATTACTTTATATTATATTGTTATATATGTCCTACTGATTGTCTTATGATAAGGACTAATGCTCATTAAATGAATACATGAATATTATATATTTTGCTTCATTAATGCCTAATTGTATAGGTAATTATTACCAGCTGCATAGAGCTTATCGTTATCTCCCATCATAAATTTATAAGTAGACAAGGAGGATTCTTCTCAGACTGGTACATCCATGAGAAGAATAACACTAGAAAGTAGAAACCTTTGTATGACCTTACTTTGGCCTACTCAAGACATACTAAATTGTAACTATAGTCGAGCATGGCTCTTAAAGGCAATGAACATTCATCTTGACTAGAATAAATTGGATATCAATGCATTTGCAACATCCCGAAGTATGTTACTAAACTCTCTTTCCCTGCTACAACAGGTTAAGTGTAATTTTATTGTCCGTCTATATAAGTATATTGTCATTAATGTCATTTAATGTATTTCTAGGCCTGATATATTATGCTGTAATTTCCCTGTGCACCAGCAGGTGGCAGCAATGTGTGATCAGGTCCATAGCCAGTTTAGTATTGCTAGACTGGAATGGTTCATTCCAATTTTGGCTCCCCCTCCTCTGTGAGCAGAAGTGGGCTAGTCCCATGTCCTGTCTCATGGGGAGGAGAAGGAAGTTAAGTTAGTGTACCAGCTACCCCTGCCGGGGGAAGACTGTGTTAGTAGGAGCTCCCAGAAAATAGGGATCCCAAGTCAGGATCTTGCCTCGGCTGAGGCCAAAGATCACTCTTCCCAGCCTGAGCCATCAGCCTCAGCTGGTTGACAAGAAAAGCAGCAATCTCCAGCCTCCAAGAAGAAGCATCCCATGTGAGCCAAGCTGTGAGTACATATCCAGAGTCCAGGAGAAGCCAAATTCCTCCTCAGCTAGTCAGGCCCAATACAAGCAGAAGACAAACAGAGCAGAAGATAAATACCTGCCAGATTCTCCAGGCACATAGTATAGAAGCAGAAGAGATATTGATCCCTGCCATACATTGCCTATACCTGCTGGGACCCAAGACTATTGCTGTAACTTGTACGGATTTCTGCTGCTATTAAGTAAAGACGAGTTGGATTACAATACCAGTCTGGATCTCATTTACTGCTACCAAAGTTCCTCAGTTACTCCTATTAACATAACTCAATTTATTGCAAGTGAGCCAGGATCCAGGAGTCCAGCCGTACCAAGGTAGGAGACACCGTTGACACTACCATACCTACTACACAGACATTATCCCCCTCTGGCATTCCTCACTTGGTACGTAAGTTATAACATCTTCACGGGCCCTGCTACAGTACATGCGCAAGCTGCAATTGGTGTCACGAACCAACCATAAACTTATATACACATATCCTGACCCACTGCATCATTGGTCATCGTACCAGTGCCCTGCTCATTGCACATTTACCTATGAAAAGGCACAACAGCGTACTTTCTATGAACTGGTGCCTAGAACTGAACTGAATATTCCAGATGAGGCCGCACCAATGCTTTGTAAAGTGGTAGTATTACCTGTGAAGGACCTAGATCCTTTTTTGAATATGGGCACCACGTTTGCCTTGCGCCAATCACTTGGCACTGTACTTGTACCTAGAGAATCTTTAAAAGTTATGAACAGGGGCACAGTAATGACAGAACTGATCTCTTTAAGCACTCTTGGGTGTAATCCATCTAGACCCGGAGCCTTGTTCACATTTACCCTATATAATTTGTCTTGGACCATATCTATAGTTAGCCAATTGAGTATATTACTGGATGTACTAACAGCCCCAGCACCACAGATATCAGCTCCTTTCTCTTCTTTTGTATATACAGAGCTAAAAAAAACATTTAGTAACTCTGCCTTTTCCTTACCGCCCCCCCCCCCCCTTACCATTATTTTGTGGACCTACCTGCTCAGACCTATTTTTTTTTAGCATTTATATATTTGAAAACATTTTTGGGGATTTGTTTTGCTCTCTTTTGCTACCTGCTGTTCGTTTTGTATTTTTGCTAATTATATCTTTTTACAGAGTTTATTAAGCCCTTTGTAATCTTCAAACGCTCCAGCTTACCCCTCAGATTTGTATTTTTTTAATGCCCTTTTTTGCCTTTTATTGCCCTTTTTACAGTAGCTGTAAGCCATGGGGGGTTTAATTTTAGCCGTTTATACTTGTTACCTAAGGGAATAATTTTTTTAGTGCAATTACTCAATGTGGATTGTGGGGTTTCCCTCTGGTGGACAGGATTAGCGGACGCAGTATAGAGGCAACAAGTTCTTTGGATCAAACAGTTCAGTGTTTTATTCACACTTTAGGCAAGTGACAACCAACTGAAAACCAAAACAAAGAAAGCTCAAGGAGGATGTTCTGAAAGGCATCTGTCAGAGCTTCTCAGATGTCTGGTTGTGACAGTCACCTTGCGGTGTTGGTGGTAAATCACACCATGCCGCAATTCTGCCTCAAAGAGTCCTTGAGCATGGCAGCACCAACCTGTTTTCACGTCAAACAGGTAGCAAGCATGCATCCAGACACAAGGCTCCCAGATCCCAACACAGAGACACGGCTTCTGAGCCCAGTTGCCTATTTAAAGACAGCCAGGTGCTGCCAAAACCCAGATCGGCACTTAAAATACGGTCTGGTATTTGACCTCACCTGGCTGTAAATCAGCCCAGCAGCACATGCTGGGAGGAAAATACCTGTTTACCCAGACCAACCCTCTCACTGTGTCACATGATTTAAAGCTCTCCCATTTATCCTCAGTATTATGTGACAGTAGCTGGGCCCAGTCTATGCCCTAAAATATTGCCCTCAACCCAGGGAAATTAGCCTTTTTGAAATGTAGTGTCTTTGCTCTGCCTCACAGATTTTGCTTCTTATAGTGTTGGGGGAAATTTAATTATACTGTGGTCACTATTACCTAGTGTTTCTCCAACCGTAACATTTCCAACAAGCTCTGCATCATTAGAGATTACCAGATCCAACAGAGCATTGCCCCTAGTGTGAGCTTCTACAAACTGGCCCATAAAGTGGTCCTGCAGAAAGTTGAGGAATCGTCTCCTGTTTGCAGCAGAATTATGTCCCCAGTCAATGTCTGGGAAGTTAAAATCTCCCATTATGACCACTGTACCAGCTAGTGCAGCACACTCTATTAGTTATATAGACTGGGCGGTACAGGAGAATACAGTGGTAATAATGGGAGATTGTAACTCCCCAGATATTAACTGTAGTCATAGTTCTGCCTCAGGTTCAAAGGGGAAAAAAACTGAACTTGCTGCAGAACCACTTTATGGGACAGTTTGTAAAAGATCCCACAAGTGGCAATGATGGATGTGGTAATTTCTAATGATGCACAGCTTCTTGGGACTGTCACTGTTCATTAAACACTAGGTAACAATGACCACAATATAATCATATTCCTCCTGAAATGTAAAAAGCAAACTGATAGGAGGGCAAAATCACTGAAATTTAAATAGGCGAGGGAGCAGCTATGTTGCATATTAATACTGAGGACGAATAGGAGAGATTTAAATCGACATTGAGTAATTATACTGCAAAATTTATTCCTGTAGGTAACAAGTGGTGTTGAACAAAGCAAAGCATTAGAAGCAGAATTCGGTCCAAAGTTTAGGAAAAGTTTGATTCCCAACTAAACTAGAATTTCCTCGCACTTCGTGTTACCGAATCAGTTTTTTCTAAAATGGCAGCTGCACGTGTTATAAAGTGAAAGTAAGAAGCACGGGAACGTGAGATCACCCATAATGCCATGCAGCCAGACATCCCTTGTGATGCCACAGCCATATAAAAACTCTCATCTCACTTGGTCTCCTCCATTGTCCTGTGAGCTGAACATAGGAAGAGGCATGGCAAGTGCTTATGTGTTAGGGACAGTGTTGCTGAAAATGATTACTAGAAGAATACTGGAAATGGACACTGCATGGAGAGTGCAGGGAGACTAATTCTGCATCAGTTTTATTAATTTATTCCTACATTTACTTATTCTTACATCAGCCATACACTAAGATATGTAATTCAATACCAATAACATGGAATCCTTTATTATTGCGGTGCCAGCATGCCAACTAATACCATCCTGGGGTCCAGGTCTGAATGATGACCATTCTCATCTTTTACTGTCTTTACTTCTACCAAATCTTCCTTCAATGTCTCCTTGTCCTAGAAAAGTCAGCAAGGTGCAGAGAGGAGGAGCTGGATGTTCCTGATGACATATTCTCGTCAATATTAGATGATGTGGAAAAGAAGGAAAAGCAAATGACAGAAGAAGGGGAGCTAGGGCAGGAGAGCATTGGGGTTGGAGAAGTGTGTATGTCAGAGCTGATTAATATTCTTTGTTTACTGTCAAATAACCTGCAGGAGATAGCAGCCAAGAACAGCAATAACATGTATATTGTCCCTCCACCAAACCAGCCAAAACCCATGCCAGCAACAGCCCCTGCTAAAAGGTGCTGCACGCCCATTAATAACGAAGAAGGACTATACAGTGCTCTTCATTATTAAATGAAAGGCAGCTGTGGGGCAATTGGCTGTGCAATTCTTCACCGTAGCGTGGCATTAACTCGTCCGCAGCATGGCCGCTCCGTGTGCCCATACCTGATTTATAGTGGGTATACCTGATTTATAGCGATTTGTGAAAAATTAATTCATAACTAATCAAATTTCTTGGCTAACTTTGCGGAGGTTGACAATGGACAAAATTAAACCCCACATGGCTTACAGCTATTATAAAAAGTCCAATAAATGACAAAAAGGGCATTTAAAAAAAGGAAAAATGAGGGGTTAGCTTTAGCCTTTGAAATTTACAAAGGGCTTAAAGGGGTTGTTCCACAAAAAAAAAATATTCTACAGTTTTCAAACTAGCATCTGGATCTGAATACTTTTGTAATTGCATGTAATTCAAAATTTTACGTTAGCCACTGAGTTATTCAATAAATTGTATCTGTATAGCCCCACCTGCTGTTTTATTTATTTGACCTGCTCACTGAGAAGGCCGCACATGCTAATTTTCATCCTTCCACTGCCTCCCGAGTTGTGATAGGGATTGCTGAGACATGCTCTTTTAGCTGCAGCAGAAAAGTCACTTCCCTTGAGTTTTCAGCTTCATATAAATCTAGAGCAATGAATGAGGAGATCACTGGGTCCATGTGAGGTACAAGGCTGGTTACAGCGTTGTTAGCAAGAGATTGCCATGTACTATGGGTTACAGTCTGTTTAGAAAAGATTGACAAAACCTGAGAGGGGTTTGCCTTTATGTAAAGTCCTTTCTAAAGCCCACACTCTGGGAAGATATACTGTATTTTTCACTTTATAAGACGCACTTTTTTCCCCTCCAAAGTGGAGGGAAAAAGTTAATGCGTCTTATAAAACGAATGTGGCCCAAATATGTAACTTAATGCAGCTCAGGAGCTCCCACTAAATGCTCTTGAGCTGCCATAAAACAATGGGAGAACGGGCAGGAGGACGGACGGGAGAACGGGCGGGAGGACGGACGGGAGAACAGGCAGGCAGCACTCACGGCACCCTTCAGTGAAGCCGCCAGCCCGTGCATACATTGCGGCACTAAGCAGCGGGCTGGCAGTTTCACTGATGACCAAGTGCTGCGCCTAATCTCCATGTGAGCTGGTCCTGGAGTGTCCAGACCTGTACCATAACTGTCTGCAGGCTGGCGGCATCTCTGTATGCCATATAGTGCCGCCAGCCTGCATTACCGTAGTACAGCGCCGCCCCCCAAGCCCCACCCCCAGCAGTTACTCCTCACCTCCTGCCATCCTCTATGTCGTCCCAGTGTCCTGCAGGCTGGCGGCATCTCTGTATGCCATATAGTGCCGCCAACCTGTGTAGTACAGCGCCGCCTCCCACCCCCGGCAGTTACTCCTCACCTCCTGCCGTCCTCTGTATCCCATGTAGTGCCGCCAGCCTGCTGTATCCAAGTACAGGTCCAGCCCCCCCCCCCCACACTTTCTCCTCTTCCCCCCAGACAGGAAGTTTCTCCTCTTCTCCTCTCCCCCGGGGCAGTTTCTACTCACCCCCTACTCTGCTTGTCCTGTGCTGATTGGTGGTGTGTCCTGCTCCCCCTTCCTCCACCAATCAGCTACCGGTACACTGTTCAGTGCCACATGACACCCCCCACCCACCTCTGGGTACCGTAGATTGCATCCTAAGTCCCAAGGTGAGGACATCTTAAGGCAATTTATGGTACCCTAATTAAAAACTGTGTGCCAAATATGACTATAACTCCCATCATCCATAGAAATCCACCCATATACTGCAGTATATGGGTGAATTCCTATGGATGTGGGGGGGGGGGGGTTATAGTGATATTTAAAATAAACACTGTTCTGTAATAGTCATGTGACTATATTAAATATGACTATAACCCCCCTCATCCATAGAAATCCACCCATGTACTGCAAAATATGGGTGGATTCCTATGGATGAAGGGGGTTATAGACATATTTACCATAATATAAACAGTGTCCAGGTACTGTTCTGTAATTGGCATCTGTCTACGGTATATAAAAAATGACTATAACCCCCCTCATCCATAGGAATCCACCCATGCAGCAGTGCACTGGTGGATTCCTATGGATGAGGTGGGTTACGGTATATGGTAGCCATATCAGTTACCGTAAGCTATCGTAATACAGTCCACAGTACAGTCCCTGGACAGTGTTCATATTTAATGTGACTAACTCCCCTCATCAGTGTATTCTTTATGCTGGGGGTTATAATCGCATAACAGTAGCATCCACAGATCCCCCATAATAGTGTATCATCCACAGATTACCGTGTGTCATCCAGAGATCCCCATAACAGTGTGACATCCACCAGTCCCCAATAACTGACATCCACAGATCCCCCATAACAGTGTGACATCCACACATCCCCATAACAGCGTGACATCCACACATCCACTCATAACAGTGTGACATCCAGAGATCCCCCATAACAGCGTGACATCCACCGGTTCCCAATAACAGTGTGACATCCACCGGTCCCCAATAACAGTGTGACATCCACGCATCCCCCATAACAGTGTGACATCCACACATCCCCCATAATAGTGTGACATCCACCATAACAGTGTGACATTCACAGATCCCCCATAACCGTGTGACGTCCACAGATCCCATATAACAGTGTCCTCCACAGATCCCCCTTAACAGTAGCATCCACAGATACCCCATAATAGTGTATCATTCACAAATTTGCGTGTGTCATCCAGAGATCCCCATAACAGTGTGACATCCAGAGATCCCCATAACAGTATGACATCCACCAGTCCCCAATAACTGTGACATCCACAGATCCCCCATAACAGTGTGACATCTACACATCCCCCATAACAGCGTGACATCCACTACATCCACCATAACAGTGTGACATCCACAGATCCCCCATAACCGTGTGACATCCACAGATCCCATATAACAGTGTACTCCACAGATCCCCCATAACAGTAGCATCCACAGATCGCCCATAATAGTGTATCATTCACAGATTCCCGTGTGTCATCCAGAGATCCCCCATAACAGTGTGACATCCAGAGATCCCCCATAACAGCGTGACATCCAGAGATCCCCCATAACAGCGTGACATCCACCGGTCCCCCATAACAGCGTGACATCCACCGGTCCCCAATAACAGCGTGACATCCACCGGTCCCCAATAACAGTGTGACATCCACCGGTCCCCAATAACAGTGTGACATCCACAGATCCCCCATAACAGTGTGACATCTACAGATCCCCCATAACCGTGTGACGTCCACAGATCCCCCATAACCGTGTGACGTCCACAGATCCCCCATAACCGTGTGACGTCCACAGATCCCCCATAACCGTGTGACGTCCACAGATCCCCCATAACCGTGTGACGTCCACAGATCCCCCATAACCGTTTGACGTCCACAGATCCCATATAACAGTGTCCTCCACAGATCCCGCATAACAGTTTCATCCACTGATATTCTCAGCTAGTGTCTCCATGACACTGACATGTTTTTATTACTGAATTTAGTTGTAGAATAGTAACATACTGTAGTCTCCTGCTGCATCCAAATTTACTGTAGAAAGATGTCAAAGCAGAATGGTGCTACAGATTTATGAGGAGGTGTGGCCTTGCTATGCGCACCGAAACTAAAATTGCACAAAAAATGCCAAAACAATACGAATCCAAGATTCTTTCTTTTCACAAATTTTGCTGGATTCAAGAAAGAAAAATGGCTATCAAATAAGCCAGATTGGGAATATGGATGAAGTACCATTAACCTTCGATCTTCCATTGAACAGGACTTTTGATATGAGAGGCTCAAAAACCGTAACAGTGAAGACCTCAGGGCACGAGAAAACCCATTACATGGTTGTATTGTCCTGCTGCGCAGATAGGACGAAAGTGCCACCAATGATCATTTTCAAGAGGAAGAACATGCCAAAAGAGGTGATTCCAAAAGGAGTGATTGTCCATGTTCATGAGAAAGGGTGGATGGACGAGAATGGCATGGGAATATGGGTCGACAAAGTGTGGTCCAAACGACCTGGAGGGCTTCTGAAGAAATCCGCCCTACTTGTGCTTGACCAGTTTAGGGCACATAGCAGCAAAAACACAAAAAAGAGGTTCAAAGACGTGAACACTCATTTAGCGGTCATCCCTGGGGGGCTTACCAGCCAGCTGCAGCCTCTTGATCTATCATTAAACAAGCCATTTAAGGTTTGCATGCGAGAGGAGTGGAATAAGTGGATGGATGCTGAGAATCATGACCTTACACCCAGTAGACGGATGAAGAGGCTGCAAGTGGGTGAAGTCATCATGGCAATCAGTAAAGGAAGAAACAGTTGTCAAATCCTTAAAAAAAATGCGGCATCAGTAATGCCCTAGACGGTTCGGAGGATGGTGTTCTATATCAAGACACCAATGACAATGATACCACTGACAGTGAACCACTGAGTTCGGACAGCAGTGAAAAGTTTTTGGGGTTTTCAGATAACTAAAGGTCATGTCGTACCGAAAATCTCTCTCTTCTGTTATTGTAAATGTTTCATAATGCTGCTGATGGCTGTTGGTAATTAGTGATGGCCAGTTCGCAGTGTTCGCCGATGAACACATGGAAGCAAAAACAATAATAAAATATTGATAGGAACATAGGAAGACAGGCACTCTATATGAGATCACCAGAAGATATCAACAAAGAACAAGGGATAGTGTGTATATGATAAAAAATATATTTATTTGGGTAGTAATAAAAACGTTATCAATATAGGTCACTCCCAATGTACAGGGAGAGGAGTGGGTGGTGTAAAATAGATGAATGGATAAATGAATAAAGAAAAATAATGTGAAAATGTGATGATAAAACACCCTGCATTGGGCTATAAGTCCAGAATCATGGTATGTAGAACTTTAAATATTAGACAAATATAGTCAATAGTCTGAGATGGATTCAGTTGATTAAAATAAGTAAAAAGTTAGTACAAAGATCTAAATTGTGACAGGTTTAAAAGAATATATCAGCAGCATTCCAGATGTGATGTATGTGTATACACAGCTATGTGAAAGTTATTTTCAGCGAACCAGTGCCTGGTGGCGTCCCACCTAAAATTGGCTATCTGGTCGCTGTTACCTTTCTGGAGGATCGTCGGTTCTTCTATGTGGGTGTCTCCGCGCAGGATCCTCTGTGTGCTGTGGATGCTTAGTGCGGTTATGGATAGACGGGGCCGGCAGCACAGTTGCAGATGGATGTGATGACCGCGAAAGGCTGCTGTTTGCGGATCGGTCTGTCGATGCAAATGTTACTGTCTTTTCCTCTGATCAGAGGGCTGCTGACTGTATCTGGTGTTCTTGCCACGTGCGGCAGTTTAGCGTGCGCTTTAATTCCCGGTGTTGTCAATGGATGGAGGCAGCCTGATGGTGCAGGGGAGTTTGGAAGCGCTTCCCAGGGCTTGGATAACCATACGCGTTTCGAAGGATTGCAGCCTTCTTCATCAGTGATCACTTCATCACTGATGAAGAAGGCTGCAATCCTTCGAAACGCATATGGTTATCTAAGCCCTGGGAAGCGCATATGGTTATCCAAGCCCTTGTCCTTATCTGCTGGTGACCTCATATAGACTGCCTGTCTTCCTATGTTCCTATACGCCTGCTTTTTCTGACTGGGTGAGTCAGCTTTGACACGTGCACCTTGCATATTGCCCACACAGGAGAGCCACCGTATTCCCTCCAAACAAAATACTGATAGGAGTTTGTTATAAGCCACCTAATACACCAGAGTCCATGAAAAGTCTACTTATAAGGCCGAATGCACACAGCCGTTTTCCGTGGCTGTGAGCAGTCCGTGGTATGCCGGGCTGGATTCCTGTTGAGAGCAGGAGCGCACGGCGTCATTGGTTGCTATGATGCCGTGCACTTCATGCCACCGCTGCACTACAGTAATACACTGGTATGATCTATACGAGTGTACTACTGTAGTGCAGCGGCGACATGAAGCGCACGGCGTCATAGCAACCAATGACGCCGTGCACTCCTGTTCTGAACAGGAATCCAGCCCGGCATACCACGGACCGCTCTCGGCCGCGTGCATTCGGCCTAAGGGAGATAGATGAGGCGGCAAATAATAATGAGGTTGTTATTATGGGGGGGGGGGGTTTAAACTACCCAGATACAGACTGGAAAACTGAAACCTGTAGATCTCATAAAGGAAACAGGTTCTTGGCAATAGCCAAAGATCATTACCTTTCACAACTGGTTTAGGACCTGACTAGAAGGACAGCCATACTAGAGTTAGTACTAACCAATAGACCTAACAGAACAAAAGATGTGCAGGTTGGGGGATCCCTGGGAAATAGTGGCCATAAACTTCACCTTCCAATTGCCATCCAAAAAAGTGTTTCTTCAGGGAGGCACAAAAATACCAATACCAAACTTCAAAAAAGCAAAATTTGACCAGCTAAGACAGGTCATTCGCCTCACTAAATGGGACAAGGTCCTTAAAACCATTTTAAACTCTAATTGTGAGAGGGACATGCCTTATGGAAATAAAAGGGTAAGGAACAAATAAAAACCATGTGGATAAATAGAAATGTAAAGGAACTAATAAATGGCAAAAAGAAAGCCTTTAAATCACTAAAACAGAAGGGTAGCAAGGAAGTATTGAAAAACTATAAGGAAAAAATAACACACATAAAAGACAAATAAAAGCAGCCAAACTGGAGACAATGAGATTCATGGCCAAAAAAAGCTAAACTAGCCCTAAAATTATCTTCAATTATATAAATGGTAAAAAGTATAAATCTGAAAGTGTGATGATGGGGGAGTTGCATAGAGCGATGGGGAGAAAGCAAAGCTATTATTTTTTTCTCCACTGTATTTACTGAGGAAAATAAACTGTCAGATGAAATGCAGAGTGTAAAAGTAAATTTCCATTAAAAGTACCCTGTCTGACCCAGGAAGAATTATAGCGGCATCTTAAAAAGAATAAAATAGACAAATCACCGGAACCAGATGGTATACACCCCTGTATCCTAAGAGACGTAATGTCATAGACAGACCCTTACTTCTGATATTTAAGGACTCTATATTGACAGGGAGCATTCCGCAGGATCGGTGCTTAGCAAATATGGTGGCTATATTAAAAAAAGGGGTCAAAAACAGAGCCTGGAAAATATAGGCCGCGATTAAACTGTTTAAAGGTTTTCTAAGTGATGCTATCTTGGAGTGCCTCAATATAAATAAGCAAGGACGCCATATCAGCATGGCATTATGAGTAGACGTCTCTCTCTAGACCTGTAAAGGCATTCCGTTATGCATTCCGTCATAGAATTGCGTTATGGTAGCAGAATCCATAACGCAAATCACCTTTTTCAACCAAACAAAGTGTGAACGAATTTCATAAGTGGAAATTCGCTCATCTCTAATCATGAGGGATCGGTCATGTCAAACTAATTTAATCAGTACCTATGAGGCAGTAAGTTCTAGACTTGGCTGGGGTGAGTAAATGGATGTTGTATATCTTGACTTCTCCAAAGCTAGTATATAAAATGAGAATGCTTGGAGTGGAAGAAAATGTGTGTATGTGGAAAAGTAACTGGCTCAGTGATAGAAACAGAGGGTGGTTATTAATGGTACACACTCAGATTGGGTCACTGTCACTAGTGGGGTACCGCAGGGGTCAATACTGGACACCATTATTTTCAATATAATAATGATCTTGTAGAAGGCTTGCACAGTAAAATATTATTTTTTGAAGATGACACTAAACTGTGTAAAGTAATTGACATGTAAGAGGACAGTATACTGCTACAGATGGATCTAGATAGATTGAAGGCTTGGACAGAAAAGTGGCAGATGAGGTTTAACACTGACAAATGTAAGTTTATGCACATGGGAAGGAATGCAAGTCACCAGTACATACTAAATGGTAAAACACTGGGTAACACTGACATGGAAAAGGACCTAGGAATTTTTGTGAACAGCAAACTAAGCTGCAAAAAACAGTGTCAGGCAGCTGCTGCCAAGGCCAGTAAGATAATGGATTTCATCAAAAGGGGCATAGATGCACCTGATTGGTCTGTAAGGAATTTTTCCCCTTAAAATGAGGATTGGCTTTTAGCTCACAGGAGTTTTTTTTTTTTTTTTTTTGCTTTCCTCTAGATCAACTTGCAGGATAACAGGCTTAACTAGATGGACAGATGTCATTTTTCAGCCTTACAAACTATTTTAGTATTTTACTATGTATATACCGAAAAAGAGAAAGGAGCTGATATTGGTGGTGCTAGGGCTGTCAGTACATCCGGTAATGTACTAAATTGGCTAACTGTAGTCCTGGTCCAAGCTAAGTTAAGGAAAATGTGAACACGGCTCCAGATCCTGATGGATTACACCCAAGAGTTCTTAAAGAAGTTTAGTTTAGTTAGTGCTGTGCCCCTGCTCATAATTTGTGGAGACTCTCTAGTAACTGGTACAGTGCCACACAATTTGCAAAAGCCAAATGTGGTGCCCATATTCAAGAAGGGCTCTAGGTCTTCCCCAAGTCATTTTGGACCAGTAAGCTTAAAAGTGAATGTGTCATCAGAAAATGACCTATTGTTTAAATCATGTCTTTGTGTTAAACATATTTTTACATTTTTTAAATTATATTTTTGATGAAGTTATTTTTAGTTTTTTATTCCTGTAATTCGAATCCTGCCTGTAATGATATCACCTCTAAGCATAGATAACACTGGATCCACTATTCACAATAGGTAATTGTCAAAGTTTATCTACTCATGGCTTATAAAAAGACCTCTGCACAGGTCACAGAGCATGCCTAGAAAACTCCCCCATAGAAGTCAATCAGGTCCCATCCAGACATTGTGTCTATGGCCCATGTGGCTGCTGTAAAGCAATACTTTAAATGCTTTTTACACGCTGTTAACAACAGCTCAGGCAAGATGGCCGCCCCACATAATTATGTTGAGAAAATAAAATTAAATAAATCACCAATCAGAAATTAAAAACAGATTAGAAAAAAAATATGTGTTGCTGTCTGGTTTTAACTGTCAGAAAAATCATTTGGTGACACACTCCCTTTAACGTCTGTTGTGGGAAAAATGTTTCAAGGACTCTTAAAGGAGTGGTCTCACTTTAGCAAATGGCCTTTATTGTGTAGACCAGGTTAATACAAGGCACTGGCTAATGTATTGTGATTTTCCATATAGCCTCTTTTGCTGGCTTGATTCACTTTTCCATCACATCATACACTACTTATTTCCAGAGGTTACGATCACCCTGCAATCCAGCAGCGGGAGTTTCCTGGAATGGACTGAAAAATTAAATGTTTTGTTTCTCTGAGCCACTTAGTAATCATTTTTACCTTGTGATCCAGTACTCCTTCATGCTGGAAAAATCATTATTCATCACCAAAGTGCTCCTAGGTTGTTGGGAAAAGTTGCTCTTGAAGGAAGTCTTGAGCGTGATGCTTGTGTCTCCTCCCCGCACGTTTGTTGGCTGCTACGCAGCCAATAAATGTGCAGGTAAGTACTGCCATTCACTGTATTGCTGAAGCCATGTTGGCTACTGGCATTACAGTGGTTGGCTGGCCAGAACGCGTCATCGGGTGCTATATAGCACCCGATGACGTGTTTTTTCGTCTCAGTCTTAGTCAGGGAGAGCAGAAGGGAGAGATAGTGTAGGGAGTGAAATAGGAATATTTTAGCTTTTATACTTGTTATAGACCCTTTTAAGGACTATTCTTGTGTGTGGCAGCAATATATATTTTTAGCGCAACCTGCGCTAAATTGCTAAAACTTGTTAGAGAATTTTTTTCGCCGCTGGTGATAGTGACATTATCTGTGCTACATCTCCCGTGTAACTTGTGCACAGCCTAAAAATATCTGTGACATCCAGTGTACTTTTTCTATAGACGGTGCCCGCTGCGGACAGTTACGTTACCTGCGCTGCATCTTCTGTATAACGTTTGCATGACATTCATTCAGTGTCATTTTTTATTAGGCAGGGGTGACAGCGACATTACTTGCGCTATACCTCCTGTTTAACGTGTGTGAATCCTAAATATCACAAAAACACAGAAATATAGTGGCAAATCTGGGGGAGCTGCTCAACCCCTAACACTGTAGCGTGTTTTTCATTGGGGGAGCAGCCCCACCGCATGTGGACCGCAGCAAACGACTATCCCCAGCAAAAAAAATGTTTGCATACGGTGGAGGATGTCGGCGCGGTCCACATGCACCACAAAGGCATCCTACACAAAACGGAGCATTGTGCGGATGGAAATATAATCATATAAATCACAGAAGAAATGCACCAAACGGATATGCCACTGACTATACTGGCTAGTCATAAATGCAGATATTAAAAGCTGAGACTTTTGCCAATATATTCCTGTCAGGAAGATATCGGAGCCCAACATGCACCACGTCACGGTTCTCAGCATGGCAAGGGGTCCTACCACTACGCTACCTATGGTGTGAACAAGGTCTGAAGGTGATGTAATCCAGCTCACAGCCAAGCTTCCACACAACCGCCTAGCAGGACAACTAGTGCAATGTGAACAAAGCCAGACTGTAAGCCACACCCATATCAGACCATGTGATGGAGGTTACCAGGTGCAAAGGAGAGTGTTGCCGCTATACTTCTGTGTTTTTATCTTGTTTTATATGTAGTGTATGTGCCTTTACCTGGCATTCAAACACTCTCCTTTGCACCTGGTAACCTCCATCACATGGTCTGATATGGGTGTGGCTTACAGTCTGGCTTTGTTCACATTGCACTAGTTGTCCTGCTAGGCGGTTGTGTGGAAGCTTGGCTGTGAGCTGGATTACATCACCTTCAGACCTTGTTCACACCATAGGTAGCGTAGTGGTAGGACCCCTTGCCATGCTGAGAACCGTGACGTGGTGCATGTTGGGCTCCGATATCTTCCTGACAGGAATATATTGGCAAAAGTCTCAGCTTTTAATATCTGCATTTATGACTAGCCAGTATAGTCAGTGGCATATCCGTTTGGTGCATTTCTTCTGTGAATCCTAAATATCAGTGACATTCATTCAGTGTAATCTTAGGCGGTGATGACAGCAAAATCTGCGCTACTGTATGTGTGACATACTTGTAAGTATATATACTATTTAATATGCACAAAGTGAGCAGTAAGGGACGGGGAAGTGGCCGTGCTGCTGATGGTGCACGCAGAGGCTGTGGCCCTGGGCGCAATGAAACTGTGCCTGCTGCCAGAGCACAAGAAACACACTCATCCACGATACCTAGCTTCATGTCCCAGTTTGCAGAGCAGGTCACCACTCTCAAAGTCAGACCAGTGCAACCAGGTAGTCGGTTGAATTGCAGCAGATAATGCTTGCAGTCGGTTAAGCACCACCCTGTCTTCAGCAAAGTCCAGTCTCAGTAGCCAAGAGTCTGGTCAACAGAATCCTCAACCGGATACTCCTTCCACCCACCATGGAGAGTTATGACAAACAAGTGATCCCACACTTGGATATTCAAAGGAGCTGTTTTCATCGCCATTCCTTAATTTGGGCCTCTCGCCAAGCCCGCTTAAAGAGGGACATGAGGAGATCTCATGCCCTGATTCCCAAACTCTGGAGCATCCACAGTCAGAAGAAGATGATGGTGGGGAACAGCAATTAGTGTTTCAAGAGGTGGATGATGATGATGAGACACAGTTGCCAATAAGTCAACCTCAATTAGTGTCTCAAGAGGTTCCTGATGAGGATGAGACACAGTTGTCAATAACTGAGGTTGTTGTTAGGTCAACAAGTCAGGAGGATGACCAGAGTGAGGAAGTGCAAGAGGAGGTGCTGGACGATGAAGTCACTGACCCAACCTGGGAAGGTGCCAAGCGAGGACAGCAGTACAGAGAGGGAGAGATCCGACAGCACTGCAACAGGCTGGAAGAGGCAGTGGGGTAGCAAAAGGGAGAAGGCGGGCTACATTAAACAGGCCCGCAACTGTTCCCCAGAGCACCCCCTTGTGGCAAACTCCCTTGCCAAGGGGTAGGTATTCCACAGTCTGGCGCTTTTTGAGGAAAGTGCAGACGATAAAAGAATTGTCATTTTCAACCTGGACTGTACCAAAATGAGCAGGGACGTGAACACTAGCAACCTTACCACCACCAGCATGATCCGCCTCATGGCATCAAAGCACCATAATAGGTGGGCCGAACGTCTGGGTCCACAACCAGTGTCTGCGAGTCACACCACTGCCTCATATTCCCCTATGTTACGTGATGGCGAATCCCCTGTCCAAGACGCAGGCTCGGATGCCTCCCGCCCTGCACCTGGACCTTTGCAAGAACCATCAGCTAGCACATCCACTTCTGTGTTCCAGCACAGCGTACAGATGTCTATACCCCAGGCCTTTGAACAAAAGCGCAAATACCCAGCCATCCACCCACAGACCATAGCACTAAATGCGCACCTTTCCAAAATGCTGGCCCTTGAAATGTTGCCATTTAGGCTTGTGGACACTGAGGCTTTCTGCAGCCTGATGGCGGTGGCTGTCCCACAGTACTCTGTCCCCAGCCAATATTTTTCACGGTGTGCAGTCCCAGCCTTACACCAGCATGTGTCCCGTAACATCGACTGTGCCCTGACCAACGCAGTTATTGGGAAGGCCCTACTTAACGACTGACATATGGACAAGTGCTTTTAGCCAGGGACGCTACATTTCCACGATGGCACACCTTATGAACGCTGTGGAGGCCAGGAGCGAGTCATACTCTGGGATGGCACAGATGCTACTGACGCCAAAGATTGCAGGCCCTACTTCCATCAGGGTTTCCGCCGCCACTTAGGTTAGTGGCTGCAACCCCCCCTTCTCCTCCTCCGCCTCCTCCTCCACTTCCACCTCTGAATTATCATCTTGCATCACCAGTCAGCCATCAGTGAGTAGCTGGAAGCAGTGTAGCACTGTAGTGAGGAAGCGGCAACAGGCCGAGCTTAAACTGATCTGCTTAGGTGACAAACAGCACACCGCCGCAGAGTTATGGCAGGGGATAAGGGACCAGACTGAGCTGTGTCTCTCACCACTCAACGTACAACCAGGCATGGTTGTGTATGATAATGGCTGTAACTTGGTGGCGGCTTTGGAGCTTGGCAAGCTCACACACATATCATGCCTAGCCCACGTGTTCAACCTAGTGGTTCAGCAGTTTCTCAAAACCTACCCTAATTTGCCTGAGCTACTGGTGAAGGTGGGCCGCTTGTGTGCCCATTTCCGCAAGTCATCTACAGCTTCCGCCGGTCTAGCAATGCTGCAGCAGCGTTTGCAATTGCGAGCTCACCGACTATTGTGTGACGTAAGCGTGTGCTGGAACTTGACGTTCCACATGTTGGGCAGGCTTTGTGAGCAGTAGAGGGCAGTATTGGAATACCAGCTGCAACATGGTAGTCGCCTTTCCAGTCAATCAGAGTAACCATCCCACTTCTGTGTCTACTCAAATGCTCACTGCTCACAATTAAGGCGGACGCTTTGCATGTGGAAGACGTGGAAATGGGGGAAGAAAGTATACAGGGTGATAGCCAGACCACCCTCAGTTCATCTTCTCAGTGCAAATTGGATGATGATGAGCAGGAGACGGTTGCCTCCGCTACAGAGGGTAGTTCCCATGTAAGTTTTATTCTATTGGTTCAGCGTATATGGGTAGAAGAGGAGAAAGAGGATGAGGAGATTGAGAGTCATCTTCCTGATGAGGACAGCGAAGTCTTGTCTGTTAGGACTCTGTCACACATGGGTGACTTTATGTTAGGCTGCCTTTCCCACGACCCTCGCGTTGTATGCATTTTGGCCAACACCAATTACTGGTTGTTCACCCTTCTTGACCCTCTGCTACAAAGAGAACTTCTCATCTCTCATTTATGTGGTGGAGAAGATGAGCAAACTGGTGCAATACCAGAAGGTCCTTGTACAAAAATTGCTCCCAAAATTTCCAACAGGCTGCAGAGTACATAGTTCCTTGGCCAACCGAGGAGGGGAGACAAGAGGAACACACACCAGTTCCAACAGAGGCAGGGCAACAGTCTCCAAGGCCTGGGACAGTTTTATTACCCCACGCTAGCACCCTCAATCTGATGTGCAGCCTAGTGTCACAAGGAGGGAAACATTTTGGAAGATGGTGAAGGAGTACGTAGCAGACCATGTCTGCATCCTCAGTGATCCCTGTGTGCCTTACAACTATTGGGTGTCCAAGCTGGACACGTGGCACGAACTGGTGCTCTATGCCTTGGAGGTGCTGGCCTGCCCTGCCGCCGGCGTTTTGTCAGAGCGGGTATTTAGTGCTGCTGGGAACATCATAACTGATAAGCGCATCCGCCTGTCAACTGAAAATGCTGACCGGTTGACTCTTAGAAAAATAACAAGGCCTGGATTGCACCTGCCTTCTCTACTCCACCAGAGGAAAGTGGCTGAACATAAAGGCACTCTAAATGTGGCTTTTATGGTGTATTGAATACACTGTATTCCCATGCACCCCTTCCACCACCTAAATGGTTCAATCTTCCTTTTATCGTTCTCCTCCTCCATCATATCAACATGCTTATTAGGCTGCCCTTGCTCCTAATGTTTTAGAGGGTCAGCTCAGCAGCGGACTCTCACCTATAATGTTTTAGAGGGTCACCAGCAGGCCCTCACCCATAATGTTTTTGACGGTCACCAGCAGGCCCTCAACCATAATGTTTTAGAGGGTCAGCTCAGCAGCAGTCATCAGTATTTAAGTCTCGGAAAACCCTTTTTAGTTTTATTACACATACATCCTAGATAGTTTAGTTTTTGGCTCTGGTGAATTTTCTACAATTGGTATATCATTAGATTGTATACTGTTTTATTATTTAGCTGTGATATCGTCTATTGTGAATGATGGGTCCTGTGTTAGCTATATAATGATGTTATTTGTCATTCATTTGTAACTCTGCCTGTAGTGATAATGATAATAGCTACTGAAAAGTTACCTGTACAGAACAGGAAATCATGACCTAATATTAGACCAAGTGGCCAGTATCAAAATGACAGGAAATATAATGACATGGAAAAATAAAAAATGTTTAACATAAAAACGTAACACAATAGGTAATTTTCTGATGACACATTCCCTTTAACCACCTCAGCCCCCCTAGCTTAATGACCAGACCACTTTTTACACTTCTGCACTACACTTTCACCGTTTATTGCTCAGTCATTTTTCACTTTCAGTTGTAAAATGTTTCTACAAAAACGACATCTATATATAATTTTTTCTCTAAATTTATTGTTCTACATGTCTTTGATAAAAAAATATGTTTGGGTAAAAAAAAAAAAATGGTTTGGGTAAAAGTTATAGCGTTTACAAACTATGGTACAAAAATGTGAATTTCCACTTTTTGAAGCAGCTCTGACTTTCTGAGCACCTGTCATGTTTCTGAGGTTATACAATGCCCAGACAGTAGAAAAACCCCACAAATAACCCTATTTCGGAAAGTAGACACCCTAAGGTATTCGCTGATGGGCATAGTGAGTTCATAGAACTTTTTATTTTTTGTCACAAGTTAGCGGAAAATGATGAATTTTTTTTTTCCTTACAAAGTCTCATATTCCACTAACTTGTGACAAAAAATAAAAACTTCCATGAACTCACTATGCCCATCACAAAATACCTTGGGGTGTATTCTTTCCAAAATGGGGTCACTTGTGGGGTAGTTATACTGCCCTGGCATTTTAGAGGCCCTAATGCGTGCAAAGTAGTTTGAAATCAAAATCTGTAAAAAATGGCCGGTGAAATCCGAAAGGTGCTCTTTGGAATGTGGGTCCCTTTGCCCACCTAGGCTGCAAAAAAGTGTCACACATGTGGTATCGCCGTACTCAGGAGAAGTTGGGGAATGTGTTTTGGGGTGTCATTTTACATATACCCATGCTGGGTGAGATAAATATCTTGGTCAAATGCCAACTTTGTATAAAAAAATGGGAAAAGTTGTAAGGCTCCATTCAGACGTCCGTATGTGTTTTGCGGATCCGATCCATGGATGCGTGGATCCATAAAACACATACGGACGTCTGAATGGAGCCTTACAGGGGGGTGATCATCCCATATAGACTCCCTGATCACCCCCCTGTAAGGCTCCATTCAGACGTCCGTATGTGTTTTGCGGATCCGATCCATGGATGCGTGGATCCGTAAAACACATACAGACATCTGAATGGAGCCTTACAGGGGGGTGATCAATGACAGCTGATCACCCCCCTGTAAGGCTCCATTCAGACGTCCGTATGTGTTTTGCGGATCCGATCCATGGATGCGTGGATCCGTAAAACACATACAGACATCTGAATGGAGCCTTACAGGGGGGTGATCAATGACAGGGGGGTGATTAATGACAGGGGGGTGATCAGGGAGTCTATATGGGGTGATCAGGGGTTCATAAAGGGTTAATAAGTGACAGGAGGGGGTGTAGTGTAGTGTAGTGTGGTGGTGGTTGGTGCTACTTTACAGAGCTACCTGTGTCCTCTGGTGGTCGATCCAAGCAAAAGGGACCACCAGAGGACCAGGTAGCAGGTATATTAGACGCTGTTATCAAAACATCGTCTAATATACCTGTTAGGGGTTAAAAAAATTGCATCTACAGTCTGCCAGCGAACGATCGCCGCTGGCAGGCTGTAGATCCAGTCTCTTACCTTCCGATCCTGTGAACGCGCGTGCCTGTGTGCGCGCGTTCACAGGAAATCTCGCCTCTTGCGAGATGACGCACAGATGCGTCCAGGAGGAATGAATCGACCGCCTCCAGGACGCATCCGTGTGTTAGGCGGTCCTGGAGCGGTTAAGGCTACTTTCACACTGGCATTTTGAATTCCGTTTGATTCAAAACGGATCAGTTCAGCCCCAATGCATTCTGAATGGATAAGGATCCGTTCAGAATGCATCAGTTTGGCTCCGTTCCTCCTCCATTTCGCTCTGGATGCAGACACCAAAACGCTGCCTGCATCGTTTTGGTGTCCGCCTGGCGATGCGGAGCCAAACGGATCCGTCCTGACTAACAATGTAAGTCAATAGGGACGGATCAGTTTTCACTGACAATATGGTGCAGTTGAAAACTGATCCGTCCCCCATTGACTTTCAATGTAAGTCGGGACGGATCCGTTTTGACTTAGATTTTTTTTAAAAAGAATAATGCAAACGGATCCGTTCTGAACGGATACAAGAGTTTACATTATAGGTGCGGATCCGTCTGTGCAGATACCAGACGGATCTGCACCTAACGCAGGTGTGAAAGTAGCCTAAGAAGACCACAAGGTTGCTGGATTAATGCAAGATAAATCACATCCTCTACACTTGTGATATCATTACTTGTAATTTGTTGTATAAACTGAGCAATAGTTTATATCACTTAAATTTCTCTTTGCACAACACTTCACAAACTATGTTATCACAAAAGGAAATAAGAGACTTACTTAACACTTCATATGATAGCACTCAAGCCACCTAGGCTGAGGTAGTAAAAATGCACAGAGAGAATAAGCAAGTAGGGTTGTCACTAAAACTCATGAATATGCATCCCATTAATGCAAAAAAAAAAACAAAAAAACGGCATCTTAAGCTTACACATTGATTTAACCTCTTAACAGTCATATTAAAATTGGAATAACCCTGAAATCCTGAAAATGTCACATTTTTATATTAGATTTTGAATTTATGTCTGATATAAATATAGTATACGCACAACTCAAGCCAATAAAGTTAATTTTAACTCCTTAGTGACATAACTAATTTTAGCATTAACATTTCCCCCCCTCTGTGTTACAGCAGTCATAACTTTTTTTTTTTCTTAAATTTAGCTTGAATTTTTCAGAACAAGTTGTAGTTTTTTTAGGAACCATTTTGTGTTACATTAATTGTATTAAACAACTTTTATTATTTTATTTATAGGGGAAAGATAAAAAAAAATGCAAGTTTAACATCATTTTGTGGGATTTAATTTAAGTCCCTCAATTTGGAGAGGTGCTTTAACTCTTCATATATTGGACTAGGTAGAAGTTAGAGATATGGGCCTGGTCTTTTTTGAAAGCTAAAAGCTCTACTGCATAGGGAGATATAGCTGTCAGAAATCTGGTTGGGAGTAAAAGCAGCTGAAAATGAAAGCAGGTTTCAGCTGCTTTCCATCCCGACTCCATTTCTAACAACTATATCTCTCGATATAGTTTAGATAATGCCATGATTCCGACTTGTTTTAAATCCTGCATTGCTTTCAAAGAAGACTAGGCCTGTATCTCTAGCTGCTACCAATCCCAAGATATGAGGTATTTAGCAGCCCCCCCTCATTCTGCTGCCCAGGTCTGCTCAGGCTGAACTGTTAAATGGGTTATCCAATACTAAAACAGTGTCCCAGCCCTGCCTGACCCAGGGTAGTGGTGATGTATACCTGATCCCCACCGCTGGATCTGGTCTCTTGGGCTCCCAGGCTGGCAGTTCCGCTCCCACAAGTGCTGAGGACAATATCCATTGATGGGGGCACACATGACCGCTGCAGCCAATCACAGGCTGAAGGGGGAGAAGGTCACCACTGTGGCCTGTGATTGGCTGCAGTGGTCACATGTGCCCCCATCAACATCTTGCTTACAAGTATTACTTTTACTGTAAAAAAGATAAAAGCTGGGCACCTCATGTTTGTTGCACTGTGTGTTACTCTGGGCTAATGCAGTGCTTGAATTGTAAAAGGAAAGGAATGGCTTTTGCAGTGCCTATGGTTTGGCGTGAGCAGAATAATCACCAGACTGTTACTTTTGCATGACTAAAATCGCTGGATATTCAAAGAGAAACAAGTCAGAAATTGTGTATACTGACTGTGAGTCTGCTCTTAAACCAGTACCACACGATGTAGAGAATCCAGTGCCTTCTCCTCCCACAGCAGGAACGACAATTGAAACAGACAGTTCTGATCCTGACGAAGAAGAAGATGTTGATTGTCACAATGTATTTCCTGATCCAGAAGAACTAGAGGGTCAGCCGCACTTTCTGAGCCAATCAGAGTTAGATGATCTGGTAAGATCTGTCATTATATAAAGAAAAGTCAGAACTGCTAGCTTCTAGACTTCAGGAATGGAATTTGCTACAACGAGTTAGCTGCCTACTATGCAATGGAAAGCGATATCTGTTTCTGTACTGATGTAAATGGTCTTTTGATGGAGTTAGATGGTACACATGTTCTCGATGAATGGAGGCTATTCATAGACTCTAGCAAAACAAGTTTGAAAGCTGTCTTGTTGCACAATAGTAACGAAAAACCATCTGTTCCATTGGCTCATGCGGTTGGAATGAAAGAGACCCATGCTTCTTTGGAGTTAATTTTGAAAATGATCAAATACAAGATCATAAATGGAAAATTTGTGCTGACCTGAAAGTGGTAGCACTGCTGCTTGGCCTACAGTTAGGGTACACAAAGCATATGTGTTTCTTGTGTCTATGGAACAGTCGTGATGACAGCAATCATTACAAAATGAGACAGTAGCCTCAGAGTCAAGCACACATCCAGGCCATTTCCCCCCTTCCTGACAGAGCCTAATTTTGCAAATCTGACATGTGTCAAGTTATGTGGTAATAACTTTGGAATGCTTTGACTTATCCAAACCATTCTGAGATTGTTTTCTCGTGACACATTGTACTTCATGACAGTGGTAAATTTGAGTTGATATATTTCACCTTTATTTATAAAATAATCCGAAATGTACCAAAAATTTAAATTTCTCTGCTTTTAAAACAGAAAGTGATACCTCATAAAATATTTATTACTTAACATTCCCCATATGTCTACTTTATGTTGGCATAATTTTGGAAATGTCATTTTATTTTTTAGGACGTTAAAAGGCTTAGAATTGTAAAAGCAATTCTTAAAATGTTTAAGAACATTTCCAAAACCCACTTTTTAAAGACCAGTTTAGGTCTGAAGTCACTTTGTGGGGCTTACATACTGAAAACCCCCCATAAATGACCCCATTGTAGAAACTACAACCCTCAAGTTACTCAAAACTGATTTTACAAACTTTGTTAACCCTTTAGGTTTTCCACAAGAATTAAAGGAAAATGGAGATGACATTTCTAAATGTAACTTTTTTGGCAGATTTTCCATTTTAATCCATTTTTCTCTAAAACACATTAAGGGTTAACAGCCAAACAAAACTCAATATATATTACCCTGATTCTGCGGCTTACAGAAACACCCCACATGTGGTCGTAAATTGATGTAAGAGCACACGGCTGAGCGCCGAAAAAAGGAGCGCCGTATGGTTTTTGGAAGGCAGATTTACCTGAACTGGTTTTTAGATGCCATGTCCCATTTGAAGTCCCCCTGATGCACCCTTACAGTAGAAACTCCCAAAAGGTGACCCTATTTTGGAAACTAGGGGATAAGGTGCCAGTTTTATTGGTACTATTTTGGGGTACATATTATTTTTAAGTGCTCTATTTTTTTGTGAGGCTGTTTTTGCACAATTTTTATTTTTTATCTTTTGCTAAATTCATCTCACAGGGTAGATCATGTGCTATTTTTATATACCAAGTAGTTGGGGACACAATCATATCAAATATGTCTACTTTATTAGTTTGTTTGAGTTCTACATAATAAAGCATTTTTGAAAAAAAATTTATGTTTTTGTGTCTCCATTTTTGAACGCCATATTTTTTTTATTTTTCTGCCAATCGTGTGGTGAAGGGGCTAGTTTTTTGCAGGAAGAGTTGACATTTTTATTGGTTCCATTTTTGGGTACATATGATTTTTAGATAATATGATTTTTTGCTAATTCATTATTTCATTTTATGAGGCAAGGTGACCAAAAAATTGGTTGTTTTAGCACAGATTTTATTTATTTCTTTTTACAGCGTTTACCTGAGGGGTTAGGTTATTTCACATTTTTATAGAGCAGATCGTCACGGACGTGGCAATATCTAATATGTGTACTTTTTCCTATTTATTTAAGTTTTACACAATAATAGCATGTTTGAAAAAAATTATGTTTTAGTGTCTCCATAGTCTGAGAGCCATAACTTTTTTATCTTTTGGCCGATTGTCTTAGTTAGGTTCTCATTTTTTGCAGGATGAGGTGACGGTTTCATTGCTACTATCTTGGGGGGCATATACCTTTTTTATCGCTTGGTGTTGCACTTTATATGATGTTAGGTGACCCCCTAAAAAATCTTGGGCACTGTTTTTATATTTTTTTTAATGGTGTTCACCTGATGGGTTAGGTCATATGATATTTTTATAAAATTTTAGGTAGGGTCTTATTTTTTGTGGGATGATGTGACTGTTTGGTACTATTTTGGGGGGCATATGCCTTTTTGATCGCTTGGTTTTCCAATTTTTGTGATATAAGGTGACAAAACATGCTTTTTTTTGCCACTGTTTTTATTTTTTATTTTTTACGGTGTGAATCTGAGGGGTTAGGTCATTTGATATATTTATAAAGCTGGTTGTTATGGACGCGGCGATACCCAATATGTATACTTTTTTAATTTATTTCACTTTAACACAATACACAAGTGCTCTATAATATTTTATGAGGTATCACTTTCTGTTTTAAAAGCAGAGAAATTAAAATTTTTGGTACATTTTGGATTATTTTATAAATAAAGGTGAAATATATCAACTCAAATTTACCACTGTCATGAAGTACAATGTGTCACGAGAAAACAATCTCAGAATGGCTTGGATAAGTCAAAGCATTCCAAAGTTATTACCACATAACTTGACACATGTCAGATTTGCAAAATTAGGCTCTGTCAGGAAGGGGGGAAATGGCCTGGATGTGAAGTGGATAAACTTGAAGTGGATCGACCAGTGATTTGTATTGTTTTTTTTTTTTTTTTTTTTTATACTTTGCGTTCCCCATAAGGTCATACTAGACCTCTGGGGGACATTTACCTTCACTTTTTTTTTCACCATTGATTTCCCCTGTAACTGGGGCTGACATAGTAGCCCCAGTTACAGGGGAAATATAGCCCCCAGAGAGGCTGTACAGCAGAATACAACTCTGTACAGCCTCCGTGCAGGGCTGATCGAGGTCTGTAGAAGACCCAAAGTTTCTGCCCGGCAGTGTGTTATTGAAAACAAAAGAGGCCATGCCCTGCGCGATTTAGCGCAGGGCAAGGGAGCGCATCGGAGCATCAGGGTGAAAATAAGGGTATGTCCGGGTTCAGCTCTAGACATTTGATAGAGATTTGTGAAAACATACTGTTCTGGCAGTTTTTTCTCAATAGTGTGCCATTAAAAAGTTACAATGTTTCTTCCAACAGGCCAACTAATAAATTTAGTTTTACATCCAGCTGCTATTTTAGATGCTATGGCTGGTAGCCAGCCAGATCTAAAGTTTATGGCGTGCACTGCAAATTTAGTCAATCAGAGAAAATAAGAAAAGCATCGCATATTTTGCTATGACGGTCTTTCTCAGAGCATATTCTTATACATATTCTTGCTATGTCCATTTGTTTACAGGATTAGGAAAAAGGCCTAATTTTTTTTACAGAAACAATGCAATGTCGTCCCATGGACTGCATTTGGTATTGCAGTTCATCCTTATGTTTCAAAATGTATTAATTGGTACAATAACAAGAACAAAAAAATTCACAAAGTATGCATGTGAATACATAAGAAATAAGGATAAGCATCCAATATCAGTGGATAAAGTCAAATATGGTTTGAAGAAGCAGGTTGTAAGAGAACAAAACAGTTGTAGAACATTAGGAACATAACCTACAATATGAGTGACATTAGTAATGCAGTACAAAAAGAAAAGGGCTCAACTCCTGTGACTCTCCTGGCCATAGAATTAAAGGGGTAGGGAGGGGAGGGGAAAAGAGAGCAGTCAAGTCTTCTATGGGCTATTGTACATAATTATAGAGGCAGGATGTACTGCAAGTTAGGAGAGTTGGCACAGTTTAACCATGGATTTCATATTTCTTAAAATTGTTCTCTGGAATTATTTAACCTAGCATTAAGTTTGTTGTATAACGAGAGGTGATAAACCCTATGAATAACTGCTGAGTTAGAAAGTGAAGGAGACCTCCAACTGGATGAATTATTGCGGACATCATGATATGTTATAGATGTTTAAGCCCCAGCAAGTACACAGGTGCCGACAACGGGAGATGTGTCCCAAATACTTAAAACAATCCTCTTTTGATATTGGCCCAAAACCGTCTTACTATGGGACAGGTCCACCACACATGGTTACCAATTTCTTGGCAACCCCTAAAACATAAAGGATCATTGGATAAATAAATTAGGTACAGTCTAGAAGACACCATATATACTCTGTGAGGTATCTTTAAAGAAGTCTCCATTAAGGTTACCTGACAGCTCCCTTTGCTGGTTGCCATACAAAATTAATTCCATTGCTCGAGTCTGAGTGTCTCCCCCACAGTTCATCCTTATTAAAGTGAGAAGACCTTTTTTTTTTTCTAATCTTAGACAACCTCTTCAAAAGGTCTACCAGCAAGTCAGGATGAAGACATTGCTAAAACACTGTTAGCTAATCCTTGTGAGAGTGAAATGAGGGATGAGATATTAAAGTATATAGGCAATGGTATTCTTAAAATAAGATCAGTATATGCTGTTTATTTGGTGTTAATGGCGATTTGATAGGTATCTTATCAGACAAGCACACCTGCAAATATTAAAATGCAAAAATGGAACACATATAAATCTTAACCATAAATTGCAGTGTACTGTAGTTAGAAAAAAAAAAGAAAGATGGATTGAATTGGATAGTTTATTTGTTTCCCACAATAACTACACATGACGGGGGTATTGGTTATCCCCGTTCGCCACTTTGCTTTCCCTTCGTACCCTCACCATACCACCTCACCACCAATACATTTCCCCACCACAGCGCCCCCATCCCAATAAAAACTCGGACCACCGACTGGCCACAGCAGCCGTTTATTAAATAACAATTACAAAATAACATAACATAATACTGTAAACCCAATGGGGGGGAGGTCCTTGAAGCCCCAAAACATCGAGCTGTCGAACCAGGGTGAGCCATTCTTGCCTCCAGCCGTAACGCCCAGCTCAAAGGCACCACCGAATGACCCCCCCCCTCGATTCACCACAACCGCTTGGTCCACCTGGGAGTCCAGCCCCCACCGTGGGGCCCCCCCAATTGTCCTCAGCTTTCACCGTGACCAACTCCAAGGACCCCCCCCCACCGCCACGAGCCGCCGTGACAAAACCACACCCACGAACAAACGCCCCACCGCCCTATTCACCTTCACCCTCGCCTTATTCACCGCATCCACAGACCGAGCCTCCCTCCAAACCTGCCGGGGAACGATATCAGACCACACAGTCACCATACCAGGAAATAAGGACCACAAACGTAAAAAGTCCCACTTGACCTCCTTAATCAGCTCCCGAATAGGCCTAGCCGCTAAGTTGTTCCCCCCAGCATGCACTACCAACACATCAGGCGCCCTATCCATCTTCACAAACCTATGAATCTCAGGCAGCACCCCCTTCCACACCATACCCCGCCTCCCAATCCACCTTACCACCACAGACTCTCTCCCAAATCCAAGCTGTTGACCGTCCAGCCGAACCGCTGCCCGGACAGCCCCCCAGAAGACATAAGAATGCCCCAGAATCCACACCAGAGCGGGCGCCGCATCTGCAATGAGAGAAAGAAAAAAGAAAAGAACAATACCGCAGCTTAACAACCCCCCAACAGAACCCCCCAAAAAACACACAAAAAACCCCCCTTTTCCTCTATAAGCGATCCAGACGGACATAAGACTTAAACCTAGCCGACTCCCAGTGACCAATCCTCTTAATCACCTCCTCCCCAAGACCCCATCTAGCCGCCTCCGCAATCCGGAAAGAGTGGCTGGAATACCCCACCGTATCCACCCCCGCCCGGCACAGACACCTCGCAAAAACCGCAGAAAACTAAAACGAGACAAAAAGGTGCCATCCGCATGAACCAACAAGGGGGACCCTACCCCCCCACCCAAACCATAGTCCCGCAAACACTGAACCGGGCACATATCACAACCCTCAACCCGAAAAAGCACCACCTTCCGACCTTTTCCCAGTGTATCCGTTTTCGACCGCCGGATAACGAACTCCATCCTATCCTCAAACCACTCAACATCCCCCCTCAAAAGTCCCCCCACCCCAAAAAATGCCAGCGAGAAAGCCAACCGAAACAACCGCGCTTCCCCCTCCGACCGGCAAACCACCCGCAACTGCCCCCCCAACTGAAGCAACAACCCGAACGAGACCGGCCTCCTCCTATCCACCCCAGCACCCATCCTCCTCCACTCTTTCAACGCCTGCACCACCAAAAAGGATTTAGTAACATCCACCATCCGCCGAGCCTTAAAACCAAAGGCCAACCCAGCCATGTAACCAGTCACCTTGCTAACCGACCAACCATGCTCCCTGCCATGTCCCAAAAACATCAATAACGCCAACTCCAGCTCCTCCATCCCCCCACCCAAAACGGTACACCAATCCTCCCAGACCCTCCAAGCCCTCATATACATATCCCACGTACCCGGAGCCAAGGACGCCCGAATAAGCCCCATCACTTGTCCTCCAACAGCTCCCACAGGCAAGCCGGACACTCCAAACCAACCGCGTCCGCCTCCGGAGCCAACTGCCGAAAACGAGTCCACTGCGAACGAGAAAGGGCGTCAGCAATACAATTGTCCACCCCAGGCACATGCACCGCTACAACCCAAGCATTAAGCGACAAGCACTCCAACACCAACCGCTGTAGCAGCCGCACCACCAATGGCGACGACGCCGACAGACCATTGATCGCCTGAACCACCCCCATATTGTCGCAGTGAAAACAAACCTTCCTGTCACGAAACCGCTCACCCCATAACGAAACCGCCAGCACAATGGGGAACAACTCCAACAACTCCAAATTCCGCACCCAACCCCGTTCAACCCATACAGCCGGCCAAACCCCAGCACACCACTGATACGCCTCACCGATCGCGTCCAAATAGCAAAACAACCCCGAACAAGCCTCTGGCGCCTTCTCCCCAATCACACTTGACAATATCGCAAACGCCTGCAACCAGTTAGCAAACGTCCGCGGTATTAACCTATAACGGCGCTTCTCCTCCTCCTCCCTCTTACCATCCTCCCTGCGCACCCTATCTAAATTAAAACGCTCCAACGGAAGCAGGGAAAATATCTCTACATACTCCCCCTTCCAAATCCTCTCCCTCACCTCCGACTTCAAGTGCGCCCCCAACGGACCCTCAAAGCAAACGTAAACCTCGCCCTTCGCCTTATCATCCACCCGAACGGAGTCATCCTCCCCCTCCGCACCCGCCTGCGTCTGCACCGGCAACCCTCGCTGCTGTTCCCCCGATGCCCCCGCGCCCGCCACCAAACCCGGCACGCCCCAGGCCTGTAACGGTGTCCCCCCACTCAACCCCCAACTAGCAACCAACCCCGCCAAACCCCCCAACAATTGCCCCAAGCCCTTACTCAACTCTAACTGGGAGACACCCCCCACCCCAGCCCCCACACCCTGCACTACCTGCGCAAGCGATCACCAAGAACTCTCACCTGGCTGCCTGGGCGCTGTGTTCCCATCAGCCGCAGATCCTGACTCCTGAAGCTCCCTCCTCCGCGTCGCGCCGTCTTGCTGTCCCCTGGACCCACTTGCTGTTCCCTGGACCAGGGACGTCGTCGCCAGGATGGATTACGCCGCCGGAACTCCCATCTTCACCTTGCCCCCTGGCAAGGCAGGACTGTGCGGTGCAGCAGGACCGCTCAGCCGCCCGATCCTCTGAACATCTTCTGGGCCTGGCCGACTCCTGTCCCCTGGCCCCACACAGACCAGGGACGCCGGGGTTAACTTCAGACACTACAGAGCAGCCCCTGGGGGCGGAGCTACTCACACTGCACGTCTCCTGAGGCCTGCTACCACCGCCGGATTCACTGGTAGCAGCCCCGCGCTGCACGCCGGCCCTCCCACGCCGAGGGGCCGCCTCTGTGCCAGGAGTTACAGAGGCGCCCGCCGTACCCGGTCCCGCTCCCACGCTGCCGCCACATGCAGGAGTAGATGGCAGCGATCGGCCACCTACCAGGCTCCGCCTACAAGAAGGATTCCTCCCACGTCGGGGCCTGGAGGAAGCTGGTGTCGGCGGCACCCGACGTGGAGGGTCCCGAGAGGGGCTCCTGATCCGGCGCTGAGCCCAAGGGGGGGAAGAGGAAGGAGAGAGGCGCGTCGGCGGCCTGGCCCGCCGCGGCCGTAACGCAGGTGAGTGAGGCAGAATGGACACCTCACCCGGCCCCCTCAGCAGCAGCTCCATCTGTGCCTGAGCCCACGCAGGGCCCCTCACCTCCGCCGGCAAATCCTCGATCATGGCCTCCAACTGCTGCATCGCTCCGGACAGCCAGTAGCTTCTCTTCTCCTCAAAAAATTGGCGCCCAAACTATTACCTCTCTGCCTATTTAACCCCTTAACTCCACCCCCCCCTGCTCAAATTAACCTATCCTGACCCTACTCCCTACCCTAGCCCCCTCCCTCTACTCTGGCCTAACCACCCCCCTTACCCGGCTCACTAAACCAAACCCCCGTTAAGGCAGCTTAATAACTTAATACCATACCAGCATTGTAAATGAGATTTGACAAATCTCAGGTATACTTAGCTTTTGTTTTTTTTGGTGCGGAAATTGACCTGTTATGCGGATTTTAAAATCTGCAGCAGGTCAGCTGTTTGTACGATTTTGCACTTTCTGTAAGGTGGTTTTACCCATAGACTCCAAAAGGGCTGTTAACAAACAGAAAACAGCACAAAATGAATTTATGTGCACAATATTTTTGTGCAGTTTCGGTGCGGATGTCATTAAGATTTTCTTAGGCCACCTACACATGTTGCGGAATACGTACAGTTTTTCCCTGCAGATTTTTTTCTGTGCAGAAATTGACTTGGGGTGCGTATTTCCAAATCCGCAGCATGTGAATTATGTTTGCGGTTTAGCACATAAGATCCGCATTAATTTCTGTCCGGATTTAAGTTGATTTCTGCACCATATCCACAGCAAAATCCGCAATTTCTAACTGCGGTTTTTGGTGTGGATTTGATACAGTTTTTACAAAGATCTCATCCTTCATTGGAAAAAGGTTGAAATCTGCAGCTAAAACCGCAAACATAATTCACATGGCAGGTCAATTTCTGCACAGAAAGAAATCTGTAAATTGTACGTAATCTCATACACTTTGCTGGTACTGTACTACGCTGCGGTTTTTCTATACAGGAATCTGCACAGAAAGACGTATTCCACAATATGTGCAGGTGGCTGTAGGGTGCAGATTTTGTGCTTTATTTCCGTGCATATTATTGTATGTAAATACCGCAGCGTAATATAGTACCAGCAAAATGTATGAGATTAGAAAAATCTAATGTACACTTAGCTTTTTTCTTAGGTGCGGAAATAGAATTGCTTTGCAAATTTTAAAATCTGCAGCATGTCAATTGTTCATCAAATCTTCACCAAAAAACACATAAAAATGCACAACTACCACACCAAAAATGTGTTAAATAGTGTGGATTTATGTTAGTTTTTTGTGCGGTTTTGGTGCGAATTTCATGCAGATTTTCTGCACATAAATGTGCACCATGTGCAGCCATCCGAATACTTCTGGTTAGTACTTAAAGGGGTTGTCTGCTTTTTACTTTTGATGACCTATCCTCTGGCGGAGGTCTGACACCCGGCACCCTCCGCAATCAACAGTTTCAAAAGAAGGCAGAAATTGCAGTGGTAAGCAAGTGTAGTTACAAGTGTTGTGTCCACATTCTCTTCTATGGGACAGCTCTGTCTATGTGAATACTATAGACCCCCGCCGATCTGATATTGATGACCTATCCTGAGGGTAGGACATTAGTAGTAAAAAGCAGACAACCCCTTTAATTCTTACATTCTATATTGAATAAAAGTGCCTACACATTTCCAATTTGAGTACATATTTCAATATTGTGATTCTCATCGAACAAGGCACTAATGAATGGATTGTCACCAGTCCAAAGTAATGTTTATATAGGGCTGATTTATTGTCATGTGTATATTCGCTTTAAAGCCTACATCGTTGTAAGAGCACAAGGAGCTGAGTAGATTGATAGCTGAGGGGGTTTAGCATTAATCTAAATATTGTATAATAATTTATTCAGTTATTCAATTTTATATTCAACACTTGTCAGTGGATGGAAACAAATCAGCAGAATACAATTATGCTAGGCAATCCTCTGTGAGCTAAACAGTTTGCTACTGATGTATTTAGCAGATGATTGTCTATACTGGAAATATCTGTAAATGTATCCAACAATCAGGTCACCATTTTCCCCATGATTTGTAACTGTTAACAGTTTTTAGGTTGGGGGGGGGGGGTTAATAGGTCACAAGCATGCAACTAACAGACATATAGAGTGTAGTTCTTGAAGACCAGGCTTCTAATATAGATAGTAGATGCAACATTTACATAATGTCACCATGTTTACAATGTACCACATAACAGGGTTGATTTCTTATAAGCAGGTAATTAAAAGAACAAGTATCAGTAAAGGGAACCATTATATATACAAACAATAGAGCTAGGAAATGGGGGTCATTCTAGATAAAAGTGGTACAATACCGACTATAAATGAGTAAGTAGTAGAGTGAAGAACCGCACTCAAGTCAAATGTCTCTGGTGCCAATCGAGGACTGTGAACAGTCAGTAAATATAGAATAAATATTGCGGCACTCAGATTTTAGATTATTGCATATCAGACTTTTTATTTTTTCATTTTTTCAAGTATCAGCAGTGGTTCCATCCAAAAGGCCCAATTTAGATCCTTTGTATAAACAGTGTTTAAAGACCAGACGTTTTGGTCATAACAGACCTTCATCAGTGGTCACATATTTTATCTGAAATAATACACGGTACAAGACATGAGTTGGCATGAAAACAACTAAAATACATATGCTTTAACGTAAAAAAAAGAGATAATTTATCATATACATATATATATATAAATATATTTATATATATGTGGTTATCCAATATGTTGCACAGTACATGAAGGAACTGTCACGACTGTAAGTGAGCAACACACAGTGAATAGCAACTGACCCAAACTAGGAAGGATAAAGGGTGACCCCTGTCAGACCCTAAAAGCTCTCCCTAAGCTGCTATGCACATGTCCGGATCCATATGGTGGATCGAGACATGCCCGCGTACCTTAGGCTGATGACCACTGAAACCCCTACAATAGTGGAAGGGGCATGGCCACCGGTGCCCTGCTCAGTATATAGATGGAACCGGGGTCGCCTCGGATCCAGTCAGCAAAGAAACCGAAACACACAATGTCTGAACACTTAACTGAAGGAGGTGCAGCTGCAGTGAAAACAGATCCAAAGTCAGCAGACAATATCCGAAGTACTTGCTTCAGCAGAACACAGATCCAGTGAAAAGATATCACACAGGTGAAGATACTCAAACGAGAGATACAGCTCAAACAAAAAGTATAATCCGCACCTCTACAAAGGAGGAGGGGTGATTTAAAGGCAGCGAAATCAAACACAGGAGAGACAGCTGGGAGGAAGGAAACAGAAGGTAAAGCCCTCATCACAGGGGCGGAGAAACAGGGCAGAGGGAACTCCTCCAAGCTCTAATAGTGACATCATCACAGGGGTGGAGAAACAGAGCTGTGAGAGCGTCTCAAAGCTCTGGTAGTGACAGGAACATGTTGCAGACGTCTCAGGATGAAGAGGAGTCAGGTCATGTCGGATACATGGTAAATGCTAAAGGAGGAGAATACATCAAGGCAGTACGATGCAGGTTATGGTCTGATGGATGCTTGATCCCCGTAATTGCTACAGTAGGGTACGTATAAATCATGACAAAATTGTGTAGCTTCACATGTTATAAATTATAACCATCGCCATATTCTGCATAGTCCAAATTGCGGATATGGAATAACACTGGACTGGTACCCCTCATCTAGTATGGCACCCCACGTGGTAAAAATACAGTTCCTGGCAATTAGCCCGGTTTTAGGTGCATAGAGGGTCACGGTATATGCTGTTTCTGACGACACAATATATAATGTGCAATGTGGCACAGAGTATATGGATCATGGCACGCAGACACTATACGGTATATGCCTCATAAATTGTGTATAGCATTGTGGCAACTATATTGGGAATACGTCTGAATAGGTAAGTGGTGAAGCTCAGTATAATATAATCGTAGGCATTGTGTATGTGTGCGTACCAGTGTCCATACATCAGTGCCGCTGTATTCACGTTAGGCATGATGAAGCAGGGTAGTGGATACAAATTACTGTAGGGGATAATTCCTGTAGGGGATAATTCCCTGATGAGTGGCACAGTCAGCTGTACGTCGGTACCAGACGGGAAGTCGGCAGTGGCAGGTATTGCTATGTGTGGTATCTAGGTCCTCTATAGCCTGCAAGGGAAACATGAATATAGCTCATTACCTGTTCTAGTAGGGTCCGGACATCTGGGCTTGGATGCATGGCATCACGTCTGACCCGTCCCTGTCTTAAATGTACGGCCTCCCTTGTAGTTCCGGTCACCTGACCGTATGTTGCGCGGCCGCTGGAACGCAAATGAGTTTACATGAATAATGGAAGCTCTTAGCGCATATACGTTTGTATATATAATGGTGTGCAGCCATTTCGTTTTTTGTAATTATGTTTGCCTTGTATGCACCTGTGATCCTGAAGGTTTTAGTCTAAATTTTCCTGCAATATATTGAGGGTAGCACCTATTTTAGACTGAACGCGCCCATCTACCTGGGACTTCTGAGCAGAGTACGTTTGTAGCTGGTTCTTACACTGCCCTGAATATTGTAGGCTTAAGTAAGTCCAAAGTGAGGCAGTTTCTTTAGTGATAGGGACCCATCTGTGGAAACCACCTTGATGCCTGGTAGATGGGCCCGACACGTATGTGCGCTAAGAGCTTCCATTATTCATGTATACTCATTTATAGTCGGTATTGTACCACTTTTATCTAGAATGACCCCTATTTCCTAGCTCTATTGTTTGTATATATAACGGTGTGCAGCCATTTTGTTTTTTGTAATTATGTTTGCCTCATGGATATGCACCTGTGATCCTGAAGGTTTTAGTCGAAATTTTCTTGCAGTAAAGGGAACCTGTCATTAACTTTATGCTGCCCATACTAACGGCAGCATAAAGAAGAGACAGGTGAGTTGATTTCAGCGGTCTGTCATTTATAAGTTAAAAGTAAGTGGCTGCAGAGAAGCAACATCACAATCATTGTAGACTGGGCCTGGAAAAGAGTCACGGCCACCTGAGAAGAGTCCTGGTTATTTATAAATTCCGGCTCTCCTGCTGATGACTGACAGTCTTCTACCGAGTTTTCTCCCTTTCTTTCTAGGAGAGAACTGCCAATCATCAGTAGGTGGGTGAGAGAGCAGGAGACTATGAATAACCAGGACTCTTCTCAAGTAGATTTGACTCTTTTCCAGGCCTGGGCTGCAATGATTAAGATGCTGGTTCTTAGCAACCACTTACTTTTAGCTCATGAGAGACACACCACTAAAATCACTATTTTATACTGCAGTCAGTAAGGTCAGCATTAAGTTGATGACAGGTTTGTTTTAAAGGTATTGTCTATTCAGGATAAACTCTTGTTCATATACCAACAATAGGAGATATGGAGATTATTGAAGGGAACCTTATCTATTAAAACTAATATATGAACATAGGCCCAAAATAGAGCCCGGAAACTAAAGGCCAGTAAGTTTAACCCCATAAGGACCTGGTGGACGTGACTTAAGGACTAGCGCCGTACATGTACAGCGGGCTGTTCGCTGCTATATGCGCCGTCATTGATAAAACAGATGCCGGCGCATTAACCCTCGCACTGCCACGGTCAGCACATTAACCATCGCACGTGCGGGATCGTGCTGGGTGCGAGGTGGCCTTCGAGTCCCCGCGCTGCTGTGACGGGGATCCGATGGCAGGGAAGGCAGCCGGAGGCAGGCAGGCTGAAGTGTATTACAGTGTGTAATACACTTACAGCCAATGCATCACATTACAGAAGTATTGTGATGCATTGTAAAGGGGATCAGACCCCCAAAAGTTGAAGTCCCAGAGTGAGACAAAAAATAAAGTGAAAAAAAGTAAAAAAAAATAAAGTTTTACAAAAAAGTTTGTTTCAACTAAAGAAAAATCGTCCTTTTCCCAAAATAAAGTCAAATAGGGAAAAAGAAGAAAAGTAGACATATTAGGTATCTCGCTGTCCATATCTCAAAAAAATATCACATGACCTAACCCCTAAAAAAAAATGTAATAAAAACTGCTAAAAAAATATGTTTTGTCACCTTACATCACTAAAAGTGCAACACCAAGCATTCAAAAAGGCGTATGTCACCCCTAAATAGTGCCAATCTAAACGTCACCTCATCCAGCAAAAAATGAGTCCCTACCTAAGACAAACGCCCAAAAAAACTATGTCTCTCAGAATATGGTTTCTGGTTTCTAAAATATGATTTTTTTTGCTTAAAAAATGCTGTTATTGTATAAAACTTAAATAAAAAAGTATACATATTAGGTATCTCTACGTCCATAAGGACCTGCTCTATAAAAATATTGCATGACCTAACCCCTCAGGTGAACACCGTAAAAAAAAATTAAAAAATAAAAAACTGTCAAAAAAGCTATTTTTCGGCACCTTACATCACAAAAAGTGTAATACCAAGCGATCAAAAAGTCACACGCACCCCAAAATCATACCAATCAACAATCGCCTGAAAAAAATAAAATAATATATATATATATATATATATATATATATATATATATGACTCTCAGAAGACACTAAAACATGATTTTTTTGGTTTCAAAAATGCTGTTATTGTGTAATCGCTACGCACGTAAGTACCTGCTGTATAAAAATATCACATCAACTAACCCTCAGAAGAACACTGTAAAAAAAAAAGAAAAGACAAAAAAGCAATTTTTTGTCACCTTACATCATAAAAAGTGTAATACAAAGCGATCAAAAAGTCATATGCATTCCAAAATCATACCAATCATACCATCATCTCATCCTGCAAAAAATTAGATCCTGGGGCGTGGCCTGACCGAGCTTGATGGCGGCTGCTTGAGAGCGGAGCTCCCGCTACTAGATCCTGTTTCAGCCCATATCAAACCACTACCTGAAAGAAGGGATGGAGATTCAGTTTAAAGAACTGGCTAGAGTCACTACTGATCAGAAGAGAGGCTCACCGCAACAATCCGATATGGAGAAGTTCCTCCAGAAATCAGCTCCCCAACTACCCGTGCACATCACTAAGATGGCGTTGAAGCGGCATGGGGAAGAAGAAACATATGAGGATACGAATCCAGAAGCATTGTGTGATGAGCCGAGAGAGGTGAGCGGATCGCAGACAGGGGATGAGCAAGTGGCGCTTACCCGAGACTTTTTAGAAAGAGCCATGCATAAGGCTTTAGTCCCGATAGCAGCGGATCTAGCCACTATAAAGGTGGATGTACGCCATATTGGGGACAGAGTTGAGTCCCTAGAACAAGTGCAAGACGCCATGCTCTCTTTCAATACGGTGGTCAAAAGCTCACTAGGCTCTCACACCATGAATAGTTTATTGCTTCAAATGGAAGATCAGGAAAATAGGAGTCGGCGATGCAATATAAGGATTAGAGGTCTCCCAGAAGCTGAAGATAGAGAAGATCTGATGAGTGTAATGGGATCACCTTTCACCTCCCTGCTGGGCCAAAAAAGAGCCAAGAGTATCACAGTTGAGAGGGTGCACGAGCATTGAGACCCAAGACTGGTACCTCAGAAAACCCCAGAGATATCAAATGTGGCATACTAAGCTACAGGGACACTGAGGAAATACTACAAAAAGCGAGGGAGCTGAGAGAAGTGAATCTGCAGGGAAGGAGCATTCAATTATTTCAAGATCTAGCAGCTTCAAACCTTCAAAAGAGAAGAATTCTGAAACCACTGACACCTCGAATATTCCATATAGGTGGTTATTTCCTTTCGGTATGCTGATCACTGCAGGAAATCGACGATTTACCGTGAGAGCACCTGCAGATCTGATTCCCGTCTGGGAAATGCTGGAGATCCCCTCCTGGTTACCTATCCCCTCTGAAGAGGAATTGCCACCGCTGCCGAAGATTTCTCCATGGATGAAGCCGAAACAACAGCGGACCGGGCGTAACAGAAAGCCTGCAAGTAGAGAGCAGGACACCTGAACACCTGACTGACAAGCTGCTGAGTATGGTTATGTATACAGCAGGGGATGTTTTCTTTTCTTTTTTCTTACTCTCTAGAGCAGAATAATCAGCGAAGCTTGCCTTAAAGGGAAGCACTTATCGATCACTGTTAGTCTTAGGTTGTGAGGCAACAGTTAGTTTAAAGTGTTCAAGAGCTCTTCTTTACTGTTTTATAGCTCTAAGGTCCCTTTCACATTAGCGAGTTTTCCGCGCGGGTGCAATGCGTGACGTGAACGTATAGCACCCGCACTGAATCCTGACCCATTCATTTCAATGGGTCTGTGTAAATGAGTTGTTTCTCACGCATCAGTTCTGCGTTGCGTGAAAATCGCAGCATGTTCTATATTCTGCGTTTTTCACGCAGCCCTGGCCCCATAGAAGTGAATGGGGCTGCGTGAAAAACACATTGCATCTGCAAGCAAGTGCGGGTGCAATGCGTTTTTCACTAATGGTTGCTAAGAGATGTTGTTTGTAAACATTCAGTTTTTTATCATGAAAAACGCATCAAAACGCGTTGCACCCGCGCGGAAAAAACTGAACAACTAAACGCAATCGCAGACAAAACTGACTGAACTTGCTTGCAAAATAGTGCGAGTTTCACTGAACGCACTCTGAACGCATCCGGCCCCAATCCGCAACTCCCGTGTGAAACCAGCCTAACTCACCCGAAAAGGGTGTAAATATATGTTAGCAAAGGATAGTTATTTTGCTATGTATAGTCTATCCAAATGGCCTTATAGGGGGATCTAGGCCGATCAGGATATATTGGTGGCAACTGATTATCCACCCCCCCCCCCACATAAAAGAATCCCACCTAGGATTTAGATATACCTATATTACTGCATAGCTCCTCAAAATTGCAACTTTCAATGTACATGGCCGCAAAGACCCAGTTAAAAGGAGCCGGGTATTCCGGACAATCAAGACAGCGGCAACAGATATAATTATGCTGTAAGAAACACATTTCACAGCTAGCCATATGCCTAATTTAGGCAACTCTGCATTCCATTATTGGTTCCATTCATGGTCAGATAAGTCTGCATAGAAGGGAGTTAGTATTGGGTTGAAAAAGAGTGTACCCTTTGCCTTACACTCTCAGCTACTAGACCCAGAAGGTAGATACCTACTGTTAAACTGCGAAATAGGTCATACAAAAATCACCCTATGTAACCTATACGTCCCGAATGTTAAAACGGTTAAATGGCTTTTGGAGACCCTGGACAAGATATCTGCCTTCGCTTTCGGTTGGATTTCTATAGGGGGAGACTTTAATCTGACTTTAAACCCGCTATTAAACTCTTCATCTTAGAGGTCGGCTATTTCGTTTAGGGCTCTGAAATCCTTACAGTCACGTTTGAGGGAGTTACACATGGTAGATGTCTGGCGGTCAGTGCATGGGGAAAGAAGAGACTACACCTTTTACTCAAACCCGCACAGATCTTACCAAAGATTAGATTATCTTTTGATTCCAGAAAATAATCTGACCTTAGTCGAGTCTGCTAAAATCGACAGCATAACAGTGTCAGATCATACTTTGGTGTCCTGCGCCATTCGGCTTCCTAATTTAGAAGGGAGGGAATGGTCGTGGAGACTAAACCACACATTGTTAGATACACAAGCACACTTTGACGCTATCTCGAAGAAACTAAAGGAATACTTCGACCTAAATATAAATACTGCAACAACGCCCGCTATTACTTGGGAGGCACACAAGGCAGTGATATAAGGGGAATTTATAGCACTAGGATCACATATTAAAAAGGAGCGAGCAAAGCGCCTGACAGAGCTGTTAACCCGTATTTCCCAACTGGAATGATCACACAAAAAATCATTGGCATTAAAAGAGTTTGAGTCACTGGTATCACTTAGACAAGAACTTAAGTCACTGCTCAACATTAAAGTTGCCAAAGCATATTTAACCCCTTAGTGACCACCCATACGTGTTTTTACGGTGGTCACTAAGGGGCCTTAGGCTGGGCCGCCGCGTTTTTACAGCGGCCCGGTCTAAGCGCTGCACGGATCCCCCGTGCAGCGGGGAGCACGGACCCGGCTCTTACATGAGATCCGGGACCCTGCTCTAACAGCCCGGACCGGCAGGAGTGCCGATCCGGGCTGTTTAACCCTTTACATGCCGGACGAAATGGCGCCCGCTGCATGTAAAGTAGTGACAGAGGAAGCGGACTCCCTCTGTCTCCCATCAGCACCCCGAAAATAAGATTGCGGGGTGCTGATGTGTTCGGAAGCTTACCTCACTTCCGATCAGGGCCCCGAGCCTGTCTTCAGTTCTCTCCAGCAGGCTGTGCCTCTCTGGCGCAGCCTGCTGGTCAATGTTTGAAATGCATTGCTATTGAAATGTAATGCCTTATAGAGATAATGCATTACATTTTAAAAGCAATCAAAATACTGTATATTATAGTCCCCTTGTGGGACTTTTAAGTAGTAAAAAAATAAATAAAAAAAATACACATTTATTAAATAAAAGTAATTCCATAAAATAAAAAAATATGCTTTTTTTTCCATTGAAAATACGCTTTTCAATGAAAAAAATTGCAAAAAGAAAATATCCCCCATATGTTTGGTAACGACCCGGACTACATAAATATTACATAACTTATCCCCTATGGTGAACGCCGTAAAAAATTAAAATAAAAAAAAAGACAGAATTTCTAATTTATTCTTCGTTTCCACCGAAAAAAACGTAATAACAAGCGATCAAAAAGCGCCATTTACTCCAAAATGATACCAATGAAAAATACAAGTTGTCCCTCAAAAATAAAGCCCTCGCACAACTCATTTTTTGGGTTAATAAAAGGGGTTTTATTGGACAAAAAGTAGTAAAACGTAAAAAAAATTATAAGTATTTAGTATCACTGTAATCGTACTGACCCAGAGAATAAAGATATTATGTTATTTGTACCGAAAAATGAACGCCGTAAAATTTATAATGTAAAAACGCAGTGGCAGTATTGCTATTTTCCCCGATCTCACTCCCAGAAAGAGTTAATAAAAGTTAATCAGAAAGTAATGTGTACCCCAAAATGGTGCCATTAAAAACTACAACTTGTTCCGTAAAAAAACAAGCCCTCATAAAGCTATATAGACGAAAAAATAAAAAAGTTATAGCTCTTGGAACGAGACCATGAAAAAAGGAAGAAAAACGCTTGGTCATAAAGGCCCAAACAGGCTTGGTCACTAAGGGGTTAAGAGTTAAGCAAAAGCACTATATTCATGGGAATAGAGGCAGCAAAATCTTGTCGGCAATGATCAAAAAACGAGTAGAGCAATCCTATATCAAACAAATGATGACGCAAGATGGTACTCTTTCTACAGATGTCAATGCAATATCCAAAGTGTTCACTGCATATTATCACGATTTATACAATTTAAGGAAAAACGAATCTAGTGAAGCAATAAGAGACCAACAAGAAAATACAGCTTCCTATCTGCAGGAACTCCACTTGCCAGTGTTATCAGAGTCTGATAAGGAGTTATTAGTAGCCCCTATAACATTAGAGGAAGTAGGGAAGGCCCTAAAATCGATCCCCAAAGGCAAGAGCCCAGGACCTGATGGTCTAACAGTAGCTTACTACAAGAAGTTTCTTCTCACTTTAGGCGCCCAATTAGTATCCCTCTTTAACTCCCTGTTGAGCGGTACACCCCTACCCAGGCAATCTCTAGAGGCACATATCACGGTTTTACCTAAGGCTGGCAAAGATCTAAATCTCCCAGCCAGTTACAGACCGATATCTCTGCTTAATGCAGATATCAAGCAATGGGCAAATTTTAGCCTTCAGAGTTGGATCCTTACTTAATGGCTTGATCTCCCCAGAGCAGTCCGGTTTTGTGGGGGGCAGGGAGTGCAGGGACAGCACATTCCGGGTCATACAAGCTCAGCAATATGCCTTATCTCATGGTCAAAGAATTACTTTTCTCAGCACCAATGCCGAAAAGGCATTTGACAGAGTAGATTGGCAATACATGGAAGCTACTTTATATAAATTTGGCTTTCCCCCCCAATTTGTAACCGCTGTGCTGTCCTTGTACTCCTCACCTACAGCGAAAATACGCATAAACGGAACTCTCACACCTCATTTCGATATCCGAAGTAGCAGCATTCGCAGACGACATGCTTCTATTGTTATCTGACCCAATAGTAGCGTTTCCGGATCTTTTGCGACAGTTAGATAAATTTGGGAGTATATCTAATTTTAAGATAAATTTAACCAAATGTGTAGCTTTAGGAATTAATACCCCTCAGTCAACCATAGCTCACCTTAAAGCAAATTACCCCTTTCAATGGAGGATGGACTGCATCAGCTATATGGGAGTTCAAATAACTAAAGACCCAGACCAACTTTTTTCCCAGAATTACCCCAACTGTTAGCTGACATTAAACTCCAACTAAAAGAGCTAAACATACCCTACTTAACTTTGTTAGGGAGGAAAAATGCATTGAAGACGTATATCCTTCCTAAACTACTATATTTGATGCAGACATTACCAGTACTATTACCTCATCACCACTTAGCTCAAGTCCGGAAAACGTTCTCAGCATTTGTCTGGAATCAAACTAAACCCAGACTAGCCTACAAAAGATTAATATTACCCAGGTTCAGGGGTGGATTTGGTTTACCGGATGTGAGCGGATACTATAGGGCAATACAAATAAGGCTACACTCAGAGATAATAAACCCCAGAGTAAACAAGTTAGGTTGTCAAATAGCTAGAAAGGTATTGGGGCCAAAAGCATTGGCCATGCTATGACCTCCGCAGAAAACCCCAACAAAGAAATAAAGTACCTAACTTGTTAAGAGGTATAGTGGATACCTGGTTCAAATTGTCAGGCTACCTACATCCCTCTTGCTGCCTATCGCCTCTCACACCTATCTGGCATCTGCCCTATATGTTTAACGCAGACTTCAAAGATGATATGGGACTGTGGGCAGCATTGGGTGATATAGAAATAGGTGATTTGCTAGTGAACCGCCTAGTTCCCAATATACAAACTTTGAAGACTAGGTTTAGGCATATTCCCTGGACCTTAACACAATATTCCCAACTTAATAAGATTTGCATGCAATACTTAACAAATACCCCAAGTACCCGACTACACCCCTACTTGGTATGATACAATATGGAATCAACCTATAGGCAAAAAAGGAATGGTATCAAAACTTTATAACAAAATATTAGAGATAGATTCAGACACTAGACCATCGTTTATTGAACAGTGGGAGATGGAGATAGATCAATCTTTAGATGATGATACTACAAGTAGAATACTTACCCATTCTCATGGATACTCGAGATGCATAAAAACACAGGAAAAATCCTACAAGCTAGTTACCAGGTGGTACAGGACACCTGACAAATTACATGTCATCACCCCTTCTTACTCTGCGGACTGCTGGAGATGCGGAGAAAATAAAGGCACCATGTATCACATTTGGTGGTCACTTATTACTAAATATTGGGACATGATAAAGAGGTACAAGGAATATGTACAATAGGCTCCCCCATCACCCCATTGGTAGCTCTTCTTAACTTACCTTATTGTAACTACAAACTTACAAAACATTCACTACCTGCACAACTGATTGCAGCAGCAAAACTGCTTATACCAAAATATTGGTTATCCAAAGAAACCCCTAGCCTTAAAGAGTGGGTTTGTAAGGTACAGGAAATATACCAACTAGAGGAACTAACAAGTTGGGAATCTTTATCACATGACAAATTTTTAATGACCTGGGGAAAATGGTCTGATTGGTATAAAAATCACACCAAGAGTTTATATATGCATATTCCTAATAAGCTTCACTCATAGTCCAGTATATACCCTATAGGCATCCAATATGTCAAGTAGGATGATGTGTTATGAATGCCTACCCTTACTATTGCTTTGCCGAGCCATGTCCACAACATTATATTAGACCATGTATTTATACTGAAGCAAACAGAATGCCATGTGTCTGCCCATATGACTTTTGCTATACTTGTAATTCATGCATATGATATTGTCAAGTATGCATATGTGACCAACATTGATTATGGAGTGTTTATTGTTATTTGTTCCTTCTTACAAATGTCATAATAATCACTGAATTATAATGTCTAAATAAAATAAAGATTTGACAACAAAAAAAATGAGATCCTATCTAGAACAATCGCCAAAATAAATTAAAAATTATGACTCTTAGAATATAGAGACACTAAAACATGATTTTTATTGTTTAAAAAATGCTGTTATTGTGTAAAAAATAAATAAAACTATACATATTAGGTATCGCCGCGTCCGTAAGAACCTGCTGTATAAAAACATCACATAATCTAACCCCTCAGGTAAACAACGTAATAAAAAATAAATAAAAAAAGGGTGTCAAAAAAGCCATTTTTTTGTACCCTTAAATCACAAAAAGTATAATACCAAGCGATCAAAAAGTCATATGAACCCCAAAATAGTAGAAATCAAACAGTCATCTCATACCAAAAAGAATGAGCCCCTACATAAGACAGTTGCCCAAAAAATAAAAAATAAACTATGGCTTTCAGACCCAGGCCGTGAGCTCTGCGCTGCAATTGGCCAGCGCTACAGACAAGGAGAAGGAGACGCCCAGGAGGGCAGTCTCCTCCTACTATAACCAAGTCCCCTAAGTTTCCGCCTACTATAACCAAGTGACCGAACATACTGGAGAGCATAGCAGGAGAATGGAGTGGCGCCCAGGGATAATAGTAAGTGCAGTGAGATTCCTAGGTGCCGCTGTACAGATCATGACACTTAGTTCACAATGTTTTGCCAGATGAAAGGTCCAATTTAAGGTTAAAAATGGCAGGGTCCTTAAGGGGTTAACATCTGTCGTGGGTGAACTGTTTTAAGGTTTACTTGGAGTACCTCAATGAAAATAAGCAAAAAACCACCATATCAGCATGGCTTCATGAGGGATCGGTCTAGTTCTAGACTTCACCGTAGCAAATCAATGGATGTCGTATATATTGACTTCTCCAAAGCATTTGATATTGTACCACATAAAAGGTTAGTACATAAAATGAGAATGCTTGGACTGGAAGAAAATGTCTGTATGTGGGTAAGTTACTAGCTCAGTGATTGGGTCACTGTCAGTACTGGTGTACCACAGGGTTCAGTGCTGGGCCCTATTCTCTTCAATATATTTATTAATGATCTTGTAGAAGGCTTGCACAGTAAAATATAAATTTTTGCAGATGACGCTAAAATATGTAAAGTAATTAACATAGAAGAAGACAGTATACTGCTACAGATGGATCTGGACAGATTGGAGGCTTGGGCAGAAAAGTGGCAGATGAGGTTTAACACTGACAAATGTAAGATTATGCACATGGGAAGGAATAAAGCAAGTCACCCGTACATACTAAATAGCAAAACACTGGGTGACACTGACATGGAAAAGGACTTAGGAATTTTAGAGAAGAGCAAACTAAGCTGTACAAACCAGTGTCAGGTCAATAAGATAATGGGTGGCATCAAAAGGGGCATAGATGCTTGTGATGAGAACATAGTCCTGCCACTTTACAAATCACTAGTCAGACAACACATGGAGTACTGTGTACAGTTCTATGCTCCTGTGAACAAGGCAAACATAACAGAGCTGGAGAGGATTGAGAGGAGGGCAACTAAAGTAATAACTGGAATGGGGGGGGCTACAGTACCCAGAAAAATTCAGCTTAGCAAAAAGACAACTAAGGGGCGATCTATTAACTATGTATAAATGACACAATTATAACATTTTTGGCTCTATACACCACCACAATGGATTTGAAATGGAATGCTTTAACTGCAGACTGTCAGCTTTAAAATGAGGGTATTTACATCTAAATCAGGTGAACGGTGTAGGAATCACAACAGTTTGCATATGTGCCTCACACTTGTTAAGGGACCAAACGTAATGGGACAATTGGATTATCAGCTGTTCCATGACCAGGTGTGTGTTATTGCCTCATTATCCCAATTACAATGAGCAGGTAAAAGGTCCAGAGTTCATTTCAAGTGTGCTATTTGTATTTGGAATCTGCTGCTGTCAACTCTCAAGATGAGATCCAAAGAGCTGTCACTATCAGTGAAACAAGCCATCATTAGGCTGAAATAACAAAACAAACCCATCAGAGGGATAGCAAAAACATTAGGCGTGGCCAAAACAACTGTTTGGAACATTCTTAAAAAGAAGGAATGCACTGGTGAGCTCAGCAACACCAAAAGACCCGGAAGACCACGGAAAACAACTGTGGTGGATGACCGAAGAATTCTTTCCCTGGTGAAGAAAACACCCTTCACAACAGTTGGAAAGATCAAGAACACTCTCCAGTAGGTAGGTGTTTCTGTGTCAAAGTCAACAATCAAGAGGAGACTTCATCAGAGTGAATACTGAGGGTTTACCACAAGATATAAGCCATTGGCGAGCCTCAAAAATAGGAAGGCCAGATTAGAGTTTGCCAAATGACATCTAAAAAAAGCTTTCACAGTTCTGGAACAACATCCAGAACTACATGAACAGATGAGGCCAATATCAACTTGCACCAGAGTGATGAGAAGAGTATGGAGAAGGAAAGAAACTGCTCATGATCCTAAGCATACCACCTCATCAGTGAAGCATGGTGGTGGTAGTCTCATGGCGTGGGCATGTATGGCTGCCAATGAAACTGGTTCTCTTGTATTTATTTATGATGTGACTGCTGACAAAAGCAGCAGGATGAATTCTGAAGTGTTTCGGGCAATATTATCTGCTAATATTCAGCCAAATTCTTCAGAGCTCATTGGACGGCGCTTCACAGTGCAGATGGACAATGACCCAAAGCATACTGCAAAAGCAACCAAAGAGTTTTTTAAGGGAAAGAAGTGGAATGTTATGCCAAGTCAATCACCTGACCTGAATCCGATTAAGCATGCATTTCACTCACTTGCTGAAGACAAAACTGAAGGGAAAATGCCCCAAGAACAAGCAGGAACTGAAGACAGTTGCAGTAAAGGCCTGGCAGAGCATCACCAGGGATGAAACCCAACGTCTGGTAATGTCTATGCATTCCAGACTGCAGGCTGTAATTGACTGCAAAGGATTTGCAACCAAGTATTAAAAAGTGAAAGTTTGATTTAGGATTATTATTATGTCCCATTACTTTTGGTTCCTTAACAAGTGGGAGGCACATATGCAAACTGTTGTAATTCCTACACCGTTCACCTGATTTAGATGTAAATACCGTAAAATTAAAACTGACAGTCTACAGTTAAAGCACATCTTGTTCGTTTCATTTCAAATCCATTGTGGTGGTGTATACAGCCAAAAATTTTAGAATTGTGTCAATGTCCCAATATTTATGGACCTGACTGTATATCAGGGGTCAGTACAGAGATCTCTCCCATCATCTATTTATTCCCAGGACGGTGACTGTGACGAGGGGACATCCTCTATATCTGGAGGAAAGAAGGTTTGTACACAAACATAGAAGAGGATTCTTTATAGTAAAAGCAGTGAGACTATGGAACACCTGAGGAGGTGGTGATGGTGAATTCACTAAAAGAGTTCAAGAGGGGCCTGGATGTATTTCTGGAGTGTAATAATATTACAGGCTTTAGCTACTATAGAGGGGTTGTTGATCCAGGGAGTTATTCTGACTGCCTGATTGGAGTCGGGAATTTTGGCTTCTACCTCACATGTTTTTTTTTTGCCTTCCTCTGGATCAACTTGCAGGATAATAGGCTGAACTGGATGTCTTTTTTTTAGCCTTATAAACTATGTTACTAAAATGTGATTGGTGCAGGAGGGGGCAGAGCTTAGCAGCGGAGGGGATAAGTGGTGATGAAGGACCTGTGATTTTGTTATGTGACATGAAGGGGCTAACCTTTGCATGAAGAAGACAGTGGAGAAGTCTGGATTCAGTGTTAAAGCCAGGGAAAGGCTAAAAGCCTCCTCCCTGTAATGTCTGTGAAGATTTCCATTTATCCAGGTCATGGTATATCTGTAAAGAATAAATCAAGTCAACTGGACTTACTATAGATTTCTTGAAAACATTTTACTCGTTCTTCCAATGAGCTTTCTCAATTCCTCCCTGTAATGTCTTCTGATAGCACATAATAACAGCCTGGATATGCTGGGAGCTGTAGTTCTTTCCTCTTATACTGTACCTCCTCTCTGTATTGTCCTCTGATATTGCATAACAGCCTGGACATGCTGAGAGTTGTAGTTCTTTCATCTTGCACTGTACCTCCTCCCTGTAATGTCCTCTGATATCACATAATAACAGCCAGGAAATGATGGGAGTTGTAGCTCCTTTCTCTTATACCTTTAAATATTGCAACTATTTATGTTGTTAATTTCTCCTTCCATTTGTTTGATATTTATCGAATCAGCCCATCCAAGTGCATCTCAATAGAATATAATTGTTTATTTCTTTTAATGTTGATGATTATGGCTTACAACTAATGAAAACCGAAAAGTCAGTAACTCAGATAATTAGAATATTATATAAGACTAATTAAAAAAAATACAGAAATGTTGGCCTACTGAAAAGTACAGTTGCAAGAAAAAGTATGTGAACCCTTTGGAATTTTATGGATTTCTGCACAAATTGGTCATAAAATGTGACCTGATCTTCCATCTAAGTCACAACAATAGACAATCACAGTCTGCTTAAACTATTAACACACAAAGAATTAAATGTTACCATGTTTTTATCGAACACACCATGTAAACATTCACAGTGTAGGTGGAAAAAGTATGTGAACCCCTAGACTAGTGACATCTCCAAGAGCTAATTGGAGTGAGGTGTCAGCCAACTGGAGTCCAATCAATGAGATGAGATTGGAGGTGTTGGTTACAGCTGCCCTGCCCTATAAAAAACACAAACCAGTTCTGGGTTTGCTTTTCAGAAGAAGCATTGCCTGATGTGAATGATGCCTCGCACAAAAGAGCTCTCAGAAGACCTACGATTAAGAATTGTTGACTTGCATAAAGCTGGAAAGGGTTATAAAAGTATCTCCAAAAGCCTTGCTGTTCATCAGTCCACAGTAAGACAAATTGTCTATAAATGGAGAAAGTTCAGCACTGCTGCTACTCTCCCTAGGAAGCCACTGCTGTCCAAAAAAAACATTGCTGCACGTTTACAGTTTGCACAAGAGCACCTGGATGTTCCACAGCAGTACTGGCAAAATATTCTGTGGACAGTTGAAACCAAAGTTGAGTTGTTTGGAAGAAACACACAACACTATGTGTGGAGAAAAAGAGGCACAGCACACCAACATCCCAACTGTGAAGTATGGTGGTGGGGGCATCATGGTTTGGGGCTGCTTTGCTGCGTCAGGGCCTGGACGGATTGCTATCATTGAAGGAAAAATTAATTCCCAAGTTTATCAAGACATTTTGCAGGAGAACTTAAGGCCATCTGTCCACCAGCTGAAGCTCAACGGAAGATGGGTGCTGCAACAGGACAACGACCCAAAGCATAGAAGTAAATCAACAACAGAGTGGCTTAAAACAGAAGAAAATACGCCTTCTGGAGTGGCCCAGTCAGAGTCCTGACCTCAACCCGATGGAGATGCTGTGGCATGACCTCAAGAAAGCGATTCACACCAGACATCCCAAGAATATTGCTGAACTGAAACAGTTCTGTAAAGAGGAATGGTCAAGAATTACTCCTGACCGTTGTGCACGTCTGATCTGCAACTACAGGAAAGGTTTGGTTGAACTTATTGCTGCCAAAGGAGGTTCAACCAGTTATTAAATCCAAGGGTTCACATACTTTTTCCACCTGCACTGTGTATGTTTACATGGTGTGTTCAATAAAAACATGGTAACATTTAATTCTTTGTGTGTTATTAGTTAAACAGACTGTGATTGTCTATTGTTGTGATTTAGATGAAGATCGGGTCACATTTTATGACCAATTTGTGCAGAAATCCATATCATTCCAAAGGGTTCACATGCTTTTTCTTGCAACTGTATGTACAATATATACACTCAATACTTGGTCTCGACTCCTTCTGCATGAATTAGCCTGTGGCACTACTGAGGTGTTATGGAAGCCCAGGTTGCTTTGATAGCAGGCTTCGGCTCGTCTGCATTGTTGAGTCTGGTGTCTCTCAAGACCCCATAAATAAACGCTTGAAATAAATCACTCTGTGTGTAATAAATTTATGAGTTTCACTTTTTGAATTGAAATACGGTATATAAACTTTTTGATAATATTCCAATTTATTGATATGCACCTTCCGTACCTTTGCCAGCTGGAGCCACAGCACACCCTTTCAATATGAAGGTGTTGAATTACAGAGACAGATATCCTATTATTGTGACAGCATGGAAAAAAGCCAAGATCAAATTTTACAACACCAGGCTCTTCTACCCGGATTTCACATTTGAGGTTCAGAAGAAAAGATGCCAGTTTACCAAAGTGCGTACCTACCTTCAAGAAAAGGGGATTAAATATGTCATGCTTTATCCAACGAGATTGAGAATACAGGTTGGGGAGACAACCAAATTCCTTAACACACCGGAGGAGGCCTCAGACTGGCTTGATAGACATCCTTGAAATGTTTCACGATACAGCTCTTCATTTGGACCCTACTGTACCTTCAGAACCTAGCTGAATTTGGGTGGTGAAAGTAGATCAGACAGTTTTTCCTTTTTATTTGCATTGTGTTTAGTTCTCCTATTGTTTTTCTTCCCAGGTTACATCATCCTAGACGTAAATGGCACCTAGTTCTATGGAGTTCTAGAGTTTTGAGACTATTCCAACTTATGACTTTATCTGACTTTTCTCAGTGTTCAAGATACAATATGCCCTATTCGTCCTAGCTCTGGAAACTCTTCTTATCAGACTGAGAGCATATTCTGACATCCGTGGAGTGGTGCTGGGAGGTTATGACCACAAGATTGCGGCCTTTGCTGATGATATTATGATCATGACCTCTAATCCGAAAATGTTGCTCCCCATAATTTAAAACTACCTGGACACTTATGGCCTTCTATCCAACTTTAAAATTAATAAACAAAAATCCCTGGTTATTTGTATAAAGATTTCCCAATGTAATCAACTGAGCCTTAAAGAGAACTCTCCATTTGATTGGTCGTCCCCCTGTCTTACTTATTTAGGAATCAAAATAAGCCCTAATCCGCCTGAACTCTTTATACTCAATTATTTGCCCCTATTGCAATCCATCACAGTTGAGATAACCAGACTGAATATTCCCACTATATCTTGGTTTGGACGTAAAAACCTATTAATGTCACTGATATTGCCTCGTCTTACTTACCGCCAGCAAGTTTTGCCCATCCACGTCCCTAAGTCGTATTATGACTCCCTCAGGAAACTATTTAGGTCGTTCATTTGGAACCAAAAGAAATCAAGATTATCTTACTCCTTATTATCACACCCCAAGCATACAGGAGGAATAGCTTTGCCAGACCCTGAACTATACGGTAGGGCTGTTCTGTTATCTAGAGCAGTTGAGTGGCTCAGAACCCCTAATCCCAAATCCTGGGTAGCATGGAACAGGAGCTAGTAAATCAACCCTTTTGCTCACTGTTGCTAGGGAATTCTAGTCTAAACAACCTCCCTATTTCTCCCTTTCCAATAATTCAAGTTACCCTCGTGGAAGGGACTCCAGTCCACTCATTGTGCGGTACCTTTCCCATCGCCAACTCTCTCAGTGAGAGATATTTTGGGCATTGCCCTCCCAGCAATACGCGACTGCACCCCACGTGACATAAGAGATTCAACCCTATCTTCTCATTTCTTCAGCCTGACGGTGCTTCCCTATCCATCAATGAGATTCTAACAAAACTGGCCCCACGTCAGCAGTTTTTACCCGCCATACTATATATCCGTTCATATATCTCGCAACATATTCTTAGTAGCGATCAGTTTCGTCCTTTGGTATGGGTTGAATCACTCTTTACCAACCCTAATATCACAACTGTATAAAAGACTCAATAGCCCCGCTGTACTCATCAAGCCAGCGTTCATCAGAAGATGGGAGAAAGATCTGGGCCTAGACTTCCCATTGTCTACTTTACCAGAGATACTGTTATCTCCACATAAGTCATCTCGCTGTGTGCGTATACAGGAGAACGATTATAAACTTTTAACTAGATGGTACAAAATGCCAGATGCGACCTCTCTTTATTCGGATACAGCTACAGATAAATGTGAGATGTCTCGAAGATAGAGGAACATTTCTCTACATATGGTGGATGTGCCCCATAATCAACAAATGGTGGAAAACTATTTTTGATGTAAGCAACCAGATCTGCCGCACTAAAGTACAGCTATCCCCTTTGTTAGCTCTGCTCAATTTAGATTACCAAGCGGAGTCTCCCCTTCCTCCCTTCCTTTTCAAACAACTAATGATTGCAGCCTGCCTCCTAGTGCCTAAATATTGGTTATTAACCTCTACTCTTCCCCTGGAACAATGGAAATTAAAAATTGACCAACTGTATAGATTTGAAGAAATTTCCTCCTGGGAAGCACTCACCCATAGCAAATTCCGAAAACAATGGAGTTTATGGCGTGAATATAGACACCCTCACTGAGGTATGCAGACTCCTACACCACCCCTAATAATTGGGTGGACTTAGAAATGACTTTGTTGCACTTGTCAAATGTCAAAAATGTCAGCTATATATGACCGGAATGCAATTGTGGAGAACCAATGTTTTTGCATATATATGTCAATGCTACCTGTATCAATATGGAATGTACCTTGAATTATATAACTTCAACGTCATGCTTGACGTTCAAGATACCTTTACATGTACCTTGTTACGTTATGTTCTTCAAATAAAAATTAAAAAAAAAAAAAGATACAATATGCCCTTTGATGTGCAGTAAAATGGTTCTGTATATTATGTTTGGGATATATATGTTTGGGATCTCAGGCTCAAAGAAGTCTAGTGGGTTTTGGCAGGATGTGGGATGGGGTTTGTTTCTGGTATCTTTGTATGCGTGTGGGTGTGAATGCTATGATAATATCACAGCTATTTTCCTTGTCAACATTTTATATAGGCATAACCAGGGTTACTATATGAATAGTCTCATGGAATGTAAGAGGTCTTAACTGTAGACTTAAAAAGTCCCTTGTATTTAATTATTTGAAAGGATGCAATCCTGATGTTATTATTTTTCAAGAAACACATTTGAAGGATCAGAAGGTATCGTTGCTTAAACACACATCAGTAGAACATTCAGTGCACTTTAATTTTGCAAAGGTAATCTGTATTCTAGTTGAAAAGTTTCTCCCTTTCAGATTAGATGGCTCGGGTAGAATTTAAATGAATAGGGTGGTGGCGAGGTTTTCCAACCAGCCACTCCATCCATTTTGGGTGGACACAGTCGGTGGAAGTCCCAGTGGTAGAAACCCCACCAAACTGAAAGTTAAACCCTATCCTGTATATAGGGGATAACGTTCTATAACCAGAATACCCCTTTAATTGTGGGGGTCTATACAGTAAAGTACATGAGACACTAGGCAAATGTGTTATGTTTCCAAATATTCAATTTCTTGGGCAAGTTTAATGCTACTTTAGGCCCTCAGTTGGATAGACTGTGCCCTCCAGTGACTCATAATAAATCCCTAGGACACTTGGTAGAGGCACATCATTTAGTGGAAATGTGGAGGAGACTTCACCTTAAAGGGATTCTGTCACCTCCCCTCAGCCAAAAAACGATTTAAAAGCAGCCATGCAGCACAGCTTACCTGGATTAAGCTGTGCTGTTTAATCTTGAAATCCGTCCAGCAGTTACTTTAAAAAACGACTTTGATCAATAAGGAAATGCGTCCTGAAGGTGCCCAGAGGGGCGTTTTTTTCTTCCTAGTGAGCCCAGTACCGCCCCTCTTTCAGTGCCCAGCCCGCCTTCCTTGTATTTTCTAACTGCCGCCCCCAGCCTGCCACAGCCTCTCCTGCCTCTCCTCCCCCTCCCTCACGCCGAACGAAGTCTCGCACAGGCGCAGTACCCACTGAGGGCTGCGCCTGTGCGATCATCAGGAGACTGAGGGCGGCAGCTTCATCTTCGTCACTGGGCATGCGCCGAGCCCAGTGACGTCCGATGCTCGCTCTTCCCTCAGTCAGCAGGGAAGAGCGAGCATCGGACGTCACTGGGCTCGGCGCATGCCCAGTGACGAAGATGAAGCTGCCGCCCTCAGTCTCCTGATGATCGCACAGGCGCAGCCCTCAGTGGGTACTGCGCCTGTGCGAGACTTCGTTCGGCGTGAGGGAGGGGGAGGAGAGGCAGGAGAGGCTGTGGCAGGCTGGGGGCGGCAGTTAGAAAATACAAGGAAGGCGGGCTGGGCACTGAAAGAGGGGCGGTACTGGGCTCACTAGGAAGAAAAAAACGCCCCTCTGGGCACCTTCAGGACGCATTTCCTTATTGATCAAAGTCGTTTTTTAAAGTAACTGCTGGACGGATTTCAAGATTAAACAGCACAGCTTAATCCAGGTAAGCTGTGCTGCATGGCTGCTTTTAAATCGTTTTTTGGCTGAGGGGAGGTGACAGAATCCCTTTAAGAAAACAGTTTTCTTGTTACTTTGAATCTGTAGACACCTTATGGAGAATAGATCTAGCCTTTGCGAACTATCTCCTGAGAGGTATTAAAGACCATGCACATGTGTGGTACTCGTCCAGTCAGTAGGCTGCCCAAACAAACAAGGGTGCCTTAATCTGTCCTGGCTTGATATAGTACTTATAGCGAGTTCAAACCAAGAGAAAAATAGTCATTTTTGAGTGACAATGAAGGGACTTCTAATCCCTTAACTGAGTGGGATGCATTTAAAGCCGTTATGCAGGGTGTCTTAAACATTGTATTTGCGACACATTGAACTGAGCTTAGAGTCATGTGGGTGGCACTGGAAACAGAGGTCTTGCTGAGAGAAGCTGTTTGTAATCAGTTTGCATCTTAGTACACAGATCTATATGTTTCTAAAATGTCCCTTTCTCAGGAGGCTCTCAGTCACTATGCAGGTGGCATTGCACTACATGTTCTATCCTGGGATGCTAGTCGGGAGTTGGCATCACTCCTTACCACAGATGAGATTGAGTGCTATTTATTCTTTGATAAATCACTCTGAAAGGTGCACCACAATGATATGCAACTGACAACTCTGGCTAATCCCTACAGCTGATGTTAAGAGCTGAGGCTTTAGCCAATGTATTCCTGTCAGGAACACATCGGAGCCCTTTTGCACCATCGTCAAGGTATCTCAGTGTGGCATGGGTTCCTACCACTAGACTACCTACGGGGTGTGAATATGGTCTGAGAGGTGCTAAGATACAACTTACAGCCAAACTCCCACATACCTCCATAGTGAACTCAGTCATGTAGTGGGAGAGATGATAAGGCTGTAAGCCCCACCTATAACAGGCCATGTGACTCAGGCTACCAGGTGCAACAGAATGCTACCAGCAGTACACAATGGCACATTCTAAACATATCAATAAAAATAGCAGCGGATCACATGCAGAGGAATTGCTCCCCCGGTTATAAACATGCTACAGTGTTTTTTTTTTTTTTAGCGTTCCCTTCCATTTAGGCCACTTTATTTCCATTATTTTTCTATTTATTCTTTGGCCTTGTGGAGGTCTCCAGGTACCGCTGGCTTTCCAGTGGAATGGACAACCTAATATTAAAGCTTATAGTGGTCGTCTGTTACATTTCTTTGAATATGCCTTTACTCGACATACTCAGTCATTCTCTGAGTCTACGATTGTAGTGATTTATAAACTGAAGTCTTGCTGAGGAAGTTGGGGGCAGTGATTTGGGGGGCAAAGAACATTTAGGTTTTATGCCTTGGAAAACCACGAATATCAACCTTAGATGGTTATACACAAATTTACAAGTTAAGCACAATGGTAGAAAAAAGGTTATTGTGTATTTAGATAAAGAGAAAGCATTGACTCTGTAGAATGGGAGTTTATGTTGGAGACATTGCAGCAGATGAAATTCCCCCCTGCTTTTTTGAGTTGGCTCGGTATGCTGTACCCTACTGCCCCTACGGTCTGGGTCCGAGTCAATGGATATATTTCTTCAGCAAGGGACTAGACAGGGGTTACAGTGTTTCCCCTGTTATTTGCTCTGTTTATGTAAACATTGTCCACTATAATTAATAATAATCTGGGGATAGAGGGCTGGAAGGTGGTTGGAATTACAGAAAAAGTATCCCTATTGCGATTGATATGTTGGTTGATCCCGGAGGCTCTCCTGGATGTAGTGAATGAATTTGGCGGATATTCCGGTGTCCAAGTTAATTTAAGTAAATCTAGCCTATTAGTGGATAACATAACTTCAGATAGTATCTCCCGTAAAACAGAGCTCCTAGTAGTTGAGCAATCTGTATATCTAGGCAGTGTAGTTCATTGTAATATTAGAAAGTTTACTCAACATTGTTCATACTATGAAGTATATTACTCGTAAGATTGTGGCATGTAATTAATTGAAGAACCTTTGGCTGCAATTACAGCCTACTCCAGTCTTCTTGGGTGTGATGATACAGGGTTTGCACACCTGGATTTGGGTTTTTCTGCCAATCTTCTCTGCAGATCCTCTCACGCTCTGTAAGATTGGATGAGGACTGTCGGTGGACAGCTGTTTTCAGGTTCGATTGAGTTAAAGTCAAGGCTCTAACTGGGCCATTCAAGGACATAAAGTTGTCCCAAAGCCACTCCTATGTTGTCTTGGCTGTGTTCTTAGGGTCATTTTCTGGTTAAAAGGTAAACCTTCTGCCTAGTCTGAGGTCCAGAACACTCCGAATCAGGTTTTCATTAAGAATATCTCTGTGCTCTGCTCCATTCATCACTATCTCAATTGTGAGCAGGTTCCCCAGGGTAGGGATGACGGGCAGGTGAAGCTAAGCGCCTGCCTAGGGTGCAGCCTTGCTACCTGCAGGGGGGTGCACAATTTGGTCAGTAAAAATATATAAATAAATAAGCAATCATTACTAATGAGAACTTGCATTGCGGAAGTGCTCATTAGCACATAGCAGCTGCAAGCCAGGAAGCCATGAGTATATTGCTAGTATCACTCACTTCTCCCTGCTCTTCTTTCAGCAGCTGTGTTGTGTCCTGACTTCATACACAGTCAGGTCAGACATAGATGTGCCCTCTGACCTTATGCTGTGTAGGCGTCAGGTCACAGTGAATAGTGGAAAAAAGAGCTGGGATGCAGAGTGGGGGAGCTGTCCAGAGCTGGAGAGGTTTGTTTTATTAACTTTTTTTGTCTGATCTGTGGTTTGGGGGTACATGATTTTGAGGCCTGATCCAAGGAGTGTGGAGGCATGAATTTTGGGGTCTGATCTGCGGTTTAAAGGCATGAATATTGGGGGTCCTCGATGTCTGCAGCAATCTGAGGGAAGGTGCTTAGGGGGCCATTTGAATGTTGAAGTCTGATCTGAGGTCTGTAAATATCTAATGATTTAGGGGACCTCACAAATTTTCAGTCTTATCTGAGATCTGATGTAAGGGATGCAGAGGAGGTGGGGGCAGTTATAGGGAGCCAAATTAATTTAGGGTCTGATCTGAGGTCTGCATTTAAGGGAAAGAGGTTATAGGGGACCCACATGATCCTGGGGTCTGCATGAATTTGTGCTCTGTATAAATTTGGGATTTTACCTGGGGTTTGTATGAATTTGGAGCTATTCTGGGATCTGTATTCATTTTGGAGTCTGTCAGGACGTCTGTATTAATTTGAGGGGCTAGTCAGTGGTTTTTGATCCCTAAAGATTGCTTGTCGTCCCATAATTTTCTAGTTCTAATTAAATAAAGTAGAAGGTCTGGCACTACTGCTGCTAAACAGTCTTTGCACCATTTACTTCCATGTGACAGACGGACAGAGCTGTGTAACTGTACACGGTAGTGTTCTTACAGTAGATCATCCAAAATTCAGTAAAGCAAAGGAGAATCTGTGGCACTCACCATCTGGTCAGACGAAGTGCAATGTAGCACGGATCTTCTGTCTCCTATTTTATTTTCACATCCTATGTGCCATCTAATGAATAAAGGATAATTGTATCAGATGGTAAGTGCCATGGATTCTTCTTTGTTTACTGAATTTTCTAGTTTTGTAGCGTTGTCCTTTGGCTCAGGACATAATGTGTGGACAAGGGGCAGCATTGGGCACAGTAGTGGTGGCAGCTACAGGGTGGCAGTGTTAAAGGGGCAGCTGGATGAGGGGGTTCTTTGCGATAGAGGGTGGGGGTGGACTGCAGAAGCAGTGAGTCAAGGCAGAGGTGGAATCTAATCACCTGGGCCCTATTGTAAAATTGTAACAGGCCCATCTACCATGTGCCATTTATCAATCCTGGTGTCTTCTAATATAGCAGACACCCCTGGCCAAATAGGTCTTTGCAGGATGGTCTGAATAAAATGGAGAAGAAAAGAAAAGTGAACAAACTGAAATCTGTCGCCTGTAAGTTCCTGGATTTAAAATTAGTTATACCCATGACTGCTTCTTAGAAAATGTGTTTAAATCTCTTTCTTAGAAAGAAGAGTCAATGTGAATGGATTCTGGTGGGTGGGAATTTGCCTGCTCTGCCTGGGGCACCAAAGTACCTTGTCCCAGCCCTAAATCTCCCTGTCCCATTTGCTGAAAAAAACCTCTACAGCATGATGCTGCCACCACCATGCTTCTATGTAGGGATTGTATTGTGCGGTGCCTGGTTTTCTACAAACAGGATGTTTAAAATTGAGGACAAAAGATTCAATATTGGTTCATCAGAACACAGAATCTTGTTTCTCACAGTCTGAGAGTCCTTTAGGTGCTTTTTTCTGCAAACTCCAGATAGGGTTCCATGTGTATGTGAACTTAGGAGAGGCTTCTTTATGGGCTCTCTGCCATTAAGCCCTGATTGGTGAAATGCTGCAGTGAAGACTGACCTTCTCCCATCTGCACAGAGGAACTTTACAGCTCACCTAAAGTGACCATTGGGTTACCTCACTTGACATTATGTACATAGGGCTGTTTCTTTCCAAATCATGTCCAATCAACTGAATATAGCACTGGTGGCGTCACCAATTTACCTGTCCTCCAGCTCTGCGGTCTGGGGCTGCAGCATGGCCATGCTATGTAAGACGCAATGTCAGGCCTTGCCCCTCATGATGCGATACCCAGCCACACCCCTTGGTAATGCGAGCACATCCATAGCTATAGAACAGTCGCTCTGTTTCTCCCCACAACGCATGCATGCTGGGGGAGATTTTGTGGTTTATTTGACTTAAATGTGTTGGCTTATGATACCAGCTCTGTGTCTGGACTACTACATTCAGATCCAATAGAGCACCAGGTCCCTGGACCTATCAGGTTCTTATCCTGGTACTTTATTAAATTCCCTGCTGGCAATACACCCTTGCCAGTTATAAGTTTTACTCCCTCCTTGTGCTCCTGGTTCCATTCTGAGTGTGTTGGATTGCTATTTGTTTTGATCTCGGCTTGCCTTTGACCCCTCTCTGATTCACGATTTGGTACTGTAAATCACATCTGGTTATGACTTCTGCTTGGCTATTGTGACTAGCCTTTGTCTTTTGATATAGTACCGTATTGTCTGCCCCATTCCTATAAGATGTGTGCGTTTGTCTAGCTGTAACAGTCCTACAGGCTCACCTGTGTCAGAGGACCGCTGGCTGGAGGTAGGAGTGGAGCCCAGTGGCAAGGACCGCAGGCAGGTAGTAAGCGTGGTCAGACAATCCAGATGGCAACGGTGGTAGCAGTTCAGTAGGTAGGGATAAGGCAGAAGAGTAGTCGGTAGGCAGGCGGTGGGTCAGGGCAGGCAGCAGTAAGCGTGGTCAGACAATCCGGATGGCAACGGTGGTAGCAGTTCAGTAGGTAGGGATAAGGCAGAAGAGTAGTCGGTAGGCAATTCCTGGTCAGCAGTGGACTTCCAGCAGTAGCAAGAGTAACAGATGAGGAGAAGCTTGATCAAGGCTCAGGAGCTCAATAATCAGCAAGCTAGAGTGCAAGGGGCTGGACTTATATAGGGAAGTACCAGGTGTGGGGAATCAAGGGTGATGAGCAAGGCTTGGCAAAACTGAGGTTAACTAATAGGTTTCAGGGAGGAATGTCCAGAGAGGATGGTAGCCTAGTAAGCAGGGCTACTGCCTGGGATGTGGCTGGTCACGGGTTCGAATCCCGACAGTACTCCCCCCTTTCCAAGGTGACCTCTGGGCACCGCAGGGGCAGGCTTACCGGGGTGCCATTGGTGGAACTCTTTTACCAGTCTGGGGGCGTGGACATTCTCTTCTGGCTCCCAGGAGTTATCCTCGGGAGGGTAACCCTCCCACCCAATTAGGTATTGTAGTCTTCCCCGGTGGATCCTGGAGTCGAGGATCTTTGCGACAACGTATTCTTCTTCACCCTGTACCCTCACGGGTGGTGGTGGGGGCGAGTGGCGGCCTGTGAAGGTGTTCTCCACGTATGGCTTGAGGAGAGAGCAATGGAAGACAGGGTGCACCCTAATGGAGTCCGGAAGGTCGAGCCGGAACGTGACCTCGTTGATTTGTGCGGTGATCTGGAACGGACCCATGTATCTTTGGGCAAATTTTTTGGAGGGGACCTTCAATCTGAGGTTCCTGGTGGACAGCCATACCTTGTCTCCCACATGGAAGCCCGGGGTGGGTTTGCGACGTCTGTCTGCTCCCTGTTTAAAGCGCCTCTGGGCAAGCTGGAGGTTGTCTATAATGTTCTCTTGTGCCTCCTGTAGGGTTGTTAGGCGTTCGGCCACTGCTGGGAGGGTGGAGGCAACGGGTAGGTGGGGAATGAACACCGGGTGTGAGCCTGTGTTAGCAAAGAAGGGGCTGTGCTTGGTTGAGCTGTGCTCAGCATTGTTGTAGGCGAACTCGGCCGTGGGGAGATGATCGAGCCAGTCATCCTGCAGGTGGGAGCTGAAACAGCGTAGGTATTGCTCTAGGGTCTGATTAGTTCTCTCCGTCTGCCCGTTTGACTGAGGGTGGAAAGCAGAGGACAGGTTCACTTTAACCCCGAGCGCCAGGCAGAAGTTCTTCCAGAACTTTGAGGCAAATTGTACACCTCGGTCGGAGACCACGTCGTCCGGGATCCCATGCAGCCTGAAAACCTCTCTGAGAATAAGATCAGCCGTCTGTTTGGCTGTGGGTAGGCCTTTGTAGGGGATGAAATGGGCCATCTTGGTGAGACGGTCGACCACGACCAGGATGGTGTTCATCCCTTTTGAAGGAGGAAGGTCTACCACAAAGTCCATGGAGATCGAGCCCCAGGGACGGGAGGGAATCGGGAGAGGTTGTAACAGACCCACGGGAGAGGAACGAGGAGTCTTATTGCGGGCACAGACCGTGCACGAGGAGATGTACCTCTTGATGTCCTCCCTGTATGTTGGCCACCAGAAGGAGCGGGAGAGAAGCTCCTGGGTCTTTCTTGTGCCAAAATGGCCGGCCACCTTGGAGTCATGGTTGATTATTCTGTAACAGTCCTACAGGCTCACCTGTGTCAGAGGACCGCTGGCTGGAGGTAGGAGTGGAGCCCAGTGGCAAGGACCGCAGGCAGGTAGTAAGCGTGGTCAGACAATCCGGATGGCAACGGTGGTAGCAGTTCAGTAGGTAGGGATAAGGCAGAAGAGTAGTCGGTAGGCAGGCGGTGGGTCAGGGCAGGCAGCAGTAAGCGTGGTCAGACAATCCGGATGGCAACGGTGGTAGCAGTTCAGTAGGTAGGGATAAGGCAGAAGAGTAGTCGGTAGGCAATTCCTGGTCAGCAGTGGACTTCCAGCAGTAGCAAGAGCAACAGATGAGGAGAAGCTTGATCAAGGCTCAGGAGCTCAATAATCAGCAAGCTAGAGTGCAAGGGGCTGGACTTATATAGGGAAGTACCAGGTGTGGGGAATCAAGGGTGATGAGCAAGGCTTGGCAAAACTGAGGTTAACTAATAGGTTTCAGGGAGGAATGTCCAGAGAGGATGGTAGCCTAGTAAGCAGGGCTACTGCCTGGGATGTGGCTGGTCACGGGTTCGAATCCCGACACTAGCACTTAGCAGAGCAGTGAACATCGACCAGTTGTGGACTTGCCACTTAGGGCTTGCACTGCAAGTAGGTAGGGAAAACAGGCTAGGTTCCAGTCAGGGCTCCCTGTCTTTGTGTTTCCTGCCTACTGTGCTGACAGAATAACTGGCCGTATATTTTTCCCGGATGACTTAGTGTTAGGAACATCATGGCAGCACTAGCCACTTAGATGGAGGGTATTGCCCAGTTTGTCCAGTACTTGGCAGAGAGGGTGCAGCAGCAGAAGTCCCATCTACATGTCATTCTGGCTGCTGAGATATGAGGTTGTCATTGTCAGGATTTGTCTCCCAATGATCTTTCTTCTGGCAAATTGTTTGTGCCTCCAAACTTGCACCTTAAGGTTTTGTAGGAATCTAATTTCTCTATACTGCCAGGTCATCCAGGTATTGCGGGGACTAAGCATCTGGTCTCCTAGGCCTACTGGTGACCTACTCGGTCACATGATGCATGTGTCAGGGCCAAGGTACCCAGGAGACGTCCTGTGGGTTTGCTTTGTCCCTTGCCCATGCTATAGAGACCCTGGACGCACAATGGACTTCATTACAAACCTTCCACCCTCCTTGGGTAGGTCAGTCATCTGGGTAGTTACAGATAGATTTTCGAAAATGTGTCATTAAAAAAACTTCCTAGTGCCTACTTTGATCATGCACAACATACTTAGGTTACATGGTATCCAGTCCAGTGTCTTGGATAGAGGTGTCAAGTTTGTCTCAAGATTCTGGAGAGAGTTTAGCAACAAACTTGGGATCAAACTCTCTTTCTCATCTGAGTTTCATTCGAAGACAAATGGGCAAACCGAAAGAGTCAACCAGGTATTGGAGCAGTTCCTAAGATGTTTTGTTTCTGTCTGCCAAAATGAATGGAGAAGGTTTTTGCCTCTAGTGGAGTTTGCTACTAACACTCATATCAGCTTCTCTAGTGGTATGTCACCTTTTTATTGCAAATATGGTTTTAATGACTGGTTTTCTTCTGTGTTGGGGTCCAGCTCTGTAAATCCTGTTGTGGATGCTATCGCTAAAAATCTCTGCACAGTTTGGGCCCAGGCTTGCAAGAACCTGGAAAAACCCAAAGCATCCAATGTGAACATGCTAATAGAAAGTGGTCTGTAGGTGCAAAATTTGTGTTGGATGACTTTCTACAAAAAGATTTATGTATTAGAGTCCCATCTGGTAAACTGGCGCCTACATTTATCGGACCATATAAAATCCTGTCTGTTAATAATCCAGTATCTTTTTGTCTCCAGCTGCCTGCAACATTCAGAATCCATGACGCTTTTCACAAGTCCTTGCTCAAAAGATATGTTCCACCTGCAGTTCCTCGACCTCCACCCTAACCCTATGGTTATCTTGGATGAAATGGAGCGTGAGGTAGAGAGAATCCTTGACTCCTGGAAGGTTCAAGGTTCTCCAGTGCTTAATTAATTGGAAAGGGTATGGTCTGTCCGGAGAGGATGTGGGTACTGGATCGGGATATCCATGCTTCTCGCCTTATTAGGAGGTTCTATGAAAAATTTCTAGCCTGCTCCCCAGGTTGAGGGTCCGGTTGCCCCTCATAAGAGGAGGGGTAATGTCTCCAACTTACCTATCCAGGTTCCAGCGGTGCGGAGCGGCTGTGCAGTGTCAGGTGTGATGCCAGGCAATGCCTCCGTGATGCGCTGCCCAGCCATGCCCCATGGTAATGCAAACGCATCCATAGCAATGGAGTGCTCACTTTGTTTCTCCCTGAAGCACATGTAGGCTGGGGGAGATTTAGTGGTTTATTTGGCTTTGGTGTGTTGGCTTATGATGCAGGCTAAGTGACTGTTCAGCCTGCCTATGTCTTGGCTACTGTGTTCTAGTTCAATGGGCACCAGGTCACTGGACCTACCGGTATCTGGTTTAGTGATGAGTGAGCATGCTCGGCCGAATACCACATGTGCTCGTCGCTTTGCTCGAGTCTCCTCCCCCGCAGGTAACGTTCAGGTAAGTAATTCCCTTCAGTGAAATGCCATAGCCATGTTATCATGATACCAGTTTATATAGGAGCCGATGTCCTGCGCTCGGATCATTCGGTGTCAGGGAGAGCAGATAGTAGGCAGGGACAGATAGCGTTTTGCTGGAAATTAAAAAAACTATTGAAAGACCAAACAGTCCTCTTAAGGACTACAGTGTGTTTGACAGCAGTGCAGCACCATTTTATATTTTTACCAGGGGTTAAATTATCAGGGACAGGTGTCTTCAGGAAGGAACAAATAGTGCATAGCGGGAAAATCGCTTTTTTAAGTACCCAAAAGCTTTTAAAATACTGAAAGATTTGATATTAGTGAGATCCACAGTATCTACATCAGAAAGTAGTGTGTTTAGTAGACATTTTAAAAAGGGGGCTTATTCACTAGAGTGTGCCTGCTAGTGAGATATAAACCGCGCCATAAGATAATTTTTTATTCCGGGAAAATTAACCTAATTTGTGCCACATCTGTGTGTGCGTTGAATCCAGAACCATTATATTCAGTACTCCAGCAGAGAATTATTTATATTTTGGGCAAATTTAACTAGTTTTGGCACATCTGTGTGTGCGTTTAGGCCACAATTATATATTCAGTATTCCAGCAGAGAATTATTTGTATTTGGGACAAATTTAACTAGTTTGGGGCACATCTGTGTGTGCGTTCAATCCAAAAACGTTATATACAGTATTTCAGCAGAGAATTATTTGTATTTGGGACACATTTAACTACTTTTGGGCACATCTGTATGTGCGCTCAATCCACAAACGTTATATACAGAAATCCAGCAGAGAATACATTTTATTTGGGGCAAATTTAACTAGTTTTAGGCACATCTGTGTGTGCTTTTAGGCCGCAACCGTATATACAGTATTCCAGCAGTGATGTATTTGTAACACATTTAACTACTTTTGGGCACATCTGTGTGTGCGTTTAGGTCACAACCATATATACAGTATTCCAGCAGAGAATTATTTGTATTTGGGACACATTTAAATACTTTTGGGCACATCTGTGTGTGCGTTTAGGTCACAACCATATATACAGTATTCCAGCAGAGAATTATTTGTATTTGGGACAAATTTGACTAGTTCGGGGTACATTTGTGTGTGCGTTCAATCCACAAAAGTTATATACAGTATTCCGGCAGATAATTATTTTGCTGGGGGCAAATTTAAATAAATTGTCCAACGGCTATTGAATTAACCTTTTAATATGAAGAAGCCGAGCACTAAGGGACGGGGAAGTGGGCGTGTTGCTGACGGTTCAGGCAGAGGCCGTGGCCCTGGGCACAATGAAACTGTGCCAGCTGCTGGTAAAACTGGAAAAAAGAAAAAATCCACCATACCCAGTTTCATTTCACAGTTAACACTCTCCAAGTCGGACCAGTGTGACGGGGTGGTCGGTTGGATGGCAGAAGATAATTCTTCCACCCTCTCTTACACCAAGACCAGTCTCATTAGCAAAGAGTCTGGTCCACAGAATCCTCACCCTGATCCCTGATCCTTCTTCCTCACACCATGTAGACTCAGGAGTCGGACAAACCGTTGATACCACAATCGGACATTCCGAGCACCTATTTTCATCGCCATCACTAGATTTGGCCCTCTCGCCAAGCACGCTTGAAGAGGCACATATCTTTTGCCCTGATTCACAACCTCTTGACCTATCACAGGGTCAAGAAGATGAGGGTGGTGAACGTCAATTATTTGTTCACGAGGTGGACGAGGATTAGAAGCAGTTGTCAATCACTGAGGTTGTGATTTGGAAGAGGAGGTGGTGGACCATGAGGTCACTGACCCAACTTGGGAAGGTGAAAAGCCGAGCGAGGAAAGCAGTACAGACGAGGAGGGATCTGCAGCACCACAACAAGCTGTAGGAGGCAGTGGTGTGGCAAAAGGGAGAAGTCGGCCCACAGCAAACAGTCCCGCAATCGACGGAGTACCCACATGCGTAAATCTCCGTTGCCAAGGGGTAGGTGTTCCGCAGTATGGCGCTTTTTTGTGGAAAGCGCGGATGACAAAAGAGTGGTAGTTTGCAACCTGTGCCGTACCAAAATGAGCCGGGGCGCGAACACCAGCAACCTCACCACCACCATCATGATCCGCCACATGGCATCCAAGCGCCCTAATCAGTGGGCCGAACGCTTGGGTCCACAATCTGGGTCTGCGGCCCACCCCACTGCCTCCTTTTGCCCTGTGTTACGCACTGCTGGCCAATCCCCTGTCGAAGGTGCAGGGCCGGATGCCCCTTGCCCTGCACCTGGGCCTTTTGCATGCACCATCAGCAACTACATCCACTTCCCTGTCCCAGTGCAGCATCCAATTGTCCTTACCCCAGGCATTTGAACGCAAGCAGAAATACCCAGCCACCTACCCACTGTCCATAGCACTAAATGCACAACTTTCAAAATGACTGGCCCTTGAAATGCTGCCATATAGGCTTGTGGAGATTGGGTCCTTCCGCAGCCTGATGTCGGCAGCTGTCCCTCGGTACACAGTCCCCAGCCACCACTATTTTTCTGCCTTACACCAACATGTGTCCCAGAACAGCACCCGTGCCCTGACCAACGCAGTTACTGAGAAGGTCCACTTGACCACCTACACAGTACACATACAGTGCTCGTGGCCAGGGACGCTATATTTCCCTGACCGCACACTGGGTGAATATTGTGGAGGCTGGGAGTGAGTCGTACCCTGGGATGGCAAAGGTGCTACCCACGCCCAGGATTGCAGGCCCTACGTCCATCAGGGTCTCCGCCCACAGCTATGTTACTGGCTCCAACCCCCACTTCTCCTCCTCCTCTTCTGCCGCTACCTCCACCACTTCTACCTCCAGCAGTAAGCCATCAGTCGGTAGCTGGAAGCAGTGTAGCACTGCTGTGGGGAAAAGTCAACAGGCCGTGCTGAAGCTGATCTGCCTAGGGGACAAACAGCATACCACTGCAGAGCTGTGGCAGGGTATAAGGTACCAGACTGAGCTGTGGCTGTCGCCACTCAACCTACAACCAGGCATGGTTGTGTCGGACAATGACAGTAACATGGTAGCAGCTTTGGAGCTTGGCAACCTGATGCACGTGCCATGCCTAGTGCATGTATTAAAGTTAGTGGTTCAGTGGTTTATTAAAACATACCCAAATTTGACAGAACTACTAGTAAAGGCGCGCCGCATGGGTGCACATTTCTGCAAGTTGTCCACAGCTTCAGCCGCTCTGTCAACGCTGCAGCAGCGCTTGGAGCTTCGAGCTCACCGACTGTTGTGTGACGTGAGCACGCACTGGAACTCTACTTTCTACATGTTGTCCAGACTTTGTGAGCAGCAGAGGGCAGTTGTGGAATACAAGCTGCAACATGGTCGTCGCCTTTCGAGTCAACTTCCACTATTTAATACCCCTTAGGGTCATTTTGAAAACCTGGCCATGCCCTTTGGGTTAACCAATGCTCCTGCGGTTTTTCAACACTTTGTCAATGACATCTTTTCTCATCTGGTGGGGAGGTTTGTCGTTGTATACCTTGATGACATACTAATTTATTTGTCTAATATGGAGACTCATCAGGATCATGTGAGACAGGTGTTACAGATCCTAAGAGAGAATAAGTTGTATACTAAGATGGAAAAGTGTGTATTTGCTGTACAGGAAGTGCAATTTCTGCTCTCAAACTCAGGTTTTCGTATGGATCCCGAGAAGGTCCATGCCGTGTTGGACTGGGATCGACCCGAAAATTTAAAAGCGCTTATGCGGTTTTTGGAGTTTACCAACTGCTACTGTAAAAATTTTTGAACTATTCATCGGTGGTTAAACATTTAACAGACATAACTGGGAAGGGTGCTGATATTTCTATCTGGTCTGATGCGGCATTACAGGCCTTTTCTGCTGTGAAAGAATGTTTTTCTTCGGCCCCTATTCTGGTGCAAACGGACTTGTCTCAGTCATTTATTGTTGAGGTTGACGCGTCTGAGGTAGAGGTAGGAGCAATATTGTCGCAATATTCACCCAGTAAATGGCGCCCATGTGCATTTTTCTCTAAAAAACTCTTGACTGCTGAAAATAATTATGATGTGGGGAATAGGGAATTGCTGGCCATTAAGTTGGCGTTCGAGGAATGGCAGCATTGGTTGGAAGGAGAAATTCATCCTATTACGGCAATTACAGATCACAAGAATCTGGCCTACTTGGAGTCGGCTAGGCGACTGAACCCAAGGCAGGCCAGATGGTCATTGTTTTTCACCAGATTTAAAACTTCATAGTCACGTACCGCCCTGGGGTTAAGAACGTCAAGGCGGATGCTTTGTCATGTAGCTTTCCTGGGGGAGGGGGGGAGTCTAATGACCCTAGTCCAATTTTATCTGAAGAGGTGGTTATATACGCTCTTTATCCTGATCTCGAGGCCAGGGTGTTGGAGGCACAGGAGGATTCTCCGGACTCTTGTCCTCAGGGGAAGTTGTTTGTTCCCTCCGAATTACGTCACAAGGTGTTCGAGGAACATCATTGTACGGTGCTTGCTGGGCACCCTGGGAGTAGATCGACTGTCGATCTCATCTCTCGCAGGTTCTGGTGGCTGGGGTTGCGTAAGTGTATTGAGGACTATGTGTCAGCCAGTGGTACCTGTGCACGTGCTAAGGTGACACATACTCGGCCTTCTGGATCTCTGCTTCCATTGCCCATCCCATCCAGACCTTGGACCCTTACCGCCCTGGGGTTAAGAACGTCAAGGCGGATGCTTTGTCATGTAGCTTTCCTGGGGGAGGGGGGGGAGTCTAATGACCCTAGTCCAATTTTATCTGAAGAGGTGGTTATATACGCTCTTTATCCTGATCTCGAGGCCAGGGTGTTGGAGGCACAGGAGGATTCTCCAGACTCTTGTCCTCAGGGGAAGTTGTTTGTTCCCTCCGAATTACATCACAAGGTGTTCGAGGAACATCTGTCACGAGGGTGTCAAGAGCCACGTCTGACTCCGTTATACCCGGGGTCAGGAAGTCGCAGCGGGTGGCTGCGCGCTCTATGTCTAAAGATCACGTTGTTTCTTAGTGATTGTTTTCTGTGTTTGCCTTGCAATCCTTTTTGTCTCACTCAGGGATCCGTAGCTTCTCCTCCTCAGCTGTTTCTTGTCTGCCACTCCCAACCTCCTTATATTCTCCTCTCACACTTCTCTAGTTGCCAGTTATAGAGCTTCCTGCCTGGACTTCTATACTGACCCACTGGAGCTGTGAATCCTGGTTGTTGTTCCAGAGTGCTACCCTCCGGATCCCTGTTGGGCTTTTTGTTGTCTCCTGTTGTCGCCCACCTGGGATTATATGTTGAGTCTGTATTGTCTGTCCTCCCCTTGGTGTTTTCCTTTAGAGCTAGTGGTGCGGACTAGTGTTCCCACCGCCCTGTTCACTATCTAGGGCTCATCTTAGGGAAAGCCAGGGTTTTAGGCACGTGATCGGCGTACGGGTGAGGAACCCGTCTAGAGATGTCAGGGCAGCCAGGTGCCAGCCGCAAGGTGAGTCAGGGGTCACCACCTTCCCTCTCACTTGGGCAGGGCCTTCCTCTTTCCCTCCCTCTGTGTCACGTATGGGATAGTCACGCCGATCGTGATAACATCATTGTACGGTGCTTGCTGGGCACCCTGGGAGTAGATCGACTGTCGATCTCATCTCTCGCAGGTTCTGGTGGCTGGGGTTGCGTAAGTGTATTGAGGACTATGTGTCAGCCAGTGGTACCTGTGCACGTGCTAAGGTGACACATACTCGGCCTTCTGGATCTCTGCTTCCATTGCCCATCCCATCCAGACCTTTGTCCATGGATTTTATCACGGATTTACAGAATTCATCGGGAAAAGATGTGATTCTGGTGGTTATCAATCGTTTTAGTAAAATGGCACACTTTATTGCATTACCTAGTCTACCCAATGCTAAAACTCTTGCGCAGGTGTTTGTCGACAACATCGTGAAACTACATGGGATTCCCTTTGATGTGGTGTCCAATAGAGGGACTCAGTTTGTTTCCAGATTCTGGAGAGCGTTCTGTACTCGTCTGGGTGTACAATTATCCTTCTCTTCGGCCTTTTATCCTCAGTCGAACGGACAGACGGCGCGCACTAATTAGAATCTGGAGACTTACTTGAGATGTTTTGTTTCAGAGAATCAGGAAGAGTGGTCTTCATCTTTGTTGTTAGCTGAATTTGCTATAAATAACCGTAGACAGGAATCCACTGATAATTCGCCGTTTTTTGGGGCATATGGGTTCCATCCACAGTTTGGTACATTTTCTGGCATTCCTGAGGAGGAACGATTTTCCTCTTCTTTGTCTTCTATTTGGCGGAAAATCCAAAATAACCTGGAAAAGATGGGCAACAGGTATAAGCGTGTGGCTGACAGAAAACGTATGAGTGGTCCGGACCTGAGAGTGGGTGATTCTGTGTGGCTGTCTACAAGAAACATTAAACTTAAGGTACCTTCTTGGAAGTTGAGACCAAGATGTATTGGTCCATATAAGATCACTGCCATTGTTAACCCTGTAGCCTTCTGTTTTGAACTTCCTCTGTTGAGCCGTCCTCCTTGCCTCCCGCTCCTGTCATGGTGGACGACAATTTAGAATTTCAGATCAGCAGGATTACTCCAGAGTTCTCCGGAGATCCCTCCGTTATTGCGTTCATTGGAGACGATATGGACCAGAGGAGAGGATGTGGGTTCCAGCGACCAATGTTAATGCTAGTCGTCTGGTGAGAGCATTCCACAGAGCTCATCCTGATAAGGTCGGTCCTGGGTGCCCGGAGGTCACCCGTAGAAGGGGGGGGGGGGGTACTGTCACACTGGTGACAGGTTTTAGAAGGTCTGAAAGATTATCTGCACATTAGTGATCTGACAGCCTCTTTTGGTTTTGGTTTCAGTTTGTCTGTGTGTTGCTTGTATGTCCACACCTCCTGTTCAGGTGTGGATCATGTGACCTTTACCTCCCCTTATTTAGTCTGACTTTACCCCTCACTCCTTGCTCTGGATAGCTTCATTTGGTTTTTGGAAGAGCTGGAGTGTGGTTCTAGTTGAAGTCCTGTTCATCCATCATCCATCAGCCTCAGAAGTTAAGTGTTTCGCTTGTTGTATTTTGTATCCCCCCCCCCCACCTTTGTTGTTTACTAGGCCTCAGCGAGACCGTGGTTCCTTCACCAGGGAAGGAGTGGGTTGTCTCTGCCCTGTCATTACCATTAGGGCATCCGAGGGCCACCAGGGTTTTCTAGGTTACTGTGTATGGGCCTAGCGGTGAGGCCTAGTGTCTTTCCCCTTCCTTCTTGTTGTCTTTTGGTGTTCTCCCCTACTACATCCGTGACATTGCTCCAAACATTTCCATCTGACAAAGCAGGCGGCAGAGTCCGTAATTCCTAAGCAAACTAGGAAGGCAGACAACGGGAACACACTCCAGTTCCAACAAAGGCAGAGCACCACTCTCCAAGGCATGTGACACTTTCATGACACCCCGCAAGCAACCGCACCCTAAAGCGTGGCCTACTGTCCCAAGGAGGGAAAAGTTTTGGAAGATGGTGAAGGAATACATAGCAGACCGTGTCAGCGTCCTCAATGATCCCTCGGTGCCTTACAACTACTGGGTGTCCAAGCTGGACACATGGCATGAACTTGCGCTCTATGCCTTGGAGGTGCTGGCCTGCCCTGCCCTGCCGCCAGCGTATTGTCTGAGCGAGTATTTAGTGCAGCTGGTGGCATTATAACAGATAAGCGTATTCGCTTGTCTACTGACAATGCTGACCGGTTGACTCAGATAAAAATGAACAAGGCCTGGATTGCCCCTGACTTCTCCACTCCACCAGAAGAAAGCTGAGCTAATGAGGAGCAAAAACGCAATTTAAATATATGCTTTATAATGTACTCAAGCCACAAGATTTAGATGCACCCTTTTCACCGCAAAAAAAGGGTATATGTTTTAATCTTGTTATCTCATCCTCCTCCTCTTCCATACAGTATATATGCCCTCACTACAAGGTTTTATAGGGTACGCTCACCTTCAGGCCCTCACCTCCAATGTTTTATACGGTCTGCTCACCTGTAGGCCCTCACCTCTAATGTTTTATAACGGTCTGCTCACCTGTAGGCCCTCACTACAGGGTGGGCCATTTATATGGATACACCTTAATAAAATGGGAATGGTTGGTGATATTAACTTCCTGTTTGTGGCACATTAGTATATGTGAGGGGGGAAACTTTTCAAGATGGGTGGTGACCATGGCGGCCATTTTGAAGTCGGCCATTTTGAATCCAACTTTAGTTTTTTCAATAGGAAGAGGGTCATGTGACACATCAAACTTATTGGGAATTTCACAAGAAAAACAATGGTGTGCTTGGTTTTAACGTAACTTTATTCTTTAATGAGTTATTTACAAGTTTCTGACCACTTATAAAATGTGTTCAATGTGCCTCCCATTGTGTTGGATTGTCAATGCAACCCTCTTCTCCCACTCTTCACACACTGATAGCAACACCGCAGGAGAAATGCTAGCACAGGCTTCCAGTATCCATAGTTTCAGGTGCTGCACATCTCGTATCTTCACAGCACAGACAATTGCCTTCAGATGACCCCAAAGATAAAAGTCTAAGGGGGTCAGATCGGGAGACCTTGGGGGCCATTCAACTGGCCCACGACAACCAATCCACTTTCCAGGAAACTATTCATCTAGGAATGCTCGGACCTGACACCCATAATGTGGTGGTGCACCATCTTGCTGGAAAAACTCAGAGAACATGCCAGCTTCAGTGCATAAAGAGAGAAACACATCATCATGTAGCAATTTCACATATCCAGTGGCCTTGAGGTTTCCATTGATGAAGAATGGCCCCACTATCTTTGTACCCCATATACCACACCATACCATCAATTTTTTGGTTCCAACAGTCTTGGAGGGATCTATCCAATGTGGGTTAGTGTCAGACCAATAGCGGTGGTTTTGTTTATTAACTTCACCATTCAAATAAAAGTTTGCCGCATCACTGAACAAAATCTTCTGCATAAACTGAGCGTCCTGTTCCAATTTTTGTTTTGCCCATTCTGCAAATTCAGTGCACCGATCTGGGTCATCCTCGTTGAGATGCTGCAGTAGCTGGAGTTTGTAAGGGTGCCATTTGTGAGTAGCTAATATCCGCCGAAGGGATGTTCGACTAATGCCACTCTCCAGTGACATGCGGCAAGTGCTACACTGTGGGCTCTTGCTGAATGAAGCTAGGACAGCCACTGATGTTTCTTCATTAGTGACAGATTTCATGCGTCCACATTTTGGCAAATCCAACACTGAACCAGTTTCACAAAACTTAGCAAGCAGTTTGCTAACTGTAGCATGGGAGATGGGTGGTCTCGTAGGCTGTCTTGCATTGGAATCTGCTGCAATGACCCGGTTACTGCGTTCACCAGACATCAACACAATTTCTAACCGCTCTGCACGTGTTAACCTCAGAAACATGTCAATGGCTGTAAACAAAGAGAAACTTGTAAATAACTTGTGAAAGAATAAAGTTACGTTAAAACAAAGCACACCATTGTTTTTCTTCCCAATAAGTTTGATGTGTCACATGACCCTCCTCCTATTGAAAAAACAAAAGTTGGATTCAAAATGGCCGACTTCAAAATGTCCGCCATGGTCACCACCCATCTTGAAAAGTTTCCCCCCTCACATATACTAATGTGCCACAAACAGGAAGTTAATACCACCAACCATTCCCATTTTATTAAGGTGTATCCATATAAATGGCCCACCCTGTACATTGTTTTATAGGGTCCGCTCACCTCCAGGCCCTCACCTTCAATGTTTTATACTGTCTGCTCACCTGTAAGCCCTCACTACAATATTTTATAGGGTCCACTCACCTTCAGGCCCTCACCTCCAATATTTTATACGGTCTGCTCACCTATAGGCCCTTACCTCTAATGATTTATACGGTCTGCTCACCTGTAGGCCCTCCCCGTAATGTTTTATGTGGTCTGCTTACCTGAAGGCCCTCACATATAATGTTTTAGAAGGCCAGCTCAGCAGCAGACACTCGCCGCTAATTTTTCATAGGGTCACCAGCATGCCCTCGCTCCAAATGTTTTGGAGGGTCACCAGCAGGCCATGAAGGATAATTTTTCATGGGTGTGTATGATGCCCTCCTTTATGTGTAAGAAAGGGTGTCTTGGAGTGACGATTTCTTGTAATATTTGGCAGACCTTTCACTTAGTGCATAGGCTTTAGAAGTGTAGCAGTGTACCTGAACAATTGTAGCACCATGTGAATGAGGCCCTCCTTTATGTGATATACAGGCTGTATCGGAGTGCTTCTTCTTTGTAATTTTTGGCAGCACTAACAATGTATCTACAATTGAATATACAGGAAAGAATGTTTCCTAACAATTTTTCCTCTAAAAAGTTTTTTTTTTGGTGCAGACATGGTCCCCCTGCTGTTCCTGATCGATTTCAGAGGTGTTTCCATCACTTTCAGACCTTTTCCTATGAACCAGGCACCCTCCCCTTATCCGAGCAGGGGGTGCCTGGTTGTCTTCCATTGACTTCCATTATACTCAGAAGCTCGGCCGAGCGCACAAATATTGCTATGTGTTCGGACCAAGTACACGAACACCCGAACACTTTGGTGCTCGCTAATCACTAATCAGGTTCTGATCCAGGGATTTGGCACTCTATCTAAATCCCCTGCCGGTAATACACCCTTGTCAGCAATAGGTTTTACTCCCTTGCTGTGCTCCTAGTTCCGTTTTGTGTGTGTTTGTTTCAAAACATGAATTCAAAAGATTTGAGAATGAATAAGCAAAAAAATATATAGTTAAAGAGGACCTTTCACTCGTATACAAACTAAAAACTAAGTATACCTGTGGGCAGAGCGGCGCCCAGGGGTCCCCCTGCACTTACTAGTATGCCTGGGCGCCGCTCCGTTCGCCCGGTATAGGCTCCGGTGTCTCAGCTCCGTCTGTTGTATTGGACTGATTTTTTGTAGGAGGCGTGTCCCTTGCTGCAGTGCTGGCCAATCTATGAGCTGTGCGCTGCGATTGGCCAGTGGGCGCCGCTCTGCCCACAGATATAGTTAGTTTTTAGTTTGTATACGAGTGAAAGGTCCTCTTTAAGTGTGATTAAATATAAGATAAAACAGACAAATCAAATACAGAATAACAAGAAGTAAATAATCCTCACTGGCCTATATATGCAATATAGAGTAGGACTCCTGTCACCATTTCATGTCAGATGGACGATATGACACCCCAGAGTATACTTAGATAGGGCAAATCAATACTTACATCCTACCTAGAATGAAGTCAGTTCTTAATTTTTTTATCATGCCCCCTTGGACATATTCCTCACTGGGTTGATAAATCCTTTCAGAATCGAATAGGAATTAATTATATCTTATTAACATGATCATAACCACCCCCCCGTTAATAATATCTTGATCCTATGTATATTAATGCGCCCAGTGGTTGCTTTTTTTTTTTTTCTCTAGATGTGCATCGAACTTTAATTATCATTACACATCCTAGTATCTGCATTACTAGTACAGTGGGATGCGAAAGTTTGGGCAACCTTGTTAATCGTCATGATTTTCCTGTATAAATTGTTGGTTGTTACGATAAAAAAATGTCAGTTAAATATATCATATAGGAGACACACACAGTGATATTTGAGAAGTGAAATGAAGTTTATTGGGTTTACAGAAAGTGTGCTATAATTGTTTAAACAAAATTAGGCAGGTCCATAAATTTGGGCACCACAAAAAAGGAATGAAATCAATATTTAGTAGATCCTCCTTTTGCAGAAATTACAGCCTCTAAACGCTTCCTGTAGGTTCCAATGAGAGTCTGGATTCTGGTTGAAGGTATTTTGGACAATTCCTCTTTACAAAACATCTTTAGTTCATTCAGGTTTGATGGCTTCCGAGCATGGACAGCTCTCTTTAAGTCACACCACAGATTTTCAATTATATTCAGGTCTGGGGACTGAGATGGCCATTCCAGAACGTTGCACTTGTTCCTCTGCATAAATGCCTTAGTGGATTTTGAGCAGTGTTTAGGGTCGTTGTCTGGTTGAAAGATCCAACTTTGTCACAGATTCCTGGACATTGGTCTCCAGAATCTGCTGATACTGTGTGGAATCCATGCATCCCTCAACTTTGACAAGATTCCCAGTCCCTGCACTGGCCACACAGCCCCACAGCATGATTGAACCACCACCATATTTTACTGTAGGTAGCAGGTGTTTTTCTTGGAATGCTGTGTTCTTTTTCCTCCATGCATAACGCCCCTTGTTATGGCCAATTAACTCAATTTTAGTTTCATCAGTCCACAGCCCCTTATTCCAAAATGAAGCTGGCTTGTCCAAATGTGCTTTAGCCCACCTCAAGCGGCACTTTTTGTGCTGTGGGCGGAGAAAAGGCTTCTTCTGCATCACTCTCGCATACAGCATCTCCTTGTGTAAAGTGCGCCGAATAGTTGAACGATGCACAGTGACTCCATCTGCAGTAAGATGATGTTGTAGGTCTTTGGTGCTGGTCTGTGGGTTGACTCTGACTGTTCTCACCATTCGTCGCTTCTGTCTGTCCGAGATTTTTCTTGGTCTGCCACTTCGAGCCTTAACTTGAACTGAGCCTGTGGTCTTCCATTTCCTCAATATGTTCCTAACTGTGGAAACAGACAGCTGAAATATCTGAGACAGCTTTCTGTATCCTTCCCCTAAACTATGATGGTGAACAATCTTTGTCTTCAGGTCATTTGAGAGTTGTTTTGAGACCTCCATGTTGCTACTCTTCAGAGAAAATTAAAAGAGGAGGGAAACTTACAATTGACCCCCTTAAATACTCTTTCTCATAATTGGATTCACCTGTGTATGTAGGTCAGGGGTCACTGAGCTTACCAAGCCAATTTGAGTTCCAATAATTAGTTCTAAAGGTTTTGGAATCAATAAAATAACAACAGTGCCCAAATTTATGCACCTGCCTAATTTTGTTTAAACAGTTTTAGCACACTTTCTGTAAATCCAATAAACTTCATTTCACTTCTCAAATATCACTGTGTGTGTCTCCTATATGATATATTTAACTGACATTTTTTATCGTAACAACCAAAGATTTATACAGGAAAATCATGACGATTAACAAGGTTGCCCAAACTTTCGCATCCCACTGTATGTTTTATACCTTATAATATGTAGGTATGCTACTTTATCCAATTGCACATTAGTATCTTGTATGAGTTGAGTATTAGTTCATTGTATTTTTTGTTACTGGGATCATTTTGTGTTATCTGAAGTAACTGTAGGAGCAATTACATTTATGCTTTCCACCCTGGAACGTATATTTATTCTGGGGAATGGCCTGGCACGCCTCCCATGCCATAGTCTAAGCCGTGCAGCGCACACCTGTATTACTTGATTGATGTGCGCTCTGATGACTAGGAGAGGTGGCGTAACCGCCCATCAAGCACACACCCTCTGTCTCTGTGGTGGCATGCGCTTCACGCTGTCTCTGCTATGTATGTGCCGGCGGAGTAGGTGTGGCTTGTTGTTCTGGTCTAGTGACACCTCCTCCCTTGCTTGTCCATGTGCCTCACTGGAACAGAGGCTTGGCACGCAATAAGTTTGTTGGGGAGTGAAGGTGTGCTGAGGGGTGGGTCTGCTCCATCTGGCAGCCCTGTTAATGACCCTGATAGGTGTGCAATAGGCATGCTTGTGATGGACATATTGTCTCACCTATGAGGGCACTCTTATCTTGTGGAGTCCACCTATTGCGCCTGGATAGATGCTAAACAAACATTACTCTTGACTGACATTTCAGTGCACCTGTGAGGGCACCCTCATTTTTGATGGATGTTTTTTTTCCACCTATCAGGCCCTGATGAATGCTAAACAAGTTCCCACCCATCCGCTTTAATTGTGTTTCAGTTTGGAGTATGTTTGGAGCTATAATCTGCCCCAGGAACCACATCTGCTGATCCATATACCGGGTCTGTGAGTATACGACTCATCTGGTAAAACACCCAGCATATTGGTAGGATAACTTTATTATCTGTTATCCTCTATGCATATGGTGGCCTTATAATGACACATGGTGTGAATAACTATTTGTGGATCTGGTTCCATTGTATCTTATTGTTTTATTGTTTTTTTGCCGTTTAACTTTTCGGTCTAATTGTAAGCGTCAGCCCCTAGAATACTGTAATGACTTATTTCAGCCACACACAGCTCTACTGATCATTCATTCATTTCCATTACAACTTCACAAATATTCAACACAACTGCAACCTAAAGCCACACACAGTTACATTCCAATTAATGATTTATGGTTTCCATACCAGCTACACAGCTCACTCTGTCTGATATTTCTGAAACTTACAGCAACACAGCTTTTCTGGAAACAGATACACACACCACACTCAGAACTGCTCTATTGCCTATTGCCTAGAACATGCCCACAACTTTGAAGATTTTTTTTATTTTATTTATTGTGAAGAAAACAACAAATAGGACAAAATAACAGAAAAAGTCAATGTGCTTAACTATTCACCCCCCTAAAGTCAATACTTTGTAGAGCCACCTTTTGCGGCAATCACCTCTCCGAGTCGCTTTGGATAAGTCTCTATGAGCTTGCCACATCTTACCACTGGGATTTTTGCCTATTCCTCCTTGCAAAACTGCTCCAGCTTCTTCAAGTTGGATGGTTTGAGCTTGTGAACAGCAATCTTTAAGTCTGACCACAGCTTTTCTATTGGATTGAGATATGGGCTTTGACTAGGCCATTCCAACACATTTACATGTTTCCCCTCAAACCACTCAAGTGTTGCTTTAGCAGTTTGTTTGGGGTCATTGTCCTGCTGGAAGGTGAACCTCTGTCCAAGCCTCAAATCACACACAGAGTGGGACAGGTTTTGCTCAAGAATATCCCTGTATTTAGCACCATCCATCCTTCTGTCAACTCTGACCAGTTTCCCAGTTCCGGCTGCTGAAAAACATCCCCACAGCATGATGCTGCCACCACCATGTGGGGATGGTGTTCTTCGGGTGATGTGATGTGTTAGGTTTGAGCCAGACAGCGGTTTCTTTGATGGCTGAAAAGTAAAATTTTAGTCTCATCAGGTCAGAGCACCTTCCTCCATACATTTTGGGAGTCTCCCACATTTGCTGAAAGTAATGGCTTTCTTCTGGCCACTCTGCCATAAAGCCCAACTCTATGGAGCGTACGGCTTATTGTCCTCCTCTGTACAGATACTCCAGTCTCTGCTGTGGAACTCTGCAGGTCCTCCACGGTTACCTTTGGTCTCTGTGCTGCCTCTCTAATTAATGCCCTCCTTGCCCGGTCCATGAGTTTTGGTGGGCGGCCGTCTCTTGGCAGGTTTGCTGTTGTACCATGTTCTTTCCATTTGGTTATGATAGATTTGATGCTGCTCCTGGGGATCATCAGATATTTGGATATTTTTTTTACAACCTAACCCTGACTTGTGCTTCTCAACAACATTATCCCTTACTTGTTTGGATAGTTCCTTGGTCTTCATGGCAGTGACTTTAGTCTCGCAGGCCCTTAGTCTCCACATGCACACAGTTTTACACCAGGTTTCCATAACAACCCAGCCATTTTTCTCCACTGCTGTAGATCAGCTTTAAAGGAAATCTATATACAACAGTATAGATGATTATTAGAGACCACCTGAGTCAAACAAAAATTATAGAGTAAGTGATCAATTACTCTATAATTTTTAAAGGAAATCTGTCAACAGGATAGTCGCTATTGAAGTTTAAAGCCATAGCCTAAGCACTTAACCCCTTAAGGACCGAGGACGTACCGGTACGCCCTATTTCCCGAGTCCTTACTTAAAATCTGAATTCCGGCGCCGCGGGGGTTAATCGAAACGGGATTTCGGCTGAAATCATTCAGCCGGCATCCCGTAACAACGCAGGGGGGGGGGTCATTGGACCCCCCCGTATCGGCGATCGCAGAAAACCGCAGTCCAATTCAGACCTGCGGTTTTCTGCGTTTCCGGTCCATTCGGGTGTCCTGTGACCCGATGAACCGGAAAAAGACTGCGATCGGTGGCGTAATTTTACACCACCAATCGCAGTCCGAGGATTTGCAGAGGCGGAGCTGGCCCTGGTGCTGAACGCCGCTGTCCAGGGTGCTGATTGGTGCAGGGGAGAGAGGCGCGAGATTCAAACTTCCTGCGCTCCTCTCTCCCCTCCTCTTCCTGTCCAGCACCAGCTCCTGTGTCCCCCTAAATCGGCATCCATCACCCTCCTGCACCCATCGCCACCCAGGTAGGTTAGGGTCAGTGAGGGAGAGGCACCTTTAGGCAGGGATAGAAGGGAAAAGTTAGAAAAAAAAAAAAAAAAAGCACATTTATTCCAAACTTTTTTTTTTCAACTTTCAGACCCCAGACCCCCCCGCCACTTGCCCCTCCCGCATCCCCCCCACCACCAGCCCCCCTCCCCCACCCACCAACCCCCTCCCCCCACCACCAGACCCTTCCCCCACCACCACTTTTTTTTTTTTTCTGCGTGCGCTGACTGGCCGGCACTTTTTAGCGTCCGTCCACTGTTAGCGCATCGCCCGCCCCACCACCCCACCGACCGCTGATCAGCGTTGAACCGCTGATCAGCAAGTTTGAATTTTTTTTTTTTTTTTTTCCTAACACTTGCCCATTTTTTTTGCCTGGACTTTTTAGTACGTGAACACCCGTGCCCCCACACACACGCACATAGAATAAAGGTTTACACACACGCACATACACACGCACACACACACACCCATGGCCCGCCGGGTGTTCTCGGCCGAGGAGGCATATGCCCAGATTGCCTCCGACTCTGAGAGCCCCAGTGAGGATGAGGATGACCCCACGTTCCTTTTGTCATCCGCATCCTCCTCATCATCATCGGATGACGATGAGCCACCAAGGCAGCGGAGAGGCCGCCAGGCGGAGCCAGGGGCCACACATGCTAGGGATCCTGTGGCCCACCCTAGTACGAGCCGCCCTGGGGTTCGTACTGGTTTCCCGGCCCACCAAATAAGTTCACCGGAGCCCCCTGCCGATGAACTTAGCTGGTGTCCCCCAGTGGACTTTGAGCCTGAGATTCCGGATTTCGCTGGCAATCCTGGAATCCAGATTCCCACAGTGGGGTTTACTGAAATAGACTTTTTTAGTTTTTTTTTCAGTAACCCACTGGTGAATTTGATGGTGGAGCAGACGAATCTGTACGCCCAACAGTTCGTCGCTCAAAACCCAGGCTCAGTTTTGGCTAGACCCGGTGGCTGGACGCCGGTCAGTGCAGCCGAGATGAGGACATTTTGGGGCCTCGTGCTGCATATGGGTCTAGTCCAAAAACCCAGTGTCAGGCAATACTGGAGTGGGGACGTCCTGTACCAGACCCCACTGTACAGTATGGTCATGACACATCACCGGTTTGAGGCCATCCGGAAATGTCTGCATTATTCCGATAATGCAGCATGTCCACCCCGAGGTGATCCTGCCTATGACCGGCTGTACAAGATACGGCCGGTCATCGATCACTTTGGGGCCACATTTCAGCAGGCCTACGTACCTGGAAGGGAGGTCGCGGTTGATGAGTCTCTCGTTGCGTTCAAGGGGAGACTCAGTTTCCGCCAATACATTCCCACAAAGCGGGCGAGGTATGGCGTGAAGCTATACAAAATTTGTGAGAGTACCTCAGGGTACACTTACAAATTTCGTGTGTACGAGGGGCGAGATTCCCGGATTCAACCACCAGAATGTCCCCCCACTCTGGGTGTTACCGGGAAACTCGTGTGGGACCTTATGTACCCACTGCTGGATAAGGGTTACCACTTGTACGTGGACAACTTTTATACCAGCATTCCCTTGTTCAGGTCCCTTGCCGCCAGATCCACGTTCGCTTGTGGGACCGTGCGGAAAAATCAACGCGGCCTCCCTGCCTACCCCCTCCAGGTACCTATCCCCAGGGGTGAGACCCGTGCACTTACCAGTGGAAACATGTTGCTGGTCAGGTATAAGGACAAGAGGGATGTCCTTATGCTGTCCACAATCCACGGTAACAGCACCACCCCAGTCCCTGTGCGAGGTACCGCGGCAACGGTCCTCAAGCCCGATTGTATCGTCGACTACAATCGGTATATGGGAGGAGTTGATCTCTCTGATCAAGTCCTCACGCCATATAACGCCATGCGCAAAACCCGGGCATGGTACAAAAAAGTTGCGGTCTACATGGTGCAGGTTGCCATGTACAACTCTTTTGTACTATCCCGAAGCGCTGGCAGCACAGGGACATTCCTCCAATTCTATGAGGCAGTCCTCAAAGACCTGATCTTTTCGGACCGGGAAAGAGCAGGCCGGAGTACCTCGGGAACTGGAGGCGCCCGGATCGTCCCTGGCCAACACTTTCCAGGTGTGGTCCCCCATACTGGAAAGAAGGGACGAACCCCAAAAAAGTGCAGAGTGTGTCACAAGAGGGGGATACGGAAGGACACCACCACTCAATGTGACACGTGCCCCGATCATCCGGGCCTCTGCATTATCGATTGCTTCAGGGAGTATCACACTTCCATGGAGTACTAAATTTTTATAATCCCCAACAGTTCACTAGAGAACATAAAACACTATGGCTCTCAGACTTTGGAGACACGAAAACAATTTTTCTTTCCCCAAAAAATATTAGTTTTAGTGCAGGCATCCTCAAACTGCGGCCCTCCAGATGTTGTAAAACTATAACTCCCAGCATGCCCAGACAACCTACAGCCATCATCAGGGCATGGTGGGAATTGTAGTTTTACAACATCTGGAGGGCCGCAGTTTTAGGATGCCTGCTTAGTGTCTCCAAAGTCTGAGAGCCATACATATTGGGCATCGTCGCGTGCGTAAAAGTCGTCGCTATAAAAATAACTTTTTACCAAACGCCTCGGATGAACGGTGTTAAAAATATAAAATAAAAACGGTGCCAAAACACCTATTTTTGGGCAAAATTTAAATTTAAATCCATTTTGCCGGTAATAAAGCAAGGGTTAACAGCCAAACAAAACTAAACATTTATTGCCCCAATTCTGTAGTTTGCAGAAACACCCCATATGTGGTCGTAAATGGCTATATAGCCGCACGGCAGGGCATAGAACGAAGGGAACTCCATACGGTTTCTGGAAGGCAGATTTTGATGGACAGTTTTTTTTTTTTACACCATGTCCCATTAGAAGCCCCCCCTGATGTAGCCTAGACTAGAAACTCCAAAAAAGTGACCCCATCTAAGAAACTACACCCCTCAAGGTATTCAAAAATTACTTTACAAACTATGTTAACCCTTTAGGTGTTCCACAAAACTAAATAGCGAATGTAGAAACAATTTTAGAATTACATTTTTTTGTTACATTGCCTCAAAAAAGAGTAATATAGAGCAACCAAAAATCTAATTTACCCCAAAAATTGTCCCAAAACAACAACCACCTTATCCCGTAGTTTCCTAGATGGGGTCACTTTTATGGAGTTTCTACTCTAGGGGTGCATCAGGGGGCTTGAAAGGGTACATGGTGTAAATAAACCAGTCCAGCAAAATCTGCCTTCCAAAAACCATATGGCGTTCCCCTTCTTCTATGTCCTGCCGTTTAGCCAAACAGTAGTTTACGACCACATTTGGGGTGTTTTTGCAAACTACAGAATCAGGGCAACCCATTTTGAGTTTTGTTTGGCAGTTAACCCTTGTTTTACTCCTGGAAAAAACTGATTATATTGGAAAATTTTCCAAAAAATAGAAATTTCTAAATTGTTTCTCCATCTGCCATTAACTCTTGTGGAACAGCTAAAGGGTTAACAAAGTTTGTAAACCCAGTTTTGAATACCTTGAGGGGTGTACTTTCTTAGATGGAGTCACTTTTTTGAAATTTCTATTCTAGGGGTGCAACAGGGGGCTTCAAATGGGACATGGTATAAACAAAACCAGTCCTGCAAAATCTGCCTTCCAAAACTCATATGGTGTTCCCCTCCTTCTATGTGCTACCGTTCGGCCAAACAGTAGTTTACGACCACATATGGGGTGTTTTTGCAAACTACAGAATCAGGGCAACCCATTTTGAGTGTTGTTTGGCAGTTAACCCTTGTTTTACTCCTGGAAAAAATTGATTATATTGGAAAATTTTCCCAAAAATTGAAATTTCTAAATTGTTTCTCCATCTGCCATTAACTCTTGTGGAACACCTAAAGGGTTAACAAAGTTTGTAAACCCAGTTTTGAATACCTTGAGGGGTGTACTTTCTTAGATGGAGTCACTTTTTTGAAATTTCTATTCTAGGGGTGCAACAGGGGGCTTCAAATGGGACATGGTATAAACAAAACCAGTCCAGCAAAATCTGCCTTCCAAAACCCATATGGTGTTCCCCTCCTTGTATGTGCTCCCGTTCGGCCAAATAGTAGTTTACGACCACATATGGGGTGTTTCTGTAAACTACAGAATCAGGGCAACCCATTTTGAGTGTTGTTTGGCAGTTAACCCTTGTTTTACTCCTGGAAAAAATTGATTATATTGGAAAATTTTCCAAAAAATAGAAATTTCAAAATTGTTTCTCCATCTGCCATTAACTCTTGTGGAACACCTAAAGGGTTAACAAAGTTTGTAAACCCAGTTTTGAATACCTTGAGGGGTGTACTTTCTTAGATGGAGTCACTTTTTTGAAATTTCTATTCTAGGGGTGCAACAGGGGGCTTCAAATGGGACATGGTATAAACAAAACCAGTCCTGCAAAATCTGCCTTCCAAAACCCATATGGTGTTCCCCTCCTTCTATGTGCTACCGTTCGGCCAAACAGTAGTTTACGACCACATATGGGGTGTTTCTGCAAACTACAGAATCAGGGCAACCCATTTTGAGTGTTGTTTGGCAGTTAACCCTTGTTTTACTCCTGGAAAAAATTGATTATATTGGAAAATTTTCCAAAAAATAGAAATTTCAAAATTGCTTCTCCATCTGCCATCAACTCTTGTGGAAGACCTAAAGGGTTAATAAAGTTTGAAAAAACAGTTTTGAATACCTTGAGGGGTGTAGTTTCTAGAATGGGGTCATTTTTGGGAGGTTTCTATTATCTAAGCCTCACAATATGACTGCAAACCTGAACTGGTCCATAAAAAGTGGGATTTTGAAGATTTCTCAAAAATTTCAAAATTTGCTTCTAAACTTCTAAGCCTTGTAACATCCCCAAAAAATAAAATATCATTCCCAAAATGCTACAAACATGAAGTAGACATATGGGGAATGTAAAGTCATCACAATTTTTGGGGGTATTACTATGTATTACAGAAGTAGAGAAACTGAAACTTTGAAATTTGCTAATTTTTCAAAATTTTTGGTAAAAAATGTATTTTTTATGCAAAAAAATTAACTTTTTTGACCCAATTTTAGCAGTGTCATGAAGTACAATATGTGACGAAAAAACAATCTCAGAACGGCCTGGGTAAGTCGAAGCGTTTTAAAGTTATGAGCACTTAAAGTGACACTGGTCAGGTTTGCAAAAAATGGCCTGGTCCTGAAGGTGAAAATGAGCCTGGTCCTTAAGGGGTTAAGTACCTTATTTCCAGATCTGCCTTTGTTCCTGCAATAGATGTTTTTTATCCTCTGAAAATCCTGATTATTTGGTATGCAAATGAGCCAGTAAGGTGCCCAGAGGGGTGTCATTCTTGCAGGAAGGAGCCCAGGCACACCTCCTGCCACAATGTGTCCACCCACCCGTCCTACATCACATTCAAGCCATAATTCTTTCCCCCTTTTCCCTGCTCCCAGCATGAGGGAGGGCATGGGCACTAGCTAGAGGCATGCCTGGGCTCCTTCCTGCAAGAGTGACACCCCTCTGGGCACCTTACTGGCTCATTTGCATACCAAATAAACTGGATTTTCAGAAGATAGAAAACATCACAATTAAGGGGAAGGTCTGCTATGGAGGTCAGTGTAAAGGTGCAAATTGCTGTAGAGGCCACTGTTAAGGGGGAGTGGTGTTGTGGAAATCACTATTAAGGAGACGGAACTGTGGAGATCACTAATAAAGGGGATAAAGGGGTAGCGCTGTGGAGGTAACTGTCAAAGGGCTGGCGCTGTGGAGGTCTCTGTTAAGGGGCCAGTAAACGGTAAAGAGGACAGTCTGCTATGGAGGTCAGTGTTAAGGGGCGGGGTGCTGTAGAGGTCACTGTTAAGGGGGGGAGTTGTGGAGGTCACATTTTAAAGGGAACGGAGCTCTGTGAAGTTCACTGTTGAGGGGATGGGTATTTGTGTAAATCACTTTTAAGGAGATGGGGTACTGTGGAGGTCACTAATAAAAGGGGTGGCCGCATCAGCACAATGGGGGATGGGTACTGTCTCTAACACACTACATTACAGGGAAGACTTTATTACACAGAATATTAAAAGTAAAATAAAAAAGAGACAGAATTAAAGGGGACAGAACCAATCAGCTCTTCAAAATACCCTTCAATACAGTGTTGGATTGCTATGTGTTTTGACCTCCGCTTGCCTTTGACTACTCTATGCCTTGTGATTAGGTACTGTGACTCCTGTCTGGTTCTGGCTTCGGCTTGTCCACCCGTCGACCAGTTGCAGACTTGCCGCTTAGGGCTTGCACTGCAAGTAGGATGGGAACTTGGGTTGGGTTCCAGTCAGGGCTCAATGTCTGTGTGTTTCCTGCCTACAGTGCTGACAGATGGACTGCAATTAAAATGTTGAAACATCCTACAAATGATGAAGATAAATTGGAGACCCCCAGGGCTAAATGTCAAAATACTTATGTCCATGCAAAACTTTAGTTTATCCTTTTTAATACAATAGTAAACATTTAGCAAATTCTATTTTCACTTTCTCATTAAGGGGGGTTGAGTGTAGATTGATGGAGGAAAACTTGAATTTTATTTTAGCACAAGGCTGCAACAAAATGTGAAAGAAGTGTCTTAAGACTTTCCAAATGTACTGTATATTTATTATGCCGACATTCACCTGGCATATGCAGCTTGATAGATCACGACAGATTCTAATAATCCAATAATGGTTTTGGAAGAGGCTTTGTTGGGCTCCTTTGTTGAAGTCATAGCTAATTTAGTCTACTGCAAAGGTAAATACTCAACACACTGTTACACTTCTAATATGGCTGATGTTGTGGTGCTTTGGAATGCTTTTGTTGAATTACATGAGAGACCTGGTCTCCATACTTGCCACTTTGGAGAAATGTGAGTTCAACTGATTGATTAATTACATTTACATATTTTGAGTTTTGGCTGGGGAAAGGCCTTAAAGAGGATCTTTCACCTGGAAAAACATTGTGAACTATGTATCATGACATATACAGCGGCGCCCAGGGATCTCACTGCACTTACTATTATCCCTGGGCACCGCTCCGTTCTCCCGTTATGTCCTCCGGTATGTTCGGGGACTTGGTTATAGTAGGAGGAGACTGCCCTTGTTCTGCTGGGCATCTCCTCCTCCTAGGCTGTAGCGCTGGCCAATCGCAGAGCAGAGCTCACAGCCTGGGAGAAAAAAAAACTCCCAGGCTGTGGGCTCTGCGCTGCGATTGGCCAGCGCTACAGCATAGGAGGAGGAGACGCCCAGCAGAACAAGGGCAGACTCTGCCTACTATAACCAAGTCCCCTAAGTCTCCGCCTACTATAACCAAGTTTGCAAAGATACCGGAGGACATCGCGGCCGAACAGAGCGGCGCCCAGGGATATTAGTAAGTGCAGTGAGATCTCTGGGCGCTGCTGTATATGTCATGATACTTAGTTCACAATGTTTTTCCAGGTGAAAGATCCTCTTTAAGTACCCTATTCAATTATGCGATGAGGGTGCCTTCACGACTTTCAGAAGTCTTAAAAAGGAATTTAGCCTTTTGTAATCTAGTCTATATAGATATATACCTATAATGTTGCTCACTCACAAACAACAAAGACATACCCAATATTACTATTTGTTATTGTATTGAGGCCTGTTCTGGTTTTATGCTATATAGATACTTGCAACTCAAGTCTGTTTTTGACTGAACTTGGTGCAAGACCCAAGAGGTTGAAATGCTGCCCAGTGGTTGTAGCTAGAATTTAGCTAATTTTGATAGAACAGAAATCCCCTTTGAAGAGATCTTTTGACAAGTGGAGACAGGACATCCCAGAACTAGAGGATCAGCATCTGAAGGAGTTGGGCTATAAGTGGCGATGCTCTGTAATTAGTGCTAGGCATCAATTGATACAGGTTAAATGGCTCCATGCAGAATATGGCTACCCCAGAACTCCTGCACCAGATTTAATGCTTCCATGTACTCTTACCTACACATGATATGGGCCTGTGCTGTTCTACAACAATAATTGTTAGACATTCACAAGTTTGTAAACATCAAACTGGCACTTCCCGGAGTTTACTTTTCTACAGTTAGTTTGGTGGGACTGGTCTCTAAAATAATCCCTGACAGAAGGATACAAAGACTTTTAATGTTGTACGCTAGAAAAGTCATTCTTCTTAATTGGACTCCTTTATGTCTGATTAATACGACCTATCACTGTAAAAACTGACTTAGTTTGCCTGCAGCTATTCTTGCTGGCCTCAGGCCAATAAGAGCTGGAGTGAGTAAAGGTGGGTTTACTCACTGCAATGCACAGCCGATTGTCAGGAAGGAAGTGTTCCTTTCTGACAGTCAGCTACTCGTTTAGTGAAGAAGAAAGATGCATTTACATGCAGTGATCGCCTTCACAGTATGAGGATGAGGGATTGCTATTGCGATAACTTGTCCCCATACAGCTGCACTGTTTCTGGGCAGCAAATCACTGTTTAGACAACACAATCTGCTGCCCAGAAATGATAATTGATGTGCCTGCACAAATGACAGGATCACTCGATGAACAAGTGTTTTGCTCGTTCATTGGGTGATCGGCAGCACATTTACAAGGGCAGATTGTCAGGAAAGCGCATTTGAAGGAATGTTTGTTCCTGATAATCTGGCCAAATATCTGCCATGTAAATCACCTTAAAGGCTATGTGTAGCTTTGAGTATAATTGCATTATACTCATTTTTGTCTAAAAATCCTACTTTCATTTGGCTTTTATTAAAAATATTGAGCCATTTTGTCACATAGGGTTAACTGTTTTCTAACATCATACTTTCACTTTGTGCCGGTCATCTAATAAACCTTATCTCTAAACTACTAAAGGGTCATAAACACTTAGTTAAGCCATATTCTTCAAAGTAAGATAAGAGCTGAGCTATAATGAGTGTTTATGTATGTCAGAAAGCAGACATAAGGAGCCTGTCAGCTCCCCAACTCATAGAAAAGAGAGAAAATCCAGAAGCTGCTACTAAAGCATCTCAGCTATGTACAGAAAAAAGGACTCTATTTTTTATAAAGAAAAGTTGTGCACAATGCAATAATACAAAAATGCTCCCAAAGGTGTACATAGCCTTTAAGAGTTATTACTGAGTACCTCTAAAGTTTTTAGAGAGTGAAATGAAGGCGTGAACGTTGCAAAACACTTTAGAAAGCTGGCATATATAAATGACACTGACACCATACCAGGTTGTGAATCAGCATTATGTCAAAGGTGTGAACACAAATTTCATATTCAGGAAGCAAACGGCAGTGATATATGATCAAGCTGCTATATGTTTTGACAATAGACATTCCAAAGACAGGAGCATGCTGAATAGCTTTCTACGAAGACACATGGCAAAGAGATGATGAAGATGAAAGAATAAATCCACTTATGAATTGCTTTTAATTCTCTGACTGTAAACGCCGAATGTTAAACTAGATATACAGTTGCAAGAAAAAGTATGTGAACCCTTTGGAATGATATATATTTCTGCACAAATTGGTCATAAAATGTGATCTGATCTTCATCTAAGTCACAACAATAGACAATCACAGTCTGCTTAAACTAATAACACACAAAGAATTAAATGTTACCATGTTTTTATTGAACACACCATGTAAACATTCACAGTGCAGGTGGAAAAAGTATGTGAACCCCTAGACTAATGACATCTCCAAAAGCTAAATGGAGTGAGGTGTCAGCCAATTGGAGTCCAATCAATGAGATGAGATTGGAGGTGTTGGTTACAGCTGCCCTGCCATATAAAAAACACACAACCGGTTCTGGGTTTGTTTTTCACAAGAAGCATTGCCTGATGTGAATGATGCCTCGCACAAAAGAGTTCTCAGAAGACCTACGATTAAGAATTGTTGACTTGCATAAAGCTGGAAAGGATTATAAAAGTATCTCCAAAAGCCTTGCTGTTCATCAGTCCACGGTAAGACAAATTGTCTATAAATGGAGAAAGTTCAGCACTGCTGCTACTCTCCCTAGGAGTGGCCATCCTGTAAAGATGACTGCAAGAGCACAGCGCAGAATGCTCAATGAGGTGAAGAAGAATCCTAGAGTGTCAGCTAAAGACTTACAAAAGTCTCTGGAATATGCTAACATCCCTGTTAGCGAATCTACGATACGTAAAACACTAGACAAGAATGGATTTCATAGGAGGATACCACAGAGGAAGCCACTGCTGTCCAAAAAAAAATTGCTGCACGTTTACAGTTTGCACAAGAGCACCTGGATGTTCCACAGCAGTACTGGCAAAATATTCTGTGGACAGATGAAACCAAAGTTGAGTTGTTTGGAAGAAACACACAACACTATGTGTGGAGAAAAAGAGGCACAGCACACCAACATCAAAATCTCATCTCAACTGTGAAGTATGGTGGCGGGGGCATCATGGTTTGGGGCTGCTTTGCTGCATCAGGGCCTGGACAAATTGCTATCATCGAAGGAAAAATGAATTCCCAAGTTCATCATGACATTTTGCAGGAGAACTTAAGGCCATCTGTCCACCAGCTGAAGCTCAACAGAAGATGGGTGTTGCAACAAGACAACAACCCAAAGCATCGAAGTAAATCAAAAACAGTATAGCTTAAACAGAAGAAAATACGTCTTCTGGAGTGGCCCAGTCAGAGTCCTGACCTCAACCCGATTGAGATGCTGTGGCATGACCTCAAAACAGCGATTCACACCAGACATCCCAAGAATATTGCTGAACTGAAATAGTTCTGTAAAGAGTAATGGTCAAGAATTACTCCTGACCGCTGTGCATGTGTGATCTGCAACTACAGAAAACATTTGGTTGAAGTTATTGCTGCCAAAAGAGGTTCAACCAGTTATTAAATCCAAGGGTTCACATACTTTTTCCACCTGCACTGTGAATATTTACATGGTGTGTTCAATAAAAACATGGTAACATTTAATTCTTTGTGTGTTATTAATTTGAGCAGACTGTGATTGTCTATTGTTGTGACTTAGATGAAAATCAGATCACATTTTATGACCAATTTGTGAAGAAATATATATCATTCCAAAGGGTTCACATACTTTTTCTTGCAACTGTAGATGATAATCTGCACAAAATCAATTCAAAGGGATATTCTGTCAGGTAGAGTAAAACTGTGCCCAAACACTGACAGCTATAGATGAGCAAATTTCTTCATTTCAGTTTAGGTCCGAAAATAATTTTCCATTTGTTTGGAAGATTTGACTTGGATACAAATAAATATGGCCCAAATTGAGAGTGCTCAATGCCCTAAAAAGTCGTATATGACATTCTGGGGTCTGTAGAACTGTATGCAAATACTTTTAAGTTGTTTAACACCAAGACAGCGTTAGTGATCTTAAAGTCACAGTGACAGATATGGCTATGAGTAAATGCATAGTTGCCGGTGGCAGAAAGCAACACATTGTAATTATGCTTTTTTAAATTAAAAAAAAGTTCCAAAAATGATTCCCCTGTTCGTGTTTATACACACACGGTACTAGATATTTGAAAATTCTCCCTTATTTGTGAGAAGCAGCAGTACGTTATGGAACCTGATGGACAAGGCAGGAGCTGTGTAGTTGTGTAGGGATAGTAGGTGCAGCTGCAGAATTAGCAGTAAATATGAAACCTGAAAGATAAAGCAGTAGATATGTCTGTTTTATTTTTCTATAGGTAATGTTTTCTATACTTACCAAGGGCAATTTTGTCTGCTTAAGTGTGACTATGTCACCTGCAAAGCTGAATACCCTCTGAAAGTACACTGGCGGCTGGAGATGGTAGTAGACCAACCATATGCTGAAGAAACAGTCCAGGTATGACTAAGTATGGTTGTTCAGGTGGTGTGTATCCATTTGCTAATGTGCTTCCGGTTGGTAGAACTTGAACAACTGTTCTATCAAGTTCAGGAAAGTATTTTGGCTGCTGCTGTGGCTTCTGCTACTTGTTGTAGCGGTAGTGCTGGCAGAGACAGTGGGAGAACGGAGACTCGGCAGGGGGTGGAGAGGGGCCTCCTAGTCATACATTTGGGCTGCAGGCATCTGCTCAGTGAAAGCTGCAGCAAGTTGAGTACAGAGTGTATCCTTGTAATACAATAATTTTACATCCCCTTCGGTATCAGGAAAACAGTACTACTTTTTGCTTTTATAGCGAGGGTCAAAAAGTATGGCTCTCTAGTAGACATCACTTTGTTTGATGCTAAGAATAGGCTTGTTAACATGTAAGCAACCAAGAATACAGCTTTCTATGCTCACCAGCATGCAGGCTCTGCCCCTACACTGTGATGGTTGATCATGGCCAGTGTCGTCATCATCATCATGTCTGCTGTAAAGACTGTCAGCCTCATCTGCTAATTGTGTCTGGGAAATCCCAGACACAACACCAACACCTCCTCAAGTCATAGCTACTCACCCTCCTCCACTTCCTTCTCCATGAAACTGTGTCAATGCAGATTCCCAACAGTCCAAGCTGCAGCAAGCAAGATGTGGAAGCTATCCCTCGTTGCATTAGAGTGAGCAGCTGTTGTCCTAAATATGGTGGCCTTTTCAAAGGTCCCTAGTACGCAACATACATCCTTGATGAGTTGTTAGTGACTGAACTAAAAAAACACATGCTTCCTACTGTGGTGGTCTGGTGCGAGATGTAATCATTGACCATTTTATGCTGCTCATACAAATGGTCCAGATATGCAAGGTAGAATTCCAGCAAGTTGAAATGTCAAAAATCAAGCCATGCAAAGGCAGACCATTCAGTTGCAGCAAGTCCAAGAGGGCATTCTTAACCACATAAGTGTTACAGACAATGGTTGTAAAACCACTGTGCCAATCAATGGATTTGGCTATGTTCTACACCTAAGGGCTTTATCATGGCAGCTTCATGGTTTTTGTCCTACACAGGCATCTGGTCTTCGCTGCAGGGAACGCACCAGACTGCTAACTTCTGGAGTACTTTGTGTGACTGACTGCTGACCCACAAGAGTAAGAGACACCAGTGCAGGGCACAGAGGTAACAGGCAAACTCAAAGTCAATAACAGGTCAGGGAAGGCAGAGTTTTATGTGAATTCATTAAACAATACAAAGGCCAAGGCAAGTTGCACAGGATCAGAATCCAGGGATCTGGAAAGAGTCAGTAAACAGACAATCGGTAGCACTTTTACAGGATCTAGTAAGCTAGAAAGACTTATTGCTCAGGCACCTCTCCATTCGGAAAGTCACCTTAAGTATCCACAGGAGTCCAGCCATTAAGAGCATGTGTGCACATCCTATGAGACAGAGGAAGAAGCCTAGCAGCATGGCTGTGACCTCCAATGCCAAAGACCAGACCACGGCAAATAGCCCTGCTTCTGACAGTCAGGGAGGACTCAGCAGGGCAACAACTAGGTGAATGATTCAGTGCCCATGTCTGCTCCATATGGCGGGACAGCAGTCGGCAGACCGTCGCCATGACAATAAGAACGGCTGAAATGCACAGATACTTTCCTGGACATAGTCAGTACCTTCTGAAAGCCACAATACTTTTTAAAAAGCATTGCATTACCAAATTTATCACATGTGAAAATCAGGGAGATTATCTTATATCCCCACAATGCAGTACAGCCACAATGTTTCTGCCATTCCCGCTGACCACATTGCCCAGCTGTAATTGGTGCTGAGACATTCAGTGAAAAATGTACTGCTTGATGCAAATTAGAAACTGATCTGCTGTCTAACTCATCAGTAAGACAGAGTGTCAATGCTTCAGTGTTACGGATCAGAGCGTGTGGACCCATTGTGCCAACTAACTGGCTTTGGGCTAAGCCCTAAGGGCGTTAGTCTGGTGCTCCCCTGGTTTTCACCCTTTAACCCCTGTACAGGATCTGGCCTTCACCTACTGCTAACTCTTGGGATAGTCTCAGTATAGTCTGCAGCTGACCATCTGAAATCAAGGACACTGTTGCAAGTACAGTACCTAAGGCTCAAGGCACAGAGGACGCACCAAAAACATATAAAAGTCATAGGTATAGTCTGAGCAGTCATTTATACAGATTATAAATCTTTACTATAGGAAACTTGGCTGAATGTCTGGGATGCTGGGAAATCATACAGTAATCACAGAAGCAGTCTGGACAGTCACAATATTTAATCTGCTGATAATTGGCATCACAGAACAGTAGACACTAGGAGAGCTTTTGGGTGGGGTAGTGGTGGAACAAGGCAGGCAGGAACCAAGATGAAGCACAGACAAGCAGACAGACTAGAATCACAAACACGGACCTGAACTGAAACCAAACAGTTAAGTCAGCAGTACACAGGAAGGATAGGTAGATGGCAGAAACACAGGCTGGATAACCCAGGTAAATGGCAAGGAAATCACTGAAGCATTAAATCTTCCAAAACACATACAGTCGTGGCCAAAAGTTTTGAGAATGACACAAATATTAGTTTTCACAAAGTTTGCTGCTAAACTGCTTTTAGATCTTTGTTTCAGTTGTTTCTGTGATGTAGTGAAATATAATTATACGCACTTCATACGTTTCAAAGGCTTTTATCGACAATTACATTACATTTATGCAAAGAGTCAGTATTTGCAGTACCTCTGCAATTCGACCGGGCATGCTCTCAATCAACTTCTGGGCCAATTCCTGACTGATAGCAACCCGTTCTTTCATAATCACTTCTTGGAGTTTGTCAGAATTAGTGGGTTTTTGTTTGAACACCCGCCTCTTGAGGATTGACCACAAGTTCTCAATGGGATTAAGATCTGGGGAGTTTCCAGGCCATGGACCCAAAATGTCAACATTTTGGTCCCCGAGCCACTTAGTTATCACTTTTGTCTTATGGCACGGTGCTCCATCGTGCTGGAAAATGCATTGTTCTTCACCAAACTGTTGTTGGATTGTTGGAAGAAGTTGCTATTGGTGGGTGTTTTGGTACCATTCTTTATTCATGGCTGTGTTTTTGGGCAAAATTGTGAATGAGCCCACTCCCTTTGATGAGAAGCAAACCCACACATGAATGGTCTCAGGATGCTTTACTGTTGGCATGACACAGGACTGATGGTAGCGCTCACCTTTTCTTCTCCGGACAAGCCTTTTTCCTGATGCCCCAAACAATCGGAAAGAGGCTTCATCAGAGAATATGACTTTGCCCCAGTCCTCAGCAGTCCATTCACCATATTTTCTGCAGAAGATCAATCTGTCCCTGATGTTTTTTTTGGAGAGAAGTGGCTTCTTTGCTGCCCTTCTTGACACCAGGCCATCTTCCAAAAGTCTTTGCCTCACTGAGTGCAGATGCGCTCACACCTGCCTGTTCCCATTCCTGAGCAAGCTCTGCACTGGTGGCACTCCGATCCAGCAGCTGAATCCTCTTTAGGAGACGATCCTGGTGCTTGCTGGACTTTCTTGGACGCCCTGAAGCCTTCTTAACAAGAATTGAACCTCTTTCCTTGAAGTTCTTGATGATCCTATAAATTGTTGATTGAGGTGCACAATATCCTTGCCTGTGAAGCCATTTTTATGCAATGCAATGATGGCTGCACGTGTTTCTTTGCAGGTCACCATGGTTAACAATGGAAGAACAATGATTTCAAGCATCACCCTCCTTTTAACAGGTCAAGTCTGCCATTTTAACCCAATCAGCCGGACATAATGATCTCCAGTCTTGTGCTCGTCAACATTTTTACCAAAGGTAACAAGATAATTACTGAAATTATCTCAGCAGGTCCTTTAATGACAGCAATGAAATGCAGTGGAAAGGTTTTTTTGGGGGATTAAGTTAATTTTCATGGCAAAGAAGGACTATGCAATTCATCTGATCACTCTTCATAACATTCTGGAGTATATGCAAATTGCTATTATAAAAACTTAAGCAGCAACTTTTCCAATTTCCAATATTTATGTAATTCTCAAAACTTTTGGCCACGACTGTATGCTGGTTACAGGGAACCTTTAAGCTCGGCCACCCTCTGTCTGGAGAGAGTGCCTTAAATAACCAGGGACCCTCAGCCATTTGCTGGGGAAGGATTTGCAAATGCACGCACTGGCCCTTTACGAGGACACAGGGAGCGTGCGCATGCCCTAAGGGAACAGAGACTGGAGCAATGAGACAGCAGCTTGCAGAGGACGCCAAGCGGCATGGTGAGTAGCATGGCGGCAGCGGGCACAGACTGATTACTTAACATTCACTTTACACATATGAAAGGAGGAAGACATAGTGGAAGTAACACTCTGCCCTGTTTCTGTTGGGGAACAGAGGATGTCCATTGAGACTGATGTGGGCAAGCAGCTGACGTGGGAACCAGACTGACACAAATGTAAGATTGTCAAAAGCACCTGGCCTCATTACTGCAGTGCAAAATATTGACCTAGTGGCCATAACAGCTGCTCCATGTGTCAATGGCAGCATGACCCTGCCACACAGCAAAAAGTCCCAGGAGCAGCCCAGATGACAGTATATTCCTTTTTTTTTGAGAAATAATGGCGGCTAAGTATATGCTATCAAGTTAATTTCTGTTCCCTAAACGCAATAGAATCCACTGGTGACTGCACTGCACACAACTTGGCGAGGTAGAAGTTCAGGTGGCACACAAGGGATTACTAGCCATCTAATGTTGTTTCCTGCCCAAACATTCTGTTATGCATGGGCTGGAGAAGGAGTCCGATTGGGTGAAGCAGTAGCTGATGATATTGTTAATGATGCCAATGACACTGTACTGCTTATGGATGCAGCCTGGCTACAAGAATGGTGACAAAGAGAAGGACAGCCTTGTTTCAATTGCTGGCCAGTTCGATTTCTCCACATGGAGAGATGATGCCACCTTATATGCTCAAGGAGAGCTATTGTAGAAGTGCCATACAATCTATGTGGGGTGAGGTACACAACCAAAAAGTGATAAATGGAATTTTTTAGACAATTTTTAATAAAAATTTTAAAAAAACTTACAGACAGCAAAGTAGAGTTTGCACACGGGAGAAAAGAGATTATTTTTTTTAGATGATAATTTTCAACAACTTTTGGGCGGAAAAAAGTGTACAATACAATAACAGATGGCATTGTGGAGAAAGTTTATCCCATGGGAGACACCTGCACATAGCCCCCATCTGCAACAATCAATTTTTTTCTGCAATCACCATTCCCACTATCTGAATTGCCCTTTTCCCACTATTCCCACTTTTGAGCCTTCAGTTACAGAGTCCACTATTTCACTTTATAGCAACTGTTACACAAACCAATATGTCAGGTTATGTATAGTAGTCTGTGCTAAATAGAATTTTTGTAATTAAAATTTCCATTTTATTTTTTTAATGCACAATTGGATACAGTCTGCAGCAAAAGTATACTGTAAGCTTCTGGCAATGCTTTATACACTTATTGTAAATTTATTCATTGAAAAAACTTTTGGGGAGATGTAGGAAGGTGCAAGGGGCCATCAATGATGGAAGGTATGTGTCACCAAGTTCCATGTCCTCGGTGAGGTAAGAGCCGGTAGTTTTAAGTGTCAGCGACAGCTAGTGCTAATTGACACTGGTTGTTGTTAGAATGGCAGTAAATTCGATCCGGGCCGGCTCTTACTGGGAGTAGCCAAAGTGCTAGGTGTGCTAAAGGCTTGAAAGTCGCATGCTGGAAAACAGGCAACTAAAGCCTGATGTGGACGGCTTGGGGAAAAGACTGCTAACCAGGTGAAGATTTTGTTCTATGGACATTGCATGGTGTGAACAAACACCAAGACTGTGAACGGTTTATTTGTGTTTCCTTATGTGTGATCAAACACCGAACTGTTTAAGTTAAAAGACTTTACCTCTATACTGCGTCCGCTAGCCTGTCTACCAGAGCAAAACCCCACAATTGGTGTCGGATTTGGGCAAATGCAGTGAGGTAGGCCTGAAGGCCGAAAAGTTTTTGTTTTTCCCGGCCACTATATTAAGCCGACAAGGTTACGACCCGTGTCCCCGGATAAAATGGAGGCATTCATGAAGGCCCTCGTGGAGGCTAACTTGCAGCAGCGGGAAGGTAACAAGCAGCAGCAGGAAACTAACCAGCTGCTATTACAACATGTAATGGCGTTGCAAGCGGCCGGAGCGTCCCAGAACGTCCACGATGCCCGGAAAGCTGTCCGTACGGCGATCCCTAGGATGTCCCTCTCGGATGACGTCGAGACCTATCTGGCGATGTTTGAAAAGGTGGCTGTGAGGGAAAAGTTACCTCGAGACCAGTGGGCTGAGGTCGTCACTCTGTTCCTGGCATCTGGACCCCAGAAAGTGTTTTTTGATCTTCCCGATGGTCAAGCGGCTGACTACCCGACCGTAAAAGGTGAGATCCTGGCGAGACTGCGGGTGAATGTATTGGTCCGGGCTCAGCGGGTGCACTAGTGAGAATTTAACTCGGTTGAACCTGCCAGACCACAATATTATGACCTGCTACACCGGTTGCAGAAATGGCTGCAGCCTGACATATTGACTCTGCAGCGTGCCAGTCCGCAGGGGTAGAACACGTGAGGTGCGCGGTAGGCCGGAATGTACACACAGTTCATCGGTTACTCACGGTTTAGCAGACACCTCCCTGGGCCAGCAGTGCAGTGAAGGGGAGAACAGCACTGAATTCTCCGGGGCACACTCGGTTACAGGGGACACCGGCCAGGTGGTGATTGAGGTGCCCTTGATGGTGAATGGGTGCTGAGTGCTTGTGCGGCTGGGCCCCTGGTTTAGGTTTTGTCGTGACGCCAGTGCCTTGATGGTGCAAAATGTTGAGATTAGTAGTGGTGTGGAGTTAGAAGAATGAGGCAGGTTTAAATCCAACTAGGAACTTTACTATAACGAGGTTCTTGATAATAGTTTACATCCAGTTATTAAACAGTCTCTGATACACATGCAAGCTGGATGTGATTAATCCCAGTAACAGGCTGTGCTGGAGGTAATGTATCAGGCTAGGGTAGTTAGCTATGTACTCACTGATAAAACAGTTCTTTGCCTTGCTTTATTCTCAATTGAGGTAGTTCAAGTCTCGTCCTCTACACACTAGTGATGCAACGCCAGGCCCCGGCATGTCCGAGCGCGCCAAGCGCTCCCAAGATGGCGCCGCCGGCCCTGAACAGATTACGCTCATAGCTGTAGCTGACCCTGGAGATACCCACCCGAAATTGCAGCCGCACTTACCGGATCGGCGGAGAGTCCGGTCCGCATCGGTGCCGCCTCTGGGCAGCAGCCCTGACCAGACCCAGCTGTCTTGTGCCCAGGAGGAGGTGGGCCCTGGAGCGCACGCTGATCCCTCGCCTTCAGACCAGGATGGAGGCCTGACAGCTGCCGCGATGTCTCCCTGCGGTCCGGCGATTCAGGTTAGTGAGGAGGAGTTCCCCCCGCTACAGGGGACTCCTCAGCTGACCCCTCACCCTGTTACCTGGGGTCCTCGAACCCCCACCTCGCCCACAGCCTCACTGAGCCCAGGGGTGGGATCCCCTGCTGGGTCCCCCTGGTCGGGTACTCCAGCCAGCTTTGTGGGACACCCCCAGCCACAGAGAGACACCTCTCACCGGGGGCAGCCTGAAAGGGCTAACGAAAACGCCGCAAATTCACCACAGGCTGCGGCCTCTTCCCCATGCATGCTGCGGGAGCCTCTTCTATCTCGCTCTCCTGAGCCGTCCCTGGCAAACTCCCCGCACTGGTCCACAGGATCGTCGTGGGACGGGTCCCATTCACGCCGTGCTGGCACCGCTTTATCAGGCACAAGGACCCTGGATGCCCCTGCAGCCTCGTGGGGTTCTCCACATTTGCCCCAGAGATCTGTGCCCCATGCTCCTCTACAGGACGAGGACTCTCGGCCACCTACCATGGCAGACTTACGCACCCTGATGTGCTCACTTCCCACCAAGGCAGACCTTTCTAGTTTTGCAGCTAACATTTTACAAGAATGTAAAAAAGAATTCACACAAGTACGCTCTGAGATGGCCGTGATTGATACAAAGGTGGACACTGTTCAACGGGAACATGCTTCCTTGTCTGCAGATGTGCAGGTATTGAAAGATAAACTACACTCCCACGATGCACAGCTACACGCCTTGCAATACCATCTGGATGATGTCGAAAATAGGAGTCGTCGCAATAATATTCGGATCAGAGGCCTCCCTGAGTCAATAACACAGGCGATTCTCTTATCTACCATTGTAAAAATCTTCAATGACCTCCTGGGACGTCCACCAAGCTCCAGCATTGAAATCGACCGAGCCCATAGGGCATTGAGACCTCCCAACCCTGATCCCTCAAAACCAAGGGACGTCATCTGCAGAGTCCACTTTTATGCTGTTAAAGATCAGATCCTGCTCAAGGCCCGACAGATGTCGTCTCTGTCCTACGACGGTGTCCCCTTTATCTTGCTACAGGACTTATCCCGCTACACCCTATCTCAACGTGCTGCTTTGCGCCCACTATTGCACCTCCTCAAAGAGCGCAGCATCCCTTACCGGTGGGGCTTTCCTTTTGCTCTACTTGCGGGCCCTAAAGATCAAGTCGTCACCCTGCGGGACCCTACGGATCTTCCCCACTTTCTACAGCAGCTGGACTTGCCACCGGTTGAATTGGGACCCTGGCCTTCCCTCCTCCCGCCTGCCTCTGAATCGAGGGGGCGACAGCGTCCACTGCCTGCTGATAAAGCGTCCAATTCTTCTGCTCAGGCCTCAAGGGGTCGACGCCAGAAGGGAGCAGATTACTCGAGCCGAAGATCCTCACCTCGCCTTGTCACCTGAGGGGCTTCCTGCTTTGTCTGCCCGGGACTACTAAAGCTCTAACGGGCTGAATGCTCATTATTGGTTCTTAGTTATTTGCCCATCCTCTTTATCTGTCTTTTTGCTCTATATCTGCTGGTGCTTATAAGTTTACATTTGCATCCACTGGTGTTGTGGAGGGTCAGCTCCTGTCCGGCTGACACTTTCTCCCCCAAATAGGTAGAGACTCTCCCTTGGGGTGTCTTCTCCAAGTGACAGTCTCTTTGGACCTTCGGGTCGCATAAAACCACTTTATTCTCCCTCTTGCAGGGTTTTCCTCCTGTTTGTTTACTTCTAACTGTTTTTTTTTCCCTTTTTCTCTGTGTTTTTTGTCGGTCGTTTCCCCGTGCCTCCCTTGTGTTTTTTTCCTTCCCCCCTCCCCCCACAGCAATGGGGTCTCTGAAGATTGCATCGTTCAACGCGAAAGGTCTCAACACTCCCGAAAAAAGGGCCCAGGTACTTCATCATTTCCACCGCCAAAAGGTACATATTGTCTGTTTCCAAGAAACGCACTTTAAGGAGGGTAGCGCCCCGAACATACGACATCGACACTACACCACCTGGCACTTTGCAAATAATGCGGTGAATAAGACCAAAGGCGTCGCCATAGCGATCCACAAGTCTTTACCCCATCAAGTGCTGGGTTGTACTGCCGACTCAGATGCGAGATATTTGGCCCTCACATTACTTATTGGAGGCCAGGAATTGACCTTCCTTAATGTATATGCCCCTAACCAAAATCAAGCTCCCTTCCTTGTAAACCTCATTGATAGTGTCATACCGTTGCTCAGGGGGACAGTTATCTTATGTGGTGACCTTAATCTGACGCTTGACCCGACACTTGACAATTCGACTGGACGTGCCTCCCTCACATATCCCACCATTAAAAAGGTAAAACGGGCACTGCTCCAATTACAATTACGAGACGCCTGGCGGATCCAGCACCCAGTTGATAGGGATTACACCTTTTATTCCGCCCCCTATGGCTCATATAGCCGTATTGATCATATCCTTATCCAGCAATCGGCCCTATCCTGGCTTGATTCCACGCAAATAGGAACTATCCTTTGGTCTGACCACGCTCCCATATACTGCTCCTTGACTTTGCCCTTCCTCTCTAGACAGGAATGGACGTGGCGATTGAATGAAAGTCTCCTTCTTGACACGGGGTGCGCTGCTGACCTGGCTGGCAGTATAACAAACTTCTTATCAGATCATAAGGAGGACTCTACCCAAATACCAATCCGATGGGAGGCCTTGAAGTGTGTTCTTCGAGGTGTACTCATTAAGCATGGCTCCCGTCTCAAGAGGGAGAAAGCCCATTCACTTAAGCTTGCTCTACAAAGAGTCACTTCCCTGGAACTTGCCCACAAACGAGCACTTACCCTGCAAACCCTGCATGATCTCCAGAATGCTCGTATGGAAGCTAAACGCCTCCTAGAGGTCTCCTACAAACGTATGGTGCAAATTTGCAGGAGTAAATTCTACGAATACGGGAATAAAAGTGGTCGTATGCTGGCAAGGGCTCTGAAGGGGAGACTGGCAGCCTCCCATATTCCCGCTATCAAAAATGCCCAGGATCGTATGATCCACACAACCGCTGATATTGCGGCTGCTTTTCACTCCTTCTACTCGAAGCTCTACAACCTGCCCCAAACATCCCCTCAAGTAGTAGGCAGTCACCCTGACCTACCCCTCCTACTTCCCAAGCTTTCTGCGCTTGATTCTGCCGCTATAGAGGCTCCATTCACAGACACTGAACTTCATGCGGTACTTAAATCGCTCCCGGGTGGCAAGAGCCCAGGCCCTGACGGGTTCACGGCTAGGTTTTACAAAGCCTTTTCCTCCAATCTTTCCCCTATTATGCTCCAAGTCTTCAATGAAGTGTCTCCTGGGCTCCCCTTCCCGGCGCAGACCACGGAGGCACATATTACGGTCATTCCGAAACCAGGAAAAGACCCCCACCTGTGTGCCAGCTATCGTCCTATCTCCCTTTTAAATGTAGATCTTAAGATCTTCGCCAAATTAATGGCGAACAGATTGAACGCCTATCTGCCTTCCCTGGTTTCTGCTGATCAGGTCGGGTTTGTGCCGGGGAGGGAAGCCCGGGACAACACTCTTAAAACCCTCGACATCATCCACTATGCCAAATCTAAAAAGGTCCCCCTCATGGTGCTTTCCCTAGACGCAGAAAAGGCCTTTGACCGAATCTCTTGGCGCGCCATCCAGGAGACCCTTTCACATATAGGTTTGGGCCCGATATTCCTGTCAAAGATCCTGACACTGTACCAACGCCCCACCGCTAGAGTCAAAGTGAATGGTGCCCTCTCCCCCCCCTTCCCAATCCATAATGGGACACGGCAGGGATGCCCATTGTCCCCTTTATTATACGTTCTGGTCATGGAGCACCTGTTGGCCTCTATTCGTGCCAACCCAGACATAACGGGAATAAAGATCGGATCACGAGAGTATAAATGCGCGGCGTTTGCTGACGATCTCCTTCTATACATAACCAACCCACGTATCTCCTTGCCGTCCTTACTTCGAGAAATATCTCAATTTGGTACCTGGTCCAATTTTAAGATTAATATGTCCAAGTCGGAGGCCTTGGACGTCACTCTGACAAGTGAAATGACCCAAGCTCTCAAGGCTTCCTTTCCCTTTGCCTGGCCACCTAAGGGCATAACGTATCTGGGGATTAAATTGACAGCAGACCTCTCACGACTTCATAAGTTGAACTTTGCGCCCCTCCTCTTACAGTTCCAAAAAGATTTAGACGGATGGCGTAAACGAGACTTTTCTTGGTTTGGAAGGATTAGTATAGTAAAGATGACCCTTTTGCCGAAACTATTGTACCTTATACAGACTATTCCCCTTCATATACCGTCTACTTTCTGGTCCCAACTACGTAGGTGCTTCACACAATTTGTATGGGCCCCTGGCCGACCGCGGATAAAATGGGAGATAATGACCCGCACCAAGGAAACGGGAGGGGTGGGTCTTCCAGATTGCAGGCTATACTATCATTCCGCAGCATATGCCCGACTGTTGGACCTGACACGTGCTGATTCTCCCAAGGCGTGGGTACAAATTACTAGGGATACTTCAGTGTGCGCGGTTTCAACCCTCCCATGGCTAGTAGGCTCTCCACGTCAACTGTCATTACATTTGTCATTCTCTGCTCACCATACCCTTGCAACTTTAGCATCCATTAGCCGCTCAACCTCATTGATTGACCCTAAAGGCCCTCTGGTGCCAATCACGGACCATCCTAGATTCCCTCCAGGACACTCCTCTAAACATTTCCTTCAAAGCTCGAGAACCCGACCGATCAGGTTCTGCCATGTTCTCTCTGGCCCCACACTTAAACCCCATGCCCAGATTTTAGAGGCTCCACTAACCCGCAATTCCTTTGAATACTTACAACTCCAACACTTTTACACTTCTCTGAGAGGAACTCACACTCTGGCCAGAAAACTCACTGAGTTTGAGCGGATGTGTATCTCCTCCTCAGCGACCTTACACCCCATATCCGCAGTATACAAACTACTGATACACCAGCGATCCTCGTGCCTTCCTCCGTATTGTCAAGCCTGGGAGCGGGACTTGGGGACTCAGTATACCCCAGCCCAGTGGAACAGATGCTTCCTTCTAGCACACAAATCAACGGTTTCGGCCAAAGCTCAGGAAACGAGCTACAAAATTGTATCTAGATGGTACAGAGTGCCAGCACTACTCCACAAATGGTTCCCGACGGTATCGGACCGTTGCTGGAGATGTCTTAAAGAGGAAGGCACGATGATCCATGTGTGGTGGAACTGTAGCGGCTTGCGGCCCTTCTGGAACTTCGTTCATAGAATAATTAAAGAGGTTACAGGTGTCCCTATCCAAAACTCCCCAGAAGCTCTTTTGTTATTCGATAGTGTCCTGAATGTCCCGGCATATAAGAAATCCCTCCTAAAATATATGGTTCAGGCGGCAAAGGCGGTGATCCCCAGGCATTGGAAATCCCCTTCTCACCCTTCGCCTGAGGAGTGGTTTGACGAAATTTCTCTGTATCAGAGGTTGGAAGATCTCATTAGCATTTCGCCCGCAGACACTGCACGATATGTGAGGATTTGGGGCCCGTGGGAAGCCTTTCGCTCTTCAGCCGCATTTCGTGATGCGCAGGTTTAGCAGCTTCAGCAGAAATTGTACCCTCCCCCCCCCTTTCCTTCCCCCTACCTCCTTGTCCAGCGTCTTGCATGTTTATATGTTACTGAAATTTTACGTGTTCATTGGATATGTCTACCTCATATTCTTTCATGAGCTGTACTGTGTGATGATGGGTGTATGGCCAACACAGTTCTGTGGACATCGTGTTTGAACTGTTAACATTGTTTGAATGTGCACACGTCTCTATTTTTGTTGTACCAAAAATTTCAATAAAATCTAAATTGGAAAAAAAAATAAAAAATAATGGTGAGGCTGCCAGAAGCTAATAAGTCCTACACCTAGATACAAAGGCGCCTAGTGACTAGAATAATGGCTTTGTCCTTCCTTTGTCTTTGTCCAACAATAAACTTGACCAAGATTCACTTGCTACTCCAGAAGAGTGAATGGTAGAATTATTAAAACATAAATAATTAAAACATTTTAATTGTAAACATTTTTGAATATGCAAAACATAAATGATAAGTAAAAGAAAGGATGGACGAATGTTAGGCGGCAGAATGAACAATTTGAGAAAAAAAAGGAAATGGATCGCACATCCACTGCAAATGCTATGATCTCATCCCTGCATATCTGCAGGAGACAGCACTAAATAGCGCATGTGTACCACCTCCATGCTACACGCTAAATGAGGCATTAGTGTACATTTTGATCAAAAGGCATAAGCCCACTCACCACGCCAAGGTCGCCTCAATGAGTGGGTCCTAACCTAAAATTGGCGCGGCGCTGCACGGCGACCACCAGCGCTGTGGCGCCATCCCGGCCGGCAGCGGGACCCAGAGGCCAAACAGCACCCCTGCTGTCTGACCATGCCAAACCTAGCTCTGGGCCCCACCAACCAGCCAGAAAAACAGCACAGTAGCCCCCATGCAGCACCGCACCATGTAAACAGTTGTCAAAGCTCACCTGCTCTGAAGCTCTCAGGAACTCCAACTGAGAGCATGATAGGCTAATTTTACCCTTACTACAGAATACTAGGCTAATTAAAATCACCTGGCTAGTGGAAGGAGTGCTGATCCAGGGACAGAAACTCTATGTAATGAACAATTTGAGAAAAAAAAGGAAATTGATCGCACATCCACTGCAAATGCTATGATCTCATCCCTGCATATCTGCAGGAGACAGCACTAAATAGCGCATGTGTACCACCTTCATGCTACACGCTAAGTGTAGGAGGCAGAATATATGGGTGAAGTAACCCTTATCTCTGCCACTAGAGTCCTGCTGCACCTTGGAATTTTAAACATTCCTTGTTCTCCCGTTTTCTTTATTATTTCTAATAAATAAAATAAATGTTACATTTTAAATTGACCTGAAACGGGAGTTTACTAGTCTAGGAAACTAGGCTATTTGAAATATAGGTCATAGTGCGCGCACTACATCCTGACGCTGTACATCCTCAGGAGGATAGTGCAGCACCGGGGTCGCAGCCGCCAGGTCGCTGGGACAGTGTAAGTTTAAAGGTGCAAGGCTGGCTGCACAGGCGTGCTCGTTGGGTCCGGACCGGGATCACCCCATCAGACATGTCACGCAGTGCGGCCCGCACCCGCTGCACCGCCACTGCTAGTAGCAGTTTGCTACTGTGAATTCTATTGCGGCTAGGCTCCAGACCGCCGGCGGTTGGTTGTGTGCATTAATGGGGACCTAAAAGACTATCCCACCACCCTGCTCTCTCAATCAACGGTGGCTGTCAGATGGACTTATGAGGCCGTTGCCACAAAGTTACCGTACGATTTAATAATTTGGAGAGACTTCCCCAGTTTCCCGGCACTATGGCCGGATACGAAAGTTACCAGTCCCCGTGAGACAGATGAAACCCTAGCAGAGTGGCTCAGCTCAGGGGGGAAACCAGAACCCTGGGAACCTGAGTCCGAAGGGCCAGCAGTAGGGGTGACCGCCACTTTGGTGGCAGAGGGGGAGAAAAACCCACTAAATGTGATGGTGGGAGCAGGGAGGACTTGCCGTCAGGTCCGGAGCTAGCTGACCTCAATGTCTCCGGGGATAATTTTGGTACTGCACAACAGTGGGACCCAACCCTATCCTGAGCCTGGGAAAATGTATTAATAATAGCTGAGGAACCACAACCACCAGGGAGTCGGTGTTTCCCCGTTTTGTGGTTCATCAAGAGATGTTCTATTGAGTAAATCAGCTGCGAGGTGAATCCATTAAACAGCTGGTGGAGCCCCAGGCTTATCGAAAACTCGTGTTAGAGTTAGCCCACCAGCATTTTCTTCGGGCTCATCTGGGAATGCAAAAAAACGCAGGAGCGGATTCTACAGCGGTTTTACTGGCCCAGTGTGTTCAGAGGTAGAAGAATATTGCAAGTCTTGCCCAACCTGCCATGTAACGAGCCCCCAGCCACATTTCTGTAGTCCCCTGGTACCCCTCCCGATTAGCGAGGTCCCGTTCGAGCGAATCCCTATGGATCTCGTAGGCCCGGTACTGAAATCTGCTAGAGGCCACAAACACATCTTGGTCGTCCTCGACTACGCCACTTGGTACCTGGAGGTGGTGCCACTGCGGCATACATCAGCCAAACTCATAGCTAAGGAGTTAATGGAGATGTTTTCTCGCGTGGGTCTGCCTAAGGAGATTCTGACTGACCAAGGGACCCCGTTTATGTCCAAGGTCATGAGGGAACTCTGTAAGTTGCTCCACATAAAACAGCTACGGATGTCTGTGTATCATCCGCAAATGGATGGTCTGGTAGAGAGGTTTAAATCAAACATTAAAAGATATGCTAAAAAGAGTGGTTTCTAAGGATAGGAGGGACTGGGACCGTCTTCTGCTCTCTCTCATATTCGCAGTGCGAGAGGTGCCCCAAGCCTCTACTGTGTTCTCGCCCTTAGAACTTTTATACAGCAGACACCCTTGCGGTTTGTTGAACGTGGCCAAAGAGGCGTGGGAACAACCCACATGGCACAGAAGTGTTGTTGAGTACGTCACCCAGATGCAAGGACAGATGGAAACAGTTTTACCTCTGGTTAGAGAGCATATGGAGGCAGCACAGTGAGCCCAGAGTAGGATCTATAATCGTCAGGCTCGGGTCCGGTCCTTTAACCCGGGTGATCGGGTATTGGTTTTGGTACTAACAGTAGACAGTAAGTTCCTAGCTAGGTGGCAGGGGCCTTACGAGGTGCTTGAAAAAATTGGAGAGGTAGATTACAAGGTGCACCAACCAGGGAGGCAAAAGCCGGAGCAGGTGTACCATGTGAATCTGCTCAAACCCTGTAAAGATAGGGAAACCTGTACGGAAGACAGCCCATGTCAGGGGTTCCTAGGGGAGGCGTTTTCAGCCCCTCTGTCTGAAGCAAGTCTGCCACAGTGAAAATTGCTGACAACCTCTCCTCAGGCTCAGGAAGCCAGGGACTTCATTAGTCGGAACACTGATGTGTTCTTGGACCTTCCTGGACACACTTCCATAGTCCGACATGACATTATCACTGAGCCTCAGGCAAAAGTCTTGTTAAAACCATACCGGGTACCCAAGCCATCAAGGAGGAAGTGCAGCTAATGCTCCAGCTAGGTGTCATCGAGGAGTCAAAAAGTGAATGGGCCAGTCCGATAGTCTTGATGTCCAAGCCGGATGGGAGATTGCTGTGGGATGGGAGACTTCCGCAAACTGAGTGAGGTGTCCAAGTTTGACGCGTATCCCATGCCCCGAGTGGATGAGCTTATTTTTTTGTGTTGGATCTCACTAAAGGGTACCCGAAGGTTTCCTTGACGGAGGCTGCCAAGGAAAAAATGGCTTTCATCACGCTAGAGGGGCTGTATCAGTACAAGATATTACCCTTTGGTCTACATGGCGCTCCTGCCACGTTTCAAAGTCTAATGGACATTGTACTCCGTCCACATTGTCGGTACGCTTCAGCGTACCTAGACAATATAGTTATCCACAGCACCGACTGGGAAAGTCACCTACCTAAAGTACAGGCTGGACTACCTTAGGAAGGATGGCTTAACCGCTAAACCAAAAAAGTGTGCGATAAGGTTAGAAGAGACCAAGTACCTGGGGTATGTAATTAGGCGCTGAATTATCAAACCTCAAGTGAATAAAATTGAGGCAATTAGGAATTGGCCCTGACCTGTCACTACTCGGCAAGTAAAGTCGTTCCTGGGTATGGTGGGTTAATATATGAGGTTTGTTCCCAATTTCGCTACAGTCGCCGCACCATTGGCAGGGCTTTTGAAGGGACGCAAGTCAGTGATGGTTCAGTTGAATGAGCAGGCGGAAAAGGCTTTCTCTGCTTTGAAGTCTGCCCTGTGTGGGTCCCTGGTATTGGTGACACCTGACTTCAAGAGGGAGTTTGTGGTACAGACCGATGCCTCTGAGGTAGACCTCAGAGCTGTACTCTCTCAGGACATCAATGGGGAGGAACATCCTGTTGTTTTCCTGAGCCGAAAGCTTACCCCAGCCGAGACTAGGTACAGTATAGTGGAGAGAGAGTGCCTGGCCACCAAATGAGCACTCGAGTTTCAACGCTATTATCTGTTGGGGAGAAGGTTCCGTCTGGTGACCGACCACTCCCCTCTCAAGTGGATGAGCCAGGCCAAAGAGAGGAATGCTCGGGTCACCAGGTGGTTCTTATTACAAAACTTAAAATTTTCCGTGGAACATAGGGCAGGCAGGTTACATGGAAAGGCAGATGCCTTGTCCTGGGTACAGTCTGGCGGGTGTTCACCCCCTCAGGGTTGAACAAAGGAGGGAGGTATGTAGGAAGGCGCAAGGGGCCATGATTAAAGGAAGGTATGTGTCACTGAGGTTCCTGGCCTCGGTGAGGTAAAAGCCGGTAGTTCTAAGTGTAGAATGTCTGCGACCAAAATATATACTTCAGATGACTCTGGGCAATATTCCTATTGTACACTTATAAACTGTACAAAATTCTGCAACAGGTTTTTGGGGAAAAAATGCACATTGTACAATGTCTGTGGCCAATATATATACTGCCAGAGACACTGGAAAATGAGTTGCCAGACATGTTCATAAATGTCTATCAGACTGATCATGAGCCCAGTTTTAGACCTCACAGGAACATTGTGTAAAATGTAAACTACTGGGGGAGGCATGGCTTGCTTAGGCCAAGTTCACGCTTCAGTTATTTGGTCAGTTATTTTTGTTATTGGGGGCCAAAACCAGGATTGGGTCAAAAACATAGAACAGGTGCAAATCTTTCCATTACACGTCTGTGAAGGTTCTCATTTATCCAGGTCATGGTATATATCTGTAAAGAATAAATCAAGGCAACTGGACGTACTGTAGATTTCTTGAAAACGTTTCACTCGTTCTTCCAATGAGCTTTCTCAATTCTGAGTGACTGTACAAAAATTCTGGAAATAAATATGTAACTGAATCCACATCTGGTAATTATACCCAGCATTGGGTCAAAGGTGTTGATTCCATTATCCTAATTGGAGTCAGTAGGTGATAAAGAATTCCCAGAAAAAGGTGTCAAGACAGCATTGTATGTGGCAGACAATAGATGACTAACCCCCCACCTCTATTCAAGCTTGGCTTCTCCATTTTTGCGTAGATGGCCTCCTTCACGCCTCGTTTGTACCAATTGGCCTCCTTATCCAAAACACGTACTTGACTGTCTTCAAAGGTGTGACCTGTTCCTATTAGATGCAAGTACACAGCTGAATCTTGACCAGAGGTTTTGGCTCTTCTAGGCTGAGCCATACGCTGATGTAGTTGTTGTTTTGTTTCACCGATATACAGTTCTGAGCATTCCTCATTGCACTGGACTGCGTACACAATGTTGTCCATCTTGTGTTTAGGCGTTGGGTTTTTGGGGTGAACCAGTTGTTGCCTCAGTGTGTTGCTGGGTTTAAAGAAAACAGGAATGTGATGTTTATTAAAGGATTTTTAATAAACATCACATTCCTGTTTGCTTTAAACCCAGCAACACACTGAGGCAACAACTGGTTCACCCCAAAGGAGGCCAATTGGTACAAACGAGGCATGAAGGAGGCTATCTACGTAAAAATGGAGAAGCCAAGCTTGAATAGAGGTGGGGGGTTAGACATCTATTGTCTGCCACATACAATGCTGTCTTGACACCTTTTTCTGGGAATTCTTTATCACCTACTGACTCCAATTAGGATAATGGAATCAACACCTTTGACCCAATGCTGGGTATAATTACCAGATGTGGATTCAGTTACATATTTATTCCCAGAATTTTTGTACAGTCACTCAGAATTGAGAAAGCTCATTGGAAGAAAGAGTGAAACGTTTTCAAGAAATCTACAGTACGTCCAGTTGCCTTGATTTATTCTTTACAGATACTTTCCATTCCACGTTATCTATGAGTAGGCTTTAAACCAAATAACTGAAGTGTGAACTTGGCCTGCTTCTCCTGAAAAGAGCTACTGAATACGTTGGCACATGACACATAACATTTCTGTGTAAGCAAAATTTCAGCATAAGAAACATAAATTACATTTATCCTGAACAAGACAAGGAAGAGCCTTTGCAAATAAAATGGACATTGCATATCTTAGGCTAAATCTGTGTATGCAGCATGTGCATTGGATTTTTAATTAAATAATAAAATGACTAATGTTTCGCAGAACACGGATTCCCATCCTAGACAATTGCGGTGGCGGGGGAGCATCCTGGGAATGTGGACGGGGAGGGAGAGCTTGGAAATGAGATCCCGCTCGCCATCCTGAATCGAGGCTGCATGGACTCCACAACACTGAGCCTCTCTCCTGAACTTACTGAGGAAATTGAAACTGTGCTGCTCAATGCTGCGATTGGTCAGTCAAATCTGAATAACCAATCACAGCGATCTAAAGGCAGGGACTGTGCTGATTGGTCCCCTGCCAGGTGCCTAGACAGCTCAGCTGTCCGTGACACCCGTTTAGATGCCGGTGTCACCGCAAGTATACTTGCAGTGACACTTTGATCTCATGATGTACTGTGTACATTGTGATACGGTAACTAACACCATATCATGACGTACACAGTATGTCATTGGTCATTAAGGAGTTAATTACAATACAGTCCAAAGAGTCAGAAGTGTAAAGGCCCTTCACACAAGTTGATGAATTGCTCCTAATCAGTGCTGACTGCAGACATATGAAGTTGATTGGGGATAATTTACCGTATTTTTAAATTTATAAGATGTACCTAGGTTTTAGAAAAGAAAAATAAGAAAAAAATATTCTTTATCACATCTCAATTCAGACCTCCAAATTTTCATCACACCTCAGTTCAGACCCCACAAATCTTCATCCGACCTCAGATCTGACCCCCCAATTAGACCCAAATATTTATCAGACCTCAGATCAGACCTCCCAATCAGACCGGCAATCTTTATCAGACTTCAGATCGGTCCCCCAATCAGACCCCAATGTTTATCAGACCTCAGATCAGACAATAAAATAAATAAAACAACTTACGGTACCTTCTCTGCTCCTTACAACACGCTCTTCCTGCACTCACCGCTGCCTGGTCTTCTGCTGGCACTGAGCTACACTGTGACCTGACGTTGCAGTGCATGTCTATGTGCACTACACTCTGACACTATATGTAGTCAGGACACAGGATAGCAGGCGCCTGAAAGAAGATCAGGGAGCGGTGAGCACAGCCAGTTAGTAGAGCTACAGTCAACCCTCCCAGCACACTAATAAGTGCTTCCATAATGGAAGTGTTCATTAGTATTCGCATTATAAGATTCACTGACATCTTTCCCCCACCCACACACACACTTTTGGGTGGAAAATGTGCGTCAGAAAGTGAAAAATACTGTACTTTTTCACTTGGCAATTATTCGGAGGGGCTTAAACAAATGTTCTTGTGATTCTCTCATACAGTTACATTGTTGGCCTGTAGCACATCTCCTGTTTACCCCAGGAGAGAAGCTGGCCATAAAAAACTTACTTTTATGTGTACATATAAGATGCAATCAACAAGAAAAAAGCATTTGATCAAAGGGCATTTTTACACTGGGCAGTAATAGGGCACAAACGTTCGTACAAATGTTCATTCCACCAATCATTGGCTAGTGTACAAGAGCCATGAAAGTCCGAGTTCTTTAAAAGCAGCAGGTGCTCTTACATATTGTGGCACTGAAAGTTGTTCAAAAAAAGTAGTGAATGCGGACAGATTTAGATGTCAAAGCATGCTCAGCGCAGCATCTCGTTCCTGCACAAGATAGAAGACCTGTATTGGCGCATAGACCAAAATTCTGGCGTAGGGCAGGTTACACACACACCTGGCTCTTTCAATTAACAAGGGAAAAGAGGGTGTTACTGAGAAATGGAGTGGAACTTTGGTACATTAAGGGTCAAGAGCATGCCCATGGCGCTCTGAACATCTTATTTGCATATTTTAAGTAAGTGCCTTTTCTCCGAAATGCAGCCACATAAAAGTACTATTTTAATTGTCAAGCTTAATATGCTACTCTACGTTTAGTTAGATTTTGCGGAACGGATGCAGACACATAAATACAGTCAGTGGAATGAGCCCTAAATGGAAGGATGAGTCCTAAATTAGAACCTTAATCATTAGTATTTCTCCAAAAACATCCAGTGCTCCTGCACAACACCAATGACCTCCTTGCTCTTCCTTCCAACCTGGTAGGAGATAGGACTACTTTGAAATTGAGTTGCTAGAATTGGCAAGGTCCTTCTTTGTTTTTCAAAGTGCAAAACCAATAGGTTATTTCAAAATGTGAGATTTGACCTTTAAAGGGTCACTGAGCTTTTCAAAACTTTTGATATTCCATAGCAACACATAAAAGGTTTTGATTGGTGGGGGTCTGAGTACAGAGACCCCCACTGATCAATAAAACAAGGAGAGAGGCGCTCTCTTCACTGCTGCCCTGTCTCCTGCAACCAGTAAAAGAGAGAGCACTATGCAAGTGCTTCTCTCTCCTAGTTCTAGTAATTGGTAGGGGTCTCAGCACTCACATCCCTAACAATCAAAACCTTTGAAATGTCACTATGACATATCAAAAGTTTTTGAAAAGCTCAGTGACACTTTAAGAGCCTTTTACATAGACCCATCATCAGGAACACATGCTTGTATAAAAATGTCTTCACCCAATCATTGCTGTGTGTAAACATGTCACTAATTACCTGACAAACAAGCAAATGCAGATAAGCTAATGGTGACCGTATCTTTCATGCGGTATTAAAGCTCAGTTGCTGAGAGTACATTGCCCTGTGTAAACAAGGATGCACTGTTGACAATAATGGAACTGTATCTGATCATTTGGCACTGTGGGGGAAATTTTCATTCTCTGCACGCCTGAAAAGTACGATAAAAAGTCGCAGGTGTGGCTTTTAAAAAAATTGTTGCGTCTCCCCTTTTTCGTTGTCCTCGCCACTTTTCTAAAAGAATTTATATTAATTTACGCCAGTTTTCTGGTGGAAATGAAGCCAGAAATCTACGGCAGCTCTGAGCTATTGTAGATTTCTGGTTAGGCGCATGGACTGCAGGAGGATGTGCCTAATTTATGATGAGGCATGCACCCCATCAGAAATTAGGCACATACTCCTGCAGCGCAGGGAATATCAAGACAGGCGCAGGAAGCACCAGTCTTCATAAATCTCCTCCTGTATATGATCATTCAGCACTGTATGTGCCCAAATTATCATATGACCAATTGTTCAGCACATGCATCGCCAATAATTGCTCCAGATAAACGATATATAGTCAGTTGGTGCTTGTCTCTGGCAAAACATATACTTGTGTAAAAAGGACCATAAAAGTATGGCCATACGAAGCGTAAATGCTGTGGATTTTCCGCAGTTTACAGCAGCAACGAAGTAGATGAGATTTGAAAAAATCTCATGCACACGCTGGAGTAATCTGCACATAATGTAACTTGATGTGCTGCAGATGTTAAATCTGTAACAGTCAATTTATGCTGTGCATACATTATCTATATTAGATTTCTTTGCAATACAGAGGGCAGGGGTGGACTGGCCATAGACCCTACAGGGAAACTTCCCAGTGGGCTGATGCCCAGTGAGCCGTCTGAGTCCTCTTCACGGCCATCAGCCAGGTAAGTAATGATCTGGCGCTCCCCTCCTGACTCCTAAATTAAACTGTCTTGCCATTCTGTGGCAACTGAAGTAGGATGACAGAATGTGGTAGAGTGGCAGTTTTTGGGGAGGTATTTTGTGCTGCCGGGGCAGTATTTTGTTATGCGCTGTGGTATTTGCCTCTGCTGGAGTGGTATATTGTGCTGCAATATGGTATTGCTGGCCCTGCCTACTTGTGTTAGCCCTGCCTTCTGTCAATATGGACCTGACTACAAAATGGGGCCACTTTTAGTTTTTTTTCCCAGGGCCACTTTAAGTTTCCAGTCCGCTCCTAACAGAGACGGCTGCTTTGGGGCCCAGACTCAGAGGGGGCCCACTTAGGAGGAGAACTAAAAGATTTTGTTGTCAGGGCCCCCTCAACAGTATTATACAATGACATTATATACAGTGACACTGTAGGAAACGGATGTAGCCACAGGAGTGGAGGTTGCAAAGAATGGGGTGGGGGTTGCAAATAATGGGGCGAGGGGGGGCCCAATACAAAAACTTGCTGAGTCGCCCAGTCATTTCTAGTTACGCCACTGCGGATGTGCAATAGTGGGAGAAATCTGCCATGGACTCGCCACATTGCATACCCTTCTACTGCTATTTAATTACCTTTAACTACAAAACATTGTTTCTTCCTCAGTAACTTCCTATAAATGACCTTTACAAACATACAAATGTTCTAAAACCAGTATTACTCCAAGCTCGACAGGTGGTGTACTAGGGCACAATAGATGGATGCACCAAGAAGGCCACACCTGCTGCATGTCTTTCCCTGTGATGCTGCAATACTGCATTCCTTTTATTACAGACAAAAAAATGTGGGGACTTAAAAATAGACTTAGCTTGTTCACCTACATATTAGTCTCTATGTACACCACATTTGCCTGTCCAAAGAAATATTTGCTAGAAAATAAATTATTATTTTTTTCCAGCTGAATATTGTAAGGAAACGACAGACAGAGACATTTCCCAGCTGTACATCTAAAGACTTTGGGGGGAATTTATTATTTGTAGTCCTTGCAATGTAATTTTTATGAAAAAAATGGAAACAGCGACTCTACCTATCGACCGAATGGATTGGGGTGCACACCTCTCGGTCCACCCAGACCGTCTGAACAAATGAATAAAGCAATAGATAATGAGGGGCACTCCACGTTTGGGAAAAGAAGGCAGCAAGTACTCTGTGAATACGTCAATAGTTATACATATTTATTATAAGGAGCCAATACATAAAACAGTAAAAACATCTATGAAATAAAAACATATATACAATAAATATGGACCTCAAATAATCGCAGGAAAATCGTAAATACTCATTAGAATATCATAAACTTCATTAAAAAAATCGCATTGGCGAATATATAGCAATCCCCACAGTGTTCGTTGAGCGATTCTATTTGTAAATAATTGTAAACCCGACTGTATCCTTCTATCGATGAATCCTGGTTAATGCTGGGACAGTGAGCCGTTCCCCATTAACCAGGATTCATCGATAGAAGAAGGATACAGTCGAGTGGATTTTCTCTTATGAACTATTGCCATTGTCTCGAATTAGAGGCAGGATCGTAAGAAGGGTCCGATACTTTACAGCTGCTAAGCCGAGGAGTCACGTTAGACGTCACGTTCAAGACTCCATACCACGTGGGACGCCGCGTAGGGTAAGATCGGCAGAAATTTCGAGTGAACTATCGAACTGGTGACAACATATGATAAGAGATATCCCTCACGACTATTATTATATCTGATGATCCGAATAAGCTAGCCGGATCGAATCTGGACAGCGTGTGGTGTTACACTGCCTTGCACATTAAGGTTTTCCATGCGATTTATTTGGAGCCTCTCATTAGGCTAGAGATAAGAATTGACATTCTAAGATCGCAAAACATCTCCTGCGATTATTTACAAATCGAATCGCTCAACGAACACTGTGGGGATTGCTATATATTCGCCAATGCGATTTTTTTATGAAGTTTATGATATTCTTGAGTATTTACGATTTTCCTGCGATTATTTGAGGTCCATATTTATTGTATATGTGTTTTTATTTCATGGATGTTTTCACTGTTTTATGTATTGGCTCCTTATAATAAATATGTATAACTATTGACGCATTCACAGAGCACTTGTTGCCTTCTTTTCCCAAATGTGGAGTGCCCCTCATTATCTATTGCTTTATTTAAATGTAATTTTTTTTTTTTTTTTTTTTATACAAGTGCTGCCCTGAGAGACATGTCTGCCTGCTGGGAGACTCAGCAGCATGTTGTATGTGTAGGACTACAATTCCCAGTTGTACAATGACACTGCTGATACCCACAGGATCTTCCCCCTACCTGTTCTTGTGCAATGATCTGCAGAACTCCTCTAGTCTGTCAGCTCCTGTGCCCAGCATGTGTCTCCTCACTGCCTGCAGCTACTCAGTAAAGCCTTCAGCCTGAGTCTGTGCTGCTGAAGGGGTTAAAGTTTTTCCTGAAGAATCCAGGGAGAAAGCATACGGCAGTGCAGGGGGTGTGGCCAGCACAGTGTAAAGACACATATCTGATCTCTCAGGCTTGTGCACGAAACATCATCAGAGCAGGGAGAGAAACTGACATCACAGGTAATGTGACCGTCAGTGAAATTTGAGAAAGCAGCAACTGTAGATGCAGTGCATGGTAAAGCCTTTACATTTGATTAGTTAGAAACATACAAAGAACAAAAAAATAACTCAGACAACCCCTTTAATGCTGTCTTCCTGTTCTTTCTAGCAGTTCTGAGATGACTGCAGTCATGTCCAGTAGTGAACTTCCTCCTCTGGTCTTCACTACTGAGCTTGTGCAGCACAGTTTCAGACATTGTAACTAAGGTCCTTGAAGAAGCATGAAGATACCTAGTATAAGGGAGAGGGGAGAACACAGGAGAGGTGAGAACTGATTTTCTAGCATTACGTGAAAACTGCTTATCACTGTTTTTGATAAACAAGAGCCTTATGGTGGATGTACACCACACAATTGTGGGGTCAATTATCTGGAATGAACGTTACTACAAACGCTGGTTCACGATAACAGGCCCATGTAAATGTGCTGCCCATCTGGGCACTAGGTACACAGATCATCTCTTTCACCTGTTCTTTCAATGTGTCAAATCTGACCAACAGCCTGCATGCCACACCATTAGAATACAGCCCATTCTTAAAGGGAGTCTGTTACCTACTTTAAGCCTTTGTTATAGCACAGATGCCCAACATAAAAATACCTGGAGGAGGATGAATTAGGAGAGGAGGGCGGGCCAGGGGACTCCAATGGGAGCTGTTAGGGTGCTGGCACACAGCACTCTTTTGACATGCATTTAGGATGCAGTTTTTTTTTGTAGCTAGCTGAAATTAATTAAATCACTTCCACTATACAGAACACCAGGGTTTAATGAGGCTGCTAAACTGGCTAAATTAAAAACTGCATCCTGAATGCATGTCAGAACTGCACTGTGTGCCAGCACCCTTATGCCGGCACATTAGAAAGGGGCCTAGGCACTTGCGGCCATAATGCTACCCCTGGGCACTTGCGGCACCTAAGGCTACTTTCACACTTGAGGCAGTGTGATCCGGCGGGCAGTTCCGTCGTCAGAACTGCCCGCCAGATCCGCCGATTTGGATGTGACTGAAAGCATTTGTGAGACGGATCCGGATCCATCTCACAAATGCATTGCAAGAACGGATCCGTCTCTCCGCTTGTCATGCGGACAGAAGGATCCGTCTTGTATTTTTTTTTCAAATTTTTATCGGTCTGCGCATGCACAGGCCAGAAGGACGGATCCGGCATTCAGAATGCCGGATCCGGCACTAACACATTCCTATGGAGAAAAATGCCGGATTCGGCATTCAGGCAAGTATTAATTTTTTTTCGCTGGAGATAAAACCGTAGCATGCTACAGTTTTATCTTTTGCCTGATCAGTCAAAACGACTGAACTGAAGACATCCTGAACGGATTACTCTCCATTCAGAATGCATGGGGATATGCCTGATCAGTTCTTTTCCGGTATAGAGCCCCTGTGACGGAACTCTATGCTAGAAAATAAAACCGCTAGTGTGAAAGTACCCTAATCTGCATATATTTATAAAGTTTTTATTTTAGCTTGTGGATGTGGGAAAGACACAACACAGGTACAACGGTGCTATATCGTGATATGAACGATCTAAAACGCTTAGTAGGTGACAGACTCCCCACAACCTATGCTATGCTTGCTGAAACAAATATTGCTTTCTGGATTCTTTTATCTCACCCAGCTGAGGACTCTGGGTGAAATAAACACCACTTCTAGCACATTACTACACACACTGTTACAATTGATAGAACATAAAATATATTTCTGATTAACATTTCTAAAGTTTTCAAAATTCCTATGAAAGTGAATAAATTAATTACACAATATTAATAACAGATAATATTTTTTTCAGCTGGAGTAAGAGTCAACTCCGACTCCATCCTAAACTGACTTTGACTCCCACTTGACAGCCCTGAGAAAAAACGAGAAACAACACTTGCGACTCTTGTAGGCTGCTTTACTGTCAGTTACACAGGCCTACAAGTACTAATGCATAAACTTAGAGCCCACAGTCAGAAGATGTGCCAAATTCATCACTGTGGTGCATGCTGTGACAGATTTGGTACATCTTGCTAGAAGTTAATTACTTTCCTATTTTTAGGCCAACAAGTTGGCATACTTTATAAACTTATTTTGTGCCAGAGAATAATAAATCTGCCGCATTTTATGACTAAACAAAACCACACCCCCTTGTCTAGACACTTCTGAACCATCTGTTCTTATTGGCACAAATCAATATTAAATTTGTCTAAATTGATCTGTGGGAAAAGAATGCTCACTTTACACCAGAATTCTGGCTCATGGGCCTTAATAAAACTGTAGGCCATAATATAACTCTGATCTTAGACTTTTAACCCCTTAGATGACATGATCACATCACCGAAACAAATATAAACAAAGGGTAGAGACATGTGACTGTGGAGGTAACGGTTAAATATGTCAGCCAGTGACCTACGAATTGCCCCCAAGACTGTCATATGTAGATGCCTATTACGATGTGCTTTAAGGCGGGTCTACACGATCTGAGGAGCAGCTGATGACTGGGTAGGAAGCCTTCCTTCCCAACAACCGGCTGCTCGTTCAGTGGGGGAGAAGCTCTGCATTTACATGCATCTATCACATCCACAGTATGAGGACATGCGGTCGCTATTGCTATCACTCATCCTCATAAAGCTGCATTGTTTCTGGGCATCAGAATGCTGTTTAGACCACACGATCTGCTGCCCAAAAATGCTAATTTACTTGCCTGCACTAATGACTGTTTCAACCAATGAAGGACCGGCTGCACCTTTAGATGGGTAAGAACGCTCATCTCTGATAAAACCCGCCATTAGGCAAGCCATAAAAGGTGTGTGTCAGGTTTCACAGAAGTATTCCACTGCATTAAATGTTAAAGGGGTTCAACAAATGGAATTTTGAATGAGAGAAGGTTATTACAAGTCACTTTCTAATGTACTGTGAGTGTCCATATTGTATTTATTGGAAGCCATTTGGCACCAGGAGAGGTATAGAGTGGGCTCGGCATGCATGTTGGTACCTGGATCCCTGGATTTAATGGAGGCCGTTATTGCACCAAAAATTTTAAAAAGCAGAGTGGGCCCAGCATGCATGTGAACCTGCACTCCCTGAATTTTATGGTGGCCATTATAGCACATAACAGGTAGGATTTAGTGTTAGGTTCCCATCTTATAGAGATCGCCTTGACATTTGGCAGATAGGCCCAAATAATTTTGTGCAAAATGTATTTGCCAAGAATCTCAAATTTGCAAAATAAGTCTAGCATTAGCACCAGAATTTCTATAATTATGGAATTATTGCAATTATTTGTGTTTTTTTCCTGTATGTGCAAGCATGGCCACCGCTGATGGATGGCAGGGTGATCATAACCATGGAAACGAGCAGTGTATAATGTGATGGAAAAATGAATCCAACCAGCGAAGGAAGCAATATACATAAAAACGATAAATTAGTCAGTGGTTTGTATAACTTTCTCTACATGACAAATGCCACTTGCTGAAGTGACACAAAATGGGGGTCATTTCCAAAGACAGTTTTTTTAACTGGTCTTTGTTTTCCCCCTGGGCTGCTGGAGGATTTTCATAATTTATGACAAGGCACGTGGATCGACAAAACTTAGGATCACCTCCAGCAGTACGTGCGCCTGGAGTAAAAACTACTCCACCCCTGACTGGAATAGTTTTACGCCCAAAATTACATCTGTTTCCAGGTGTAAATGTGCTGGCCGCATTTCTGTTTCACAGACAAAAAAAGGCTTTTTTTTTTTTTTACAGTGGGTCTGCAAAAACTGTAGGATGCAGATGAACCACATCTTAGTACACGGGGGAGGTGCTATTAGTGATTGATGGCATTACCTGTATACAGAGATAGCTATTACCCACTGTTAATGCTTCAGTGTGTTTCTGGGGTTAGTCTTAAGTCAGAAAAAGTAGATATATAAACATATAATTTACAAGTTATACTGAATCCTTCCCCCCAAAAATATCAATCTGTTCAGCTCCTTCTGCTCTACAACATGCAGCCTGTAGATTGCATTGCACTTTGTGGTGACAATTTCTCTTTAAAGCCGCTCTGTCACCAGACATACTTCCTGATAGGGCTCATCATGTGGAATAAGCTATACCTGTCTTTATGCTAAACTTCTGCAGAGATATGTGTTGTATTCATATGCAATTTAGATTGTTAGAGCACCAAGGGGTGGGCCTGAATTCTTTGAGCTTAGTAATAACCCTCTGTTTTGTGCACAATCCCCCCTCCATTTGATTGACATGGCTAGACATTGACATTGATACTGCAGAGGTGGCGGGCGAATGGATTAGAAGAAATATAAAAAGTTGAAGCGAAAAATGGGCTGGGGAGGGGGCTGGGAGGGAGTAATGCTATAGAAGAGAGTCAGGGTTAGACGTTACCCTGGGTCATTTGGTAAGGGTGGGATGGGGGTCGGGTTGGCATCTGCTTGTGTGTTTTTGTTGTTGTTTTTTTTTCTCTCTCCTCTTTCTCCCCCCCCCCCCCTTCTTTCCTCCCTGCGCTCTGGGGAGTTTTCTTGTTCCCTCTCCCTTTCCTACCGGCTTGCGCAATTTGGGTAGAGCTAACCAGCCTATATGAGAATAATCTCATGGAACATTAGGGGCTTGAGTAGGGGTGTAAAAAGAGCTGTGGTATTTGATGCAATTCAAAGGGCATTACCAGCTATCATTTGCTTGCAAGAAACACACCTGACGGATGAGATGGAGGGTGGGCTAGATAGACCATGGATTCAGTGCGCCTTCCATTCAGTTTACTCATCATATGCAAGAGGAGTAAGCATATTAATACATCGCAACATAGATATTAAGGTGATTAAAACAGTGATAGATACTCAAGGTAGCTATGTTTTTATGGACTGTATACTGGAAGGAAAAGCATGGCTGATAGCAAATGTCTATATACCGCCCCCCTTTAAAACAGATGTTTTATTGAAAATCCATGACTTTGCGATTAAAGCGGGAGATAAGCCACTTTTGGTAATGGGGGATTTTAATAATGTAATGGATGGAAATATAGATAGATGTAGGATAGGTAATTTGCAGGGAAGAGGAACGTACACCAGGTTAAAAATGATCACACAAGAGTTGGGATGGATGGATGTTTGGAGGATAATGCACCCGAAGTTAAAGGAATATTCATGTTTTTCAAAAACACATAGGAGTCTATCACGGATTGATTTAGTTTTCACTAACACTAAAGGTATATTAGATATTGAATGAGTCAGGTATGGTCAACGCGGGATTTCGGATCATAACCCTATAAACATAAATAGGGAGGTGAAGAAAACGAGGAATATGAACAATACATTTAGGGTGGATAAATATAATGGGTATACATGATAAGGTTTCGCAAGAGATTAGAGAATATTTTGATATAAATGAGGGTTCAGCGGTAAATAACATGGTCTGGGAGGCTGCAAAGGCCTTCATTGGGGAATTATCACAAAATACACTATATCATATAATAAAAGTTTAAGGAAGAATTTATTAGTATTGGAGCAGGAGGCAGAAAAGTACGGAAAAAAATACGTTGTAAACCCCTTAGAAATAAACTTTAAAGAATGGAGGAGCAGAGTTACTAAAATGGAAGACGAAATGTTTTTGCAGGCCGAACAACAAAAGGAAAATTATGTAAGGGACAATTACATCTACGCACATATACCGGGTAAAACGTTAGCGGCTGTGGTTGCAGCACAGATAAAAAAAAATAAAAAATTATATCCATTGTCTGCTAGATAAACTAAAACATAAAACAACTGAACAAACAGCTAAAATACAACTATTTAAGGAATATTTTGAGGATGTATATAGCAGCAAAATAAAGAAAAATATTCCCCAAATACAGCAGTTTCTAGATAAAATTGGTATCACCACAATAACCCCAGAACAAAGGGGAAGTTTGGAAATTCCAATAGACCCCAAAGAAGTGGATAAAATACTATCAAAGCAGGGGTGAAGCTATAGGGGGTGCAGAGGTAGCAGTCGCTACCGGGCCCAGGAGCCTGAAGGGGCCCAAAGACACTTGTGCCGCATAAGAAGACACACAAAGCACTGAGGGAAGGGGGGCCCAAGCTGAACTCTTGCACCAGGGCCCATGAGCCTTAAGTTATGCCCCTGTATCAAAGATAACTAAAAATAAGACACCAGGGATAGATGGCATCCCGTTCGAAGTGTACGCCCAATATAGAGAAATAATGATTCTGAAATTATTAAAGATGTGGATAACATCGAAAGAGTCAGGTAAATTGCCAGACTCACTGAGGGAAGCCTTAATCACACTTATTTTAAAGCCCGGGAAAGATCCAATGCTACCAGATTCATATCGCCCTATCTCACTGATCAATACAGATAAAATATTAGCAAAGATTTTGGCAGCTAGGCTCGGGGGGGGGTAATGGAAGGACTTGTGCATGAGGACCAGGCGGGATTCATGCCGGGTAGAACTACAACTGAAAATATTATGAGGTATTTTATGAATATCCAAATGGAGCCCACAAACAGTGGAGAAAGAATTATTTTAACTATAGACGCCTCAAAAGCCTTCAACACTATGGAGTGGCCCTTTTTAATGGCAACCCTGAAGAAAATGGGATTCAGTGAAATATTTGTTTCTCGAATAAAACTTTTATATACTGATATAACATCGAGGGTGATCTTGAACGGAGTACACTCGGAAGGCATACCCATTTGCATGGGGGTTAGACAGGGTTGTCCCCTTTCCCCCCTGCTAGTCGCTATAGCTATGGAACCTTTGGCTAATTTGATTAGGCAAGATAAAGATATCGAAGGCTTCAGGTATGGATCTTATGAAGAGAAAATTGCTCTGTATGCAGACGATATCATGCTGTTTGTGGGCTCCCATGGTTCACTCACCAGGATTTTCGAGATCTTTGAAGAGTACAGCGAATATGCTGGACTCAATATAAATTGGTCCAAGTCGGCGTGTATTCGATTGATCCCTTGAACAGGTTAATACCGGGTCAACTGGAAATTAAGAGAGTAGACGAACCAGTAAAATATCTAGGGATCCAAATAACGCCTAACTCCAAAGATTATGTTCAGTTAAATGTAATACCTAAAATACAAGAAATTAGGAAGAAAATAGAAGTATGGAAAAAATTATATGTTTCAATGGCAGGCCGAATTTCACTAGTGAAAATGAGCATTTTACCCTCTATGAATTATATACTATGGAATGCGCAGATAATAATCCCCAAAAAGATTTTTAAAATAAATAGCTTTAGCTTCCTTACTGGCGGACTTAATATGGCGTGGAAAAAAAACACGAATAAGAGCACAAATATTGCAGACCTGAGAGAAGGAGGGAGGATTATCAGCTCCAGATGTGGAACTATATTTTCTCTCTGGCCAGATTAGAAATATGATAATATGGAGCAACTCACAAAGATATAAAAACATGGTGGCAGGTATTAATAAAAAACTGGATAAATGCAGTATTTTTCAAATAGTGGAAGCTGATATTTTGTCACAGCAGCAAACCAGTAAAATATCGCTATTTGGGCTATGGACTAAAACTTATAAAGAGGTAAGAGAATTGTGGTCTCAGACTAGGTTTTATACAGATACCTTATTATGGGATAATATACTTCTCACAGAACTGAAATCAATTGAACAGAAAATTTGGTGGAACCATGGAATTAGATTGGGGCAGGTATGGCGGGAGGGAGATATAGTTACATACCTAGATCTTAAAAATGAAGGCGGATTTGGAAATAAGTACCTGAATTTCTTCTATTTACAACTGAAACAAGCACTACGAGTGTCGTTAGGTAGGGGAACACAAATCGATACCCCCCCCCCCAGTCAATATCTTTAAATTAAAAACAGGAAAGAAATTGGTGTCCAAGATATGGCAGTTTGTTAAATGAAAAAACAAAAAAAGTGTAGTTTACTGCCTTAGGCTAGTTTCACACTTGCGGCAGGACGGATCCGGCAGGCTGGTCTCCCTGTCAGATCCGTCCTTCTGCCGTTTCGCCGCTCCGTCCCCATTGACTATAATGGGGACGGGGCAAAGCTCCGGCGCAGCACGGCAAAAGGCCGCCGGACTAAAAGTCCTGCATGTCCGACTTTTTAGTCCCGCGGCTTTCGCCGTGCTGCACCGGAGCTCCCCCCGTCCCCATTATAGTCAATGGGGACGGAGCGGCGGTCCGGCGATACAGCGGAAGGACGGATCCGACAGGGAGACCAGCCTGCCGGATCCGTCCTGCTGCAAGTGTGAAAGTACCCTAAGGCATAAATGGCAGGATGCTTTGGAGCCCCAACGGGAGGAATTTTGGGAGGGGGTGATAAGCGCCAAAAATGGGGTCTCAAATAACTTCTCCCATAGAATTACGCAATTTAATATAATACATCGCCTATATTACTCCCCTAAAAAGCTAATGCAATATTATAAAACCAAGGAGTTGATATCCATATATTATGGACATGCACGAAGATTAGAGAATTCTGGTGGAAGGTGCAGGAAACAATATACGAACATGGATTTAGAGTCCCCTGGGAATTTGAAACCTGCATATTGGGGAGGCTAGATGGGATAGGCTACGTTAAATATCGGGAGATAGCGGCCAAACTTTTATTCCAAGCTAGGAGATGTATTGTAGCACATTGGAGAGATGGCGTGGTCCCTGAGGTCAGGGAGTGGGAGAACCAGGCTAGAACTTCGCTTGCAAGAGAGAAATTTTATCTAGTATCTAGATTCGATGAACTCTGGCAGAAATGGTTAAAGTGTTTTGAGATGAGAGATTGGAGAGAGAACATTTCTAACTTTATTTTTTTTACTTTCTTATTTTTTCCTTTTTTGTTTGCTTTTCTATACAAGCAGTGGGGAGGGTGGGAATATTATATTTATGTATATTATAGATAAGTTGTTTAATGCAGGGAAAACAAAGGGAATGTTTGAAAAGTACTGTAAAATGGATAAATTAAATGTAAATGATAATTTATATGAAAAATAAAGAATATTTAATAGACATGGCTAGACCTCAGCATGCTGAGGGCAGAGATGTGTCCTAACATCCACATATCACATATACACTATGTAATATAGCATTACCACATTGATATTTGCTCAGAAAGCTAATATATACATTAGTACTTTATTCACAAGCAGAATATATGATTATGAAGACACCAGTCATATGTGTTAGAAAAAATATTCTTCTATATGTAGAAAGGCTATGGCTTAGTGCTAAGTGCTTAGTATTGTATGTAAACATCCTAAGTTCAAATCCTAGGAGAGATGTATTTAAAAACATTTTCTCTCTTATATAACCTGTAATAAAAGGCTACACTATAATATATAATCATATAATAATGGGGAAATCTTGCCTCCACCAGTACTCCACAACTGGACTGGGTGGAGTGGCTGGAGTAACTGTGGAAAGGTTGGACTGGGCAGAGTAACTTTATGGAGTGGGAAGAGTAACTGTGTGGAGTGTTTGGCATGAGTAAAGATAGTAAACATTACATTACATTACATTAACCAATTGATTGATCAAATGTAAAAAGTGTACATGGCAAGCTTGATAGCGTGAGGAATGCATTTCAACTTTTATTTATTTATATAGCACATTTAATTGCAATGTTGTTGCCCAAAGTGCCTCACAGTTACATTAAAACATACATTTATAAAAACATTAGCAGCCGATTTGTGTAGGTGGGCTTGAAAATGAGAGAGTGGTGGTAGTTTAGAAATCATGTCCTGATTTTTCGGACTCTAGCTTTTGTCACTCTGCTGGCTGCTCACACACCTGGGTTCCTATGGCAACTCACTCTACAGCAAGGGCAGAGAAGAGCGGTTAAAAACAAACTGCTCCAACTTGCTCACTTCCCTGGCGGTTGCCATCTTCAAACGGTTGTAGTTTAATTATAAATCCTACAGCGAAGTGCTTTATATTGTGAGAATCACAAGACCCAGACCTACATTTTGATGCATAGTATTTCTTTGAAATATTAAAAATGAAGTCACAGTCGTTTAGAAATTGCCTTTCAAATTTCAGGTGCTTAGAGTGGAGTTTCAAAGAATGTCAATGGGCGGCGTGAGTTGCAAACAAATAGTTATATTGTGAAAACTATCAGAACTATGGCTTAGTCGTGGACATTTTCAGTGGCAGCAGGGATAGCTGAACGTTTTGATATAAGATTTGTGTAAGTGGGCTTGAAAATGAGGGAGTGGTGGCAGTTTAGAAATCATGTCCTGATTTTTCAGCTCCCACTCTAGCTTTTGTCAGCTCCCACTCTAGTTTTGAACATTCCTCCATTCATTCCTGGGACCAATTTTGCCACAAAAATGCTGATATTTCGTGAACCATTCGGCAAAACGTTCCACAAAGTAATAGCACACCAATCGGTAACAATCTGCACGTATATTACTGTCTACGTAGTGTAAAAACTGTGGGAGGAGTTAGAGTGGTAAATTTGGCTATAATAGGAATATATATGTGAGATAACAGTAAGTGGTCTTCCCATGCAAGAACACTTAATAAAAGGCCTTACTATATATTTGAACCGTATAATATGTATTATATTAGAAACCTAAAACCTATTACTGGTTTATTCACGGGCACAATATATGATTGTAAAGAAATCAGCAATATTTATTAGCTATCATATAGACTTTTATTATGGATTAAATCTGAAAGAAGAAAAAATCTGAAGGAAAAAAAAGTCTTTCCCAAGATGCAAACCTGGGATCGCTACATACAAAAATATGCATTTATCACAAAGCTATAGCCTTTTCACATAGAGAAGACAAGATTTTTCTGTGCTCAGAAAGCAAGCTAACATATATTACTGGTGTCTTTATAATCATATATTGTGCTTGTGAATAAAGTAGTAATATGTATATTACCTTTCTAAGCATATCTCAGTGTGGTGAAGGTATAGTACATATGTCTAGCCTGTCAATCAAGGGAAGGTAGGAGTGTGCAGAGAATAGGGGGTGTTACAACGCAGTACTCAAAGCATTCAGCCCCAGCTCTTGGTAATCGAACATTCTCATTTGCATATGAATATAGACGCAAAGATCTCTGCAGCTGTTTAGCATACAGACATAAAGGTATAGTAAATCAGCATTATGAGTCCTACTAGCCATAATGCTGACAGAGCCTCTTTAAAGGGAATGTGTCATCAGAAAATGACCTGCCGTTTAACCCCTTAAGGACCCGCACAGTACATGTACGCGCTGGTGGATGTGACTTAAGGACCAGTGCCATACATGTATGGCGGGCTGATTGGGCAGGTGCTGCGCCCGCCCGATCAGCGGCAGGGGTCTGTCAGTCACTGACAGCCAGACCCCTGCTGCATACGCGGGCATCAGTGAACACACCAATGCCGGTGTATTAACCCCTTGCATGCCGCGGTCAAAGCTAACCGCAGCATGCATGGGGTTTTCAGAGGGTACACGTGCCCTCCGCTTCCCCATCGGGTCCCCACGCTGCATTGTAATGCATTGCAGAGGGGATCAGACCCCCAGAAGTTAAAGTCCCAGCATGGGACAAAAATAAAAAGCAAAAAAAGGTTTTTTTCCATAATAAAAAAAATGCCCTTTCCCAAAATAAAACACATAAAATTGTAAAAAAAAAATTGAAAAAAATACATATTTGGTATTGCTGCATCCATAACGAACGGCTCTATAAAAATATCATATGACCTAACCCCTCAGATGATTACCATAAAAAAATATATAAATAACTGTGCTAAAAAAAAGCCTTTTTTTTTGGTCACCTTAAATCACTAAAAGTACACCACCAAGCGATCAAAAAGGCGCATGCCTCCTAAAATAGTACCAATCTAACCGTCATCCCGCAAAAGATGAGCCACTACCTAAGACAATCGATCATAAAATAAAAGAAACTATGGCTCTCAGACTATGGAGACACTAAAACATTAAAAAAAAGTTAACATATTAGGTATCGCCACGTCCATAACAACCTGCTCTATAAAAATACCACATGATCTAACCCCTCACGTGAACACTGTAAAAAAAAAAAAAAAAGCAATTTTTTGTCACCTTACATCACAAAAAGTGTAATAGCAAGAGATTAAAAAGTCATATGCTCCCCAAAATAGTGCCAATCAAACCATTATCTTTTTATCCCACAAAAACTATACCCTACCTAAGACAATCGGCCAAAATAAAAAAAAACTATGGCTCTCAGACTATGTAGACACTAAAACATGATTATGTTTTTGTTTCAAAAATAATATTGTGTAAAACTTAAATAAATAAAAAATGTATACATATTAGGTATTGCCATGTTCGTAATGACCTGCTGTATAAAAATATCACATGACCTAACCCCTCAGGTGAACATGGTAAAAAAAAAATTAAACTGTGCCAAAAAAGCAATTTTTGGTCACCTTACATCCGAAAAAGTGTAATAGCAAGTGATCAAAAAGTCATATGCACCTCAAAATAGTGCCAATCAAACCGTCATCATATCCCGCAAAAATGATATCCTAGCTAAGACAATCACCCAAAAAATAAAAAAAACTATGCCTCTCAGACTATGGAGACACTAAAACATGTTTTTTTTATGTTTCAAAAATGATATTATTGTGTAAAACTTAAATGAATAAATAAAAGAATATATATTAGGTATTGCCACGTTTGTAACAACCTGCTCTATAAAAATATCACATGACCTAACCACTCAGGCAAACACTGTACAAAATAAAAAAATGAAAACTGTGTCAAAAAAGCCATTTTTTGTCACATTACATCACAAAAAGTGTAATACCAAGCGATCAAAAAGTCATACGCACCCCTAAATAGTACCAATCAAACCGCCATCTCATCCCGGAAAAAATTAGACCCTACCTAAAACAATCGCCTGAAAAAATATAAATATATTTAGATTATGGAGACACTAAAATATGATTTTTTTGGTTTCAAAAATGCTTATATTGTGTAAAACTTAAATAAAAAAGAGTATACATATTAGGTATTGCAGTGTCTGTAACAACCTGCTGTATAAAAATATCACATGAACTAGCCCCTCAGGTGGACACCCTAAAAAAAAAAAAACTGTGTTAAAAAAACATTTTTTGTCACATTACCTCACAAAAAGTGTAATGCCAAGCGATCAAAAAGTCATATCCACCCTAAAATAGTAAAAATCAAACCGTCATCTAATCCTGAAAAAAACGAGCCCCTGCATAAGTCACTCAAAAAATAAAAATAAAGTATGGCTTTCAGAATATGGAGACACAAAAAAAAATCATTTTTTTCAAAAATGCTTTAATATGTAAAACTGAAACAAACAACCAAAAAAATTAATATTTGGTATTGTCGCGTCCGTAACAACCTGCTCTGTAAAAAAAAGCACATGATCTAACCTGTTAGATGAACGTTGTAAATAGCAAAAAAAAAAAAAACTGTGCCAAAATAGCTATTTTTTGGTACCTTGCCTCACAAAAAGAGTAATGTAGAGTAACCAAAAGTCATATGTACCCTAAAATAGTACCAACAAAACTGCCACCTTATCCCGTAAACTACAGAATCAGGGTAATAAATATTGAGTTTTGTTTGGCTGCTAACCCTTGCTTTGTTACTGGAAAAAAAATGGATTAAAATGGAAAATCTGCCAAAAAAGTGAAATTCTGAAATTTCATCCACATTTTCCTTTAATTCTTGTGGAACACCTAAAGGGTTAACAAAGTTAGTAAAATCAGTTTTGAAAAGCTTGAGGAGTGTAGTTTCTAAAATGGGGTCATTTTTGGGTGGTTTCTATTATGTAAGCCTCAAAAAGTGACGTCAGACCTGAACTGGTCCTTAAAAAGTGGGTTTTGGAAATTTTCTGAAATAAAATAAATAAACTTCTAACGTCCCCAAAAAATAAAATAGCATTCACAAAATGATCCCAACATAAAGTAGACATATGGGAAATGTAAAGTAATAACTATTGCATGAGGTATCACTATCTGTTTTAAAAACAGAGAAATAAAAATCTGGAAAGTTGCGAAATTTTCCATTTTTTTGTAAATATATATTTTTTTTTATAAAAATGAAAAATATTGACTGAAATTTACCACTGTCATGAAGTACAATGTGTCACGAAAAACAGTCTTAGAATGGCGTAAAAGCGTTCCAAAGTTATTACCACAAAAAGTGGCAAAAAACGGCCTGGTCCTTAAGGTGAAAAATAGCAGGGTCCTGAAGGGGTTAAATTACTTTTTATGTTTAAAATGTAACCGCCATTCTATTTATATTTGTGTAATATTTAGGGGCAGTGACACTGAACATTTTTGTAATATACCTTAATTACTGAAATCATACATTTCTATTAGAAAAATAGCTCTAAAATTGCCTGTTTTGAGCCTTAGCAACGCTCCAATGTTTTCTGTTTACATAACACAGTCAACGTTGAGCAGGTCTCCACTGTTATGTAAACAGAAGACAGAGGAGCGTTACTAAGGCTTAAAATTTTAGAGCTATTTTTCTAATAGAAATGTATGATTTCAGTAATTAAAGTATATTCCAAAAATGCTTAATATCATTGCCCCTATTACACAAATAAAAATAGAATGGCAGTTATAATTACTGGTAATCATATTATTCCGCATTTTTTTTATTTTCTATGTCACTTTTTATATTTCAACTAAAACTAATTTTTTTTTTTTTTACAGTTTTTGCACTGGCCAATGTGTCTAATAATTGGCACCACATCATGGTTTATACAGATTACATTACTACAGTTAACTCATTCTAATCATGCCTGTAATGATACCACCACTGTATAGATATGACAGGATCCACTATTCACAATAGGTGATTGTCAAATCTTATCTATTCTTTCCCTGTACAATGACCTCTGCACAGGTGACAGAGCATGCCTAGAAATCTTTTTCATATAAGTCAATAGGGACCCCTCCTGTCCGTTGTGTCTATGGGCCATGGGGCTGCTGTAAAGCACTTTTTTGCTATGTAAATGTTGTTAAGAACAGCTCAGGAAAGCTGGCAGCCCCCATAATCATGTTCAGCAAATAAAATAAAGTAAATAAATCTAGAATCAGAAAATAAAAACAGATTAGACAAAAAGGATATGTATCCTATCTGGTTTAAACTGGCAGTTAAAATTTTCGGTGACACATTTCCTTTAAATAGAGTTCAAATAGGGTTTATCTAGAAAATGTGAAGTGTGTAAGAGATGATAGAGGTCACTGTTCCTGTGAACGCTTGTTCCCGACAATCTGCCTGTTTAAAGGTACGGACGATCACTGATTAACAAGTGAAATGATCATACATCGAGTGTCATTCATTCAGGCAAGTTATCATTTCTGGGCAGAAGATCGTACTGTTTAAACAGTGATCTGCTGCTTAGAAACAATGATGTTGTATGAGAACGAGTGATCGCAATAAATGCAGCGCTTCACCTGAACTGAACGAGCAGCCAGTTGTCGTGGAGAAACGCTTCCATCCCGATAATTTCCAGCTCTTCAGCACGTGTAAACCCACCATTACTAAAAGTGCTCCATGGTATGGAGACTTAGTGGCAATGCTCCATGGAAAACAAATATGCAAAGAGGTATCTCCCAAGAAAGAGAACCATCTCGCCAGCACCACTAATTGGAAGTGGCTCCCTATGAGTAAAAATCTGACTTTCCAACTAGCCTTGGGATTTGAAAAGGTAATATAGACAGACCAGATATTCATCTGTAGACAGCTGTTTCGAGTTATTTTTCTTGGGAGATGCCTCTATGCATATTCATTCCCATTGAGCATTGCCAATAAGTCTTCATACCATGGAGTACTTCCAGTAAGTCTCCATACAGGACAGGTCTCTTAACCACTTCAGCCCCGCTAGGTGAAACCCCCTTCATGACCAGAGCACTTTTTACACTTCGGCACTACACTACTTTCACCGTTTATCGCTCGGTCATGCAACTTACCATACAAATGAATTTTACCTCCTTTTCTTCTCACTAATAGAGCTTTCATTTGGTGGTATTTCATTGCTACTTTTTTTGTTATTAATCAAAATGTAACGATTTTTTTGCAAAAAAATGACATTTTTCACTTTCAGCTGTAAAATTTTGCAAAAAAAACGACATCCATATATAAATTTTTCGCCAAATTTATTGTTCTACATGTCTTTGATAAAAAAAAATGTTTGGGCAAAAAAAAAAAAATGGTTTGGGTAAAAGTTATAGCATTTACAAACTATGGTACAAAAATGTGAATTTCCGCTTTTTGAAACAGCTCTGACTTTCTGAGCACCTGTCATGATTCCTGAGGTTCTACAATGCCCAAACAGTAGAAAACCCCCACAAAGGATCCCCATTTCGGAAAGAAGACACCCTAAGGTATTCGCTGATGGGCATAGTGAGTTCATAGAACTTTTTATTTTTTGTCACAAGTTAGCAGAAAATGATGATGATTTTTTATTTTTATTTTTTTCTTACAAAGTCTCATATTACACTAACTTGCGACAAAAAATAAAAAATTCTAGGAACTCGCCATGCCCCTCACGGAATACCTTGGGGTGTCTTCTTTCCAAAATGGGGTCACTTGTGGGGTAGTTATACTGCCCTGGCAATTTAGGGGCCCAAATGTGTGAGAAGAACTTTGCAATCAAAATGTGTAAAAAATGACCGGTGAAATCCAAAAGGTGCACTTTGGAATATGTGCCCCTTTGCCCACCTTGGCAGCAAAAAAGTGTCACACATCTGGTATCGCCGTACTCAGGAGAAGTTGGGGAATGTGTTTTGGGGTGTCATTTTACATATACCCATGCTGGGTGAGAAAAATATCTTGGTCAAATGCCAACTTTGTATAAAAAAATGGGAAAAGTTGTCTTTTGCCAAGATATTTCTCTCATCCAGCATGGGTATATGTAAAATGACACCCCAAAACACATTCCCCAACTTCTCCTGAGTACGGCGATACCAGAGGTGTCACACTTTTTTGCTGCCAAGGTGGGCAAAGGGGCACATATTCCAAAGTGCACCTTTCAGATTTTGCAGGCCATTTTTTACACATTTTGATTGCAAGGTACTTCTCACACATTTGGGCCCCTAAATTGCCAGGGCAGTATAACTACGCCACAAGTGACCCCATTTTGGAAAGAAGACACCCCAAGGTATTCCGTGAGGGGCATGGCGAGTTCCTAGAACTTTTTATTTTTTGTCACAAGTTAGCGGAAAATGATGATGATTTTTTTTTTTTTTTTTTTTCTTACAAAGTCTCCTATTCCACTAACTTGCGACAAAAAATAAAAAATTCTAGGAACTCGCCATGCCCCTCACGGAATACCTTGGGGTGTCTTCTTTCCAAAATGGGGTCACTTGTGGCGTAGTTATACTGCCCTGGCAATTTAGGGGCCCATATGTGTGAGAAGTACTTTGCAATCAAAATCTGTAAAAAATGACCGGTGAAATCCGAAAGGTGCACTTTGGAATATGTGCCCCTTTGCCCACCTTGGCAGCAAAAAAGTGTGACACATCTGGTATCGCCGTACTCAGGAGAAGTTGGGGAATGTGTTTTGGGGTGTCATTTTACATATACCCATGCTGGGTGAGAAAAATATCTTGGTCAAATGCCAACTTTGTATAAAAAAATGGGAAAAGTTGTCTTTTGCCAAGATATTTCTCTCATCCAGCATGGGTATATGTAAAATGACACCCCAAAACACATTCCCCAACTTCTCCTGAGTACGGCGATACCAGATGTGTCACACTTTTTTGCTGCCAAGGTGGGCAAAGGGGCACATATTCCAAAGTGCACCTTTCAGATTTTGCAGGCCATTTTTTACACATTTTGATTGCAAGGTACTTCTCACACATTTGGGCCCCTAAATTGCCAGGGCAGTATAACTACGCCACAAGTGACCCCATTTTGGAAAGAAGACACCCCAAGGTATTCCGTGAGGGGCACTGCGAGTTCCTAGAATTTTTTATTTTTTGTCACAAGTTAGCGGAAAATGATGATTTTTTTTTTCTCTTTTTTCCTTACAAAGTCTCATATTCCACTAACTTGCGACAAAAAATAAAAAAGTCTAGGAACTCGCCATGCCCCTCACGGAATACCTTTGGGTATCTTCTTTCCAAAATGGGGTCACTTGTGGCGTAGTTATACTGCCCTGGCAATTTAGGGGCCCATATGTGTGAGAAGTACTTTGCAATCAAAATCTGTAAAAAATGACCGGTGAAATCCGAAAGGTGCACTTTGGAATATGTGCCCCTTTGCCCACCTTGGCAGCAAAAAAGTGTGACACATCTGGTATCGCCGTACTCAGGAGAAGTTGGGGAATGTGTTTTGGGGTGTCATTTTACATATACCCATGCTGGGTGAGAGAAATATCTTGGCAAAAGACAACTTTTCCCATTTTTTTATACAAAGTTGGCATTTGACCAAGATATTTTTCTCACCCAGCATGGGTATATGTAAAATGACACCCCGAAACACATTCCCCAACTTCTCCTGAGTACGGCGATACCAGATGTGTGACACTTTTTTGCAGCCTAGATGCGCAAAGGGGCCCAAATTCCTTTTAGGAGGGCATTTTTAGACATTTGGATCCCAGACTTCTTCTCACGCTTTAGGGCCCCTAAAAAGCCAGGGCAGTATAAATACCCCACATGTGACCCCACTTTGGAAAGAAGACACCCCAAGGTATCCAATGAGGGGCCTGGCAAGTTCATAGAATTTTTTATTTTTTTTGCATAAGTTAGCGGAAATTGATTATTATTTTTTTTTCTCACAAAGTCTCACTTTCCGCTAACTTAGGACAAAAATTTAAATCTTTCATGGACTCAATATGCCCCTCAGCAAATACCTTGGGGTGTCTTCTTTCCAAAATGGGGTCAGTTGTGGGGTGTTTGTACTGCCCTGGCATTTGAGGGTCTCCGCAATCATTACATGTATGGCCAGCATTAGGAGTTTCTGCTATTCTCCTTATATTGAGCATACAGGTAATGAGATTTTTTTTTCCGTTCAGCCTCTGGGCTGAAAGAAAAAAATGAACGGCACAGATTTCTTCATTCGCATCGATCAATGTGGATGAAAAAATCTCTGCCCAAAAAAAAAAATGGAGGGGAAAGGCGTCTGCCAGGACATAGGAGCTCCGCCCTACATCCATACCCACTTAGCTCGTATGCCCTGGCAAACCAGATTTCTCCATTCACATCAATCGATGTGGATGAATAAATCATTGCCGGGATTTTTATTAATTTTTTTATATATATATATATATACAAAGTGCTTGCCAAAGCATAGGAACGCCGCCTCCTCCTCAGCTCGTATGCCTTGGCAAACGTATCTGTCACTGCAGAGGAGAAAATCCCGTCTTGCAGCGCCGCATACACCGACTTGCGTGTAATCTGACAGCAGCGCAATGCTTCTGTCAGAATGCACATCGGTGCTGCAGCTAGTCAATCGGTTGGTCCACCTGGAAGGTAAAAAAAGAAAAAAAAAAGAAAAAACCAGGCCGCAACGCAATAATTTTATTAACTTTGCAACAGAACATATAAACTTGAACTTTTTTAACTGAACATTAACGTGTTTGCTTACTGGTGTGTTTTTTTTTTATTTATTTTTTACCTTTATAGAACAAACCTCTCCTTCCCCATGGGTCAATGTGCAAAGCGCAAATCGCCCAAAGATGTGGCGAAGTGCGTTATGCACTTTGTCCCATGTGAAAGGAGACGTTTGCAGCAGCAGTGAGTGAATGGGCCCTAATAGCCCTGTGTGCCTGTCCTGGTGAGATGATCCCTATGCTAATAGTGTACCTGTGAGTGGTACTTCCGGAAACACTCTCCAAAGCATAGGGCAGGGTGGTCCGGACAGTCAGGACAGAAATAGCGGGTGTCACGCCTTATTCCACTCCTGCTACAGACACGACATCTTTTTCGGGGTGACTGTTGGGTTGAGGTACCAGGAACGACATTGGGGAAATGTCGCTCGTGTAGACGGCTAACTACACTGGTGGTTGGGGCCACGGAACCTCCTGGATACAGGAGGTTCTCGATGATCTCTTCCTGAAATTTGAGGAAGGATCCAGTTCTCCCAGCCTTACTGTAGAGAACAAAACTATTGTACAGAGCCAATTGAATTAAATATACAGACACCTTCTTATACCAGCGTCTGGTGCGTCGGGAAACTAAATACGGAGACAACATCTGGTCATTGAAGTCGACCCCTCCCATGTGGAGGTTATAGTCGTGGACTGAGAGGGGCTTTTCAATGACACGGGTTGCTCGCTCAATTTGTATTGTCGTGTCTGCGTGAATGGAGGAGAGCATGTAAACGTCACGCTTGTCTCTCCATTTCACCGCGAGCAGTTCTTCGTTACACAGTGCGGCCCTCTGCCCCCTTGCAAGACGGGTGGTAACGAGCCGTTGGGGGAAGCCCGCGCGACTAGTTCGCGCGGTACCACAGGCGCCAATCCGTTCTAGAAACAAATGCCTAAAGAGGGCCACACTTGTGTAAAAATTGTCCACATAAAGATGGTACCCCTTGCCGAATAAGGGTGACACCAAGTCCCAAACTGTCTTCCCACTGCTCCCCAGGTAGTCAGGGCAACCGACCGGCTCCAGGGTCTGATCTTTTCCCTCATAGACCCGAAATTTGTGGGTATAGCCTGTGGCCCTTTCACAGAGCTTATACAATTTGACCCCATACCGGGCGCGCTTGCTTGGGATGTATTGTTTGAAGCCAAGGCGCCCGGTAAAATGTATCAGGGACTCGTCTATGCAGATGTTTTGCTCTGGGGTATAAATATCTGCAAATTTCTGGTTGAAATGGTCTATGAGGGGCCGAATTTTGTGGAGCCGGTCAAAAGCAGGGTGGCCCCTGGGACGGGAGGCGGTGTTGTCACTAAAGTGCAGGAACCGCAGGATGGCCTCAAAACGTGCCCTGGACATGGCAGCAGAGAACATGGGCATGTGATGAATCGGGTTCGTGGACCAATATGACCGCAATTCATGCTTTTTTGTCAGGCCCATGTTGAGGAGGAGGCCCAGAAAAGTTTTAAGTTCGGAAACTTGGACTGGTTTCCACCGGAAAGGCTGGGCATAAAAGCTTCCCGGGTTAGCGGTGATAAATTGTGTGGCATACCTGTTTGTTTCGGCCACAACTATGTCTAAAAGCTCCGCAGTCAAGAACAGCTCAAAAAATCCCAGGGCCGAACCGATCTGAGCCGTCTCAACCCGAACTCCAGACTGGGCAGTGAAAGGGAAAACTACAGGTGCGGCTGAAGTTGGGGACTGCCAATCAGGGTTTGCCAGCACCTCTGGGATTCTAGGGGCTCTATGGGCACGTCTTTGCGGTGGCTGCGACGGGGTCACTACTGCACGTGCCACCGTACCAGCTTCAACTGCCCTTCTGGTGCTCGCTACTTCACCAGGTTGTACGGCAGTGCTGGTACTAGGTCCAGGGAGGGCTGGGCTGCTGGTGTATGCCTCACCACGTAATCCGACAGCACCAGCCCCACTCTGCTGCTCTTGAAGCGGATCCTGCGCAACTTGCGGTCTAGCGACACGGGGCCGGGTACGCCTGGTGGTATCAGGGACCTCAGCCTCCTCGTCCGAACTTTGGGTCAGAGAGCCACTGCTTTCTACAGGTTCGTATTCTGACCCGCTGGATTCATCAGATGAGGGTTCCCACTCCTCATCCGACTGGGTCAGAAGCCTGTAGGCCTCTTCAGAGGAATACCCCCTGTTAGACATGTGGGCAACTAAATTTAGGGGTATTCCCTGAGACTACCCAAGAAAAAAAAAGCAAGCCTGTCTTACAAAGGGGAGGCTAGCGAAGTACCGGAGGCCGCTGCGGTTGATAAAAAATATCAAAACTGATTTTTTTATCGCCGCAGTGCGTGTAAAGTGAATGTGCAGTGATCAAAAAAAAATTTTTTTTTTGTCACTGCGGTGGGGCGGGTGTGGGCGAACGCACGTGTGGGCGACCGATCAGGCCTGATCGGGCAAACACTGCGTTTTGGGTGGAGGGCGAACTAAAGTGACACTAATACAATTATAGATCTGACCGTGATCAGTTTTGATCACTTCCAGATACTATAAAAGTACAAATGCTGATTAGCGATACGCTAATCAGCGAATAACGGACTGCGGTGCGGTGGGCTGGGCGCTAACTGATCGCTAACTACCTAACCAAGGGACCTAAACTATACCTAAAACCTAACGGTCAATAACAGTGAAAAAAAAAAGTGACAGTTTGCACTGATCACTTTTTTCTTTTCACTTGTGATTGACAGGGGTGATCAAAGGGGTGATCAAAGGGTTAATTGGGGTTCAGGGGGGTGATCAGGGGCTATAGTGTAGTGTTTGGTGTACTCACTGTGAAGCCTGCTCCTCTGCTGGATCCAACCGACGAAAAGAACCAGCAGAGGAGCAGGCAGCCATATAACAGATCATATTTACTAATATGATCTGCTATCTGGCACTTTGATTGGATTTTTTAAAAATCAGCAACCTGCCAGCCACGATCATTGGCTGGCAGGTTGCTGACGAAATACTGCTGTGTGAAATGCCGGCGCGAACTGCGCATGCGCGCGCGCGCATATTCGCGTCATCTCGCGTCCCGCGAGATGACGCGTATATGCGTGACTGTGCGCAGCGCTGCCACCTCCGGAACGCACATGTGCGTTAGGCGGTCCGGAGGTGGTTAAAGAAGATTTAGCACCCTGCCTAAGCCATTTTATTATTATTTATTATTAAAGCGCCATTCATTCCATAGTGCTGTACATATAATAAGGGGTGCACATACATAATACAGACAATTGCACTAATCATAAACAAGATGAGTTACAAACTGGTACAGAAGGAGAGAGGGCCCTGCCCATGAGGGCTTACAATCTACATGGTATGGGAGAAGGACACAGTAGCGGATGTCTCTGCTCCATGTCTCTGCTGTCTGGAAGCGGATGTCATGTGGGTAATCTGCTGCGTGAAAGAGAGCCAAGACCCGTTCCAGACAGCAGAGACATGGAGCATTAAGATGATTAATGATGCTCCAAGCCTCTCTGTGATCTTTTTACTACAAAATCACGGTGAGATAAAGTTATCACTGTGATTTTGTAGTAAAAATGTCACAGAGAGGAAAAGAGCATTATCAATCATTTTAATGCTCCGTATCTCTGCTGTCCAGAACGGGGCTTGGCACTCTTTCACGCAGTGGATTCCACGCACAGGATCCGCTCGTGTGAAAGAACCCTTACACAGAGATCTATGCATTCATACAAATTTCCATACAGATAAGATATACAAATACTTTGTATATTACAAAGTTAGAGCTAGCTCTCTGTTTGTGTGTGCATATATACACTACTCACAAAAAGCTAGGGATATTTGGCTTGTGGGTAACATTTCAGGATGAACCTAAAATGCACTCTACAGGTGAACTTCTCTAAACTTTTGAATGCACATGTCGAACTATTCTTTGTTTCAGTGCATTTATCACAGCTTGCTGTTCTCTAACAAGGAGCTTAATGGATCAAACAGGTGTTTGATCCATGAATTGCCCAATACATTTCCAGGTTCAGTTAGAATTGGTATTTAAACAGTCCTCCTCATCATTCTGTTCACATTTTGACATCATGAGGCAACACCTAAGAATTGATCACCAATACCTCGCCACTGCGAGACTTCAAGCAGGATTTTCTCAGAAGTAAGTGGCCACTGGGCTTAGCGTGTCACAGAGTGTCATCAGCAGGTTGCAACAGAGATAGATAGAGACTGGAAGAGTTACAGAAAGACATAGAAGTAGATGTCCTTTGGCCACATCCCATACTGATCACTGCTTTATTGTGAACAATGCCCTGCAGAACCGAATGATGAAGGACACACTCCAGGCAAATTTAAGGGAGGTGAAAGGCACCCAAATGTTACAGTCGGACCATTCAAAACCGTTTACATCAGTGAGATCTGCATGCTAGATGACCTGCAAGGGTACCCGATCACAGACCTCATCGTATTGCATGGGCCAGGAAGCATCTACGCTGGATGAGGGACCAGTGGGCCTCAGTGCTGATCATTGATGAAAGTCGATGGCCGCCAACGATGTTGGAGACGCCAAGGAAAGCTCTATGCATCAGCCACTGTTGTCACCAGACAAACCTTTAGTAGTGGTGTTACAGTGTGGGCAGGTGTGTCTAGTCAATACAGGACTACCCTACACTTTGTGAATGGTACAGTGACAAGCCAATGCTACTTGAACAACATCTTTAAAGGGTTTCTACCACTTGCTGTGGACACATTTCATTTTTCAGACACTAGCGATCTGCTAGTGTCTGATGAACCATACAAGCCAAGTATTATATTCCTCCGTTCCGCCGTTTTCTTTAAAAAAGCACTTTTATATTTATGCAAATGAGCCTCTAGGTGCTATGTGGGCGTCTTTTCAGCACCTAGAGGCTCTGTCTACCTTCATAAACTGCCGCCCAGCTCCTCGCTCCAGCACGCCCATCTCCTAGTGAAATCGATCCTCCCCCTGCTTCTGGCGTCCGAAATCTCACGCCTGCGCCGTTCGTCTCTGCATTCGGCGCAGGCGCAGTCAATGTCTGAGCGCTCAAGGCCACATGACATATTATTGAGACTGACATTTTTTGTGGAGGTATAACAACCACTGTTGTTGGATTTTGTTTCAATAAATTGTTTGAGATAAGGAAATCAACATTGCACGCTTCTACTTAAATGCCCTACTCTCATGATATAATATTACTGAAGGAGGAACTTTTTACGTTTTCCATAAATTCCACCTGAAAGCCAAATATCCCTAACTTTCTGTGAGTAGCATTATATATATTGTGACACACTGAGAGGTTTTGTCTGGGAAAACAGATATTTTCCTCCCAGCATATGCTGCTAGGCTGTTTTATAGCCAGGTGAGGTCAAATACCGGACTTTAAATAAGCAGCTGGGCTCAGAAGCCGTGTCTCTGTATTGGGATCTGGGAGCCTTGTGTCTGGATAAGGGCTTGCTACCTGTTTTGGCATGAAAACAGGCTGGTGCTGTTATCAGCAAGGACTCTTTGAGGCAGAATTGCCGCATGGTGTGAATGACCACCAACACCGCAAGGTGACTTTTTGCTTGATTATGACTGCTTGTTTTGTCACTTGCTTAAGTGTGAATAAAACACTGAACGGTTTGAACCAAAGAACTTGCTGCTGACTCTGTACTGCGTCCACTAATACTGTCTACCAGAGCAAAACCCCACAATTGGAGGATGCGGGCATAAGCAGTGAGGCTGGGGTATGGGCCCCTTAGTATACTGGCCAAAAAAAGTCGGGGTGATGTGCATCCACGGAGACTTAAAAGTCTTCCCCACCGCGCTGGGAACTGGCAGACCTCAATGTCTCTGGGGATAATTTTGGTACCGCCCAACGTCGGGACCCAACCCTATCCCGCGCCTGGGAAAATGTGTTAATAGTAGATGGTGCACCCAACCCTATCCCGCGCCTGGGAAAATGTGTTAATAGTAGATGGTGCACCACAAAAACCTGAGGCAGAGTCAGTGTTTCCCAGTTTTGTGGTTCATCTGGATATGTTGTATCGGGTAAACCAACTACGGGGTGAACCTATTGAACAATTGGTGGTCCCCAAGGCATATTGCAAGCTTGTGTTAGATCTAGCTCACCAATACGTTCTCGGGGGTCACCTGGGGCTGCAGAAAACTCAGGACCCTATTCTACAGCGGTTTTATTGGCCCAGCATATTCAAAGAAGTGGAAGAGTTTGTAAGTCTTGCCCGACCTGCCACATTTCTGTAGTCCCCTAGTACCTCTCCCGATTATCGAAGTATCGTTTGACCAAATAGCTATAGATCTCATAGGCCCAGTACTGAAGTCCGCCAGAAGGCATTAACACATCTTAGTCATTCTAGACTACGCCACCCAGTACCCGGAGGTGGTACCACTGGACATACCTCGGACAAACTCATAGCTAAGGAATTAATGGAGATGTTTTCCCGAGTAGGACTACCTAAAGAGGTCCTGACCGACCAAGGGACCCCTTTTATGTCCAAGGTGATGAGGTACAACTCTGTAAGTTGCTGCACATAAAACAGCTACAAACGTCCGTTTACCATCCACAAATGGCCGGTCTGGTAGAAAGGTTTAACTAAACATTAAACAATATGTTGAAAAGGGTGGTAGCTAAAGATGGGAAGGACTGGGACCTCCTTCTGCCCTATCTCATGTTCGCAGTGCGAGAGGTACCCCAGGCGTCTACTAGGTTCTCGCCCTTCGAACTGCTATATGGCAGACACCCTCGCGGTCTCTTGGACGTGGCCAAAGAGGCATGGGAACAACAACCCACTCCACATAAAATTATCATTGAGTACATTACCCAGATGCAAGATCGGATAGAGACAGTGTTGCCTCTTGTTAGGGAGCATATGGAAGCAGCTCAGCCAGCCCAGAGTCAGGTGTATAATCGACATGCCGAACATGGACAGTAAGTTACTGGCTAGGTGGCAGGGGCCCTACGAGGTACTCGGGTGGAGAAAGCCAGAGCAGGTTTACCATGTGAATTTACTCAAACCGTGGAAAGATGGAGAAACCTGTAGAAAAGACAGCCCTTGGCTGGGTTTTCTAGGAAAAGAGGTGCCGGCCCCTCTGTCTGATGCAAGAGGCGGCTGCCACAGTAAAAATTGCTGACAACCTCTCCTCTAAACAGACTTAGGAGGCCAGGGAGTTCATTAGTCGGAACACAGATGTGTTCTCGGACCTCCCTGGATGTACTTCCATAATCCAGCATGACATTGTCACTGAGCCTCAGGCAAAAGTCTGATTAAAACCATACCGGGTACGACAGGCCGTAATGGAGGAGGTGCAGCTAATGTTGCAGCTAGACGTCATTGAGGAGTCAAAAAGTGAGTGGGCCAGTCCAATAGTATTGATACCCAAGCCGGACGGGACGTTGCGGTTTTGTAACCACTTTCGAAAACTCAATGAGGTTTCCAAATTTCATGCATATGCCATGCCCTGGGTGGATGAGCTCATTGAGAGGTTAGGACAAGCCCGGTATTTTACTATTTTGGATCTCATGAAAAGGGTACTGGCAGGTGCCCTTAACGGAGGCTGCCAAAGAGAAAACTGTCTTCATCACGCCTGAGGGGCTGTATCAATATATGGTCTTACCCTTTGGTCTGCATGGCACCCCCGCCACTTTTCAGCGACTAATGGACATCGTGCTTCGTCCACATCATCAGTACTTTTCAGCTTACCTGGACAATATTGTGATCCACAGTACCGACTGGGAAAGTCACTTACCCAAAGTGCAGGCTGTAGTGGACTCCCTTCAGAAAGCTGGCCTAACCGCTAAACCAAAAAAAATGTGCAATAGGGTTAGAAGAGACTAAGTACCCCAAGTGAACAAAATAGAGGCGATAAAGAATTGTCCCCGACCTGTCACCACTAGGCAAATAAAGTAATTCCTGGGAATGGTGGGCTATTACATGAAGTTTGTTCCCCACTTTGCTGCTCTAGCTGCGATTTCTTAAAGTAATGATGGCCACTCGTTTTTCTTTACTTAGCTGCTTTTTTCTTGCCATAATACAAATTCTAACAGTCTATTCAATAGGACTATCAGCTGTGTATCCACCTGACTTCTCCACAACGCAACTGATGGTCCCAACCCTATTTATAAGGCAAGAAATCCCACTTATTAAACCTGACCGGGCACACCTGTGAAGTGAAAACCATTTCAGGTGACTACCTCTTGAAGCTCATCAAGAGAATGCCAAGAGTGTGCAAAGCAGTAATCAAAGCAAAAGGTGGCTACTTTGAAGAACCTAGAATATGACATATTTTCAGTTGTTTCACACTTTTTTGTTATGTATATAATTCCACATGTGTTAATTCATAGTTTTGATGCCTTCAGTGTGAATCTACAATTTTCATAGTCATGAAAATAAAGAAAACTCTTTTAATGAGAAGGTGTGTCCAAACTTTTGGTCTGTACTGTATATATATATATATATATATATACATATATATATATATATATACACAGTGGATATAAAAAGTCTACACACACCTGTTAAAATGTCAGGTTTCTGTGAAGTAAAAAAATGAGACAAAGATAAATCATTTCAGAACTTGTCCGACCTTTAATGTGACCTATAAACTGTACAACTCAATTGAAATATTATAGGTAGAGAGAAAAAATATAAAAATAAAATAATATGGTTGCATAAGTGTGCACACCCTTAAACTAATACTTTGTTGAAGCACCTTTTGATTTTATTACAGCACTCAGTTTTTTGGGGGTATGAGTCTATCAGCATGGCACATTTTGACTTGGCAAGATTTGCCCACTCTTCTTTGCAAAAACACTCCAAATCTGTCAGATTGCGAGGGCGTCTCCTGTGCACAGCCCTCTTCAGATCACCCCACAGATTGTCAATCGGATTCAGGTCTGGGCCCTGGCTGGGCCATTCCAAAACTTTAATCTTCTTCTGGTGAAGCCATTCCTTTGTTGATTTGGAAGTTTGCTTTGGGTCGTTGTCATGCTGAAAGATGAATTTCCTCTTCATGTTCACCTTTCGAGCAGAAGCCTGAAGGTTTTGTGCCAATATTGACTGGTATTTGGAACTGTTCATAATTCCGTCTAGCTTAACTAAGGCCCCAGTTCCAGCTGAAGAAAACAGACCCAAAGCATGATGCTGCCACCACCATGCTTTACTGTGGGTATGGTGTTCTTTTGGTTATGTGCAGTGTTGTTTTTGTGCCAAACATATCTTTTGGAATTATGGCCAAAAAGTTAAATCTTGGTTTCATCAGACCATAACACTTTTGCAAAATGTGTTTTTGCAAAATGTAGCATGGCTTGGATGTTTTCTTCGCAATAAAAGGCTTTCGTCTTTCCACTCTACCCCATAGCCCAGACATATGAAGAATACAGGAGATTGTTGTCACATGTACCACACAGCCAGTACTTGCCAGATATTTCTGAAGCTCCTTTAATGTTGCTGTAGGCCTCTTGGTAGCCTCCCGGACCAGTTTTCTTCTCGTCTTTTCATCAATTTTGGAGGGACGTCCAGTTCTTGGTAATGTCACTGTTGTGCCATATTTTCTCCACTTGATGATGACTGTCTTCACTGTGTACCATGGTATATCTAATGCCTTGGATATTCTTTTGTACCCTTCTCCTAAATGATACCTTTTAACAATGAGATCCCTCTGATGCTTTGGAAGCTCTCTGTGGACCATGGCTTTTGCTGTGGGGTGTGACTAAGAAAATTTCAGGAAAGACCAACTAGAGCAGCTGAACTTTACTTGGGGTTAATCAGAGGCACATTAAATGATGGCAGGTGTATGCTGACTTCTATTTAGGCCGTGTTCAGTGGCCGAGAGCGGTCCGTGGTATGCCGGGCTGGATTCCTGTTCAGAGCAGGAGCGCACGGCGTCATTGGTTGCTATGACGCCTTGCGCTTCATGCCGCCGCTGCACTACAGTAATACACTCGTATAATGTATTACTGTAGTGCAGCGGCGACATGAAGCGCTCCTGCTCTGAACAGAAATCCAGCTCGGCATACCACGGAGCGCTCTCCGCCACGGAACACGGCCGTGTGCATTCGGCCTTAACATGATTTTGAATGTGATTGCTTAATTCTGAACACAGCTACATTCCCAGTTATAAGAGGATGTGCACACTTATGCAACCACATTATTTTTATTTTTTTATTTTTTTCTCCACCTAAAAGATTTCAGTTTGTTTTTCAATTGAGTTTAGGTTACATTAAATGTGGGAAAAGTTCTGAAATGATTTATCTTTGTCTCATTTTTTTACAGCACAGAAACCTGACATTTTATATATATATATTCATATTCAGCGGGTGAAATAAGTATTGAACATGTCACCAATTTTCTAAGTAAATATATTTCTAAAGGTGTTATTGACATGAAATTCTCACCAGATGTTGCTAACAACCCATCCAATCCATACAGACAGAAATCAAACCATAGATGTCCATAAATTAAGTTACACGTGAAGAAATAGAGGTGCAAAAAGCCATGGAAAGTCGTGACACCAGCTGAAATCTATCAGTAATTAAAAAGCAATCCTGCCGCTTAGTGAAAAATATAAGCTGGCTCAACTGATGGCCTATAAAAAGGTGTCTCATTACCAAGGTACCAGTAATGGGTGAACCTGGTCTGGTGGTTCCAAAGTAGCTAAACGGATTCAACCGGACGTAATTTAAAAAAAAGAAAACACTATAGAAGGCGCCACTCCCAAGAGTATGGAGGAGATAGGTGTGGTAAGTAGTACCCCCTTGTACCGGAGGATGGTGGTGATACAGAATGATCTCCCAAGGAGAGTTAGTAATTCTGAAAGTTAGAGTACTCACTTCACAACAAGGATTCTGATCAAAGTAGTTTATTGCAGTAGAAAATATAAATATCCCAACCCTACTTCTTCAGGGGTATTAAGAGAAGAATAAGACATACAAAATAACTAAATATACAATAAAAATATACAGAAAAAAATACATATATTCTGATTGGTAAAAAGTTAATATACAGAAGGAACAAGTGCAAGGACAACTAAAATATGGGTATCAAATACAGTGTAGATCAATTGAAAGTCAGACTGTTATGCATTAAACTTGTAAACAGTACCATATACTATTCACTACATAAATAAATGTTTCTCTCTTCACTACAAGATTTCTATAGGTTTATTTAGTTTCAACCGGATCCCTCAGTGCAGACCATCACTACAAGCAAGATTATATCAATTTTCACAATATAGATAGAATATACTGAAAAGTCCAAACTCTACCTTCAGGGATCTTTTAACACAGGTCTCCAGTACTTCAGGAGGAGATGTTCCTTTTGTGTGTGCTTCCCCTTTAATGGATACTTAAATAGGATTTCAAAAATGCACATGGGGGTGGTGTCGAAGGGGGGAGGTCAATGTTTCTCCAATGATGAGTTGACAAATAATCACAATAAACAAAAACAACCTCCCTCATGTAAAACAATAAAACTATATAGACTGGATGAGCTTATTTCCGACGGGGGTTCTGGCGTGGAACCATGATTAGAGGCCAGAGACCAGTGTGGAACGCAAAGCGACTTCCGGTACGCGGCCCGCAGTGTAACTTCCTATGCGTTCCACAGTGGAACGCACAGTGCCTTCCGGCGGGGATCACGGCGTCGTCATGTGTTCCACTGTGGAACGCACCGCAGACCCCGCCCAGAATCACATCGCTAGTGTCCAGGATACCCACCCCATGGGCTCAATCCCAGGACTGCAAGGAAGGATTCTAACATCAAATATCTATAGAGGAGAGGAATGTATATAAGTGTTTGTAACCTATCCATATAATACTCTAATGGGGGAAGAAGTGGGATGAACAGAATATTAAATAATAGATAATATATTCAATAAAAATGAAAATAAAAAGAATGGGGCTCAATGAACTAATAATAGATAGTATATTCAATAAAAAGAAAAAGAAAAAGAATGGGGCTCAATAAACTAGTGAAGTGTTAATGGGGTGTATTTATGAAATAACCAAATACCTTCTACATATACAGTTGCAAGAAAAAGTATGTGAACCCTTTAGAATGATATGGATTTCTGCACAAATTGGTCATAAAATGTGATCTGATCTTCATCTAAGTCACAACAATAGACAATCACAGTCTGCTTAAACTAATAACACACAAAGAATTAAATGTTACCATGTTTTTTTGAACACACCATGTAAACATTCACAGTGCAGGTGGAAAAAGTATGTGAACCCCTAGACTAATCCAATCTATCTCCAAGAGCTAATTGGAGTGAGGTGTCAGCCAACTGGAGTTCAATCAATGAGATGAGATTGGAGGTGTTGGTTACAGCTGCCCTGCCCTATAAAAACACACACCAGTTCTGGGTTTGCTTTTCAAAAGAAGCATTGCCTGATGTGAATGATGCCTCGCACAAAAGAGCTCTCAGAAGACCTACGATTAAGAATTGTTGACTTGCATAAAGCTGGAAAGGGTTATAAAAGTATCTCCAAAAGCCTTGCTGTTCATCAGTCCACGGTACGACAAATTGTCTATAAATGGAGAAAGTTCAGCACTGCTGCTACTCTCCCTAGGAGTGGCTGTCCTGTAAAGATGACTGCAAGAGCACAGCGCAGACTGCTCAATGAGGTGAAAAAGAATCCTAGAGTGTCAGCTAAAGACTTACAAAAGTCTCTAGCATATGCTAACATCCCTGTTAGCGAATCTACGATACGTAAAACATTAAACAAGAATGGATTTCATGGGAGGATACCACAGAGGAAGCTACTGCTGTCCAAAAAAAACATTGGTGCACGTTTACAGTTTGCACAAGAGCACCTGGATGTTCCACAGCAGTACTGGCAAAATATTTTGTTGAAAGATAAAACCAAAGTTTAGTTGTTTGGAAGAAACACCCAACACTATGTGTGGAGAAAAAGAGGCACCGCACACCAACATCAAAACCTCATCCCAACTGTGAAGTAAGGTGGTGGGGGCATCATGGTTTGGGGCTGCTTTTCTGCGTCAGGGCCTGGACGGACTGCTATCATCGAAGTAAAAATGAATTTCCAAGTTTATCAAGATATTTTTCAGGAGAACTTAAGGCCATCTGTCCACCAGCTGAAGCTCAACAGAAGATGGGTGTTGCCACAGGACAACAACCCAAAGCATAGAAGTAAATCAACAACAGAATGGCTTAAACAGAAGAAAATACGCCTTCTTGAGTGGCCCAGTCAGAGTCCTGACCTCAACCCGATTGAGATGCTGTGGCATGACCTCAAGAAAGCGATTCAAAACAGACATCCCAAGAATATTGCTGAACTGAAACAGTTCTGTAAAGAGGAATGGTCAAGAATTACTCCTGACCGTTGTGCACATCTGATCTGCAACTACAGGAAACGTTTGGTTGAAGTAATTGCTGCCAAAGGAGGTTCAACCAGTTATTAAATCCAAGGGTTCACATACTTTTTCCACCTGCACTGTGAATGTTTACATGGTGTGTTCAATAAAAACATGGTAACATTTAATTCTTTGTGTGTTATTAGTTTAAGCAGACTGTGATTGTCTATTGTTGTGACTTAGATGAAGATCAGATCACATTTTATGACCAATTTGTGCAGAAATCCATATTAATCCAAAGGGTTCACATACTTTTTCTTGCAACTGTATATAGAAATATAGAAAACATAAAGTATATATATCTAAAAATTCAGCATGATCCATAGAAAATCCAGCATAATCCATAAACAAATCGTATAAAAAATCTGTAACCCAAAGGCTCAATCCTGGGACTGCAAGGACGGATTATAACATCAAATATTTATAGAGGAAAGGAATGTATATATGTATATGTAACCTATCCATATAATACTCTAGAGGGGGGAAGAGGTAAAATATAATATATACTATATAATAATAAATAGTAAATAATATATTCAATAAAAACTAAAATAAAAAGAATGGGGCTCGATGAACTGGTGAAGTGTTAATGGGATGTATTTATGAAATAACCAAAAATCTTCTACATATATATAAAAAAAACTTCCATACACATATAGAAAATATAACATATATATCTAAAAATTCTGCATGATCCATATAAAAAATCCAGCGTAATCTATAAAATCAGTGACCCATATAAAATGTATATACAAGTACATTACCAAGGTGCCACACAAGAAACATCTCATGATGAGTAAAACCAGTGAGCTCTCTTAAGGCCCCTTTCACATGGGCGAGTATTCCGCACGGATGCGATGCGTGAGTTGAACGCATTGCACCCGCACTGAATACCGACCCATTCTTTTCTATGGGGCTGTTCACATGAGCGGTGATTTTCACGCATCACTTGTGCGTTGTGAGAAAATTGCAGCATGCTCCTCTTTGTGCGTTTTTCACGCAATGCAGGCCCCGTAGAAGTGAATGGGGTTGCGTGAAAATCGCAAGCATCCGCAAGCAAGTGCGGGTGCGGTGCGATTTTCACGCACGGTTGCTAGGAGACGATCGGGATGGAGACCCGATCATTCTTATTTTCCCTTATAACATGGCTATAAGGGAAAATAATAGCATTCTGAATACAGAATGCATAGTAAAATAGCGCTGGAGTAATAATAATAATTTAACTCACCTTAATCCACTTGCTCGCGCAGCCTGGCGTCTCCTTCTGTCTTGATCTTAGCTCTGTGTAGCAACAAGGACCTTTGGTAACGTCACAGTCATCACATGATCTTTTACCATGGTGATGGATCATGTGATGACTGGAGTGACATCACCACAGGTCCTGTTGCTACACAAAGCTAAGATGAAGACAGAAGGAGATGCCGGCTACGCGAGCAAGTGGACTAAGGTGAGTTAAATAATTATTTTATTTATTTTTAACCCCTCCAGCGCTATTGTACTATGCATTCTGTTATAACACCGATCCCAAGCCCGAACTTCTGTGAAGAAGTTCGTGTTTGGGTACCAAACACGCGCAATTTTTCTCACGCGAGTGCAAAACGCATTACAATGTTTTGCACTCGCGTGGAAAAATCGCGGGTGTTCCCGCAATGCACCCGTACATTTTCCCGCAACGCCCGTGTGAAAGAGGCCTAAGAACTTCACAACCTTGTTTTTGCAAAACATACTGATGGCATTGGTTACAGAAAATTTTCTAAATTACTGAAGGTTCCAGTGAGCACTGTTGGGCCATAATCCAAAAGTGGAAAGAACATAATTTCACCATAAATTGGCCACGACCAGATGCTCCCCGCAAGATTTGAGACACGAGTGAAAAGAATTATCAGAAGAGTTGTCCAAGAGCCAAGGACCACCTGTGGAGAGCTACAGAAAGACCTGGAATCAGCAGGTACAATTGTTTCAAGGAAAACAATAAGTAATGCACTCAACCTCCATGGCCTGTATGCATGCTCACCACGCAAGACTCCATTGCTGAACAAAAAGCATGTTCAAGCGCGTTTAAAGATGGCTCAACAACATTTAGACAAGCCATGAAATACTAGTAGAATATATTATGGTCAGATGAGACCAAGACGGAACACTTTAGTTGCCATAATACACAGCATGTTTGAAGGTTAAAAGGCACTGCATATCACCCAAAAAATACAATACCAACAGTGAAGTTTGGAGGTGCGAACATCATGGTGCGAGGCTGTTCTTCAGCATCCAGCACTGGCAAACTTCATATAATTGAAGGAAAGATGAATGGACAAATGTACCCAGACATTCTTGATAAAAAATCTACCAGGATGATGAAGATGATCCCAAACATACAGCCAAGGAGACTCTCAATTGGTTTCAGAGAAAGAAAATAAAGCTGCTAGAATGGCCCAGACAATCACCTGATCTGAATCCAATAGAAAATCTATGGAAGGAACTAAAGCTCAGAGTTCATAGAAGGAGCCCAGAATTTGAAGAGCGTTTGTGTGGAAGAATGTGCCAAAACCACACCTGCAATGCATGCGACTAGCTTCTCCATACAGGAGGCGTCTTGAAGCTGTCATCACCGACAAAAGCTTTTGTACGAAGTATTAAATAAATCTCAGTAAGCATGTTCAATAATTTTTCTCTGTGTCATTTCTCATTATTACACATAACTTAATTTATAGACATTTATGTTTTTATTTCTTTGCCGATGTGGATTGGATGGGTTGTTACCAATATCTGGTGAGAATTTCATGTCACTAGCACCTTTAGAAATACCGTATTTTTCGACCCATAAGACGCATTTTTCCCCCCAAAGTCTGCGTCTTATGGGGTGAATACTACCGGAGGATCAGGAAGCACTGAAGGATCTGTACTCACTGATTTCTGGTCCTCCGCTGTCGGCTGTGAAGGGCTGTGCACAGCGTGAGTCGCTCTGTGACACTGTGCGCGCCAGTTCACAGAGCACAGCCGACAGCTGGATGAAGAGGCTCGCGATGGTGAGGAGAGGTGGCGTCCAGGTGCAGGAAAGGTAAGTGATTGTTTTTATTTTTTCATTTGAAGCAATATGGGGCTGATAAAGAAGCAATGGGGGGGGGACTTATAAAGAGGCAGTGGGGGCAGATAAAGAGGCAGTGGGGGCAGATAAAAAGAGGCAATGAGGGCTCATATGAGACTAAGGCTAGTCAAAAGAGGCATGGGGGTCTGATCTGAGGTCTGAATGGGGTCTTATTTATATTGGGGCTCATATCTGAGGTCTGATTGGGGGATCATTCCCTGTTGGGTGTGAGCTGAGGTCTGATCTGAGGTCTTATTGGGGCCTTATTAACATTGGGGGTCTGATTGGGGCTGTGATCTGAGGTCTGATTAACGTTGGGGGACTGATTGCTGATCTGACTTGAGGTGTAATGAAAAAAAATTTCTTTCTTATTGTCCCCCTCTAAAACCTAGCTGCGTCTTATGGGCCGATGCGTCTTATAGGGCGAAAAATACTGTATATTTACTTTGAAAATTGGTGACGTGTTCAATACTTATTTCACCTACTGTAAATAAATATATACTGCAGATTTCCTACTAGAATCTCTTTAATGGTGTATTTCTATAAGTCTTTATGCACACCACTGTACCTACTTTGCGGTCCGCAAAGATCAGCAAAATACGGATACCAGACGTGTGCATTCCACAATTTCCGCGGGCCCCATTGTAACAGTGCATATTCTTGTCTGCAAAACCGAGAATAGGACATTCTGCTTTTTTGGGGGATGAATATGCAGACATATATACTGTGTCCTGTGTGCTGCCCGAATTTTTTGCAGTCCTATTAAAATGAATGGGTCCGCATCCAATATGCAAAAACTGCAGGCCAGGTTGCAGGGAAAAAATACGGTTGTGTCCATGAGGCCTTAGATGAAGTTATCCTGTATCCACAGAACAGAAGACAGGAAAATGTGGATCAGTGGAATCTACAGATTTCGATACCCCCTGGCGCAAATACACGACCTCAGTAGATTGGAGGCAACTCTTTTTATTTAGATATAGGATGACAATGCATTTTAGAGTTGCAACACTGCTTTTTTCAAGTCTGTGTAGCAATATCTGTGCCTCCTGGTGCAGATGGCGCACCAGGACACAGGATAACTATGAGAGAGGCAGTGTTCATGCTTCACCTGCTGCTCCAATAATTATGGGAGTACAGATTCCCCTTTTGGTGAACAGGTGGTCCCAGCGGTCAGAGCCCACCAAGATTGGTGGGCTCTGACCGCTGGGACCACCTGTTCACCAAAAGGGGAACCTGTACCCCCATAATTATTGGAGCAGCAGGTGAAGCATGAACACTGCCTCTCTCATAGTTAGGCCTCATGCACACGACCGTTTTTTTTTTAAGGTCCGCAAAAACGGGGTCCGTAGGTCCGTGATCCGTGACCGTTTTTTCGTCCGTGGGTCTTCCTTGTTTTTTGGAGGATCCACGGACATGAAAAATGAAAAAAAAAAATCTAAGTCAAGTTTGCCATTGAAATGATAGGAAAAAACGGACCCATTGACTTGAATGGGTCCGTGAACCGTTGGCCGTGAAAAAAATAGGACAGGTCATATTTTTTTCACGGCCAGGAAACACTGATCACGGATGCGGCTGCCAAACGGTGCATTTTCCGATTTTTCCACGGACCTATTGAAAGTCAATGGGTCCTTGAAAAAAAACGGAAAACGGCACAACGGCCACGGATGCACACAACGGTCGTGTGCATGAGGCCTTATCCTGTGTCCTGGTGCGCCATCTGCACCAGGAGGCACAGATATTGCACCAGGAGGCACAGCTATACCTATCCTGTGGATAGGGGATAATGTCATCTAACCGGATTAACCCTTTAACCGATTCTTTAGCCACTGCCATTTGTTAAGGTTACCTTCAAAACTCTGGCATGACTGTTCCAGCAGACATGCAGCGATTTGTGTCCTTCTGGTTCTCCGCTTGTCTGTTGGAATACGTACGGATCTCTGCCGGACCCCATTATACAAGGGGATGCTGAGAAGTTCCTGGCTTTGCCCCCTTCCTGTTGAAATTGAAAAATGAATTTGGTACCATATAACAGCTTGATATCTTGTTATGTAACTGCAAATATCAGATGTCCGGTAGAACCTGAGATGGCAGAGGCACAAGGAAGTTTCACGTCTGTGGAGTTACGGGCCGTCATGAAGATTTTGCTTCTCCAGGGAAAGTCTACAAATGACATTCACACTGAGATGTCAGAAACACTAGGGGAGAAGTATCCTTCCTACGACTGCTAGGGCTCATTCACACAGCCGTTGGTTAGCCGTGGTCTCATTGCGGCCCGCAAACAGCGGGTCTGCAACATGCGGACACGAGCCTTGTGCTCACCATATCATGGATCCGGACCCATTCATTTGAATTGGTCCACAATCTGGAAGGTGTGGTGCGGAACGGAGGCACAGAACCCCACAGAAGCAGTACGGAGTGCTTCGGTGGGGTTTCCCTTTGTGCCTCCGCACCGCAAAAAAATAGAACATCACGGACCCGCTCAAATTAAATAGGTCTGGATCCGTCGCGGCTGCAGCGGCCATGTGAATGAGCCCTTATTTCATTTTTTGAGAGGGGTGACCAAAAAAAAAAAACTGTGAATCATTCACCACACAGGAATTTTTTTAAATATTGTCACACGGCCGGTTAAAAAGTGGACTTGCAACAGTTTTTTCAACTAAAATGGTCGCAAGTCCCTTAATAAATGACCCCCATTACATGTTAATTGAAGGAAGGCCCCTAGCCTATATTGCCTCCTGAAAGATTAATACTTACCGGCTCCCTTCCAGTGTAGTCCTGCACGCTAGTTCCTCAGCTTGTTTTTCTCTGGCTGGGGCATAGACATGGCTATGTATGGCCAATGGCAGGCTTCAGCAGTGACATTTGTGACTGACAGCTATCTGAATGCAGTCATAGAGGGCAGGCTGTCAATCACTGATAGGACCACCTCATTGACCTCAGAATAAGGATACATTCAAACGACCGTGGTGTTTTGCGGTCCGCAAATCACAGATACCAGCCTGTATGCGTTCTTCAATTTGTGAACTGCACATGGCCGCCACTATGAAAATGCCTATTCTTGGACAGCACACCGAGAGCTCTCCGCATTTTTTGCAGCTCCATTGAAATGAATGGGTCCGCACCCGTTCCGCAATACAGTCGTGTGAATGAGCCCTAAACAGGATTTTACAAGAACCAGTTAGGCTGGGTTCACACGGGCGTGACGGATTGGCTCAGGATGCGTTCAGAGTGCGTTCAGTTAAACTCGCACCATTTTGCAAGCAAGTTCAGTCAGTTTTGTCTGCAATTGCGTTTAGTTGTTCAGGTTTTTCCGCGCGGGTGCAATGCGTTTTGATGCGTTTTTCACGTGCGTGATAAAAAACTGAAGGTTTGCAAACAACATCTCTTAGCAACCATCACTGAAAAACGCATCGCACCCGCACTTGCTTGCGGATGCAATGCATTTTTCACGCAGCCCCATTCACTTCTATGGGGCCTGTCCTGCGTTACAAACGCAGAATATAGAGCATGCTGCGATTTTCACGCAACGCAGAACTGATGCGTGAAAAACAACGCTCATGTACACAGACCCATTGAAATGAATGGTGCCGGATTCAGTGCGGGTGCAATACGGTCACCTACCGCATTGCACCCGCGCGGAAATCTCGCCCGTGTGAACTCAGCCTTAGGCCCCTTTCACACGGGCGAGTTTTCCATGCGGGTGCAATGCGTGACGTGCACGCATTGCACCCGCACTGAATCCGGCACCATTCATTTCAACCCAGGTCCCATAGAAGTGAATGGGGCTGCATGAAAATCGCATTGAATCCGCAAGCAAGTGCGGATGCAATGCGATTTTCACAGATGGTTGCTAAGAAGATGATGAGATGAGCTCGGGGAAACCATTAAAGTCCATTTACTGTATTATTTCCCATTATAACATGGTTATAATGGGAAATAATAGCATTATTTAATACAAAATGCTAAGTAACATGTCTATTAACGGTTAAAAAATATAAAAAATTACTTACCTCATCCAATTGATTGCGCAGCTGTTATCGTCCTCTTTTAGGACCTGCAATGACGTCATTGTGCTTATCACGTGGTGACGTCAGCGCAGGTCCTGCTGAATGAAGATAGAAGACAATAACGGCTGCGCGATCAAGTGGATGAGGGGAGTAATTTTTTGTATTTTTTAACCCTTAATGGACATTTTACTTAGCATGCTGTATTAAAGAATGCTATTATTTTCCATTATAATGGAAAATAATAAAATCTACAGAACCCCGTGAACACATTCTGTTTTTTATCACGCGCGTGCAAAACGCATTAAAACCCTTTGCACTCGCGTGGAAAAAACTGAACGCAGTCGCATTGCGTCTGCGGGCGGGTTTCCGGCAACGCATCCGGAAAAAATGCGTGACGTGTGCAAGGGGTCTTACAGGTTTTATTGAATCTCAGCATGCTGCCTGCAGCTCACACTGCAGGTTCAGTTTCCCCCTTCAGGATGCCCTATTTATGTCTATTACAAAAACAAAGCCGAAATCCACTGCTGAATAGTAGCCGAGGCATGCGTCGTTCCTTCAGTCTACTAGGCGCATCCAAGCACAACATGTACAGGTATCCGGAGTGCGCATATGCAGCCCCCGGGCAGACATTGTTCCTGACGTCACCGCGCCCCGCCCCCTGCTGCTGCTCTGTAACTCGCCTTTGTTATTTCGAGCTCGCAGGCTGACACAAAGCAGGCTGCAAAATGTGGGCTGGAACCGGCAGGACGAAACCGGGGTCCGGCTGAAGCCTCATCTGCTTGACGCGTGCAGATCACATAGTAAATAAGGAGCTCTGTGCGATAGCGCAGTCTGCCCCTTCTTCCTGCAAATCCTGTTCCCTTTCCCCGCAGTCCTGTCACACTCAGCTCTGCTGTCTCTGTATTGTGCTGGGACTGGTGCACACACATATTTCTGCCTGGTGCTGTGCTTACTGCAGGATAACCAATGGCTGGGCTTTCTATGTAGGATCACCCTCATTATTTATTGCATGTTTGTTTGTAATTGCTTCCCCTAATTGCCTCATCTGACAGGCCCCCTTCGGAGGCAGCAGACATTGAGCTCCACTCCTCTGGCAAATTCTCATCAAATATTGATTTCTGCGAGATGCGTTCTACCTCCGTTCTCCTCCCATTAGGAGGAAATGGGGAGCAGCTTGCAAATCCCAGGACCGCTAAGACAGGCGAGAAGTAAGGTGTCGTGACGTCGGATTAGAGTATAGAAATGAGGGTTGTAGTACATGTCTACTGATGCGGTCCTAGGAGACATGAGGGGGAGATTCATCAAACCGCTGTAAAGAAAAACTGGCTTAGTTGCCCATAGCAAGCAGATTATATCTTTCATTTCCCAAAGAAGTTGTGAGAAATGAAAGGCAGATTCTGATTGGTTGCTATAAATCTACCCCAAGGTCTCTTTCACACATGCTATGGACTGTTTTCACATTTGCGTTATTGTTTTACGCTATTGGCAGGGGATCTCAATACTGCGAAAAAGCTTTTTCGTTTAGTTCTCACACATTCTGAATGGAAAGAGATCCGTTCAGGATGCATCAAGATGTCTTCCGTTCCATCAGCTTTCTGTTTTGTGACCAGACATAAAACTACTGCAAGCTGCAGTTTTGTGTTCAGTCATAAAAACGGATTTGTTACTAAAAACAATGTAAGGGCTTTACGTGTGCTGCCTGTACACGTGCTGTGGACCACAAATTGCGGTCCGCAATGCATGGGCACCGACTGTGGGGCAGCCACATGTGGATCGCAGACCCATTCACTTGAATGCGTCCGTGGTCCGTCCTTTCGCAAAAAGATAGAGCAAGTCGTATCTTTTTGTGGTGCTGAAGCACGGAACGGAACCCCACGGAAGCACTCCATAGTTCTGTTCTGTGCTTCCATTCTGCACCGCATCTCCGGATTTGCGGACCCATTCAAGTGAATGGGTCTGCATCCATGATGCGGAATGCACACGGCCGGTGCCCCCTGTATTGCGGACCCGCTGTATGCGGACTGCAATATGGCAACGGCCGTGTGAATGAGCCCTAAGTCAATGGTGACGGATCCATTTAAAAAAACGATCCGTCACCCATTGACTTTCAATGTATTTAGTGATGGATCTGTTTTATTTATATATTTTTTTTATTTCACACAACCGCATCCTAACGGAATAGATGCATCCTGATGCGTGTGAAACAGGCCTTAGCTGCGTTTTAGGGTACCTGAACATGTGTGCAGATTTCAAAACAGAAAATTTGCCTGGTTTTTGTGTAGATTTCTGTGTGTTTCTGCTTCAGATGCGCACTAAAAAACACAAGTTACTTTCAGCTTTTGGTGCAGATTTGATGCGGTTCTGCCGCAGATCTCACCTTTCCATGGAAAAGGGTTAAATCTGCACCAAAAATCACACAAACAATTGGCATGCTGCGGATTTCTAAATCCGTAGCCCTGGCACAGCCCCCGTCCCTCCAGTCTCAGTTTCCCCCAATGCGCTCCCATAAGATCTGTCTAATTTATGACGAGGCATGTGTATCATCATAAATTAGGCGCATCTGTAGCAAAAACTACGCCAGCCCCTGATTGGCATAGTTTTTAGCTAACATTTGCTCCTGTTTCCAAGCACAGATGTAAGTAAATTTGCTGGGCCTGGAGTGCCAGCCTCGGCGCGCCCCTATCATGCCCAACTGATGTACAAAACTGGCTGTGCGCCAAAATATTGTTGCACAACTGGACATAACGCTAGGTCTACACGACGACATATGTCGCACGACAGATAGGGCACAACTACACTGCAACATTTGTCGCGCGACAATTTTTATAATGATAGTCTATGGTGTTGCACTGCAACATGCGACATGCTGTGACGCGACAGTCCCAGAAAAATCCACCTCGAATGGATTTTTTGTGACTGTCGCAGTATGTCTTATGTTGCAGTGTGACACCATAGCCTATCATTCTAAAAATTGTCCCTCAACATTGGTGCGACAAAATGTCGTTGTGTAGACCTAGCCTAAAAGTAGACTTGCGACACTTTTAACTTCTAAAAGTGTTGCAAGTCCCTTAGTAAATTTGCCACAATGTGTACATGAGACCACTTTGCAGTATTGTATTACGTTGCATGTAAATCCCTAAGGCCACCTGCACACGTTGCGGAATACATTCGGTTTTAACAAGCGGATTCCCATGCGGAAAAACTGCAGCCTAGTACAGTACCAGCAAAGTGTATGATTACACAAATTTCAGGTACACTTTACAGATTTTTTTCTGTGCAGAAATTGACCTGCTGTGCAGTTTTAGCTGCGGATTTAGCCCTTTTCCAAGGAAGCGTGAGATTTGCATCAAAACTGCACACAAATCCATACCAAAGATCACAGTTAGGCCTCTTTCACACGAACGTGTGTCCCCTGTGGCCGTGCTGCGAACCGCAAATTGGGGTCTGCAATGCAAGGGCACAGACCGTGGGCCAGCCGCATGTGGATCGCAACCCCATTCACTTGAATGGGTTCCATGATCCCTCCGTTCCGCAAAAATATAGAACAAGTTCTATCTTTTTGCGGAATGGAAGAACTGAGCCGTTCCGCACCGCATCTCCAGATTTGTGGAGCCATTCAAGGGAATGGGTCTGCATCCCTAATGCACATGGCCGGTGCCCTGTGTATTGTGGACCCGCCGTATGCGGTCCGCAATATGGCTACGGGGGACACATGGTCGTGTGAAAGAGGCCTTAGAAATTGCACATTTTCGCACAGACATGGTGCAGAAACGCACATTAATCTGCACAAATTTCTTATGTGCATTCACCTGCATTTTTGTGCTGGTGGCCTAAGAGAGGCTTCACATGGTGCATATTTGTGTGGAGAAAATCTGCAACAAACCTACCCTAAAACTGAACAAAAAAGTCACATAAATCTGCACCATTTATCGCGGTTTTTCAGCAGTTTTTATGTTTTTTTTTTTTTTGCAAATTCTTGTGGGGAACAATCCAGTTGAAATCTATGGGGAAGCCAATGTACATTAGGTGGGAAATTGCAGGAACAATGGGCATGCTGCACATTTTAAAATCTGCCCAAAAGGTCTATTTCCGCACCCAGGGAAGTGTACATGAGATTTGTCAAATCTCCTTCACTTTGCTGGTAATGTATTGCGCTGCAGTTCTATGTGCAGTAAATCCGCAGGAAATCCACACCAAAACTGCACAAAAAAACACATAAATCCGCACTATTTACAGAGTTTTTTAGCCTGCATACGGTGCGGATTATGTGCATTTTTTCTGCACAGATTTCGTGCAGAAAATGCAACATAAGGCTAGAATCACTTGAAAGTTGTGTTTTGCGGATCCGCAAAACAGATACCGGACCAAATGCGTTCCGCAATTTGCGGACCGCACATGCCGCGGCTATCATAGAAAATGCCTATTCTTGTCTGCAACTGCGGACAAGAATAGGACATGTTCTATTTTCTTTGCGGGGCTGCGGCACGGAGCAACGGATGCGGACAGCACACGGTGCGTTGTCCTCATCTTTTGCAGCCCCATAGAATTGAATGGATGCGGACTCATTCATACTGTCGTGTGAATGTAGCCTAATGAAGTACCTGCAAAGTGAATGAGATTAGACAAATCTCATGCACACAATTAGCTTTTTTTTCTTAGGTGCGGAAATTGTGTGGATTTTAAAATCCACACCATGTTGATTGTTCGTATGACTATGCTGGCGGTCTACACTTCTCAGTAGCAGCGCCTGTGCAGAGCTTCTGCCCTTGCCCTGCTAATTGGAGCAGTGGCACTGGCAGGAAATTGGCGGGGCCGAACTAAATATCCAGCCCTGTGAATCTAGCTACAGGTGGGCACTTCTTCACCTGCAGGGACGGCCTTCTACAGGTGAACAAGCCCTGCTGATGAGACAAAGTGATGTTAGAATCAAGTTGCTCGTCTCTCTCAGATCCACTGCACACAGCCTGCTGTCCAGTTCAATACTGGAAAGTGTCCATATAATAGGTAATCAGCATATTAAAATTTGTGGGTCACCCCTTGTGCTTATGGACATAGATGCATGGACCAAAGTAGCTAGTTGAATGCTTTACTAGTTAACGCACATAGCGTCATCACCAGGTGAGCTTTCTGGATACAATACTGGTTTTGAGAGGAGTGCCGGAAAAAAATGAAAACAAAAACACCTCTGTGTATACACCTCTGCTCTCTGTGAGTGTTAGGATTGCAGCAGTGCAAAGAGGCCTTTGGCACCTGCATGAGATTTCGCATGGTTAGGCACTGACGTCAGGAAGCCAAAGGGAAGTCTGTGAAAGCGAGGTGGGCGGGAAAACAGGGGAATGACAAATGACTCGCGTCACCCAGCGCAACACCCCAATGACTCCATGAGCTAACTGTTGGTGTCACGTACATTTTCACAGTTGATATTCGACATAAAAGCACTACCTTAGAGCATAAACATTTTATGAAAGAGAATGAACCGTAGGAACATGTAAATAGCTCTATAGATCAATTCTTATGACTGCTTTAGGGTGCATTCACACGACTGTAGGTTTTTTACGGTCTGCAAAAATACGAATGATGTCCGTGTTGCATCCGTTTTTTCTTGTTTGTTTTTTTGCGACCCATTTTAACAAAGCCTATTCTTGTCTGCAAAATGGATAAGAATAGGACATGTTCTACCTTTTTTGGGGGGATGTGGAACAGACATATAAATCCGGACAGTAGAAGCAAAAAATGCATATCAGATGCGGACCAATAATATGGTCTTGTGAACGGAGCCTTATGGCTCATGCAAACGACCATTGCCTGGTTTGCAGTCCACAAATTGCAGATCTGCAAAACATGGATACCGGCCATGAGCATCCCGCATTTTGTGGAACAGTGTCCGGCCCATAATAGAACAGTCCTATCCTTGTCTCTAATGCGGACAAGAATAGGACATGTTCTATATTTTTGCGGATGTCATGGAACGGACATACGGAGGCGGGAGCACACGGGTGAATGGCTCCACATCCAACCGGCAAAAAATGTGGATCGGATGAGGACAAACAAAAAGTTTATGTGCATGAGCCCTTTGTCAAATATCAATATTTTTTTGATACCCGGTTTGGTTTGATACTGACATTGTAGCAGCTCCAATTAGAGAACATGGTGTACGCTCAATGCGTATGCCATGTTCTCATCACCGGCTGCACCTGGAGCGAGGGAAAGCACAGTCAGCTGCTGGATGCACGGAAAAATCCTGTCATTCTCTAGGACAACTAATTGTGTGTGGCCTCCTCCGCGAGAGCAGCCGCCTGGTCTCTTGAGTACAGGTAGATTGAGAGTGAGTGCCTGCGTCCCAGGAGGAACCTCTGTCTACCATCCAAAAATGACCCCATTTTAGAAACCATACACCAAGGTATTCAAAAGTGAACTTACAAACATTGTTAACCCTTTAGGTGTTTCACAAGAATTTAAAAATAATAATTTGTTTTTGCAGATTATCAATTTTAATCCTTTTTTTTTTTCTGTAACACAGCAAAGGTTAACAGCCAAACAAACCTCAATATTTATTACCCTGATTCTGCAGTTTACAGAAAGACCCCACATATGGTCGTAAAATGCTGTATGTCCAGACCACAGTGCTCAGAAGGGAAGGAGAGCCTAATGGTTTTTGGAGGGTAGATGTTGCTTGAATGGTTTTTAGGTGCCATGTCACATATGAAGAGACCCTGAGGTACCCCTATAGTGGAAGCCCCCAAAAAGTGATCCCATTTTGGAAACTATATCCCCCAAGGAATATTTTAAGGAGTGTAACCTTAACATTGACCCAATAAATGTTTCATAGAATTTAGAAACACTTGGCCGTGAAAATAAAAACTGACATATTTTACAAGAAAATCTTGGTTTACGCCCACATTTCTCATTTTCATAAGGGGTAACAGGAGAAAATGCACCCCACACTTTGTTACCCATTTTCTCCTGAATACGGCAACACCCCATATGAGGTTGTAAACTACTGTATGGGAACACCACAGGGCTCAGAAGGGAAGGAGTGCCATATGGTATTGGAGGGCCGATTTGTCTGAAATCGTTTTTGGGTGCCATGTCTCATATGGAGAGGCCCTTAAATACCCCTGTAGTGGAAACACCCCAAAATTACCCCATTTCACAAACTACACTACATTTTCACAAGGAGTAACAGGAAAGAATGCGCACCACAATTTGTTACCCATTTTCTCCTGACTGTGATCATAAACTGCTGTTTGGGCAGACTGCAGGGTTCAGAAGAGAAAGAGCACAATGTGCATTTGAGGTCTACATTAGTGATTTTTACAGCACTGGCCGACAATTGCAGAAGCTCAGAAATAAAAAATAAAATCCATCAAGTGATCACATTTCAGAAACCACACCCCTTGCAGTATTGTGCAGATGGTGCAAAGTGAAAACTGCAAATATGTTGTGCCCAGTGTGTGCCAGTGTGAAAAGCAAGTCCTAGTATTATTATGCTGTGTCTCCTGATTTTAGATACAGCCTACATGTGGCCCTCATCTTATACCAGGACATACCAAAGGGCTCAGGAGTAAAAGAGCAACATGTGCTTTTGAGGCCCAATGTGGTGATTTAGGCCTCTTGCACACGAACATAAGGGCTCTGAGCCTGTGCTGCGTCACCAGCCTTGTGCATTCCGCATCACGGATGCAGACCCATTCACTTGAATGGGTCAGCAAAACCAGAGATGTGGTGCGAAACGGTAGCACTACGGAGTGCTTCTGTGGTGTTCCGTGCTTCAGTTCCACAAAAAGATAGAACTCGTTCTATCTTTTTGTGGAATGGACGGATTGCGGACCCCATTCAAGTGAATGGGTATGCGATCTGCATGTGGCTGCCCCACGGTCGGTGCCCCTGCGTTCCACAGCACGGAGCCCTTGCGTCGTGGGCAAGAGGCCTTACTCATCTTGTGTTGACAATTGTAGAGACTCTGGTAGAATAATAAATAGAACCATTGAGAAGTGACCCCATTTTGGAAACAAACGTATTTATTAAGGCATCTCGTGAACAATTTAACCCCACTTATATTTTCCATAAATTAATGCGCAGTGGACCTTGGAAGTGCAAATTGCAAGTTTTCCACAGAATATAGCATTTCAGTGCCCAATATGTGATGCCATCTAAGGCACACCACGTCCTTTAAATTGTTAGACAAGTTCTACTGGGTATTTAAAGGGAACCTGTCACCAGTTTTATGGTGTCCTAACTAAGGGCAACATAAATAAGTGACTGATTCGCTTAGCAAAATGCTGGGTCACTTTTTTTAATTGATCCAGTCAATCTGCCAACATCTTGTATTGAAAAGCTCCAGCTGATAATGATGAGTCATGAATATTCATGAGCTCCTGACTCTCCCTGCCCACCTGCTGCTGAATGACAGTTTGTTTCCATAGGAATCAGCAGCAGGTGGGCAGGGGAGTGGCTATAGCTCTGAATTAAATATACGCTGGACTCGATGACCTCACGCCGGACTCGAATCAGCTCATTAGCATGCGGCATCTTTGTGTGTATATTATGAGGTAACCATCTGTCACACCAGTAAGTGAATACATCTAAGGTACTTTTTAGTAGTTAATGATTGTATATAATTAGTTAGATTATAATCAAATATCCACATGACAGGTTCCCTTTAAATACCATAAACGTGGATGTAAAATGCTGTTTGGGTACACTGCTTGTTTCAGGAAAGAACATCTTTCGGCTTTTGCAGTGCAGATTTTCATGGGTTTATTTACTGGCACAAAGTTGCTTTTGAACAGTCTATGGGGTACCAGTAACAGCTATTTTCTGATGACCATACATTTTTTTTTATTCTGTTTATTTTTTTTATTCTGCTTATTTTTTTTGCAAGAAGAGTTGCCATTATCATTGGTTCTGTTTTTGGGGTACATACAGCTTTTTTTTTTATCACTTTCTATTTTGTTGGGAACCAGGATGAAAAAAAGGCAGCAATTCTGTCATTGCTTTTAGTTTTATTTTATCGCAGCGTACACCGTGCAGGAAAAATGATGTTCACTTTATACTGCTGGTCAGTACAATTACAGAGATATTAATTTTACATCTTTTTTTTTCGTTTTCACCACTTTTACACTGAGTATTTTTGAAAAAATATCATTTTTCCAGGATGTCCCCCATGACAGCACATGGGAGGATGTCCAATCCAATCTCTGTAGGGACAGGAAGTGAGACAGGTTAAAAGCCCCCCCCCCCCCCCCCTTCCCTCCGATCTCCAGTGTCTTCCTGTCCCTACAGGGATGGGGTGATCAAGTGAGGCAGGATTTTCTTAGGATTCGGGGTGCTTACCCAGGCACCAGGTCGGGTCGGGGGTCCCGCACTCCCCTCTCAGTCCAGGTCGGGTGGCGTCCCGCACGGCCCTGCTAGCTCCCCCTTCAGGGGTTCTCTAGCTCTGTCCCGGCCTGCCTTGGACGGCGGCAGGCGGGACGCTGAAGCCGCTTCTCCTCCGGGAGCTCTGGGCTCAGCGGTGCGCTCCTGACCCTGCGACGCACATCACGTGACGCGGCCATGACATCACTTCCGGGTCAGCCGGAAACAAGATGGCGGCGCCCAGTACAAGCGCTAGAGACCAGGAAGCCCGGTCTTGCGCTCAGGGGTTGACTCCCTCCCCCTGGGGGGTTGAGTCCCTTATAAGAATGGAGCAGCGCGACAGCAGAGGTGGAGGTAAGCCCCAGTGGGGAGGTTTAAACTGCTGTGTGTTTACTTAGCCACCATGGAGCCCCAAGTGTCAGCCAAATCCGAGATTGCGTCTGACTCCTCTGCTGCAGCCCATGTAAGTGTCCTTATCCTGTATACCTTGGTGTACTCTCCCCAGTCATTGAGCACGGTTTTCTCGTTTTTTTTCCTAGGATAAAAAAAGTTCAGGGCAGTCGGCTCTCCAAGATCCCAAAAGGAAACCGAGAAAATGTGCGACTTGCGGGGAAAAGATGCATATATCTTACAAGAAGCAGTTATGTGCCAATTGCATTGCCAGGTTAATGAAGGATGAGCAGCCGTCCTTTCTCACAGAACTTAGAAATATTGTTCGTGAAGAAGTGCAGGCTACGGTTTCTTCTCTAAACCCTCCGCCACCTCCTTCTCAACCTGACTCCCCTCCCCCAAAAAGAAGGAGGACTCAGGACTCTGATTCTGATAATCAGGAAGTCTCGAACGGAGAGATTGAGGAAGACACCATCTGTGCTTCAGGTTCTTCAGACCACCCTAAAAGATATTTATTTTCCACTGAAGACCTAGACGCCCTCCTCCATGCGGTTAGAGATACCATGCAAGTAGAGGAAGCTAGCCCTCCCATATCCGTTCAGGGCGAGATGTTTGGGGGGTTAGGGGCAAAAAAGACTCGCCTATTCCCAGTAAATTCCCATCTGAAGGAAATAATTCTGGAGGAATGGAGGGAGGCCGAAAAGAAATTAGTTATGCCTAAGGAATTTAAAAATCGGCTGATATTTAATCCCGAGGATACAAAACTATGGGATGAAGTTCCCAAGATAGACATTCAGGTGGCTAAGGTCACAAAGAAGACCTCCATTCCCTTTGAGGATTCCTCAAATTTAAAGGACCCTATGGATAGGAAGACGGAGGGTCTACTTAAGAAGGCCTGGGAGTGTTCGTCTGCTCTTATTAATGTCAATATTACTGCCACCTCTGTAGCCAGGTCTGTGGGGTTATGGCTGAATCAGCTAGAGAACCACCTTAGATTAAAGACCCCAAGGGAGGACATTTTAGAATCCATTCCCCTTCTTAAGATGGCTACGGCCTATCTGGCGGACGCTTCGGCCGAATCTATTAGAATTTCGGCTAGAAACAGCACCCTGGTGAATACTGCTAGAAGGGCTCTTTGGCTAAGAAGTTGGTCAGGGGACGTGGCTTCAAAGAATAAGCTCTGTTCGATCCCTTTCTCAGGTTCACATGTGTTTGGCCCAGTCCTAGATACAATCCTCGAGAGTGCCGCGGACAAGAAGAAAGGCTTTCCGGAGGAGAGATCTAAGAAGACTCAGTCCTTTCGGAAAAATTCAGGCCAGGGACAGACACAGAATTTTTCAGGTAGAGGGAAAGGCAAGTCGGGCAGGTGGAGCTACCCCAAAGGTGGGAAGGGGAGGGGGTTCCTTCTCAAACCCAACACTTCCTCTTACCAGAACAAATGACGCCAGACCGGTGGGGTGGAGACTTCGGTTCTTCAGTCATCGATGGTCTCTAGTAACTCAGAACCCCTGGGTACTTCAGACTGTACGAGAGGGGTAGAAAATAGAGTTCAGTCGTCTTCCTCCTCAGAGATTTTGTGTTACCACACCCCAGTCTCTGTCACTAAAGAACCAGATGGTTCAGGACTTGGAGAAACTTTGCGCAATGGAAGCAATAGTTCCTGTTCCAAGACCCCAACAGGGCAGAGGCCACTACTCCAAACTGTTCTGGGTAAAAAAAACAGACGGTTCACTGAGAACTATCATAAACCTGAAGTTCCTGAACAAATGGATTCAATATTTCAGGTTCACGATGGAGTCAATACGTTCAACAGTTCAACTGATTCCAGCAGGGGCATTGATGTGCACCATCGATCTCAAAGATGCCTACTATCATGTCCCCATACATCCGAACCATCATCAGTTCCTCAGGTTCGCGGTGACTTTAGACGGCATGGTTCATCACTTCCAGTTCCAATGTCTTCCATTCGGGATTTCAAGTGCTCCACGCATTTTCACGAAACTAATAGTAGAGATAATGGCTTTCCTGAGACAACAGGGAATAACAATAATCCCGTACTTAGACGACTTCCTCCTGACAGCATCCTTAGAGGTCCTTCTGCGGAACCATCTACAGACGACGTTAAAGGTTCTACAAGATTTAGGCTGGATAATCAACCTAGGGAAATCAGATCTCAGCATGAGCGAAAGAAAGATCTTTCTAGGCACCCTTCTGGACTCCCAGAGACAGATGTCCTTTCTTCCAGAATCAAAACGCGATGCATTTATAGAAGAAGTATCCTCCTTCCAAAGAAGAAACCTCTACTCCATCAGAGAGGCTATGCGGATACTAGGCTTGATGACATCCTATATTCAGATGGTCCAGTGGTCCCAGATCCACTCGAGGCCGCTACAGGGTCTAGTTCTTACCAAGTGGGACAAGGACCAGAGGTCTCTAGACAGGAAGATCAGGATTCCAATGTCCATAAAGGAGTCCTTGAACTGGTGGATAACTCCCGCCAACCTGCAGAGAGGGGTTCACTGGTTGAGAAGACCTTGTTTGACTGTGGTAACCGATGCCAGCATGTCCGGTTGGGGTTCACACATAGAAGATCATTTCTTTCAGGGTTCATGGTCCCTAGCAGAGAGTCAGCGTTCCTCAAACGTAAGGGAATTAATGGCGGTACTAAAGTCTCTCCAAGCAGCAGAACTTTTCTTAAGAGGGAATCATGTTCAAGTTCTATCAGACAATATAACTACAGTCTGCTATATAAGCCATCAAGGGGGAACTCAGAACCCAGGTCTTCAGGAGGTCACAGAAAAGATTTTTCTTTGGGCACAGGAAAATATTCTATCTATCTCAGCCCTCCAACATTCAAAACAAGGTCATGTTACCAGTGGGGTTCCACAGGGATCTGTACTGGGACCAATTTTGTTTAATATCTTCATAAGTGATATTGCAAAAGGCCTCGATGGTAAGGTTTGTCTTTTTGCTGATGACACAAAGATATGTAACAGGGTTGATGTTCCTGGAGGGAAACGCCAAATGGAAAAGGATTTAGGAAAACTAGAAGAATGGTCAGAACTCTGGCAACTGAAATTTTATGTGGATAAGTGCAAGATAATGCACCTGGGGCGTAAAAACCCAAGGGCAGAATATAGAATATTTGACACAGTCCTGACCTCAGTATCTGAGGAAAGGGATTTAGGAGTAATTATTTCAGAAGACTTAAAGGTGGGAAGACAATGTAATAGAGCAGCACAAAATGCCAGCAGAATGCTTGGATGTATAGGGAGAGGTATAAGCAGTAGAAAGAGTGAAGTGCTTATGCCGCTGTACAGAACACTGGGGAGACCTCACTTGGAGTATTGTGCGCAGTACTGGAGGCCATATCTCCAGAAGGATATAGATACTCTAGAGAGAGTTCAGAGAAGAGCTACTAAACTAGTACATGGATTGCAGGATAAAACTTACCAGGAAAGGTTAAAGGACCTTAATATGTATAGCTTGGAAGAAAGAAGAGACAGAGGGGATATGATAGAAACTTTTAAATACATAAAGGGAATCAACTCGGTAAAGGAGGAGAGCATATTTAAAAGAAGAAAAACTACCACAAGAGGACACAGTTTTAAATTAGAGGGGCAAAGGTTTAAAAGTAATATAAGGATTACTTTACTGAGAGAGTAGTGGATGCATGGAATAGCCTTCCTGCAGAAGTGGTAGCTGCAAATACAGTGAAGGAGTTTAAGCATGCATGGGATAGGCATAAGGCTATCCTTCATATAAGATAGGGCCAGGGACTATTCATAGGATTCAGATATATTGGGCAGACTAGATGGGCCAAATGGTTCTTATCTGCCGACACATTCTATGTTTCTATGTCAAAAACATGGGACATGGATCTAGCATATGTCTTCCCGCCAATCCCGCTTATCCCGGCCACCTTGAGGAAGATCAGCGAGAGCTCGGGGAAATTCATTTTCATAGGTCCAACTTGGCCGAAGAGGAGCTGGTATCCCCTGTTAGATAGGCTAAGGGTAGAAGAACCAATATCACTCCCTCTGAGGCCAGACCTTCTCACTCAGGGGTCCCTTCTCTACCCGAATCTGGAGAAATGGAATCTGAAAGCCTGGATCCTGAAAGGAGAATGCTGAGCAGGCAGGGCTTGTCACATGCTGTGATCTCCACATTACAAAAAAGTAGGAAACCAGTGACAAATGCTATTTATAGGAAAATCTGGAGCAGATTTAATTCCTGGCTGGTAGATACAAATCCGTCTAGATCAACTCCTTCCATTGCGCAGATTCTTGACTTCCTACAGAGGGGCTTTAACCTAGGGCTACGCCCTAGCACGATCAAGGTGCAAATATCAGCTTTGTCATCCTTTCTGGACTACCCGCTAGCAGAGCATCGTTGGATAAAAAGGTTCGTAAAGGCTATATCCAGACTAAAACCCACTCTGAGACAGACTGTTACTCCTTGGGACTTATCTATAGTTCTAGATACCCTCTGTAAGGTGCCCTTTGAACCCTTGGACACCATTCCGTTAAAATTACTTTCCTGGAAGACGGCCTTCTTGGTAGCCATCACTTCAGCACGCAGGGTTCCTCCCTAAGGTCGTATGTACTTTCCATAGGGAACAAGAAATATTCTTACCTTCTTTTTACGCCTCTCCTAGAGATCCGGAAGAGGAGAAATTCCATTGTCTGGACGTCCGTCGGGCAGTCCTTGAATATCTTCGCCGAACAGAACCTGATAGGAAGGACTCAAACCTCTTTGTACAATTTGGTAAAGCAGGAAGAGGGAAGAAAGTGACTAAGAGGACTATGACACAATGGATCAAGTCAACAATTGTGGAAGCATATCGTCTTCAAAATAGTCCCTGTCCTATCTCTATCAGGGCATATTCTACTAGAGCAGTCGCAGCTTCCTGGGCGGAGAAAGCAAACGCCTCTATAGATCAGATTTGTCAGGCAGCCACCTGGACAAGTTATAACACCTTTTGTAAGCATTACAGGTTGAACCTGTTCTACAGGCTGTGGTCCCTCCCTGATGGCTAAGTTGGTAACTCTCCCATGTGCTGTCATGGGGGACGTCCTGGAAATCGGTAGTTAGTCTTACCGGTAAAGTTCTTTCCAGGAGTCCAACATGACAGCACTCCTAATTCCCTCCCTAATATGTGATTCAGTGTGATGTTAACATTGCTTATCATATTAGTAATAAAATTGAGTTGCATCCATCCAGTGTAGTAATTTAGAAGACACTGGAGATCGGAGGGAAGGGGGGGGGGGGGGGGGGCTTTTAACCTGTCTCACTTCCTGTCCCTACAGAGATTGGATTTGACATCCTCCCATGTGCTGTCATGTTGGACTCCTGGAAAGAACGTTACCGGTAAGACTAACTACCAATTTTTTGTATTTGTACAGAGCTGGTCGTAACAGATACGGCAATATCTACTATGTCTATATTATTATTTTTTTATTGAAAATGGTTTGATGAGGGGAAGGGCCACTTTTTTCTTACTTGAGACTTTTATTATTTTATACAACACTTTTTCTATACAAAACGTAATTTTTTTTTGTCCCACTATGAGACTTCACGGATCCATCGCGCCCATTATAGTATATGGGTCCGTGAAAACCATGGATGCAACATGGATGTCATCAGTGTTTCATGGATCATTAGGAAGAGATGCTTTGAAAATTATTTTTCAGCTGCATAGTGTTGTGCCTTTTCATAGGTAAATGCATTGATATCCAATTCATTCTAGTCAAGTTGAATGTGCATTGCCTTTAAGAGCCATGCTCGACTATAATGTGTGTTTTGTAACAATTATTTACCTCTTTGGTATGACAGGAGGTACTGATATCTCTGTGAGAAAACAAGGCCATTGAAGTTATTTATGATACATATCAACAGTGTGAGAAACATTCAAAGAGACGCCTAGAGGTCTGTCTCTAATTGCTACAAGTGTCAGAATTAATCCCTATAGCTTTGAATTAAAGCTTTTAAGGTCAAAATGTATAGAATATGTTTTATTCAGACTTATGTTTTATTCAGAGTTAACCCTTTATACTATGATGTAAATAGCTTACACAGCAGTGCATTACAACAGTAGCAAAAGTGCATTCTGGGATAAGGTTATGATGTCACATTTTTATCAATGGTCACACCCATCTGACAATGATTGGGAAGTTCCAAACTAGGAAGGTGTGTCTAACTGATAAGTTTGTGATCATAAACCATACACCGGGGGAGACGAGGACACACAAGAAAGAGGAGAGGAGAAAGAGAGGAAAGAGAAGTTAAGCTTTTTAGAGGGGTCTGTCAAGATGAAAGCCATAGTGAAATGTGCTATGATTGACCACCCAGCTTTCCTAGGAGCAGAAGTGAGATTTCTACTAGGACTTGGTAAGAGACACAGAAAATGATATTTCATTTTATTAAGACTAATTTGATAATGTGGGTGAAATTATACCATCTAGATTGGTGAATAAATAATTAAATTAATTGATCATCTCCATATTGAGATGTAGTCTTAGGATATTGTGAGGCTTCATTCTACCTGCAGAAGAATCATGACTCATAATTTAGCAAAGCATTAAATAATTGCATATATATATATATTGATAGAACATTCTTCGCCAAGCTAAATTATGAATTCCCATAGGAAAGACTTATTTCAAGTCCTTCCCATTTAAGATATGGTCTAGAAAGATCCTAGATCCCTGTTATTTGTCTTAATAGTCTTACCAAAGTCATATGTGTGAAAATAGTCCAGGATGGGGCGGAAGGATACAGTTATCTCTTCTAAGTTATATCCTTGAATGGATTTGCCCATGCCTGAAGTCATGTGATGTGTAGTTGGTTAGAGGGGGGTGGAATGTATTTAGCATTCTATATTGATGTCTAGGATTAGAAATACCCATCCTGATATCATGAGGTTTTCTCTGAACACAGGTAATATATATATAACTTATGTTCCTACTTTGATATCCTAACCTAATAATAGCTTGGTTATATGCGACAAGTTATTTCCACTAACATGTATTGTTAAGCTTATAATGCTTTATATCAATGCTATATATATTAATTTGCATGTATCATTGTGTTTATTTACTTATATATGTTTATAATCTTGTAACCAATAAATCTGCATATTTTTATAATACCTTTGTATTATTGTATAATGCAGAACTACATGTTTTATCATTAACGTCATCTCACGTCAAAAAGAACTTATTTAGCTGAGGAAATAGTCGGACTCAGATGTGAATTGTATCAATTAGGTTGTCTACAAATTCACCAGGTCATGATTTTAAGAATTTATGACAAATTTTATAAAGACAAGGCTCTATGTTGAATGTAAAAACAGGAACTCTTTATTTGAACACACAGCATTGATTTATACACATCTTCCAACACGGTTACCACCCAATGATTCTTCTGTTTACCAATGACGACTGACATGTTGTAACAAGCACTGATCAGTGATACAAGGCAGAAATATGACTAAAGGAAAGTCACCTGCTGTTAGTTTTTTCTTCTTTGTTGTGCTCACTTATATGGTCGCACATGCTCAGGGAGAGCTTGGACACACACCCTTAGCTGCAGCAGAATAGACACTCCCCTGGAGCTGTAAGCTTCATACAAATCCGGCAGAGCAATGAATGTGGAGATCTCTGGATCTATGTGAGGTACAGGGCTGGTTCTAGCTTTATTAGAGACTGTGATGTAATATATGATGTCTGATTTTTATTTTTTACATTAGTCATGGGATAACCCCTTTTAAGTGAGAACAATAATCGGACAAACTAAAATCCAACTTTCCTTTCCATAAGATCTGCAGGCACGGGAAAGTCAGGACTCCCCCCATACAAATTATATTGTCTAGTCCCAGCAAAATCAGTGGGTTCAACTGACATTAATCGATTGTGTATGGCCACCTTAAAGGGGTTATCCCACCACTAATGTAAAAGGTGAAAATCAGAGATCATTTAGTACATGAAAACCTTTTTCTAACAAGGCTAGAATCAGCCGAGTACCTCACATGGATTCAGAGATCTCCACATTCATTGCTCTGCTAGATTTATATCAAACTAAAAGCTCAAGGGGAGTGTATTTTCTGCTGCAGCTAAGGGGGCGTGTCTCAGCTCTCCCTATCACAGCTCAGGAGGCGTGTCTCAGCTCTCTCTATCACTGCTCAGGAGGCAGTTGGAGGATGAAACTGAGCATGTGCGGCCATCTCAGTGAGCAGGTCAAAGAAATAAGAAAAAATATATGATATGATATATTTTATTGAATAACTCAGCAGCCATGCTAAACTTTTAATTACATGCAATTAAAAAAGTATTCAGATCCAGGTGCTGGTTTGAAAACTGTAGAATATTTTTCGTGTGACAACCCCTATAAAGGGAAAATGTGACTTTTTTTTCTGCCAATTAAAACCAGACAGTGACACGGATTCTTTTTTTCCTAGTATTATTTTTTAAGATGTAGGCAGCAACTCTGACTGAGTTGTTATGAACAGATTTAATCACTTCAACCCCCCCCCAGCTGAAACACCCTTAATGACCAGGCCACTTTTTACACTTCTGCACTACACTACTTTCACTGCAACTTACCACCCAAATGAATTTTACCTCCTTTTCTTCTCACTAATAGAGCTTTCATTTGGTGGTATTTTATTGCTGCTGACATTTTTACTTTTTTGTTATTAATGGAAATTTAACTGATTTTTTTTGCAAAAAAATGACATTTTTCACTTTCAGTTGTAATATTTTGTACAAAAAAAGACATCCATATATAAATTTTTCGTTAAATCTATTGTTCTACATATATTTGATTAAAAAAAATGGGTAAAAAAAAAAATGGTTTGGGTAAAAGTTATAGCGTTTACAAACTATGGTACAAAAATGTGAATTTCCACTTTTTGAAGCAGCTCTGACTTTCTGAGCACCTGTCATGTTTCCTGAGGTTCTACAATGCCCAGACAGTAGAAAACCCCCACAAATGACCCCATTTAGGAAAGTAGACACCCTAAGGTATTCGCTGATGGGCATAGTGAGTTCATAGAACTTTTTATTTTTTGTCACAAGTTAGCAGAAAATGTTTTTTTTTTCCTTACAAAGTCTCATATTCCACTAACTTGTGACAAAAAATAAAAAATTCCATGAACTCACTATGCCCATCATGAAATACCTTGGGGTGTCTTCTTTCCAAAATGGGGTCACTTGTGGGGTAGTTATACTGCCCTGGCATTTTAGGGGCCCAAATGTGGGAAGTAGTTTGAAATCAAAATCTGTAAAAAATGGCCTGTGAAATCCAAAAGGTGCTATTTCGAATGTGGGCCCCTTTGCCCACCTAGGCTGCAAAAAATTGTCACACATCTGGTATCGCCGTACTCAGAAGAAGTAGGGCAATGTGTTTTGGGGTGTCTTTTTACATATACCCATGCTGGGTGAGAGAAATATTTTGGCAAAAGACAACTTTTCCCATTTTTTTATACAAAGTTGGCACTTGACCAAGATATTTCTCTCACCCAGCATGGGTATATGTAAAATGACACCCCAAAACACATTCCCCAACTTGTGTGACACTTTTTTGCCGCCTAGGTGGGCAAAGGGGCCCACATTCCAAAGAGCACCTTTTGATTACAAACGACTTCACACGCATTTGGGCCCCTAAAATGCCAGGGCAGTAATAACTACCCCACAAGTGACCCCATTTTGGAAAGAATACACCCCATGGTATTCTGTGAGAGGCATGGCGAGTTCCTAGAATACACATTTTTTACACATTTTGATTACAAACGACTTCACACGCATTTGGGCCCCTAAAATGCCAGGGCAGTAATAACTACCCCACAAGTGACCCCATTTTGGAAAGAATACACCCCATGGTATTCTGTGAGAGGCATGGCGAGTTCCTAGAATAATTTTTTTTTTCTTCAAGTTAGTGGAATATGAGACTATGTAATAAAAAAAAAAAAAATCATCATTTTCCGCTAACTTGTGACCAAAAAATAAAAAATTCTAGGAACTTGCCATGCCCCTCATGGAATACCTTGGGGTGTCTTCTTTCCAAAATGGGGTCACTTGTGGGGTAGTTATACTGCCCTGGTATTTTAGGGGCCCATATGCGTGAGTAGTAGTTTGAAATCAAAATCTGTAAAAAATGCCCTGTGAAATCCGAAAGGTGCTCTTTGGAATGTGAGCCCATTTGCCCACCTAGGAGGCAAAAAAGTGTCACACATGTGGTATCGCCGTACTCAGGAGAAGTTGGGGAATGTGTTTTGGGGTGTCATTTTACATATACCCATGCTGGGTGAGATAAATATCTCGGCAAAAGACAACTTTTCCCATTTTTTTATACAAAGGTGGCATTTGACCAAGATATTTATCTCACCCAGCATGGGTATATGTAAAATGACACCCCAAAACACATTCCCCAACTTCTCCTGAGTACGGCGATACCACATGTGTGACACTTTTTTGCAGCCTAGATGCGCAAAGGTGCCCAAATTCTTTTTTGGAGGGCATTTTTAGACATTTGGATCCCAGACTTCTTCTAAAGCTTTAGGGCCCCTAAAAAGCCAGGGCAGTATAAATACCCCACATGTGACCCCATTTTGGAAAGAAGACACCCCAAGGTATTCAATGAGGGGCCTGGCGAGTTCATAGACATTTTTTTTTTTTGCATAAGTTAGCGGAAATCTATTTTTTTTCACAAAGTCTCACTTTCCGCTAACTTGGGACAAAAATTTCAATCTTTCATGGACTCAATATGCCCCTCAGCGAATACCTTGGGGTGTCTTCTTTCCAAAATGGGGTCATTTGTGGGGTGTTTGTACTGTCCTGGCATTTGAGGGTCTCCGCAATCATTACATGTATGGCCAGCATTAGGAGTTTCTGCTATTCTCCTTATATTGAGCATACAGGTAATGAGATTTATTTTTTTCCGTTCAGACTCTGGGCTGAAAGAAAAAAATGAACGGCACAGATTTCTTCATTCGCATCGATCAATGTGGATGAAAAAATCTCTGCCAAAAAAAAAAGGAGGGGAAAGGCGTCTGCCAGGACATAGGAGCTCCGCCCAACATCCATACCCACTTAGCTCGTATGCCCTGGCAAACCAGATTTCTCCATTCACATGAATCGATGTGGATGAATAAATCATTGCCGGAATTTTTATTATTTTTTTTATATACAAAGTGTTTGCCAAAGCATATGAACACCGCCACCTCCTCAGCTCATATGCCTCGGCAAACATATCTTTTACTGCAGAGGAGAAATCTCGTCTTGCAGCACCGCATACACCGACTTGTGTGTAATCTGACAGCAGCACAATGCTTCTGTCAGAATGCACATCAGTGCTGCAGCTAAATGACCGGTTGGTCCACCTGGAAGGTAAAAAAAACAAAACAAAAAAGAAAAAACCAGGCCGCAACGCAATAATTTTATTAACTTTATAATAACCTTTGAACAGAACATATACACTTTATTTAACTGTTGGAACTAAACATTAACTTTTTTGCTTACTGGTGTTTTTTTACCTTTATAGGACAAACCTCTTCTTCCCCATGGGACAATGTGCAAAGCGCAAATCGCCCAAAGATGTAGCGAAGTGCATTATGCACTTTGTCCCAGGTGAAAGAAGAGGTTTGCAGCAGCTGTGTGTGAATGGGCCCTAATAGCCCTGTGTGCCTGTCCTGGTGAGATGTGATCCCTATGTGTACCTGTGTGTGGTACTTCCGGAAACACTCCCCTAAGCATAGGGCCGGGTGGTCAGGGCAGTCAGGACAGAAATAGCGAGTGTCACGCCTTATTCCACTCCTGCTACAGACACAACATCTTTTTCGGGGTGACTGTTGGGTTGAGGTACCAGCAACGACATTGGGGAAATGTCGCTCGTGTAGACGGCTAACTACACTGGTGGATGGGGCCACGGAACCTACTGGATACAGGAGGTTCTCGATGATCTCTTCCTGAAATTTGAGGAAGGATCCTGTTCTCCCAGCCTTACTGTAGAGAACAAAACTATTATACAGAGCCAATTGAATTAAATATACAGACACCTTCTTATACCAGCGTCTGGTGCGTCGGGAAACTAAATACGGAGACAACATCTGGTCATTGAAGTCCACCCCTCCCATGTGAAGGTTAAAGTCATGGACTGAGAGGGGCTTTTCAATGACTCTGGTTGCTCGCTCAATTTGGATTGTCGTGTCTGCGTGAATGGAGGAGAGCATGTAAACGTCACGCTTGTCTCTCCATTTCACCGCGAGCAGTTGTTCGTTACACAAGGCAGCCCTCTCCTCCCTTGCAAGATGGGTGGTAACGAGCCGTTGGGGGAAGCCCGCGCGAACAGCAGCCAATCTGTTCTAGAAACAAATGCCTGAAGAGGGCCACACTTGTGTAGAAATTGTCCACATAAAGATGGTACCCCTTGCCAAATAAGGGTGACACCAAGTCCCAGACTGTCTTCCCACTGCTCCCTAGGTAGTCAGGGCAACCGACCAGCTCCAGGGTCTGATCTTTTCCCTCATAGATCCGAAATTCGTGGGTATAGCCTGTGGCCCTTTCACAGAGCTTATACAATTTGACCCCATACCGGGCGCGCTTGCTTGGGATGTATTGTTTGAAGCCTAGGCGCCTGGTAAAATGTATTAGGGACTCGTCTACGCAGATGTTTTGCTCAGGGGTATACAAATCTGCAAATTTCTCGTTGAAGTGGTCTATGAGGGGCCGAATTTTGTGGAGCCGGTCAAAAGCTGGATGGCCTCTGGGACAGGAGGTGGTGTTGTCGCTAAAGTGCAGGAAACGCAGGATGGCCTCAAATCGTGCCCTGGACATGGCAGCAGAGAACATGGGCATGTGATGAATTGGGTTCGTGGACCAATATGACCGCAATTCATGCTTTTTGGTTAGACCCATGTTGAGGAGAAGGCCCAGAAAAGTTTTAATTTCGGAAACTTGGACTGGTTTCCACCGGAAAGGCTGGGCATAATAGCTTCCCGGGTTGGCGGTTATAAATTGTGTGGCATACCGGTTTGTTTCTGCCACGACTATGTCCAAGAGCTCCGCAGTCAAGAACAGCTCAAAAAATCCCAGGGCCAAACCGATCTGAGTTGTCTCAACCCGAACTCCAGACTGGGCGGTGAAAGGGGGAACTAATGGGGCGGCTGAAGTTGGGGACTGCCAATCAGGATTTGCCAGCACCTCAGGCATTCTAGGGGCTCTACGGGCCTGTCTGTGCGGTGGCTTTGACGGGGTAACTACTGCACGTGCCACCGTACCAGCTTCAACTGCCCTTCTGGTGCTCGCCACTTCACCAGGTTGTACGGCAGCGCTGGTACTAGGTCCAGGAAGGGCTGGGCTGCTGGTGTATGCCTCACCACGTAATCTGACAGCGCCAGCCCCACTCTGCTGCCCTTGAAGTGGATCCTGCATAACCTGTGGTCTAGCGACACGGGGCCGGGTACGCCTGGTGGTATCAGGGACCTCAACCTCCTTGTCCGAACTTTGTGTCAGACTGCCACTGCTTTCTACAGGTTCATATTCTGACCCGCTAGATTCATCAGATCAGGGTTCCCATTCCTCATCTGACTGGGTCAGAAGCCTGTAGGCCTCTTCAGAAGAATACCCCCTGGTTGACATTTGGGCTACTAAATTTAGGGGTTTTCCCTGAGACTACCCAAGAAAAAAAGCAAGCCTGTCTTACAAATGGGAGGCTAGCGAAGTACCGGAGGCCGCTGCGGTTGATAAAAAATATCAAAACTGATTTTTTTTATCGCCGCAGCGCTTGTAAAGTGATTGTGCAGTGATCAAAAAAATATATATTTTTTGTCACTGCGGCGGGGCGGGCGTGGGTGAACGCACGTGTGGGCGACGGATCAGGCCTGATCGGGCAAACACTGCGTTTTGGGTGGAGGGCGAACTAAGGTGACACTAATACTATTATAGATCTGACTGTGATCAGTTCTGATCACTTACAGATACTATAAAAGTACAAATGCTGATTAGCGATACGCTAATCAGCAAATAAGTGACTGCGGTGCGGTGGGCTGGGCGCTAAACTATCGCTAACTACCTAACCAAGGGGCCTAAACTATCCCTAAAACCTAACAGTCAATACTAGTGAAAAAAAACACTGATCACTTTTTTCCTTTCACTAGGTGATTGACAGGGGTGATCAAGGGGTTAATTGGGGTGCAGGGGGGTGATCTGGGGCTAAGTGTGTAGTGTCACTGTGATTCCTGCTCCTCTGCTGAGACCAACCGACCAAATGGACCAGCAGAGGAGCAGGGAAGCCATTTAACACATTATATTTACAAATATAATGTGTTAGTTGGCTTGTGATTGGATTTTTAAAAAATCATCAGCTTGCCAGCCACGATCATTGGCTGGCAAGCTGATGACGTGACCCCCCTCGAACAAATGCCGGCCTGCGATGCGCATGCGCGGGCCGGCTAAGCGCGTCATCTCGTGTCTCGCGAGATGACTCACCGCTGCGTGACTCTGCCTGGAGCTGCCGCCTCCGGACCGCGATCCTGCGTTAGGCGGTCCGGAGGCGGTTAAAGATATTACAGTAGCCACAAGACTGGAGGGGACTCAATGACTTTTGGGAGAGTTTTCAAGGCATCCTCTGTCTCATGGACCATAAGACTCCTTGCGCAGTATTAGCGCCTAGGACCGTGTCACTGGTTCATTTGGTATGCTTCCTTTGAACACTTGATAGGTACTAATCATTGCATACTGCGAACAGTTCACAAGAACTATAGTTTTGGAGACTTTATGAACCCATCTAGTCATCACAATTTGGCCCTTGTCAAAGTTGCTTACACCTGCCCATTTTTCCTGTTTTTAATACATTAACTCACGTTTGGCCTGGGAACTTAAAGTGGCTCTGGAAAAAGCCTAAAAGTGGCCCCAAGTTGTAGGTGAGTGCAAATTGACAGAAGGCGGGGCAACACAAGTAGGCAGGGCCAACACAAGCCACAAGTAGGTCAGGACAACAGAAGCAGGCGTGCAGAAGTACCATTGTGCAGCACAAACTTCTGCCCAAGCAAAATCAAATACCACAGAGCAGCATAAAATACTGCCCTATCTCCATACTGAGGATGGTAATACAGCTGAGTTCAGGAGGGAACCTGCGGCTGCTGCTCAGGTGCATAAGTACCCGAGGCTCCTACATTAATTAATGCTAAGAGCATCAGATTGTTATATACTTGGCCAGTGGCTGTGAGGAGTCCTCAGTCAGTCTCCTGGGCAAATTTTCCTGTAGGGTATAAGGCCAGCCCAGCCAGTGGTGTATCTTGGTTTTGTGCTGCCCTAGGCGAGACTAAACTCGGGCACCCCCCTAATATAAATTTAACCCACCCCTTCCTGTCAAGGCCAAACCCCTTTCTCTCTAAACCCCACCTCTTCCTATGTGCTATCCACAGATCCCCCTCCCCTAAACAGTGCCATCCATGGATCCCCCTCCCCTAAACAGTGCCATCCACAGATCCCCCTCCCCTAAACAGTGCCATCCACAGATCCCCGATATAGTTTAGGTTGGACGGCACTCCTCTGGTGTCGTGTGGTACGGTGCTCAATGGTACTTAAGGTAATATAGAGAAAGGAAACCACGGCACTAATTTTCAGTGATTTTGAAAATGTATATTTTCATTTCATTTCGTATTATCATTTATCATTTCATTTTGATCAGCATCCAGGAATGAGATATGTACAGACTGGCCAATGTTTCGGTCCTAATATGTTCACAGATCCCCCTCCCCTAAATAGTGCCATCCACAGATCCCCTCCCCTAAACAGTGCCATCCACAGATCCCCCTCCCCTAAACAGTGCCATCCACAGATCCCCCTCCCCTAAACAGTGCCATCCACAGATCCCCTCCCCTAAACAGTGCCATCCACAGATCCCCCTCCCCTAAACAGTGCCATCCACAGATCCCCCTCCCCTAAACAGTGCCATCCACAGATCCCCTCCCTTAAACAGTGCCATCCACAGATCCCCCTCCCCTAAACAGTGCCATCCACAGATCCCTCTCCCCTAAACAGTGCCATCCACAGATCCTTCTCCCTTAAACAGTCCCATCCACAGATCCCCCTCCCCTAAACAGTGCCATCCACAGATCCCCCTCCTCTAAACAGTTCTATCCACAGATCCCGCTCCCCTAAATAGTGCCATCCACAGATCCCCCCCCCCCTTCTCCCCCGACGCTCACAGGAGAACATTTATAAACTAATCAGTAACTTTAACTTTATTCATTGCTGATCTCTTTACTGGATACCTTACTATGTCTTAGTTCCGGTAACAGCAGGCAGTGCGGGTGGGCAGCGCTCACTCACTGACGTCACACGCCTGCTCCTCCCACTAGGCGGCGCAGGCGCGTGACGTCAGTGAGTGAGCACCGCCCGCACTGCCTGCTGTTACCGGAGCTAAGACAGAGTAAGGTATCCAGATAAGAGATCACCAATTAATAAAGTTAAAGTTACTGATTAGTTTTTAAATGTTCTCCTGTGAGCGGCGTGGCCCTGTATATTCTAACCCCCAGGCAAGCGTCCCTGTCACCATGGGAACGCCTGGGGGTTAGAATATACATACCATCGGATCTTCTGAGTATACCAGTGGCATATAAGACTGATGGGACAAGGGGCAAACAAGGCATTTTGCCGCCCCATTGGCAAATGCCTTGTTTGCCTCGTGATAGATACGCCACTGCGTCCACCCCTGCCTCAACTTCAGTAACTGAGGGTATGGCCACATGGTCAGGTTTTGGAAGCCAAAATCAAGAGTGGTCAATACTGACAGGCATAGATGATTAGTTTCTGTACTGCCTGTGTAGTATGTTGCAGCTATACCTAAATATTTCATATTAGGGAGCTGCTGTTTGAAGTGTCCCTATAATTCTGTTTTCTTGCTTCCACATCTCTCATGAGATGTGGAAAGACGCAGAAAGAACGATGGGTGATAGAGTTGCTGAGGCAACCATACAACGCCTGAGAAGACTTGTGCAATGGGTCCTCGGAAGTGCACTGGGCAGGCTCTGCCTTGGCAACTGTGCAGTCCATCAAGCTTCCTGCATCTCTCTGCAACCAATGTCAATTCTGGTGGGAGAATGAAATAATAGGGACAGATTCAGCCATGTTTAAATATATATGGTCTCTTTTAGGGGAAGGTTAAACTATCCAATTGCGATATGGCTGGATGCATACTGCAGACTGTACCCATAGATTATTTGTGCGCACAAGTGGGTGAGTGTGCCCTGCAGCATGCAGCTGGTCACACCGGAGCCATTCAATTTACCCTTCCCCCTAATTCTAACTAATGATCAGCAAGAAAACCAACGTCAGTGTATCTATGGTAACAAAATGATTTCTAATAAAAACATATTGGGCCTCATTTATTGAAGCTATCTAACAGTAAGATTGTCTTCGTTGTTCATGGCAACCAATGGCAGAACAGATTTCATTTTACCAGAGCAGTTTAAGAAATGAAAGCGGGACTTTGGTTACCGGTTGTTATGAGCAACAATGATAGATTGTTGAAGCCAACCCCTTAATGGAGTAAGATTGCTCCTTTTTTGTAACTTTTAAAAAGCTGCAGTTGATAAATCTAGCACACACCTAATTAACATAGCTGACCACTTTACCACCTAATTTGTAAAAGTGGCGAATGCAGTGCAAAACCACAAAAAGTCGCAAAAACTGATGTGCAAAATTTGCAACTATTTTACAGCAAAAAAATTCCAATCATTGTATCATTATCTAGAATATGAAAAAAATAACAACAAAAGAGAAAAATTCACAAAATAGACCCACGTGGTCCATTCACTTCAGCATGCTCTGTAGTGATTAGCAATTACAAACAATGTGCAAACTTATATTAATGATAAATTGCGGCTTTACTTGCTTGACAGCTACATTACTAAAGTATCAGGGTCATGAGGCTTCTTGCTTATCTTAATGTGTCATCTATCGGGATAACTTCGAAAAATGAGTAAGACGTGTATGGTTCAAAGAATTGTAGACAGGTTGAGTAAGTGCAGTTAGACAGTGTTTGCCTTTGGCAAACACACCTATATGTAAAATATTATCGATCTATATCTTTACAACTAATAAAGTAAGGGCTCTTTTACATGGGCTAACAGAGCGGACAATGATCGGGAGGGAGCATTCATAGGACTGTTCATTACCGATCATTGCCTGCTCGTAGCTGCATTTACATGGTCATTTGTCCCTATAGAATTCCATTGTTAGTCAGCAGCACCCATTTTATGCATAAACAATCAGATCATCTGTCAAATAAGTGTTTGCTCATTTGTTGGTTGATTACCAGCACATTTACATGTGCCTATTGGCCTGAAGGGGCCTTTAGAATGGAAAAATCCATACCTAGAGACACAAGATGGTAGATGGTTTTCTGCTTTGGGCGATGTTGGTGAGCAAGACTGTATTACTCTCCTCTCCACCAACTTGCAGCTTTTTCTTGCTCTGGTTAGTGGCTCCATTTCTTTTACTAATTTGAGCAGAACTTTAGATAGAGTTGGATGACAGCAGAGCCATTAGGCCATGAAGAGAAAGGCCACATAAAATAAGAGGACTATGTTATAACTTAACCACCTCAGCCCCCCTAGCTTAAACCTCCTTAATGACCAGACCACTTTTTACAATTCTGCACTACACTACTTTCACTGTTTATTGCTCGGTCATACAACTTACCACCCAAATGAATTTTACCTCCTTTTCTTCTCACTAATAGAGCTTTCATTTGGTGGTATTTCATTGCTGCTGACATTTTTACTTTTTTGTATATTAATCAAAATTGACCGAAATTTTTGCAAAAAAATGACATTTTTCACTTTCTGTTGTAAATGTTTTCAAATAAAACTACATTTCTATATACATTTTTCTCTAAATGTATTGTTCTACATGTCTTTGATAAAAAAAAATGCAATAAGTGTATATTTATTGGTTTGGGTAAAAGTTATAGCGTTTACAAACTATGATGCAAAAAATTTTATTTACACACTTTGACTTTCTGAGCACCTGTCATGTTTCCTGAGGTTCTACAATGCCCAGACAGTAGAAACACCACACAAATGACCCCATTTCGGAAAGTAGACACCCTAAGGTATTCGCTGATGGGCATAGTGAGTTCATGGAAGTTTTTATTTTTTGTCACAAGTTAGCGGAAAAAGATTTTTTTTTCTTACAAAGTCTCATATTCCACTAACTTGTAACAAAAAATAAAAACTTCCATGAACTCACTATGCCCATTAGCGAATACCTTAGGGTGTCTACTTTCCGAAATGGGGTCATTTGTGGGGTGTTTCTACTGTCTGGGCATTGTAGAACGTGAGGAGTATGAACTCACCATACTCCTCACGTAATACCTTGGGGTGTCTTCTTTCCAAAATGGGGTCACATGTGGGGTATTTATACTGCCCTTGCATTTTAGGGGCCCTAAAGCGTGAGAAGTAGTTTCGAATCCAAATGCATAAAAATGCCCTGTGAAATCCTAAAAGTACTCATTGGAATTTGGGCCCCTTTGCGCACCTAGGCTGCAAAAATATGTCACACATGTGGTATCGCCATACTCATAAGAAGTAGGGCAATATATTTTGGGGTGTATTTTTACATATACCCATGCTGGGTCAGATAAATATCTCTGTAAAAGACAACTTTTCCCATTTTTTTTATACAAAGTTGTCATTTTACAGAGATATTTCTCTCACCCAGCATGGTGTATGTAAAAATACACCCCAAAACACATTGCCCTACTTCTCCTACACCTTGGGGTGTCTTCTTTCCAAAATGGGGTCACATGTGGGGTATTTATACTGCCCTGGCATTTTAAGGGCCCTAAAGCGTGAGAAGTAGTCTGGAATCCAAATGTCTAAAAATGCCCTCCTAAAAGGTACTCATTGGAATTTGGGCCCCTTTGTGCACCTAGGCTGCAAAAAAGTGTCACACATGTGGTATTGCTGTACTCAGGAGAAGTAGGGCAATGTGTTTAGGGGTGTATTTTTACATATACCCATACTGTGTGTGAGAAATATCTCTGTAAATGATAACTTATTAAAAATTTTTATACAAAGTTGTCAATTTACAGAGCTATTTCTCTCACCCAGCATGGGTTTACTGGTCATTTGGGCCAGTAAAACGTTTTTTTTTTCAGGTTGCCTATTAAAACTTAGATTTACCATACAACCACCACGGCCTGACTGCTTCTGCATTGACAGTCATGGAAAGACAACCTTTCATCAACATTGCTGTGTAATTTCAGGAGCTTGAAATATTTGAAAACACTGTCTGACCATTATTATTGATGAAGACCATGGTTGACATGCCTCTAAAGGCATTCCGTCATGGAATTGCGTTATAGTCCATGGTAACGAAATCCATAACGCAATTCTGCTTTTACCACCAAACGAAGCGTGAACGAATTTAAAAATATGAAATACACTCACACTTCGTTTGGTGGTAAAAGCAGAATTGCGTTATGGATTCTGTTACCACGGACCATAACGCAATTCTATGATGGAATGCCTTTAGAGGCATTCCGTTATTCATTCCGTCATAATAGAAGTCTATGGACTGCAAAATGGATCCGTCCTGTTTCAGTTATACAGGGTGGATCGTGAAAAAATAGTAGCTCGTCTCCATCGATAGTAGGACAAGATGAACGAGCAAGTGAATTGTTTTCTTTTAATTGCCCACAAGTCATAAAAGATGCTGAAAGTGGTCCCGGTTCATGTCTATGCAACTTCGGTCACGTCAGATTATGTTGCCTGATACTGCTTGCAGTTCTTCAGCAGTGATGGTATGGATAGTGTTTGTGATGTTTTCCTTCAGTTCATCCAGGGTATGTGGATTGTTAGCGGACACTTTCTGTTTTAAATTTCACAGATAAAATAAATCGCATGTGGACAAGTCTGAGGAATGTGGCGGCCATAACGTCATGAAATAGTTATTACTTGACATTCTTGAAATGTCTTCTTTATGTTGACCTTATTCTGTAAATGTAATTTAATTTTTTTGGGACGTTAGATGCCTTAGAATTTTTGAAGCAACAAATTTCCAAAACCGACTTTTTAATGGACCAATTCAATTAATGAAGTCACTTTGAGGGGCCTATATAATAGAAACCACCCATAAATGACCCCATTTTGGAAACTACAACCCTCAAGTTATTCAAAACTGATTTTACAAACCTTGTTAATCCTTTAGGTGTTCCACAAGCATTAAAGGAAAATGGAGGAGAAATTTTAAAATGTCACTTTTTCTTTGCAGATTTTTCATTTTTATCAATTTTTTCTGTAATGCTGAAAAGGGTCAACAGCCAAACACAACTCAATATTTATTGCCCTAATTCTGTAGTTCACAAAAACTCCTCATATGTGGTCATAAACTGTTGTATGACCACATGACAGGGCTCAGAAGGGAAGACGCGGCATATGGTTCTTGAAAGGCAGATTTTGCTGGAATGATTTTTGAGGGCTATGTCGCTTTTGAAGAGACACTGAGGTGCCCCTACATTAGAAACCCCCCAAATGTGTCCCTATTTTGGAAACCACATCCCTTATGTCATTTTTGAGGAATGTAGTGATTGCTTTGATCCCATAGGCGTTTCATAGAATTTAGAAACACGTGGCTGTGAAAATGCATAAGAGAAGGAGCACTATACAGGGAGTGCAGAATTATTAGGCAAGTTGTATTTTTGAGGATTAATTTTATTATTGAACAACAACCGTGTTCTCAATGAACCCAAAAAACTCATTAATATCAAAGCTGAATATTTTTGGAAGTAGTTTTTAGTTTGTTTTTAGTTTTAGATATTTTAGGGGGATATCTGTGTGTGCAGGTGACTATTACTGTACATAATTATTAGGCAACTTAACAAAAAACAAATATATACCCATTTCAATTATTTATTTTTACCAGTGAAACCAATATAACATCTCAACATTCACAAATATACATTTCTGACATTCAAAAACAAAACAAAAACAAATCAGTGACCAATATAGCCACCTTTCTTTGCAAGGACACTCAAAAGCCTGCCATCCATGGATTCTGTCAGTGTTTTGATCTGTTCACCATCAACATTGCGTGCAGCAGCAACCACAGCCTCCCAGACACTGTTCAGAGAGGTGTACTGTTTTCCCTCCTTGTAAATCTCACATTTGATGATGGACCACAGGTTCTCAATGGGGTTCAGATCAGGTGAACAAGGAGGCCATGTCATTAGATTTTCTTCTTTTATACCCTTTCTTGCCAGCCACGTTGTGGAGTACTTGGACGCGTGTGATGGAGCATTGTCCTGCATGAAAATCATGTTTTTCTTACCTTGCAGACTTCTTCCTGTACCACTGCTTGAAGAAGGTGTCTTCCAGAAACTGGCAGTAGGACTGGGAGTTGAGCTTGACTCCATCCTCAACCCAAAAAGGCCCCACAAGCTCATCTTTGATGATACCAGCCCAAACCAGTACTCCACCTCCACCTTGCTGGCGTCTGAGTTGGACTGGAGCTCTCTGCCCTTTACCAATCCAGCCATCTGGCCCATCAAGACTCACTCTCATTTCATCAGTCCATAAAACCTTAGAAAAATCAGTCTTGAGATATTTCTTGGCCCAGTCTTGACGTTTCAGCTTGTGTGTCTTGTTCAGTGGTGGTCGTCTTTCAGCCTTTCTTACCTTGGCCATGTCTCTGAGTATTGCGCACCTTGTGCTTTTGGGCACTCCAGTGATGTTGCAGCTCTGAAATATGGCCAAACTGGTGGCAAGTGGCATCTTGGCAGCTGCACGCTTGACTTTTCTCAGTTCATGGGCAGTTATTTTGCGCCTTGGCTTTTCCACACGCTTCTTGCGACCCTGTTGACTATTTTGAATGAAACGCTTGATTGTTCGATGATCACGCTTCAGAAGCTTTGCAATTTTAAGAGTGCTGCATCCCTCTGCAAGATATCTCACTATTTTTGACTTTTCTGAGCCTGTCAAGTCCTTCTTTTGACCCATTTTGCCAAAGGAAAGGAAGTTGCCTAATAATTATGCACACCTGATATAGGGTGTTGATGTCATTAGACCACACCCCTTCTCATTACAGAGATGCACATCACCTAATATGCTTAATTGGTAGTAGGCTTTCGAGCCTATACAGCTTGGAGTAAGACAACATGCATAAAGAGGATGATGTGGTCAAAATACTCATTTGCCTAATAATTCTGCACGTAGTGTATGGCTTTTGGAGGGCAGATTTTCAGGAGAATAATTTCAGGAGAATAAGGCACCGTGTCGCATTTGAAGACCTTTTGAAAACGACACTCCTCATTGACTTTTTCAAGCAGCGTAGTTAGCACTTTGGCCCCACAGGCTTATTATCACATTTAGAATATTCTATAATACATTCAGTCCAAAATGTCTCATTTTCACAAGAGGTAACACCCACAATTTGCTACTCATTTTCTCCTAAATATGGCAACACTCCATATGTGGTAATAAACTGTTGTATGGGTAAAGCTACTTTCACACCTGCATTAGGTGCGGATCCGTCTTGTATCTGCACAGACGGATCCGCACCGATAATGCAAATGCTTGTATCTGTTCAGAACGGATCCGTTTGCATTACCATGAACAAAAAAAAATAAAAAATCATTGTTCATGATAATGCAAACGGATCCGTTTTGACTTAAACTGAAAGTCAATGGGAGGCGGATCTGTTTTCAATTGCACCATATTGTGTCAGTGAAAACGGATCCGTCCCCATTGTCTTACATTGTAAGTAAGGACGGATCCGTTTGGCTCCGCATCGTCAGCGTTTTGGTGTCTACCTCCAGAGCCGAATGGAGGCTGAACAGAAGCAAACTGATGCATTCTGAATGGATCCTTATCCATTCAGAATGCATTGGGGCTAAACTGATCCGTTTTTTGTCTGCTTGTGAGAGCCCTGAAACGGATCTCACAAGCGGACCCAGAAACGCCAGTGTGAAAGTAGCCTAAACGGCAGGGCTCAGAAGGGATAGAGCACCATATGGCTTTTGGAGCGCAGATTTTACGGGAATAATTTTCAGGCACCATGCTTCTGAGATACTCCTACAGTGGAAACCCGCAAAAGTGACCCCATTCCGGAAACTACATTCCCAAGACATTTTTAAAAGGGTGTAGTGAGCACCTTGGCCCAGGATAAAATCACCCCACAATTTGTTACCCATTTTCTCCTGAATACATATGGCCGTAATGTGCTGTGTGGCCACACTGCAGGGCTCAGAAACGAAAGAGTGGCATGTGCATTTGAGGCCTAATTTGGTGATTTATAAAATATTGACTGACAGCTACAGAGGCTCTGAAATTTAAAAAATAAATAAAATCAAGAACTGACCCTATTTTAGAAACCACATCCGTTACAGAATTTACTAATTGATGTGGTGAGCATTTTGACCCAACGCGTGTTTTGCTAAATGGGCACTGAAATGGCATATCTATGGAAAATTTTTAATTTTTTACTTTGCACCAATATGTTGCGCCCAGGTATGTGAGTGTGAAAAGCAAGCCCTCGTATTATGATGCCATGGTTCCTGGTTTTAAAAACTCCCTACATGTGGCCCTAATCTTTTGCTTGGACATACAACAGGGCTCAGGAGTAAAAGATCACCATGCTCACTTGAGGCTGAATGTGGTGATTTACGCATCTTGCGATGACAACTGTAGAGGCTTTGGGGTGAAATAATAAATGGAGCCCCTGAGAAGTGGGATACTATTGGAAACTACACCCCCAAGGTATTTATCAGGGGTGGAGTGGGCAAACACCCCACAAGTGTTTTGCAGAAATTGAGCATAGGATCATGCAAAATGAATATTGCAAGTTTTTCACAGCTATGGCATTTCAGTGCCAAATATGTTGTGCCCAGCCTATGCATCTGAGACACACAATGCCCTTTAAATTATTAGGCAGATTCTACTGGGTGCTGAAATGCCATGAATGTGGATGTTTTGGAAATTGCAGCTCAGATTTTGATGGATTCATTTAAGGGCGTCATGTTTCTATTGAACAGCCTCTGAGGTACCAGTACAGATATTTTCTGAGAACCATACATTTATTCAGCCTCAAGTGAGCATGGTGATCTTTTACTCCTGAGCCCTGTTGGAGCTGTGTGAGAGCTTATATTTTTTCATTAACATCATAGGTTTTATTTTGGTGTACATACAACTTTGTGATCAGTTTTTACTTTATGCTTTTTGTGAAGCAGGATAAAGAAAAGCAGCAACTCTGCTATTGCTTTTTGGGTTCTGTTATTGTGGCGTACACTGTGTGGGAAAAATTACATGGTAACTTTATTCTGTTGGTCGGTACGATTACAAAGATACCAATTTTATATGGTTTCTAATTTTAACATTTTACCACTTTTCCACAAAACATTTTTGAAAGCCATATATATTTTGAAAATTTTTCTGCTGATGGTCTTGTAAGGATGAGGTGACGTTTTCATTGGCAACATTTTGGAGTACATACAACTTTTTATTGCTCAATATTACACTTTTTTGTTTTTATGGTTTTTATTATTTTATGGTGTTCCCCTGACAGGCCAGTTCCTTTGGTCATTATGGATGTGGCAATACCTAATATGTGTATTTTTAAAAACAATTTGTTCCGTTTTGCACAATAAAAGCTTTTTTTGATAAGTAAAAAAAAAGTTTTTTTGAGGAGGTAAGTTCTAGACTTGACAGCGGCAAATCAATGGATGTTGCATATCTGGACTTCACCAAAGCATTTGACAGTGTACTGCATAAAAGGTTAGTATATAAAATGAGAATGCTTGGACTGGGAGAAAATGTCTCTATGTGGTGTGGGGAGGGGCTCGTGGTAGGCTACGGTAGCGGCAGCAGTATTGAGGCAATCTTTGTGATACACCGTGACTTTATTCACACCAAAGGCATAACAGGCAATGTGCAGACCACACAGGTGCATAGAACAAAAGTCCTTCCATAGCAAATAAACAGCAGGTTTGGGTCACCTTGTTTCTGGACTGACCACACCAGTCCTGCAGGCTTCTAGGCTACCTGCCTTTGTCTCCCTCAGGGCAGAGCCCCTTCGGCTAGTAGCACCACAGGTCCCAGGGCTATCCTTCAGTTTGTGCTGCGCCCAGTCTCTCCTTGACCAGCACTGACTCTGTCTGTCAAAATCTACAGCACAGCAAGACACACCCCACCCTGCTCTTTAGCAGGCTGGGTTCCTCAAAGGCCCAGCTCTACCAAAAACCTGGGCTGGCCATGGGGAACAGGCACCCACCCTGCTCTTTACCTGTTCCCAGTAAGAACCGGCCCGGCCACGCTGCGCCTGCAGCATTCGCCCGCTGTAAACGCAATGATCCAGTTCTCTTCGTATCGTCCGTCCATTATTATCCCGGTGACTCTCCTACATAATCCCCCCCTTTGTTCATCCCTGAGGGCTGGAACATATTGTTCAAGCATGAGGGGGTGAACACATGCACAGCAGTGTACCCGGGACAGAGCATCTGCGTTCCCCTGTAAGCAGCCGGCCCTGTGCTCAACAGTGAGCTTTAAGTTCTGGAGGGACAAGAACCACCTGGTGACCCGAGCGATCCCTTCCTTAGCCCGAATCATCCACTGGAGAGGGGAGTGGTTGGTCACCAGATGGAACCTTCTCCCTAAAAAGTAATATCTGAGAGACTCGAGTGCCCACTTGATGGTGAGGCACTCTCTCTCCACAATGCTATACCGGGTTTCTGCTGGGGTAAGCTTGCGGCTTAGGAAAACTATGGGGTGCTCTTCCCCGTTGAGCTCCTGGGAAAGCACAGCCCCTAGTCCTACTCCCGAGGCATCTGTTTGAACTACAAACTCCCGCTTGAAGTCAGGCGTCCCCAGAACCGGGGACCCACATAGGGCCGACTTCAAACGGGAGAACGCCTCCTGCTCTCCCCCAGCAAACCATCACCAACTTTCTACCCTTCAAGAGTCTGCTTAACGGTGCTGCCAAGGTGGCAAAATGGGGAATGAACCTCATATAATACCCAATCAGGCCTAAAAATGACCGTACTTGCTTGGACGTACGAGGCCTAGGCCAATTCCGGATTGCTTCGATTTTATTCACTTGGGGCCTAATGACTCCGCGTCCAATCAGACACCTACCCCAAATAGCGAGCTCACTCGTGCCCCACCGAGCATTTTTTTGGGTTGGTGGTCAACCCCGCCTTCCTGAGAGAATCTATCACTGCTTAAAGTTTTGACAAATGACCCTCCCAGTCCAGGCTGAACACGACTATATCATCCAGATACGCTGAGGTATACTGGTGATGGGGCTTGAGGACAACATCCATCAGCCACTGGAAAGTAGCCAGAGCGCCATGCAACCCAAAAGGCAACACCCGATACTGAAAAAGCCCCTCTGGGGTGACAAAGGACATCTTCTCCTTTGCTGCCACCATTAGAGATACCTGCCAGTAGCCTTTCGTGAGATGTAGGATCGAAAAATACCTGGCTTTTCCCAGCCGCTCTATCAACTCGTCCACCCGAGGCATGGGTTAGGCGTCAAATTTTGATCCAGATAGAGGACTGGCTGTCTCCCCAAAAATTCTCTCTTTCTCTCCAAAGTTTTAGTAGGTTCACATGATATACCTGTTTGGGCTTCCTCCATCCTGGCTGGTATATCCTGTAATCAACTGGGCCCACTTTCTCCTTAACTTCATAGGGTCCTTGCCACCGGGCCAAGAATTTACTCTCGACCGTGGGCATGAGTACAAGAACTCGGTCACCTGGGTGAAATATCCCTACCCGGGCAGATCGGTTATATACCCAACTCTGGGCCAGTTGTGCTGCTTCCATGTGCTAACGGACAATCGGCAACACGACCCCTATTCGGTCCTGCATTTTTCCTATGTGCTTTATCACACTTTTATGAGGCGTAGGCTGTTGCTCCCATGCCTCCTTAGCGATATCCGGTAGCCCACGGGGATGTCGCCCATATAACAACTGGAAGGGTGGACGCCTGGGGCACTTCCCGTACCACAAACAAAACATAGGGCAACAGTAATTCCCAATCACTCCCGTCCTTAGCCATGACTCTTTTTAGACTTCAGGGTCTTATTAAACCGTTCTACTAACCCATCGGTTTGGGGATGGTAGACGGACGTGTGCAGGTGTTTAATATTTAATAGCTTACACAATTCCTTTATTTTGGACATAAATGGTGTCCCCTGGTCCTTCAGAATCTCCTTTGGTATTCCCACCCGGGCGAACATACTCATGAGCTCTTTAGCTATTACCTTGGGCGACGTATGGCGCAATGGGACCGCCTCTGGATACCGCGTGGCATAGTCTAACACTACCAGGATGTGTTGACCTCGGGCTGATTTAATAATGGGGCCTACCAGATCCATGGTGATCCTTTCAAAGGGCACCTCTATAATGGGCATAGGCACCAGTGGACTGCGATACTGAGGTTGGGGGCTAGTCACCTGACACACTGGACAGGACTGACAAAACCTCCGGACTTCCTCATATATCCCAGGCTAATAGAACCTTTGTAAAATTCGCTCCAGCGTTTCCTTAACCCCCAGATGCCCTCCCAACACATGCGCATGAGCTAAATTCAAGACCATTCGCCGGTAAGGCTAGGGCATCACCAGTTGTTCCACCACCTCCTGCCTCACCTTGTCTATCCTGTATAACAGGTGCTGGTTATAGGCCACATGAGGAAATACAGTATCGGCCCCGGGATGCTGGACAACCCCATTGATCACCGACACACCTTCTCTAGCCCACAATAACATTGAATCCTGGAACTGTGCGGTCCCAAAGGTTTTCTCGGGGTACCTCCAAATCCATCATGGATGAACTTTCTACTGTCTCACCTGCCAATCCTAGGGGAAACCGGTCGGGGTTACACTCCATCTCTCCTACGGCTGGGGCCCCTGCCTCGGGGTCCTTGGGCTCGGGACCCGAACATTATTCTTCCCCATAGGTAGGCAACCCGTTCCTCCACAAAGTCCAGAACAGGGGAAAGTTCCCAATATTGCGGCATAAGGGAGGCATCTCACCACTCCTACGACGTGTGGTACCCCCTTCCCACACACAGCCAGGGTAACCTTAGTGGTGGGATACTTCTGGCGATCCCCATGTATACAGACAATGGCAAGGATTCACCTTTCTGGGAGTTTTTCCGTTACCAGCGACTCATGGACCAGAGTTACCAGGCTCCCAGAGTCCAGCAGGGCCTACACGGAGTGTTCATTAACAACGACATCACACACACCGGAGGGGTGTCCGCGTCCAGCAGGGGGTCAGCTATATACACCGGTTGGGCATAAAAGGAGGACCGGCGAACGAACCCGCAGTCCATGGGTTCGGATGCCCTAGGGCAGTTGGCTGCCAGATGTCCCCAGTCCTGACAATGCCAACATCTGATCCCCGCAGCCTCCCTCCTCCCCAGGAAGGAACTGGAGATTCACTCCCTCCCTTATGAGGTTGGATCCCTTTTTCAGGACCCCGGGTCGGCAATGGGGGCTGACGTGACTTTGGTAGTACCGCTGAGTCCCGCACCAAATCCTGAGTGGCCATATACCTCTCCACCAGGCTAACCAGTTGTTCCAGGTTGCCTGGATTGCCTTGTCCCACCCAGTGCTGTATGGTTCTCGGGAGGGTATGCACGAACCTGTCGACCACGACCCTTTCAACCATCTGAGAAGGGCTCAACATTTCAGGCTATGAGTGCACTCATAGCCTCCTCATGCCTTTTATTTCTGTAGCTCATTACTTTCCCTCTGAGCCTGCAAAGCCTGTTGCTGCTGTAGATTACTCTGAATCTGGTGCTTAATGGTCTCCTCCATCTTGTCAGGAACCATAAAACTTGCAGGCCTGATATATGACATGCAGTCCAACACAACTTTTGCCTCAGGCCTGCCTTACTGTAGGAATGCCCGCTCCAAGCCACCAATGGTGGGGATGTGCTTGTGGTACGCTATGGTAGCGGAGGCAGTATTGAGGCAATCACAGACAGTCTTCGTGATACACCGTGACTTTATTCACACCAAAGGCATAACAGGCAATGTGCAGACCACACAGGTGCATATCCACATAGTGCATAGAACAAAAGTCCTTCCATAGCAAATAAACAGCAGGTTTAAGCCATCTTGTTTCTGGACAGACCACACCGGTCCTACAGGCTTCTAGGCTACCTGCCTTTGTTTCCCTCAGGCCAGAACCCCTTCAGCTAGTAGCACCACAGGTCCCAGGGCTATCCCTCAGTTTGTGCTGCGCCTAGTCTCTCTCATTGACCAGCACTGACTCTGTCTGTCAAAATCTCCAGCACAGCAAGACACACCCCACCCTGCTCTTTAGCAGGCTGGGTTCTTCAAAGGCCCAGCTCCACCAAAAACCTGGGCTGACCGTGGGAAACAGGCACCCACCCTGCTCTTTACCTGTTCCCAGTAAGAACCGGCCCGGACACGCTGTGCCAGCAGCATTCACTGCTGTAACCGCAATGATCCGGTTCTTACTCCACTGTGGCCAGGACCTCTGGTGGCACGTATCATTCGTCCATTATTATCCCGGGGACTCTCCTACATTGGGTAAGTAACTGGCTCAGTAATAGGAAACAGAGGGTAGTTATTAACGGTACACACTCAGATTGGGTCACTGTCACTAGTGGGGTACCTCAGGGGTCAGTATTGCGCCCTATTCTCTAATATATTTATTAATGATCTTGTAGAAGGCTTGCACGGTAAAATAAAAATATTTGCTGATGACACTAAACTCTGTAAAGTAATTGACACGGAAGAGGACCGTATACTGCTACAGATGGATCTGGATAGATTGGATGCTTGGGCAGAGAAATAGCAGAGGTTTAACACTGACAAATGAAAGGTTATACACTTGGGAAGGAATAATGCAAGTCACCAGTACATACTAAATGGTCAATATAGGTATAATGTGACGCACTGGATCAGCCAAGATCAAATGAGGTGCTCTCAGTAAAATAGATTCACCCAATCTATTCAACAAAATACACTCTAAAAAACAAAGATACTGGGCACTCTCAGATTTTGCGACCAATATTGAATTTATTAATTAAAAATATGTGCTAGACAAATACCAGTATATATAAAAATCCAAACAATTTCAATCCATAAAATCCACTACTTAACATTCATAATAGAATCATACTCCATAAAAATGTATATATAATACTAAAACAATAAATATAGCTAGTTGGATTATTCGCAAAAATATTCCCAATCACTAGCAGCATTCAAGGGTGTAAGTCCATTAATTCGAATCGGCGATCCGAATTTTACTAGTGTTGGCAATACACATCAATTCTTTTCAGTGCAACGCCACTGAGAATTTAATGTAGCGGGACGCCGCTGTAACAAATTCTGACCAAGCACCTTAATATAAACTAAATAGTGGAAAATACATTTCTGTTGATTCGAACTGTTCAATCGAATTTTTGTCGAAAAATTTATTCGAACCCTTGTCAAAAAAATATACTTTACAATTTTCTTCAACAAGCATTGTCTTCATATAGTAAAATTCGGATCGCCGATTCAAATTAATGGACTTACACCCTTGAATGCTGCTAGTGATTGGGAATATTTTTGTGAATAATCCAACTAGCTATATTTATTGTTTTAGTATTATATATAAATTTTCATGGAGTATGATTCTATTATGAATGTTAAGTAGTGGATTTTATGGATTGAAATTGTTTGGATTTTTATATATACTGGTATTTGTCTAGCACATTTAATTAATAAATTCAATATTGGTCGCAAAATCTGAGAGTGCCCAGTATCTTTTTTTTTTTGGGACATACTAACTGGTAAAACACTGGGTAAGGCTTCAAGTACACGACCGTTGTTGTGTTCCGTTCTGCAAAATGGGGTTCCGTGATCAGTTTCCGTGTGTCTTCCTTTATTTTTGGAGGACCACCATACATAAAGGAATGTAAAAAAAAGTCTAAGACAGGTTTGCCCTGCAAATGATAGGAAAAAAAACGGATGCGGATGACAATCTTGTGTGCCTCTGCGTTTTTTAGCGGCCCCATTGACTTGAATGGGTCCGCAAACCGTTTTCTGCTAAAATAATAGGACAGGTTATATTTTTTTTACGGACTGGAACCACGGATCACGGACGCAGATGGCAAACTGTACATTAGCCGAGTTTTCAACGGACCCATTATAAATCAATGGGTCCGCAGAAAATCACAAAAAACGGCGCAACGGACACGGAATAAAACAACGGCCGTGTACATGAGGCCTAACACTGACACGGAAAAGAACCTAGGAATTTTAGTGGACAGCAAACTAAGCGACTGTGACGAGGTCACATCCTCTGCGGCTGGAGAAAAGAAGGCTTGCACAGTAAAATATAAATTTTTGCAGATTACACTAAACTGTGTGAAGTAATTGACACGGAAGAGGACAGTATACTGCTACAGAGGGATCTGGATAGATTGGAGGTTTGGGCAGAGAAGTGGCAGAGGTTTAACACTGACAAATGTAATGTTATGCACATGGGAAGGAATAATGCAAGTCACCCATACATACTAAATTGTAGAACAATGGGTAACACTGACATGGAAAAAGGCCTAGGAATTTTAGTGAACAGTAAACTAAGCTGTAAAAACCAGTGTCGGGCAGCTGCTGCCAAGGCCAATAAGGTAATGGGTTGTATCAAAAGGGGCATAGATGCCCATGATGAGAACATAGTCCTAACACTTTACAAATCACTACTCAGACCACACATGGAGTACTGTTTACAGTTCTGGGCTCCTGTGAATAAGGCAGGCATAGCAGAGCTGGAGAGGGTACAGTCTAAAAATAAAATAATCTGGTTGCATAAGTGTGCATACCCTTAAACTAATACTTTGTTGAAGCACCTTTTGATGTTTTTACAGCACTCAGTCTTTTGGGGTATGAGTATCAGCATGGCACATTTTGACTGGGCAAGATTTGCCCACTCTTCTTTGCAAAAACACTCCAAATCTGTCAGATTGCGAGGGCATCTCCTGTGCACAGCCCTCTTCAGATCAACCCACAGATTTTCAATCGAATTCAGGTCTGGGCTCCGGCTGGGCCATTCCAAAACTTTAATCTTCTTCTGGTGAAGCCATTTCTTGGTTGATTTGGATGTATGCTTTGGGTCGTTGTCATGCTGAAAGATGAAGTTCCTCTTCATGTTCAGCTTTCTAGCAGAAGCCTGAAGGTTTTGTGCCAATATTGACTGGTATTTGGAACTGTTCATAATTTCCTCTAGCTTACTTAACTAAGGCCCCAGTTCCAGCTGAAGAAAAACAGCCCCAAAGCATGATGCTGCCACTGCACTAAGCCGGATTGGGGTTATGCACTCTGACGCCAATAATATGCAATGGCTGGGTCAGGTGTAAGTGATAGGTAATAGTTTTGTTCGTGACGCCAATTGCAGCATGCACAGGGTACTGTCACAGGGCCCTTTAAGGTGTTGTGACTTGTGTACCAGGTTAGGAATGCCAGAGTGGTGCAATGTCTCTGTGTGATAGTGGCAATAGTGTCAACGGTGTCTCCTACCTGGGTGCGGTTGGACTCCTAGATCCTGGCTCACTTGCAATAAAATTAATGTGTTGCTAGTAGGAGTAATTGAGGGATTTGCAGCAATAACTGAGAACCAGACTTGGAATAAAGTTCAAACTTGTCTTTACTATATGCAGCTTTCATCCAAGTGAGATACAGCAATAGTCTTGGGTCCCAGCAGGTATTGGCAATGTGTGGCAGGAATCTTTCTTCTGCTCTATCATGTGCCTGGAGCTCTTTGCAGGATAAGTACAGGCTCTGTAATGTGGCAGGAATTTATATCTTCTGCGCTTACTATCTTCTGCTATATTGAGGACTAACTAGCTGAGGAGGAATTTAGCTTCTCCTGGTCTCTGGACGGTACTCACAGTTGGTTCACAGGGTATGCTTCTTCCTGGAATACTGGAGGTGGCTCCTTGCTTCTACCAGCTGAGGCTGAAAGGCTCAGGATGGGAATGATGATCAATTGTCTCAGCAGAGACAAGATTCTGGCTTGGATCCCTAGAACTGGGAGCTCCTACACACACACCCTACTCCTAGCAGGGGTGGGTTACACACTAACTCTAACTTCCTCTACACCCATGAGGCAGGATGTGGGAACATTCCACAACTCCTCCCAGAGGGGGGATACTAAACTGAACTAAGTCTCTGCTGACACATTGCAGCCACCTGCTGGTGAACATAGAAATTACAACAATTTACATTTACAAGGCTTAGAATGCACATTTGTGAGACTATTAGATAAAATCACATTAGATGACAGTATAAATACACTTAACAGGTTGTAGCGGGGTAAAATAATTTTGTAACATAACTCTGGGATGTTACACCACCACCATGCTTCACTTTGGGTATGGTATTCTTTTGGTGATGTGCAGTTTTTGCGCTAAACATATCTTTTGGAATTATGGCCCAAAAAGTTAAACCTTGGTTTCATTAGACCATAACACTTATTCCCACATGCTTTTGGGAGACTTCAGATGTGTTTTTACAAAATGTAGCCTGGCTTGGATGTTTTTCTTCGTAAGAAAAGGCTTCCGTCTTGCCACTCTACCCCATAGCTCAGACATATGAAGAATACGGGAGATTGTTGTGGGATATTCCTGCAGCTCCTTTAATGTTGCTGTAGGCCTCTTGGTAGCCTCCCAGACCAGTTTTCTTCTCGTCTTTTCATCAATTTTGGAGGAACATCCAGTTCTTGGTAATGTCACTGTTGTGCCATATTTTCTCCACTTGATGATGACTGTCTTCACTGTGTTCCATGGCATATATAATGCCTTGGAAATTATTTTGTACCCTTTTCCTGACTGATACCTTTTAACAATGAGATCCATCTGATGCTTTGGAAGCTCTCTGTGGACAATGGCTTTTGCTGTGGGATGCGACTAAGAAAATTTCAGGAAAGACCAACTAGAGCAGCTGAACTTTATTTGGGGTTAATCAGAGGCACTTTAAATGATGGCAGGTGTATGCTGACTCCTATTTAACATGATTTAGAATGTGATTGCTTAATTCTGAACACAGCTACATCCCCAGTAATATGAGGGTTTGCACACTTATGCAACCACATTATTATTTTTTGTTTTGTTTTCTCCCCTCCACCTAAAAGATTTCAGTTTGTTTTTCCTCTGAGTGGTACAGTTTATAGGTCACATTAAAGGTGGAAAAAGTTCTGAAATGATTTATCTTTGTCTCATTTTTTTTTACATCACAGAAACCTGACATTTTAACAGGGGTGTGTAGACTTTTTATATCCACTGTACATCACACACATCTAATACATCGCACACTGCACCACATACATCGCACACTGCACCACATACATTGCACACTGCACCACATACATCTATACAACACACGCTGCCCACATAAATCACACACACTGATGTACGTGGCACAGCGTGTGTGTGAGGCATGTAGGGTGTAGTGAATACACACCAGGCTATTAAAGCCAAGTGATAAAGTACAGGGACGATACGCCATATTGGACTGGACTTTATCACTTGACTATAATTGCCTGATGTTTTTTAGACTAGTAATGTGTCCCTGCATACCCACCTCTTAGGCCCCGTTCACTCCACCGCTATTTATTTCTGTTGTTCTACTCCTTTAGATGAGCAGAAAAATGAAAATAATGGAAGTGTTGGATCAGACACGTAATGCTGTGTTCAGATCACAATTTTGTCATGCGTTTAACGTATACAAAAAAAAGGATATGTTAACTGATGCCTCAGACAGATGCCCAACAGACCTGTACGCCCAGGGCAACAGACGTCTGTTTATGTGTATGCTGACTCCTATTTAACATGATTTGGAATGTGATTGCTTAATTCTGAACACAGCTACACCCCCATTTATAAGAGGCTGTGCACACTTATGCAACTTCATTATTTTAGTTTTTTTTTGTTTTCTTCCCTCCACCTAAAAGATTTCAGTTTGTTTTTCAATTTAGTTGTACAGTTTATAGGTCACAATAAAGGTGGAAAATGTTCTGAAATGATTTATCTTTGTCTAATTTTTTTTTTTTACATAACAGAAACCTGACATTTTAACAGGGGTGTGTAGACTTTTAATATGCACTGTGTGTGTGTATAATCATCAAAATGATCAAAACTAAATAAAGATAAAAATATATGTATATACAAATGAAAAAAGGTTACTAGTAATATAGTTCTGTTATTCCTCTTCCGGAAATAGTTAACATGGGTGGAAAATAATCATAATAATTTAGGTGAAATTGTGTCTAAGTGTGTACATATAAAGAGGAAATATTACTGAGGGTAGGGTTCTTATATCATTACACATACACCAGTGGTGACTTTGGATGGATAATACCACATAAGTAAATTATGGATACACGTACAGTACAAACCAAAAGTTTGGACACACCTTCTCATTCAAAGAGTTTTCTTTATTTTCATGACTATGAAAATTGTAGATTCACACTGAAGGCATCAAAACTATGAATTAACACATGTGGAATTATATACATAACAAAAAAGTGTGAAACAACTGAAAATATGTCATATTCTAGGTTCTTCAAAGTAGCCACCTTTTGCTTTGATTACTGCTTTGCACACTCTTGGCATTCTCTTGATGAGCCTCAAGAGGTAGTCACCTGAAATGGTTTTCACTTCACAGGTGTGCCCTGTCAGGTTTAATAAGTGGGATTTCTTGCCTTATAAATGGGGTTGGGACCATCAGGTGCGTTGTGGAGAAGTCAGGTGGATACACAGCTGATAGTCCTACTGAATAGACTGTTAGAATTTGTATTATGGCAAGAAAAAAGCAGCTACGTAAAGAAAAACGAGTGGCCATCATTACTTTAAGAAATGAAGGTCAGTCAGTCCAAAAAATTGGGAAAACCTTGAAAGTGTCCCCAAGTGCAGTCACAAAAACCATCAAGCACTACAAAGAAACTGGTTCACATGCGGACCGCCCCAGGAAGGGAAGACCAAGAGTCACCTCTGCTGCGGAGGATAAGTTCATCCGAGTCACCAGCCTCAGAAATCGCAGGTTAACAGCAGCTCAGATTAGAGACCAGGTCAATGCCACACAGAGTTCTAGCAGCAGACACATCTCTAGAACAACTGTTAAGAGGAGACTGTGTGAATCAGGCCTTCATGGTAGAATAACTGCTAGGAAACCACTGCTAAGGACAGGCAACAAGCAGAAGAGACTTGTTTGGGCTAAAGAACACAAGGAATAGACATTAACCAGTGGAAATCTGTGCTTTGGTCTGATGAGTCCAAATTTGAGATCTTTGGTTCCAACCACCGTGTCTTTGTGCGACGCAGAAAAGGTGAACGGATGGACTCTACATGCCTGGTTCCCACTGTGAAGCATGGAGGAGGAGGTGTGATGGTGTGGGGGTGCTTTGCTGGTGACACTGTTGGGGATTTATTCTAAATTGAAGGCATACTGAACCAGCATGGCTACCACAGCATCTTGCAGCGGCATGCTATTCCATTCGGTTTGCGTTTAGTTGGACCATCATTTATTTTTCAACCGGACAATGACCCCAAACACACCTCCAGGCTGTGTAAGGGCTATTTGACCCTGAAGGAGAGTGATGGGGTGCTGCGCCTGATGACCTGGCCTCCACAGTCACCGGACCGAGATGGTTTGGGGTGAGCTGGACCGCAGAGTGAAGGCAAAAAGGCCAACAAGTGCTAAGCATCTCTAGGAACTCCTTCAAGGCTGTTGGAAGACCATTTCAGGTGACTACCTCTTGAAGCTCATCAAGAGAATGCCAAGAGTGTGCAAAGCAGTAATCAAAGCAAAAGGTGGCTACTTTGAAGAACCTAGAATATTACATATTTTCAGTTGTTTCACACCTTTTTGTTATGTATATAATTCCACATGTGTTAATTCATAGTTTTGCCTTCAGTGTGAATCTACAATTTTCATAGTCATGAAAATAAAGAAAACTCTTTGAATGAGAAGGTGTGTCCAAACTTTTGGTCTGTACTGTATATGCATGGTTTCTCCTGGCAATGTATACTCATGTTCATATACATGGTCATACCAATCTGCATAGGTCCCTGCTTGTTTGAATGAATCTATTCGATATAGATTTATAGATTATATTATCATTTTGTTTACTTCGTTCAGGCCATAGGGAGTGAGTGTGTTTATCTGATATATATCGCTGTGTTGATCCTTTTCCGGGGTATTAGCATAGTGCCTAGATAAACTATGTTCGACAATGTAATGCTTGAGTTGTGCATCCTACATATTGTAAACCACAGTGGCACTCAATCATATAAATGACATATGAAGATTGACACGTTAGATGGTGTCTGATATTGAAAGATTTTGTTAGCATTTGAGGAAAGGGATGTTTTGTTGTGTGTAATGGTTGTGCAGCAGACACAATGGGAGATGTTACACCTGTAGCTCCCCACTTTGCTTCTAGTTGTTTGGGCGCGTCCCTTCTAGTGATGGATGAACATCAGCCGGGACGATTCGCGAACGTGATCAAATGTTCGCAAACCGCAAGTTTGCAGCGGGCCTCATTCACTTTAATGGCAGGCGAACCTGAAAAACCTTCAGGTCAGTATTGCAGCCACCAAATACTTACTAGAAGTGCACAAATAGTCCCACAACATGGACAGTGACATACCAGAAAGGGATCAATGGGAAAAATTCCCACAAAAAATATGTATTTTAATCAGGGGCCATTTTTATGTGTCTTAAAGGGAAACTGTAAAAAAAAGTGGCATGCTCGAGCCTACAAAATTCTTATTTTAGGCCACAGGAGTAAAGGCCCCAAAAATTAGGCATTCACCTGACAGAAAACATCAAGTGATTTGTGGCTGGAGGTATATTAGACAGTTATTGGATATCAATTTTACTGCAGGCCAGTACAAATAGATATCAAATACATATGTTTAAAATAACTAAAAATATAAAATTGGATTAAAAACATGGCTAACGAAATGCCCCCTCTTGAAAAAAAAAACCCTAATGATAATAGTTGAAATTTTATAAGACGTGGTCGTCGTCAACGGGTGTTGAATTCCTCCGAGGCCCCAAACATTAGGCATTCACCGGACAGAAGAGAACAATTGATAATGTGGCTGGAGGTACATTAGGCATTCACCGTATAACAATTTTCCTGTTGGCCAGTTAGATTACAGGCCCCAAAAATTATGCATTCAACGTACATAAATTATCAAGTGATTATGTGGCTGGAGGTATATTAGATGGCCATTCAATATCAATTTTACTGCAGGCCAGTGTAGTACAGGCCCCAAACATTAGGCATTCACCGGACAGAAAAGAACAAGTAATTATGTGGCTGGCGGTATATTAGACGTTCATTAGATATACATTTTACTGCAGGCCAGTACAAATAGATGTCAAATACATATGTTTAAAAGAACAAAAAATATAAAATTGGATTAAAAACATGGCTAACGAAATGCCCCCTCTTGAAAAAAAAACTCCAAATGATAATAGTTGAAATACGATAACACGTGGTTGTCACAGGTGTTGAATTCCTCCAAAGTCCCAAACATTAGGCATTCACTGGACAGAAAAAGCCTTTTATGCCGCTGTATTTACCTAAGACAGGGACCATTATTTGTTCTGGGTGGTGGTGGATATTTGTGGGCTAACCTATAAGAAAAACTCTAATAAGTTGTACAAGATACACTGGGGTCTAGTTTAATATACTAAAACCAAAGAAGAAAAAACAATAACCCCATTGAAAAATGAGAGAACACTCATAAAATATATGTAGTTTATTAAGATAAAAAATAAATATAGAATAACACGAAGGCACAAGGTAAAAGGGGATGGGACGCCTCATGTAGCGGGACCGTGAACCCCCACCCTCACATATACCAGACTAACAAGGAAAAAATGTCGTAAAACACTAAGTGTAGAATCGCATATTAATGGGAGAACTGTAGATTCGCCCAGCATAACATATAAACATATAGGCAATGTGAATGTGGCGCACATATAAACATATGTATTGCACACATGTGAAAGATCAATAAGGTCACACATAACAGACTTGCCCACCACTAGTAACATTAGTGGCCATCACGTAAATACAGACAGCCAAATCACATCACTAAATACGGGTGAAACAAGAGTGGTATGTGTAAGCAATGACACTAAAATAAAATACTGGACATGTATAAAGCAAGACATAAATTACCCATGATATGAGGGAACACAGGGTGTATGACCAGGGCTGCACCTCGACACGCATTTCGCCAAGAAAGGCTTCGTCAGGAGGTAAAGATTACCCACAGGTGTCCGTCTTTAAATAGTGTGGTCCACAACCGGCGTTTGATTTTGCGTATGCGCCCAGTGATTAAGAATGTAACATCATAGAAGCGCGCCACCTGGAAACCAAACGAGACACGCCCATCGCGTCACATGGCCAGGCAAGGAGGAGGGAGCCGCGCTGAGAACTATGCACTTTATTGTTTTCACATATTATATTCACGGTATTTATTTTTTATTTTTATAATGTGGACTGATTTATAGTTTAGACTTTGTTTTGAGATTGTGACATGTATTGCACTTTATATATAAATTGTACTTAGTATATATATTAAATTATATATGGAATAAAACTAGGGGGGGGATGAGAAATTTTCTATTTTTATTGATTGTTTTTCATTCCTGTATATCAATTTTTCAATTATTTAATTAATTAACTTTTTTATTATTACACTATGATCACGTTATATTGTTTTATATCACTGTATCTATTATGAGGATATATTGTTAGTTTGTCACTTATAGTATAGGTCACTTTTAGCTATGCATCATGTGGTATGATTGAGAGGGGAAATATATCCCCGCTTGCTTGCCGATACTTTATTATTGTATTTAATTATTTATTTTTATTATTCTTTATAATTTTACAAATATTGGATTTTAAAAGCTGCCTAGATATGACATGTATTGTAATGGGAGATACATTGTACCTGAGACATGTTATGTTACTTTTTGAGTATTATGCTTTCTATCTACTGTTACCCCTGCATGCTGTATTGATTAGAAGATATTTACGATATTTGCCCCATCTTGTCTTCCATCTATTGTCTCCACCTGGCAATTGCGCATCGCACCAGTGCGCTGTGGAGTGACATTATGGGGGCGCTCCTATACCTGGTTCCATAGGAGCCGGTTGACGCGCGCCCTTGTGTCATGTGATCGGCCGGGAGGGGAGTGTGGCTGCGCATTCTCAGCGCGGCTCCCTCCTCCTTGCCTGGCCATGTGACGCGATGGGCGTTTCTCGTCTGGTTTATGGATGGCGCGCTTCTATGATGTTACATCATTAATCACTGTGCGCGTGCGCAATATCAAACGCCGGTTGTGGACCACACTATTTAAAGACGGACACCTGTGTGTAATCTTTACCTCCTGACGAAGCCTTTCTCGGCGAAACGCGCGTCGAGGTGCAGCCCTGGTCATACACCCTGTGTTCCCGCATATCATGGGTAATTTATGTCTTGCTTTATACATGTCCAGTATGTTATTTTAGTGTCATTGCTTACACATACCACTCATGTTTCACCCGTATTTAGTGATGTGATTTGGCTGTCTGTATTTACGTGATGGCCACTAATGTTACTAGTGGTGGGCAAGTCTGTTATGTGTGACCTTATTGATCTTTCACATGTGCACAATACATATGTTTATATGTTATTCTGGGCAAATCTACAGTTCTCCCATTAAAGGGAGTTTGTCAGCACATTTACCCCTTTTTAACAGTTCCCAGAGCGCTGTAGCCACAACACAGATGATTAAAACGGTACCTTTATATGCTTTTGTGAACTTGTAAAACTGCCAAAAACGAACTTTGATGCATATGTAAATGAGGGCTCGCAAGTGCCCAGTGGCGGCGTCCACCGCGTTGGTGCCAAGGCATCTCTGCCTCTTCGGCTCTTATCCCCGCCCAGCCTCTTCCTCTGCCCGCCCATCTGTTTTCTCTCCCCCTCAGCGAGATCCCGTGCCTGCACGCTGACTTCCTTGGCCGGGGCATGCACATTGCTGGCACGGCATCGCAGTAGCTTATGCGCATGCGCCGGCTAATGGCGCAAAAACTGCAGAAAGGAAGCGGTCCATCGGCGCAGAAGAGGAGGAGGAAAGCCGAGCGAGCAGCTGTCACTGCAGACACAGAGAGCCAACAGAGGTACTTTTATCTCTTTGATCCGTTAGCCGGCGCATGCGCATAAGCTACCGCGATGCCGTGCCAGCAATGGGCATTGCAATGCCCCGGCCAAGGAAGTCAGCGCGCAGGCGCGGGATCTCGCTGAGGGGAAGAGAAAACAGATGGGCGGGCAGAGGAAAAGGCTGGGCGGGGATAAGAGCCGAAGAGGCAGAGCTGCCTGGGCACCAACGCGGTGGATGCCGCCCCTGGGCACTTGCGAGCCCTCATTTACATATGCATCAAAGTTCATTTTTGGCAGTTTTACAAGTCCACAAAAGCATATAAAGGTACCGTTTAATCATCTGTGTTGTGGCTACAGCGCTATGGGAACTGTTAAAAAGGGGTAAATGTGCTGACAGACTCCCGTTAATATGCGGTTCTAGACTTAGTGTTTTATGACACTTTTTCCTTGTTAGTCTGGTATATGTGAGGGTGGTGGTTCACGGTCCCGCTACACGAGGCGTCCCATCCCCTTTTACCTTGTGCCTTTGTGTTATTCTATATTTATTATTTTTTGTCTTAATAAACTACATATATTTTATATGAGTGTTCTCTCATTTTTTAATGGGGATATTTGTGGGCTGTCATGAGGAAATGCAATTACAACGTGGTCGTCGCAGGTGTTGAATTCTTCCGAGATCCATGCCTCATTCATTTTTACAAATGTGAGGTAGTCCACACTATCGTGAGCTAGGCGAGTGCGTTTATCGGTCACAATCCCCCCTGCTCTGCTGAACGTCCTTTCAGACAGGACACTCAACGAGGGGCAAGCCAAGAGTTCCATGGCAAATTGTGCCAGCTCTGGCCATAGGTCAACTCTGCACACCCAGTAGTCCAGTGTCACGGCAAGTGGGGATAAGAGGAACACCAAGTAAATTGGGAACCGATCGGTAAAGAAAAGGCACAGGACTGAGCATCACCTTTCAGCAGAGAAATAATAATCCCCAATCTTTGACTCTCGTCCCCAGAGGAAAGCAGACGCAGTCGAAAATACAGTTTACAAGGGTGATTTTAGGTTCAAGGCTGCCCTGGTTCCCACTGACTGAACCAGACGCCTGAGAATTTCGAAACTGTGCAACTGAATTACAGAGGTCAGCTACCTCCAAAGATAAACCCTGTATGCAATCCATCAATGCATTAACAGTATCCATATCTGCACAAAGCAAGGAAAATAATGACGATAGGGGCGGTTGATGATGTCACGGCAAGTGGGGATAAGAGGAAGACCAAGTAAACAAACAGCGATAGGTAAAAAAGACTAGGCCCCAAAGCTAGGGAGGAAGGAATGGTAACCTCCTAAAAATCCCTGAGCCTCTCCCTGACTGCTGACAGTACGAGCAAGTCCTGATGGTGAACAAACTCATATGCTGGAACCTAAGCCCTGCTGACTCTGTAGCAAACCCTAACTTAGGGAGAGGGGATTGAGACAGCCGGTACATTCCACCGTGAAGGGACTAGCGTCTCCCTGAGACCTAGCAGCAGAACATGCACAAAGTAGAAAACAGAAGAACTTTGCTTGGGACGAGCGGGAAGTAGAGGATCCACAAACTACCAGTATAGAACTCCAGGGAGAAAAAAAAAACCTCAAAGTCAGCAGTAGGAGGCAGACTTAAATAGAGCCTCTTAAACAGCTAACGAGCAGAACCTGTGGAGAGGTGGGATCCTGCCCACAACAAACAGAAAGGAAACCAAGAAAGACCTTTCCGATAGACCAACGTGCTGCAAGTCTATCCGATCTTCTCAGATCTATCACAGGGCAGGCAGTCACATCCAGAGGTTCCTTGCTTCTCAGAGCGTCCACATCGGCCATTAACCCAATGTAGTCGGACATCTGCCGGTCTAGGAGTTCCCCGAAGCTGGATCCGGAGGGCGGCTGTCTATGGGTTGGCTGCAAGAATGATCTCATATCCGAAGTGACTATCACATCTTCAAACCGCCCTCTTCTTGCATGCGCTGTAGGATTGGTACTCGCAACTATTTCTCTGTGCGTGGACATTCCTGTGCTAGCACACGCAACAGCAGAATGCAGCATCTCTCGCAGCAAGGCCTGGAAATGCTGCATTCTGAAAGCCCTCTGTGATGCTGGTAACATGTCCGTCATTTTGTGTTTGTACCGGGGGTCTAAGTACGTTGCCACCCAGTTCTGGTCCTTTCCCTTTATGCTTTTTATACGGGGGTCCCTCTTCAAACACTGGAGCATGAAGGCCCCCATTTGCACTAAATTGGAAGTGATGGAGCGGCCTGGCTCCTGCTTATCGCCCAGGAGAATGTCATCCTCTGTCTCCTCCCCATCCACAGACAACACCAGGGATCCCAGAAAAGTTTAAAGCCTGCTCTTCTTGCTCCTCCTCCTCCTCTTCCTCTTCCCCCCAGGCACTATCCTCCTCTGACTCCTCTTCAGACTCTTTCTGACTTGTCTCAGATAAAGTAACCCCCCTGGGAATTAATTCAGCATTGCGACTTCCTCATCTTCCTGCTCCTCGACGGCTTGATCAATGACACAACGCAATGCACGCTCCAGAAAGAAGGCGTTAGGTACAATGTCGCTGATGGCGTCCTGGCTGTGACTGACCAGATTGGTGATCTCATCAAATAGCCGCAGAAGACTGCATGCGTCGCGCATGAGCAGCCACTGGCACAGTGAAAAAAAAAGAAGCTCCCAGAACCTGTCCTGACGCAGAGTTCGTACAGGTAGTCGTTAACGGCAAGTTTCTGCTGGAGAAGCCTATCGAGCATATACAAGGTGGAGTTCCAGTGCATCGGGCAGTCCCAAATCGGACATCTGACGGGCAAGTGGAGTCGCCGCTGAACGTCAGCAATGCGAGCCATGGCCGTGTAAAATCTTCTAAAATGGCCAGAGATTTTCCTGGCCTGCCACAAGACGTCCAGGACCCCGGGGTATTTGGCAACGAATTGCTGCATGACTAAGTTCAGGATGTGTGCCATGTACGGCACGTGTGTCATTGCTCCCTGTTTCAGCGTGCTCAGCAGATTGGCACAGTTTTAGCACACCACTTTACCAACTGTGAAATTGAGCAGGGTTAGCCACTGATCGGTCTGTGAACGAAGAGCTGAAAGGAGTGCAGCACCTGTGTGGCTCTTGGCTTCCAGGCACAACAGCCGCAGCACAGCATGGCAACGTCTCACCTGGCACGTCTCATAGGTTCTGAGGAGCTGGGGGGGGGGGGGGGTGCAGCGGAAGAGGCGGTAGCAGTGGAAAAGGAGGAGTCAGTTGAGGAGGAGACGGAGGATGGAGTAAGAGAAGGAGAAGAAGAGGCAGGCCTGCATGCAATCCGTGGTGCTAACACCAAATCCATACTGGTGACATGGGTTACATGCTTGACAGCTGTCAGATGGTTCACCCAGTGGGCAGTAAAAGCTATGTACCTTCCTTGCCCGTTTGCTAGACCACAGGTCTGTGGTCAGATGTATCTTGGCACCGACACTGTGTGCCAGAGATACATTCACTTGCCGCTAGCCCTGGCCATATAGCCCTGGGATGCCCTTCTGGGAGAAATATTTCCTTCCGGGGACATTCAATTGCGGTGTGCCAATGGCCACAAATTTTCTAAAGGCCTCCAAGTCCACCAATTTATATGGCAGTAGTTGGTGGGATAGCAGTTCCGACAATCCAGCGGTTAGCCATTGGGCAAGAGGATTATACGGCGTCATCATTTTTTTTTTTTTACGCTTGAACATTTGGGCCACGGAAGCCTGCCTTATGCCAGATGAACGCGACGACGGCACTGTGGATTGGAGGACAAATGGGAGGAGAAGGAGAAGAGGCAGGACGTGGAGCACCAGGAGTGTAGCTTTGTGGGTTATGACAGCGTTGCTCCCACTGGGCTCGGTGATGGGACGCCAGGTGCCTTCTTAAGGCGGTCGTCCCTAGGTGAGTGTTGGGCTTACCGCGACTTATGCGTTGACAGCACAGGCTGCAGATGTCAACACTATTATCAGCAGCTGACAAGTTAAAAATAACTGCGGAGCCATGTGCCGGCGTCCTGGGATCGCCAGATGTGACCGTGCATGGTGGATGGCTTGCTCCAGATACATTTGCAGTCTGCTTTTTGCCCCCTGTGCACTGTGAGTTCTGCCTGCTTCTCCTCCTTATCTGCTGTTCCATCTCTCTCTCTGAACTCCCCTCCTTGTTCTCTCTTGTGGGCACCCACGTGACGTCCATCAACACGTCATCATCGTCACTTTCACCACCGCTGACATTAGAGATCTCGGAGTAGGCAGCAACAGCGGGGACAACCCTCCTTGGGCTGATCTGGGTACTGTCATCAGACCGCTGGGTGGCGGCCGTTGCTATCTCCTCTTCCTCATCTGATGCCAAGAATGGCTGCGCATCGGTAAGGTCTGGGAATTGATGGGAAAATAATTCCTCTGACTCGAGTGGAGAGGCTATGGTGGTGGTGGTGTCTTTGGGTGTGCACACAGCAGAGAGTGAGGAGGGTGCAGATACAGAGGATGAGGAGGGTGCAGAAACAGAAGGCTGAGTGAGCCTCTTAACCAACTCTGGTTCGTCCTTTGACATAATCGCATGCACCTTTTTAGTGAATAGAGTCACAGCATGACTCGTACATTTGCTGCTATACAGACCCCAGAATTGCAAAAAATACAACACTGCTGGTGTAAGTGTGATAGCACTGAATATGCAAATATGCTTCTAGCACTGGGGATGGGGGGGTTGGATCAATGATTTGATACATACACATTGGGGCTTGGGCCCCGACTCTTTTGAGGATGTTGATGCAAGCCAGAAAACCAGGTACCATACTAGACTATGTCCTATTGTCCTAGTGTCAGGCATTACTGGAGTGGGGATGTCCTCTACCAGACCCCACTTTACAGTACGGCCATGACACGCTCCCGGTTTGAGGCCATCCGGAAATGCCTGCATTATACAGATAATGCAGCATGTCCCCCCCAAGGTGATCCTGCCTATGACCGCTTGTACAAAATCAGGCCGGTCATCGATCACTTTGGGGCCAAATTTGTACAGGCCTATGTACCTGGAAGGGAGGTCGCGGTTGATGAGTCTCTCATTGCTTTCAAGGGGAGACTCCTTTTCCACCAGTATGTATCCTCAAAGCGGGAGAGGTATGGCATGAAGCTGTACAAACTTTGTGAGAGTACCTCAGGGTACACTTACAAGTTTTGTGTGTACGAGGGGCGAGATTCCCGTATTCAACCCCCAGAATGTCCCCCCACTCTGGGTGTTAGCGGGAAACTTGTGTGGGACCTTATGCACCCACTGCTAGATAAAGGTTACCACCTGTACGTGGATAACTTTTACAGCCTCCCTACCTACCCCCTCCAGGTACCTATCCCCAGGGGTGCGACCTGTGCCCTTACCAGTTGAAACCTGTTGCTGGTCAGATATAAGGACAAGAGGGATGTCCGTGTACTGTCCACAATTCACGGTAACTGCATCACCCTTTTTCCTGTGCGAGGTACCACGGCAACGGTCCTCAAGCCCGATTGTATCGTCGACTACAATCGGTATATGGGAGGAATTGATCTCTCTGAGCAAGTCTTTAAGCCATATAATGCCATGCGCAAAACCCTGGCATGGTACAAAAAAGTTGCGGTCTACTTGGTACAGGTTGCCTTGTACAACTCTTTTGTGCTGTCCCAGAGCGCTGGCAACACAGGGACATTCCTTCAGTTCTACGAGGCAGTCCTCAAGGCCCTGATCTTTTCTGACCGGGAAAGAGCAGGCCGGGGTACCTCGGGAACTGGAGGCGCCCGGATCATCCCTGGCAAACACTTTCCAGGTGTGGTCCCCCATACTGGAAAGAAGGGACGGACCCCCAAAAAAGTGCAGAGTCTGTCACAGGAGGGGGATAAGGAAGGATACCACTAATTAAAAATAGACATATTAGGTATCGCCACGTCCGTAAGAATCTGCTCTATAAAAATACCCCATGACCTTAACCCCCTCAGATGAACACGGTCAAAAAAATAAAATAAAAACGGTGCAACAAATATTTTTTTTGTCACCTTACATTACAAAAATTGTAATAGCAAGCGATCAAAAAGTCATATGCCCCCCAAAATAGTGCCAATAAAACTTCCAAACCCTTGCTTTGTTACTGGAAAAAAATGAAATTTGAGAATTTACATTTTCTGGCAAATTTTCCATCTCCATTTGTCAATAACTCTTGTGCAACACCTAAAGGGTTAACAAGGTTTATAAAATCAGTTTTGAATACCTTGAGGGGTGTAGTTTCTTAGATGGGGTCACTTTTATGGAGTTTCTACTCTAGGGGTGCATCAGGGGGGCTTCAAATGGGACATGGTGTACATAAACCAGTCCAGCAAAATCTGCCTTCCAAAAACCACACCGCGCACCATTCCCTCTACGCCCTACCGTGTGACCGTAAACTTCTAATCCTTGTAACGTCCCCAAAAACTAAAATGTCATTCCCAAAATGATCCAAACATGAAGTAGACATATGGGGACTGTAAAGTAATAACTATTTTTGGAGGTATTACTATGTATGATAGACGTATAGAAATTGAAACTTGGAAATTTGCAAATTTTTCCAAAATTTTGTATTTTTCTATAAATAAAAATATATTTTTTTTACTTCATTTTACCAGTGTCATGAAGTACAATATGTGACGAAAAAACTATCTCAGAATGGCCTGGGTAAGTCAAAGCGTTTTAAAGTTATCACCACTTAAAGTGACACTGGTCAGATGTGCAAAAAATTGCCTGGTCCATAAGGTGAAAATGAGCCCGGTCCCTAAGTGGTTAATGGGCTGCAAAACCAAGCACAGTCATACAATGTATGGTCGGACTCCCACTGATCATATATTGATGACATATCCTAAGGATATTACAAGAAAATTTTGACTAGAACCTTCAGAATCACAGGTGCATATCCATGAAGCAAACATGATTATAAAAAAGAAAATGGCTGCACACCATTAGGCCCCTTTCACACGGGCAAGTATTCACTTATGCGTTGCGTGAAAATCGCAGCATGTTCTATATTCAGCGTTTTTCACGTAACGCAGGCCCCTAAGAAATGAATGGGGTTGCGTGAAAATCGCAAGCATCCGCAAGCAAGTGCGGATGCGGTGCGATTTTCACGCATGGTTTCTAGGTGACAGTCTATTCACTGTATTATTTTCCCTTATAACATGGTTATAAGGGAAAATAATAGCATTCTGAATACAGAATGCATAGTATAATAGTGCTGGAGGGGTTAAAAAAAAAAAAAAAAATTAACTCACCTTCTCCTCTTGATCGCGTAGTTCCCGGTCTCTTCTTTACTTCTTTAATGATGAGCTGTGGGCTAAAGGACCTGTGGTGACGTCAGATCACATGCTCCATCACCACGGTGATGGACCATATGATTGGAGCATGTGATCTGACGTCACCACAGGTCATTCAGCCCACAGCTCATCATTAAAGAAGTAAAGAAGAGACCGGGAACTACGCGATCAAGAGGAGAAGGTGAGTTAATTTTTTTTTAACCCCTCCAGCACTATTATACTATGCATTCTGTATTCAGAATGCTATTATTTTCCCTTATAACCGGGAACAAGAGGAGAAGGTGAGTTAATTTATTTTATTTTTTTAACCCCTCCAGCACTATTATACTATGCATTCTGTATTCAGAATGCTATTATTTTCCCTTATAACCGGGAACTACGCGATCAAGTGGATTAAGGTGAGTTTAATTATTTTTTATTTATTTTTAACCCCTCCAGCATTATTATACTATGCATTCTGTATTCAGAATGCTATTATTTTCCCTCATAACCATGTTATAAGGGAAAATAATACAATCTTCAGAACATCAATCCCAAGCCCGAACTTCTGTGGAAGAAGTTCGGGTTTGGGTACCAAACATGCGTAATTTTTCTCACGCAAGTGCAAAACGCATTACAATGTTTTGCACGCGTTCCCGCAACGCACCCGCTTCTTATCCGGGCCAAAAATATGACGCCCGTGTTAACGAGTCCTTATACTTACAAAGAATAGAGCTAAGAAATGGGGATCATTCTAAATAAGTGGTATAATACCTACTATAAATGAGTCAATGGAAGCTCTTAGCGCACATATTTGATCATACGCGTGTCGGGCCCATCTACCAGGTGTCAAGGTGGCTTCCACAGATGGGTCCCTAACACTAGTAGACTCTAGTAGACTCTTTGGACTAAGCGTACAATATTCAGGGCAGTGTAGGAAACAGCTACATAAGTACTCTGCTCAGAAGTCCCAGGTAGATGGGCGTGTTCAGTCTAAAAGAGGCCGCTACCCTCAATTAATACTACAAAAAAATGTAGACTAGAACCTTCAGAATCACACTTCTGAACAGAGTACTTATGTGGCCGGTTCCTACACTGCCCTGAATATTGTAGGATTAGGTAAGTCCAAAGAGAGGTAGTATACTAGTGTTAGGGACCCATCTGCGGAAGCCACCTTGAAGCCTGGTAGATGGGCCCGACACACGTTTGATCAAATATGTGCGCTAAGAGCTTCTATTGACTCATTTATAGTAAGTACTATACCACTTTTATTTATAATGATCCCCATTTCTTAGCTCTATTGTTTGTATGTATAATGGTGTGCAGCCATTTTTTTTCATATCCTAAGGCTATGCCATCAGTATAGTACTGCAGGAAAACCTCTCTAATGACCACTAATAAAATATATTTCCCATAATATGATCAACATAGTTGGGGCTGTAATATTCTGACACACCGTACAGCATTAAAACTAAGATCTATAATCCGAAGCTTGATTTGCGCCATACTAATCACCACCAAAAGTGATGAAAATGTTCCCCATAAAATGCTTGAAGGAGGAACAAATCAACAGATGCAACAATTAGGGTATGGTCACACAGCAATTTTGGGCGCACCCAAGAATTGCAGTGTAGCAGGCCATTCACAGAAATGAACGGGGTTGCAGCGCGACTCCCACGTTTGCCGCAACAGCAGAATTGCCAAAAATACAGCAGTGTTGTATTTTTTGCAGTTCTGGGGTCGGTAAAGCAGCAAATGTACGAGTCATGCTGTGAATCTATTCATTTTGACGGCTGCCCTGCTACACTGCAAAACTTGTGTGCACGACACACCCAAAGTCACCATAACCTTATGTTTAACTAAATGAGATTCTGTGATACTCGCAAAAACCTCAACACTTTAGGATATTCTGCAATTAGGAAATTGTGGATTGTCCTCCTAGAAGCAATATTGTGAGATATCACACTGCATTATGGGCTGCGATATGCCAGTGATATTGTAAGATATCACACTGCATTATGGGTTGCGATATGTCAGTGATATTGTGAGATATCACACTGTATTATGGGCTGCAATATGCCAGTGATATTGTGAGATATCACCCTGTATTATGGGCTGCGATATGTCAGTGATATTGTGAGATATCACACTGTATTATGAGCTGCAATATGTATTATGGGCTGCAATATGTCAGTGATATTGTGAGATCACTGCATTATAGGCTGTGATATTGTGATATATCACACTGTATTATGGACTGCGATATGTCAGTGATATTGTGAGATATCACCCTGCATTATGGGCTGCAAAATGCCAGTGATATTGTGAGATCACACTGTATTATGGGCTGCAATATGCCAGCAATATTGTGAGATATCACACTGTATTATGGGCTGCAATATGCCAGTGATATTGTGAGATATCACCCTGCATTATGGGCTGCAAAATGCCAGTGATATTGTGAGATCACACTGTATTATGGGCTGCAATATGCCAGCAATATTGTGAGATATCACACTGTATTATGGGCTGCAATATGCCAGTGATATTGTGAGATATCACCCTGCATTATGGGCTGCAAAATGCCAGTGATATTGTGAGATCACACTGTATTATGGGCTGCAATATGCCAGCTAAATTTGTGAGATATTACATTGTATTATGGGCTGCAATATGACAGTGATATTGTGAGATATCACACTGTATTATGGGCTGCGATATGTCAGCAATATTGTGAGATATCACACTATATTATGGGCTGCAATATGCCAATGATATTGTGAGATATCACACTGTATTATGGGCTGCGATATTGTGAGATCACATTGTATTATGGGCTGTGATAATGTGAGATATCACACTGTATTATGGGGTGCATTATGTTATTGATATTGTGAGATCACACTGTATTATGGGCTGCAATATGTCAGTGATATTGTGAGATATCACACTGCATTATGGGCTGCAGTATTGTGAGATATCACACTGCACTATGAGCTGCGATATGTCAGTGATATTGTGATATGTCAAACTGCTTTATGGGCTGCGATATGTCAGTGGTATTATGGGCTGCAATATTGTGAGATATCACACTGCATTATGGGCTGCGATATTGAGATTATCCCACTGTATCGCTGACATATCACCGCCCATAATATTGTGAGATATCACACTGTATTATGGGCTGCGATATGTCAGTGATGTTGTGAGATTACACTGTATTATGGGCTGCGATATGTCAGTGATATTGTGAGGTATCACACTGTATTATGGGCTGCGATATGTCAGTGATGTTGTGAGATTACACTGTATTATGGGCTGCGATATATCAGTGATATTGTGAGACATCACACTGTATTATGGGATGCACTATTGTGAGATATCACATTGTATTATGGGCTGCGACATGTCAGTGATATTGTGAGATATCACACTGTATTATTGGCTGCAATATTGTGAGATATCACACTGTATTATGGGCTGCAATATGCCAGTGATATTGTGAGATCACACTGTATTATGGGATGCGATATTGTGAGATATCACACTGTATTATGGGCTGCGACATGTCAGTGATATTGTGAGATATCACACTGTATTATGGGCTGCAATATTGTGAGATATCACACTGTATTATGGGCTGCAATATGCCAGTGATATTGTCAGATATCACATTGTATTATGGGCTGTGATATGTCAGCGATATTGTGAGATATCACACTGTATTATGGGCTGCAATATGCCAGTGATATTGTGAGATATCACTCTGTATTATGGGCTGCGATATTGTGAGATATCACACTGCATTATGGGCTGCAATATGTCAGTGATATTGTGAGATATCACACTGCATTATAGGCTGTGATATGTCAGTGATGTTGTGAGATATCATACTGCATTATGGGCTGTGATATTGTCAGATATCACACTGCATTATGGGCTGCGGTATTGTGAGATTATCACACTGCATTATGGGCTGCGATATTGAGAGATTATCACACTGTATTATGGGCTGCGATATTGTGAGATATCACATTGTATTATGGGCTGCGACATGTCAGTGATATTGTGATATGTCACACTACATTATGGGCTGCGATATGTCAGTGATATTGTGAGATATCACACTGTATTATGGGCTGCAATATGTCAGCGATATTGTGAGAGCACACTGCATTATGGGCTGCGATTTTGTGAGATATCACACTGTGTTATGGGCTGTGATATGTCAGTGATATTGTGAGATATTAAACTGTATTATGGGCTGCAATATGCTAGTGATATTGTGAGATATCACTCTGTATTATGGGGTGCGATATGTCAGCGATATTATGAGATATTACACCGTATTATGGGCTGCAATATATCAGCGATATTGTGAGATATCACACTGTATTATGGGCTGCGATATGTCAGCGGTATTGTGAGATATCACACTGTATTATGGGCTGCAATATGCCAGTGATATTGTGAGATATCACTGTATTATGGGCTGCGATATTGTAAGATATTACACTGTATTGTGGGCTGCGATATGTCAGTGATATTGTGAGATCACTCTATTATGGGCTCCGATATTGTGAGATATTACTCTGTATAATGGGCTGCAATATAGCAGCAATATTTTGAGATATCACACTGCATTATTGTGAGATATCACATTGTATTATGGGCTGCGATATTGTGAGATATTACACTATTATGGGCTGCGATATTGAGATATGACACTGTATTATGGGCTAGGGTGTCGCCATGGTGAGACTTGAGCAGCTGCATTCAGTGTGTACGGGCTCCTGTAGCCGCGGGATTCCCTGGCTGCTGTGCACACGGTGATTACTCCGCTCCTCACCTGATGCAGTGAGAGAGGAGTCCAGCTCCAGTCCTGTCGTGCAGTCCTCCTCCGGATCCAGGCACAGAGCAGGCGCACAGCCCGGGTTTTCCCGCCCACCGGCAGGCATGGTAATAGAATAGGCTATGTAATTTGACACTTCAACTTACTGTGCTCCCTGCTAGTTGATTCACTTACTCACCCACTAACACTGAGCTCCTTTTACTGTCTGTGGGCTAAAAAGGGACGGAAAGCGCCAGGAATAAGGGGGAGGAAGTGCAGTGCCAGGCTGTGCCCACCACGCCAGGGGATATTGTGCATGGGCTGACTGGGCTAGCCGCTCTTCTGCTTTCAGCTGGTAAGTTTCCTGTCTCGCCTCACACCTCACTGAGAGGCTCTCACAAACAATGGATCATGGACGGACTGTGGAGGATCCTGTGGAAGGACACGTTGTGTGTGTGTGCTCCGGCGGGGCACGCTAGGCATCCAGCCTGCAGGAGGGCACCACAGCTCTGGGCATCCTGCTGCCATAGGTAAACTTGCTACTGGCGCCTTGTACACGGGGAGAAGGATGTGATTTAGCGCTTTGTTGTGATGTGCAGATGATTGTGAGCTCGGTGGGCAAGCTCGTGGAGTGCCCGGGAGATGATGCATTAACCTGTGCTGTGCTGGAGAGAACCAGGAGGTCACAATGGTGAGGTTGTGTAGGATGTGGACATGGCTGCCTCGCATTGTGGTGGCAATGCTTCCCCAGATCTCAGGTGCAGTATTGGGATGTGCAGATGTCCCGATAAACCAGCACAACAGGGGGAGAGGAGCTGAATAGGAACTCTGCTTTCTTAGCCCTGGGAGGGGGGAGGGATTGCTATCCGTGTGTGATTTAGTTGCCTCAAGAAATGCTCCCTTTAAAACACTTAAGGAATGTGTGCTGCCCCCCAACACTTAACAGGAGTGTGTCCTCTGGAGAAGGGAAAAAAGTTTCATCCAAACTTTAAATTGGAAACTGATTTAAAAGTTCAGTGGAATAAAATAATCCCCACTTGGCCTGCACTTTCTAACTTTTCTCTTAGCAAGCCAGCTGATAGATACTGGTGAGAACACTCCCCTAATGTCTGCAGCCACTGCCTGGATGGGTTTAACCCTGTGTGCCCAGAAATGCTCCTAGCCTTCCAGTGTGCACATTTGTCAAGTTCCTAGGTGGAATCTGTGTTACAGTGAGAACATGTACGGCCATTGTAGTGATGAATGATGGTGTATGTGTGGTTTCTATGGTTGGGAGACCTCACACCAGAAGCAAAATGCATTACTTTGCCTTGTTAGAGAGCTGCTGGATGGCATCATTATTTCATTATGTTAAATGGCTGCGAGGAAGGCATGAGAGCGCTTGTTTAATGCTTTATGTTGGTAGTAATAATACAAAACATTTTTTTTTTAAAGATTATTTATGTATTTTTTATTTATTTTTTTTACCCTAGAAAAGGCCTAATATTTTACTTTATTATTGTATTTTTTTTTATCGTATGCAGTTTGCTCTATTTATCTAATGTAAACCCCCCACTACCTAGTACACACTCCTGTACAGCACCACCAGAAGACTGAATGAGATTCTGCTGCTTCACTTCATAATGGCTGTGTGCTGCCAAAGGAATAGCTTTTCTCCTTTTACTCCTAGACCTCAGTGTAGCTGGTGCTCTGACTGCTTTCTCAAAGCCTTGACATGAGAAAGGAGGATTTAACTTGGCAGCCTGAACAAATGCTCTTTCAGAGGTTTCCAAAGAGATGGTATGAGAGCGGTGAAGGAGAATAACCAAGTATAGTTTTTTATATATATATATATATATATATATATATATATATATGGAATATTGGTCTCTATTCAAGTGGCGCGATAGGAAGTGGACACTGAATGCGCCTTCAGGAGCAGAAGATTCCTCTAATATAGCTTGGAGGCACCCTCTATTTTACTTTATTTTTTAAGGAAATTGACTGGAATTCTTGCCTTACCTGGACTTGTCTGCTGGGCTGTAAGTACATTAGATACAGGCTGACTATTTCCATGTTGTGCTGGCAGCAAAATTCATGTGACAGTACAAGAAATCTAGAAATCTGCTTTTCATTGCATGTGCCTTTCTATTTGCTTAGCACCAATTGAAACGTCTGTTTGCTGTCATGGGAGTACATGTGGCTAGCTGTATTTCTTATGTAAGAGAGTTGGGCTATGTTCACACCATGTTTGTTTGGGACATACGCCTATAGAAGGGCCCTTTAAGGCTGTGTTCACACTGTGCGGCAGTGATGCAGTTTTCAGAAGTTGCTGCAAAAGTGCTGTTTTGTTGGTCTTTTGGGAAAATCGCACCGTGGCTGCAATGTGGTCCCGACACGTGAACAAAGCCCACTATCAATGTATTTGTAAGGCCGTGTTTATGCAGATTCCTTAAAAATGGACTGGAAGACTAAGTAGCTCCATCAATGACGTCAGCAGGGTCCATCATGTGACAGATCTGGCATTGCATCGTGGTTTTCGTTATGACTGGAAGCTATGAGGCAGCCACAAACAGAACCACAAAAAGGGCACGGGTGCCCGCGCTCGTAATCCCCAACTTCATGTAACAAATCTCCTCTACAAGATGAAGAAAATTCCGGCGTAAAATTGACGCGTGTTGTGTTTTATAATATCTGCCTCGTGACAGTTTATTTTTTAGATTTTCTTTTTTTGGATTTCATTCCTTGAAACGTGAGGGGTGAAATCTGCAGCGGAAACATTTCCACCCATGAGCTGGTACTAGAATGGAGAGCGTTCTCGTTTTGGCTTGAAACTATGTGAAATATGTGTCATGATAGACGCCAACGGTCAGTAAGAACCACTTACGTGGCTTCTGTTTTGGATCCAGAGAGGGAATGGATTATATACAAAAACTTCTCACTTTTTTGTCTAGATTTACTAAGAATCTAAAACCATGACTTGTACTTGACGTGGTACTTTCACACTAGCGTTATTCTTTTCCGGCATTGAGTTCCGTCCTAGGGGCACAATACCAGAAAAGAACTGATCAGTTTTATCCCCATGCATTCTGAATGGGGGAGCAATCCGTTCAGGATGTCTTCAGTTCAGTCTTTTTGACTGTTCAGGGCAGAGATAATACCGCAGCATGCTACGGTTTTATCTCTGGCCCAAAATCCGGAACACTTGCTGGAATGCCGCAATTTTTTCCCGTTGACATGCATTAATGCCGGATCTGGCCCCGAGTGTTCCGCATGCTCAGACCGCAAAAAAATGTGGAAAAAAATAAATGCTGGATCTGTTTTTCCGGAGAGATGCATTTCAATGCATTTGTCATACGGATCGGGATCTGATCCGTCTGACAAATGCCATCAGTTTGCATGCGTTTTGACGGATCTGGCAGGGAGTTCCGGCGAATGAAATGCCTGCCGGAATCCTCTGCCGCAAGTGTGAAAGTAGCCTAATGCCTCATACACACCACTGGGTGCGTATTTGGGTCCACGAACCTTGTGCAATCCATGTTTTTCTCACTCCCATTGCTAGAAATGACTGTTCATGTCTGCGATTATGGACCAGAATAGGACATATTCTATGATTTGCAGAATGGACACGCAATCTGCACAAAATGCGCATCAGACATGGATACAAAATATGGTCGCGTGCGCGAACCCTGAAAAGCCAAAATTCGTGTACCTGAAGTGTGTTGTCCAAAGTGATTTGAATAGATGTTTTTGGTCATTTTATTTTTAATTGTGGTTACAATTTCTTTTTAGTTGTGATAGCCGTACATGAGCTTCCCCTCATAAGGACACTGGTTGGCTTCTGTGCCAATGTTTTTTTTATTTCCCTGCCCCCTGTTGAGGGTTGGCAGACAGGTTTTGGTGCTGTGCCTTTTTGGAGGCTGGGGTGTTTTTGTTTTATTGTGGCATCAATCTTCTGTGGTGAAGAGGGAGGAGAGACTGGTGTCCACGGAGCACGGATTCGGCTTTATGAATGACAGAAGACTTGTCCTGACCCCTTTTTTTTTTTTTTTCCCCCTCTTGTGTTCAAGACTAGGATGTTGAAACACCAGCCTCCAGACAAAAGGCACATTGAGCAGCAAGGTCTGCGGCAGAGCACGTGTGACTTGGAGGCTGAATAGGGGGGTTAACTGAATTTAGCAATGTATTCCCCTGATTTAATATGCTGGTAACTCATCTGTGTAGTAGACAGGAATACGCAGGATTGGGAGAATGTGCTGGGAATGGTTTCCTCCTTCATGTGGAATAAATATATATTGTATGTGAAGAGAAAAGCCTCTTCCTAGTGTGCAGCAAGTAACATCTGCAGGTTCCTCAATGTTTACATCCTCAGTAAACCTTGGCCTGCTTCTTCTGTTCCTCTGTTGGAGAACCTGGGGTCTCATTGACAGATTAGATCTTCTATGTTAGTAAAAACCGGTATATAAAACAAAACCCTGCTAGGAATTTCAGTTAATTAGAGAGGTCCCCAATTAGGTCCTTCTTGTAGTAGAGAATGGCTACAAGAGCGTCTCTCTATGTGGAGGACCAAGCGTTTCCATGTGTTATATGTACAGAACACTGTTTTCAATGGCAGTGGTCAGTGGGGTCCCAACAGCACAACATACCGTCACTGGCTTACTATTCCTGGCTGCTTGAAGGGGTGTCCTTTAGGACAGTGTTTCCCAACCAGTGTGCCTCCAGCTGTTGCAAAACTACAACTCCCAGCATGCCCGCACAACCAAAGGCTGTCCGGGCATGCTGGGAGTTGTAGTTTTGCAACAGCTGGAGGCACACTGGTTGGGAAACACTGCTTTAGGACACTGTCCGGATAGGATCTTGAAAAGCCTAAAAACTGAAATGATAGTCAAGACATTCAGGGGAGTTGAAATTCTTTTGAAAGCACTAAACATGCAAGTAACCATATGTCCAGCTCCAGGGACGGCATGCCTTTACATGTATTTTGTTGTCATTGGCAAAGCTTAAGAGGATACCTAAAATGAACTGTTCAAGCGCAGCCACTGCTTCATTCACTTCTATAGGACTGGTGGAAATAGCTGAGCCAGCTATTTTTTGGGAACTCCCATAGAAATGAATAGAAGGCGGCCGCGCATGTGTAGTTCTCCGTTCTTCTGGGACCTGCACCTATCTGACATTGGCATATCCTAGCGATTTGCCACCAGTGTCTTAGGTGAGACAGCCCCTTTAAATACTGAGGTCTAGAAGAAGTAGTGGCATAATCTGTGGTACGTGGTTCATCTCTGGTTTATGTGTAAGCTGGCCTAGTGGTGGTGGACTGTGTGTATATGAAAACCATTGGCTAATGTCATTACCTCCAACAGTAAATGGTTTCTGTCGAGGACTTTTTACACTGTGAATGTTAACTCCTAGTGTCTCTGCCGGTGCGGTATCGAGAGCCCCTAGTATTTTCTTCTGCATTTAATAATGGAATTCTTTTTTACCACTACTATTAATGCACCTAGGCCTGCACTGTTCACGTGTCTCTGATTTTACATGAGAAAATGATTGCATGCAGCATTACATACTGTCTTACTAAACCTTAGACCTTGTTCACATTTCCGTTTTTCACTTATGTGTGCTCTCTGCGTTCTCTGTGCACCTACCCTTTGATTTTAAAATGCATCTGTTCACATATCAGTATATTTTATTATTTATTTTACTGACCATGGGTCAGTTTAAAAAAAAAAAATCAGAGACATGCACTACATTGGGTCGTGACGCAAACCAAGCCCAGTGAGGTCTAGAGTCAGTGAAAACCCACTGACACAACACAGATGGCATCCGCGTTTGGTCTGTTTTTTACTGAGCACTGATAGGAGATGCTCTTGAAAACACAGATTCCTCAAGGATGATAAATGGACACGGGAACGTGAACAAGGCCTTAGAAGCAGAATAAAGTGTCGCACAGAAGCTCCATATCACTGCCGTGCCCATGAGCCCTTATAAAGTGTGTATGTTTGTGCAGTCAATTCTCATGGTACAGATGCAAAGTCTTGGAGTACAGCTCCTGTTTCTAATTTCATACTAATGTAGCTTCTTAGGCTACTTTCACACTCAAATTTTGTACGGCTGCGTCATGGACGGATACGTTCAGATAATATAATTGTCTGCATCCGTTCAGAACGGATCTGTTTGTATTATCTGTAACATAGCCAAGACCATTGAAAGTCAATGGAGGACGGATCTGTTTTCTATTGTGCCAGATTGTGTCATAGAAAACGGATCCGTCCCCATTGTCTTACATTGTGTGTCAGGACGGATCTGTCTGGCTCTGTTTCGTCAGACGGACACCAAGCAGCGTTTTGGCGTCCGCCTCCAAAGCGGAACGGAGCCAAACTGATGCATTCTGAGTGGATCCTTATCCATTCAGAATGCATTAAGGGCAAATCTGATCCGTTTTGGACCGCCTGTGAGATCCCTGAAAGGATCTCAGAAACGGAAAGCCAGAACGCCAGTGTGAAAGTAGCCTTAAATTTACATGGTCTTATCTACAAAAAAATACACTATAGCATGCGATTTTAAAGGTATCTGACATATAAATGATGTAACTAAGAGTATATCTCATACTACTGTCTGTTGGCGGTATTATATCAGTCTGTGTTGTGCTGCATAATAAGGCATTTCCCTGTACGACAGCACTCGGTGATTGCATTGGCACTGTGTACGGAGTTCTCTCCTAGAATTGTGGTATAGCATTCCACCTTTTTAATGTCACAGATTCATACAAAATCCATGAGGAAAAAATGGCTATAGTATATAAAATGTTATTCATTTTATTTTGTTTTTTTATGCATATGGCTTATTTTGTTGCAATGTAATATTGGTGGAATTCTTAGGTGGAACACCTGAGATAATGGTGTACATTTTTACAACACATTTAGGGTCCGTTCACACATCCGTGTGTGTTTTGCGGACCGCACATTACCGGCACTAATAGAATATGCCTATTCTTGTCCGCAATTGCAGACAAGAATAGGATATGTTCTATTTTTATCGGGAACGGAATTGCGGACCCGGAGAAATGAATGGGTCTGCAATTCCGTTCCGCAAAATGCGGAACGAAATTCCGGACCTGTGAATTGACCCTAAAGTGGACCTTTCATGGTTTTTATTTATTCTAGGCTGCCAGCCTGCCTGTTTTAAAAAATATGTCTGCTGTGTCCCCCTGAAGTTCTCACGCTCAGTCTTTAAATACTGAGCATCGGTACAAGGAGGAGGAGACACCAGAGTTTCTCAATGGGCGTCTCCTTCTCTCTGTGCCGTGCCGCGATCCAATCACAGAGGAGAGCGTCACAGCCAGGGAGAAGGTGAGCAGTTTTTTCTCCCTGGCTGTGACGCTCTCCTCTGTGATTGGATCACAGCACAGGGAGAAGGAGACGCCCATTGAGAAACTCTGGTGTCTCCTCCTCCTTGTACCGATGCTCAGTATTTACATACTGAGCGGGAAAAGTTCAGGGGGACACAGGAGCGATATTAAAAAAAAACTTACTTACTGATGACCTATCCCTTGAATTGGTCATCAGTATCTGATCGGTGGGGATCTGACACTTGTGACCCCCGCCGATCAGCTGTTTCAGAAGGCAGTAGTGCTGTGGCCTACTGGCTGCCAATACACCAGAGAGAAATTGTGTCTTATATGTCTGTGAACACTTGCCAATAAAGTATGGAGAAAAAGACACTTCAACAAAAGTGAGTGCTGGAGCCTATATCTTTTTGTTATTTGTTGCACCTTTCAAAGGAGGTTGAAAAACCTGGCACCGTGCACACGGGTACATCCGAATTGCAGACTAAAGTGAGCTGGTATCTGTATTGTATTCAGTCAGTTTTGTCTGCGATTACGTTCAGTTGTTTAGTTTTTTTTATGTGTGGGCGCAATGCGTTTTGATGCGTTTTTTTTTTACGCGCGTGATAAAAAAACTGAAGCTTTACAAACAACATTGAAATGAATGGGTCAGGATTCAGTGCGGGTACAATGCCTTCAGGCCTTAGGTGCAGCTCAGCCTTATTGAAGTGAATGGAGCCGAGCATGATACCAACCACAGCCGCTATACAACAGACGATCAAATACTGATCACTAGGGTTGAGCGAACACCTGGAAGTTCGGGTTCGCCGGGTTTGGCCGAACTTTGGCGCAAAGGTCGGGTTCGGGACCTGAACTTGAACTCGAACCCCATTTAAGTCCATAGGGACCCGAACTTTGGGGCACTAAAATGGCTCTAAAAAAGTCATAGAAAGGGCTAGAGGGCTGCAAAAGGAAGCACAATAGGGGTAAGATCAGGACAATTGCCCTGCAAACAAATGTGGATAGGGAAATTAATTAAAATAACATAGAATTAAAAAGTAAAAAATAATGATCTTGAACTAGGAGGCGGAGGTCAAAGTGAAGTAGGAGGTTGAGGAGGCGGTGGTGAAGGAGGTAGCCAACACAGTTTTTTTATTTTTAATAAATTTAGGAAGACCCCCAAAACGCTGGAGTATAACACTGGCTGGTTAGTACCGGTATACATGTCGATTCTGCACAAGGTACGGACAAGTCCTGTGGGATCCAAGCCTGGTTCATTTTAATGAACGTGAGCTTGTCCACATTGGCTGTGGACAGGCGGCTGCGCTTGTCTGTGATCACAGCCCCCCGCTCCCCCTCAGTGCTGAACACACGTTCAGACAATACACTGGCCGCAGGTCGAGGACGTAAAGGGCAAGCTCAGGCCATGTGCCCAATTTGGAGACCCAGAAGTTGAATGGGGCAGACCCATCAGTACATGTAGGCGTGTGTACACATACTGTTCCACCATGTTGCCTCCTGCTAAGACGTTCCATATCAGCTGGTGGTGCTGGTTGTTGTGGCGTGCTGACAAAGCTATCGAGAGGATAGGTCATCAGTAAAATAAAACTCTTGGAAATCCCTTTAAGGGGGAATTTATTTGAAGTCTGTATTGGCACATTTTAAACCAAGTGTATCAGATGTCGCGTGTTTGATAAATTTGGTGCATCTTTAATACTACTCCCATATTTTTTTCTTTTTTACACCATCCCATTACTGGAATGAATTTCAGACTTTTTTTTTCTTACACTGGAGTGAAACAAGTTAACATAGCTAACCATGCACACTTTCTCAGCCTCTATTCAAAACTGGATTGGGTGGTAAGAAATGTAAGTTTTTGTGCAAGTGAGGTCAAAAAGTTGCTAAGCACATGACCGTATTTTTAGTCCATGACTAATCCACATTTTTTTTTTTTTGTATACCATTCCTTGGCCCATTCATTTCTATGGGTCCACAAAACAAAAAAAAGGAACGGAATGCGGCTGTAATCCGTGTGCTGGCCCCATCCATATGTCGATCCTGCAAATGATAGAACATGTCCTGTTCTTGTCCGTTTTGGGGACAAGAGCCATGTCTATAAATGGGACCGAGAAAAGTGTAGCTTGCACAAAGAAGGCATTTATATTTTGCATATCTGCGATTTATGGACCACAAAACCTATAAGTCTGTGTGCAGGAGAGCTTACATATAGTAATAATTTCCTGTATATGCGGATAAGCGATCGCTATTGTGTACCCATACAGAATCATGTTTGCGGACAGCAGAACCTTGTGTACACCTGCGTAGATGTGCAGCCAGCCTAGAAATTAAGATTTTGGGAGCCAGTTGAAAGATTTGATCACCCAATGAATGATCGTTGGCAGATTCATCAGGTGATTGGTTATCAGGAACAAGTCTTTCTACAAATGCTCACGCTCATCCCAAGGATCACTAAGTGTAAAAGGAGCTTTAGACCAGTTGTCTGAAGATGCGCCAAATGCATCACATTAGCTTAGGCTAGATGATATCATTGGTGCTAGGCTAAACACTTTTGTCTAACATGGTACTGCCTATTGGGGCAACACCCCATACCACACAGCCAGACCTCTCAGCGGATGAGGCTCATTGGATGCTTCTTAAATATGTCTAAAATGAGATGAGCCAAGTTTTGACACAAATTTTGTTATAATTCAGGAGTATCCCAAGTAGTAAATATGGATGATTGTGTGCCAAAAGCAAACTAATGGTATAGGTAGTAAACTTGAGGCATTTTTAAACAAGTCAAGGATCAGGTCAATTTTTGAGGATCAGCATTCTTAGGAATGCTCATTCCCTACAATTGCCCCCATGTTATCGATTGCCTGATTCGGTTGAACCGGTATCAGTGTTTTGTTGATCTGTGATTTGCCAAACGCAGAATAGATACGATCATGTGCATGGGGCCTAAACCTTTCTTAGTGGGGAGATAAGCTGCTGCCAGAGGAGTCTGACCGTGGGTTTCTCCTCTCCCATTCATTACTTATGCACTGTGAGCCAAGTATGCATGTGTATGGGAGGATCAGGAGAGATATTGCCCGACAGCTGTCTTATGTATACGACCTACTTCAATTTATAGTCTTTATTAGACATGATTAGTAAATTGTTTCCAGAGCTTATAGAAGTCAAGTGCACCACTCCTAAAGCGCTAGGAGCACCAGTCAGAAGTAAGTACATAGGCATCAGAAGCATTGGCTACCTGGCTCCTGGGATTTGTCTAGGTTTGGTAAAGTCAAATACATAGGAAGCAAGCATCACAGTAAAATGTGCCAACCGCTGTGTAAGAATGGTTTCCTATTACAAGCCCAGGCCGGGCTCGTCTTGGTAGGGTCAGTGGTTATCTTGATCTAAGAAGTGGCAGGTCTGTAAACCCCACTCCTCCTCCCTCCAGCCTGCGGTGTTTCTTCCCTGGGGAAATCTCTGAAATCTGACCCAGTAACCAGCTGTCTGTTGTGTGGCTGAGAGTCAGGTCCCTTTTCTGCTTCTTTACTTTGGTTAGGCTTCTCTGGGCCATGCAATGTCATGCAAATAACGTCGCTTTTTGCTTTCCTGGGTTACACTATAATCAAAGGAGTGAGGTGTGACCTCTTTCAGCCTTAAAACACATATTTGGCCAGAGTAGAGTTCGAGCAGAGAGCTCTGTGGTCGGTCTCTCTGGATTTCTGTGGCCAGCGACCCGTTATGTGGTGTTGGCTACATTCATGTCTCGCATCGTGCCTTAGATTTAACATGCTGGGGTTTATGTGTAAAAATGGTTTTGTGATCATTTATTGTGAGACACTTTGAGCTTATGTTGTTTCTTAATTCTGTTTTCTGTATGTCCTGTTTATTACACATGTTCCATGTAGTGTGCTGGACCGTGCCAATAGACAGAAACTACTTATACCACATTAGTGAGCAACCTGTCCATCCTGATCAAATACAATCCGCATCTGATTATTCAGTATTAGAAGTGTGGCTGGCCTTGCTTAGGTTAGCTGTAAGGTTATATCCATCCCAACTTCTGTGTTTTCTCTTCTGTGCTGGGTGTCCCTGCTGGGGGAGGGGTGAGATGCTGCCTTATGCATTGTTCTGTTTCCTGACGGGAAGCAAAATCACATTTGTGACCTTTACATCCATCTGCAGGGAGAAACGGTCTGGCCTCCTCTACTAATATGGCCAAAAGAAGCAGCATCTTCTGTCTAAGCTGCGGCATTGAAATCTTTGGTGATTATTATTGCTTTGTATAGCTTTTCTAGAAAGCCATGTAATGGGCTACTTTCACGCTAGCGTTTTTGTTTTCCGGTATTGAGTTCCGTCCTAGGGATTTCTGAATGGAGAGCATTCCGTTCAATATGCATCAGGAGGTCTTCAGTTCAGTCCCTCTTTCGTTTTTGGGACGGAGAAAATACCGCAGCATGCTGCAGTTTTCTCTCCGGCCAAAAATACTAAACGCATGCCGGATCTGACATTAATTTACATTGAAGTGTATTAGAGCCGGATCAAGCATTAAGTGTTCTGGCAAAACGGATCCGGCTTTCTGGTGTGCGCATGTGCAAACCTTTAAATATGCAAAAAAATTGAATAGCGGATCCATTTTTCCAGATGACACCAGAGAGATGGATCCGGAATTTCAATGCATTTGTCAGATGGATCCCTGCGTTTGCGTCCAGATTGCCTGCCGGAATCTTCTGCCGCAAGTGTGAAAGTACCCTTACGGAGCCATCGCAGATCATTATGAGTAACAATTCAGGGTTTGTCAGCAGATTACTTATTATGCCATAAAACGTATCCAACATTGGGGACTACAACTAATTTGAACGTGGATGCGCTTGTTCCCAGATGGCAGGTGAAACATGGCCCATAGGAGAGGCCACGTGCATGGTGTCTTCCCTTGCCAGGTCACCCCCTCCAAATTTACAAGTACAGACTTATGCTTGGATTGTGATGTCCTTTACGGAATATATAGAATGGATATGCCACATCTGCAGACGTATTCTGTGACTGAATAGAAGGCCTGGTCCGTCTGCACTGAACTATGACATTAAACCTATGTTTATCTAGTTTCTTATGTCTATATACATGTACGAAGTATGTAAAAGTCTATATATAGTCTTCAGAAAGCTTTGCAGAATGAGGTTTCTTTCCATTCCAGTTCTCGGTGACGGTGGCTGGGTTTACATTTTTAGGTCCAGTTTTTAAAGCCAAAACCAGGAGTGGATTGGGCAAACTAGAATTAATCTGTCCTTTATATTCACACCTGGTTTTGCCTCCAATAAACGGAATCTAAAAATCTGAGCGTGTAAACCAAGCCTGTGTGAAAGTTAGGTTGTGCGCTGTTTGCACAGTGGAGTATTCAGCTTCTCTCTTCTCGGTGCCGCTCGCTCCTGTGCGTTATCTTCCTGCAGCACAATAGGCTCTGGTTAATGTTTAAGGATCAGGTAACTCATTCATTGCTAGGCTGCAATAAAGGAAGCAGAGCTGCTTGGTAACATTTTTTCAGCAGTGACACACTTCTGTATAAAGAATGTGACATTTCTCAATGTTTGGCGCTAATTTAAACATAAAATGTGTAGGTGACTGCACAGTCTAATGTAACCCGTTATCAGCCATTTCCGTCTAGTGACATGCTATGGCTGTTAGCCAAGGGATTGTTTAGCCAGCAGCTATTTGCCTTATTTTCCCATTAACATGTCGACCAGTAAAATAAGCATGCTGTTTGTGTGAAGGGAAATAACCATCCGTCTGAATGTCTGACACTGATTATCTGGGAGGAAAGGTGATCAGACATGTAAAGATCCAACCTGTCCTATTCAGGTCAGTCAATCAGCATCATAATTGGGAAAGATGCCCGATGGACTCCTCCATGTTTGCCTTGTATTACTATATGTCTTCTGGTAATCATGAGCTACTGCCACTACCATTACTTGACTAGCTTATTGCACAATAATATATATTACAGGAGATGGGGAGAACTCCCGAAATATCATGCTCAAGATGAGTGTGTGAACATAAACTTCTACTGACCCCTTTACCATGGGGGAAGCACCATACAGGCATGGGCTCTTTCTGGCCTTTTCCTGCAGGAGACTAGATGCCAGCTTCTGCCATGGAAAGCTTCATAAGAATGCATGAAGTTGCTCAGAGAGTACAGCTCTCTAATGAGTGTGTAAGTCAAGTACCAGTGTGGGGGTCTGGCAGCAAAGCTCCTGGTATTGGATGAATGGGTAAACCATTGTCCGGCTAGAAGAAACCCAGATTATAAAGGAAACTGCAACATGTCAGAGTTGCACATGAGCATATAATCCATGTAACATAGCTACAGGAAAATAATAGTACGTGTATCAGTAACAAAACATGTATGGTGAATGCTCCTTGAATTGCCGCTCCTGAACTGGACATCATGTAGCCCAAACATAAAGCAATATGGGGGTGATTTATTAACTCCTTTCGCCCAGTTCTCTTGCGTAAAAAGGTTGCAAACACTGTGTTTACAACTTTTTTTTATCGCTATTACAACAAGATGTGACATTTGTACGCCACCCTCACCACTTTCTGAAAAATGGACATGCTGAGGGGAGGTGGGGCCATCAACCCGGCACATTTATCAAAACTGGTGCAAAGGAAAATGAAACTGGCATAAATAAACATAAATCTCCCCCAGTTTGTCTTTGGAGGCTGGGAGGTGCTCCTCCAACACCTGATAGTGGAAGAATGTATTAGTTGAGCAGTTTGGATATTTCTTGAGAAACATGTGGTAGAGGGTTTCAGTGGCTTTTTACACCATTCGGCCTCCCCAATGTCCATTCAGCTTGATTAAACGTGTTAAAGGGGTTGTGCAGGCAGTATGTATTGAAGACCTTTCCTCAGAATAAGTCAGCAATATCCGACACCGGCACAGTTTGAAGAGAGCGCTCCATGCAAGCGTTACTTCCTCGTCCATACAGTCTTCAAGTCTCGACGGCACAATGTAATTACAAGTACTGGTACCATTCACTTGAACAGAGCGACTACTTGTATTTACTCTGCGCTGCAAGGAAGGCGACGCACAGTGTCCTGAAAAGGAAGCGGCGCTCGCATGGAGTGCCGCCTACTCTTCAAACAGATGACCGGCACTGGTGCCGGGTGTCAGAACCCCACGATCAGATATTGATGACCTATCTTAGGTTAGACACGTGAGCCCAGCCTGAGAATGCATCTCCCACCACAGCGCTAGCTGTGCTTCAAATGCTTTCAACCAGCAATTCTGTTTCATTTGGTAAGATTTGGCAAATCTTTAAAGCAAATGGAATCCAGTGTTTTAATGTGCCATGAAGCAACCTGGCTTTGAAGTGTTGAGGTGTACAGAAGCAAGTCCTAAGCACCACCCTGACTACACCTATAATACATTCGCTTATATAGATATTGTTTTTGTGACATAGCTGATTATGTTACCTTTGCAAGCTACTTCAATTCCATATTGTCTGGGGGAAAAAACTTTATGAAGCAATTTGGACATTGGCGTCAAATCCTTCCCATTGTAGAGTTGTATAATTGAAGCTCCCTGTGCCAAGAGCTGCAGCCATAGACTACAAATCTCCTCTCTCAACAAGTGACTGTGTTACCATGTCAAACATTACAAATAGATTTGGTTATGTATCACTACATAGATGTGTGTTTGCATTTCCCTGGCTCTGTTTACACTTCCAGCAGTCAAAAATTGCTAAGGTTTTAATTATCTTGTATTGCAGCAGAGGAACAAAGAAGACATTGTATGTTGGGAAAGAGAGGTCATCTCAGGTCTTCCCTTTCTTCAGTAGAGGTGGTCACTAAAACTGGGCATACATTTTAAGGCCCCATACACATTAGACAAAGTCAGCAAGACCTGAAGTGTTGTGTTTATGACGGCCTCCTGACCATATCTCCCAATTGCAAATGTCGGGTGTGGGGGGAGAAAATCTGTGTCTGTGGCCTACTCCCCTCTAGGCTGAGCAGAGCGTGCCTGGTGTATGGGAGGTGAATGGTGCATGCTCTTCTTGGCCACGCCTGCTTGTTCTTTAAATGGGCGGAGCCGCAGCCAAACGTGTCTTGTCTCTGCCAGAACAAAGCCAATCCTTCTAAGGGCCCTTTCACACTTGCGTTGTCCAGATCCGGCATAGAGTTCCGTCGTCGGGGCTCTATGCCGGAAGAATCCTGATCAGGATTATCCTAATGCATTCTGAATGGAGAGAAATCCGTTCAGGATGCATCAGGATGTCTTCAGTTCCGGAACGGAACGTTTTTTGGCCGGAGAAAATACCGCAGCATGCTGCGCTTTTTGCTCCGGCCAAAAATCCTGAACACTTGCCGCAAGGCCGGATCCGGAATTAATGCCCATTGAAAGGCATTGATCCGGCCTTAAGCTAAACGTCGTTTCGGCGCGTTGCCGGACCCGACGTTTAGCTTTTTCTGAATTGTTACCATGGCTGCAAGGACGCTAAAGTCCTGGCAGCCATGGTAAAGTGTAGCGGGGAGGGGGGGAGCAGCATACTTACCGTCCGTGCGGCTCCCGGGGCGCTTCAGAGCGCCCCAAGCGCATGGATCACGTGATCACATGGAACACGTCATCCATGCGCAGGGGGCGCTCTGACGTCATTCTGGAGCGCCCCGGGAGCCACACGGACTGTAAGTATACCGCTCCCCGCTCCTACTATGGCAACCAGGACTTTAATAGCGTCCTGGGTGCCATAGTAACACTGAACGCATTTTGAAGACGGATCCGTCTTCAAATGCTTTCAGTACACTTGCGTTTTTCCGGATCCGGCGTGTAATTCCGGCAAGTGGAGTACACGCTGGATCCGGACAACGCAAGTGTGAAAGGGCCCTTACACTTTTATATCTGACCATGACCATTAAATTGAGTTTGGTTGACATTAATCTAATGTGTAATATCCATGATGCGGATATATTTAATTATTATTATGATGGTCTTTCCAACGCTGCGGTTGAAAATAATTGAGGAACTTAGTAGGCATACCATATGCTAAGGAGCCAGGAAGGAAGTGGAACCCTCACTCACCGTAGACCAGGGATCAGCAACCTGTGGCACGCCAAGCTGCTGTGAAACTACAACTCCCAGCATGCACATTTACTCTGCGGTTCTTATAACTCCCATCGAAGTGAATTGAGGATTCTGGGAGTTGTAGTTTGTAAATAGCTGGAATGTCGGAGGTTGCTGATCCCTGCCGTAGGGTGTCGGTGTGGAGGAGACCTTTATTTGCTTCACTGAATGGTAGCACAGTAGACATGGTTGACACGCCATATTCTCTTGTACCTCTTTTGGGCATCATGGTGGCTCAGTGGTTAGCACTGGTGCCTTGCAGCACTGGGATTCTACATTCTAATCCAACCAAGGACAACATCTGCAATGGGTTCATATGTTCTTCCCGTTTTGTGTGGGTTTCCTCCAACTCTCCAAAGACATACAGATAGGGAACTTAGATTGTGAGCTTAGGGAAGAGCGAATTTCATATTTTGAAGTTCGTGTACGGGCTAATGTTGTGGTATTTACTGAATTGCGTTATGGATTCCGTTACCACAGACCATAACCCAATTCCATGACAGAATGCCTTTAGAAGCATTCCGTCATAATAGAAGTCTAAGGGCTGCTTAACTGATTCGTCCCGTTTCCGTTATGCTGGAGTCCTTTCCTGCACCTAGTGAGCACCACTGGGGACAGTGAGTAATGCTAATGTCTGTAAAGCGCTGTGGAATATAGTAGCGCTATATAGGTGAGTAAAATAAAATATCCGCCTTATTTGTATGACCTATAGAGCTTCAAATTCCTCACAGAATGAGGAGGCTGGCATGGACTGAAGTCAATGGCACTGCAGTAGATGTGATGCTCGGCAACATTAGATGATATGGTAGTTCCAGGTCTCTACTGGCAAGGTTCTTTCTCCTGGTATTTAGCACCCTAAGATCGACATTGGGGCTAGTTCCTTTTGTAAGCCAAGGCTTTTTTTTCCGTTAAGGCAATGTGTGCAGTTTCTGGGCTTTAGAGAGCAGATGGTTAATTCATGGTTCACTATTACAGTCACAGTGTTTCGCCTTCCAATAACAATTCTCTGCTCTATTTGCGTAAAAGGGTTTTTCTTAAAAGGAATCGTTCCAGTTTGTTATTTGTACAGACTGAGCATAGGAGTTGATGTCCCGCAATAAGTTAATTAAGCTGAAGAGGAAGTCTATCTCCAGTATTAATAAAATAATATTGCACGCTGTACCACACTGTTCTTGTTCTGGTAGTAGGCCTTTGTGCTTCATTAATGGCCGTGTTTGTTAAATGGAAGGAATTTAATACCAAAAATATTTCTAAATACAGCCCATGGCAACCAGTCACATTACTGCTTCCGTTCTCCAATTAAGGGGAAAACTATCATTTGTTTGACCTGGATACTTGCTCCAGTGTTCCTTTTGTATTCAACTCTATACATGTCACCCAAATGTATTTGAGATTATATGTAGGAGTTGTCCTGTATTTGAAACCCCTGCCCTGTTTGGGACCCTCTCTGTTAGAGTAGATGGGCTCTGCTGAGGGAACCCCAGCTCAGGTCAGCTGCACACTGCCGAGTCTTACATGGTCGTCCATCCATTGTGCGGCCTTCCCCATGAGTTCTACGAAGTTCTCATTTAGTTCTCCAAACTCCTAATTTCACTTGGGTGTGGTTTATGAACAATCACAGTAGGTTTTATCTTAATTTTTTACGCAGGACTGGTCCATTCGAGTCAAGGGGTCATAGGGAAAAGGAGATGCTGTGTGGTGGTTGGTAGTTGTTTTTCACACATGAGAAACACTGATAGCAGATAGAGGCAATCCAGATGGAAAAAACGGAAACGCTGAACAATCGCAGACCAAACCGATTCAACTGCTATGCAAAGTCATCTTTTTTTCATTGAACAGAATAGGGGTGATTCCCATAAGACTTGTCCGCTTAGAAGCAGTCACCGATCATAGTTTTGTTGTAAAAGAGCAGAATATAAAAATAACAAAATGACAGATTTCACCTAAGAGTGGCACTGTTTCTGGGGAAAAAAATAGACTCCCCCCTTTAAAAAAGAGTTTGGAACATTAATAGTATTGTCACCAGCAGCCATCATACAGCTGGGCCTCCCTGTTTGATGCCGTGTCTCCCACTACTGATGATGACCGAGGAGAAAGTGACGCTGCATTACGTGCACATCGCTGATCCTTGCACAAACCACACTTATGAATATGATTTTGCAATGATTTTGGCAGTATAAAGTGGAGAAATTAAATTAGGGTGTCTCCCACTTAGTACTCATCCCTGTTAAAGGGGTTGTCCGGGTTCAGAGCTGAACCCGGCCATCCCTCCATTTTCACCCAGGCAGCCCCCCTGACTTGAGCATTGGAGCAGTTCATGCTCCGATGCTCTCCTTTGCCCTGCACTAAATCTCGCAGGGCAAAGATATATTTTTGGGAAATCTGGCGATGTACCGGGGCTCTCCATGGGGCTGCCAGGAAGCTTCCGTCCGGCCGCGTGTTATTGAAAACAAAAGAGCCTGTGCATGAGATGCTCCGATGCTAGCCTCAGGGGGGCTGCCTGGGTGAAAATAAGGGTATGTCCGGGCTCTGAACCCGGACAACCCCTTTAACTGGAGCCATATCACCCACAGCTTTTTGCTCTATAAATTTGGCAGCATCCTTTGAAAACAGATTATTCTGGTCTTGGAAAACCTCTTCTTCAATTTGTAAATGTCTGCTTCTATGTGACAACTTTGGTTTGCATTTAATGTAAATTCTTTGTTGGGCAGTATTACAGCTGCGGTAACTGGTTTTGTGCTGCGTTGTATGCTGGATACAGGACCTTCTAAGAGTAAAGATCTCTTTTGAAAGCTAACGTAATTCCTGACACAACAGGAGTTGTCACAAGAAATAGAGTATTGATTTCCTGAGTCTAGTTAGCAGAGGAATGAACACTGCAGTCACCGTCATTATGCCATGATCAGGCTAAGGCTTAGAGAATACATCCATGTTATGCATCTGGCTCCTAATCTAAACCGTTCTAACAAAAATGTTCAGAACCAACCAGCAGATCTACTGTGTTGACCTGCCACCGAGAGGTTATCTTCTAGACAAATGGTCATATGTTCTTATTCTGCACTCCGTTTATTACATATTGATCAGAGAACTCTGCTGAATTTAGCACATTTTTCTATTTTCCTTTTTGTGACCTTGGTAAAAAAAAATTGGTTGACCTTTTACATATACTAAATGCAAATTGTTGTTAAGATGGTCATTGCTATGTTTTGCATAACTGCATCATTAGAGGGCGCTTAGAAACCAAGTGCACTGCAACATTTCTGAATGTGATCACACCTTCTCACCTATAGTCTTCCATAGACCTCTATGCACGTCCTCCATATAAAGATACCGTGTCAATGAGGAACCCGTCTATCTGACTGGTCATTGATGTGCAGGGTAATACAATTTCCAATATTTTTCACCCAGAAGAAATGGGGGAAAAATGACGATATGGCCACAGTCAGTATTTGTAAGCCAAAAATGTCAATAGCGCCTACAGTAAAGCAGTTTAATGGAGCCGTATGTGCCCCTCATATGTTTTGGACCCACTCCTGAATTCCGCTTACAAATATGTTAAATTGGCCTTTGTCTGAGTGGTTTATGAACATGTTGCCTTGAATATATAAAATATTACCGTCCTGAAAATTTTAAAGAGGCATAAATAATCTTTTGTGAAGGAAGCTGTAATTTTGCAGTTTATTTCTTCTGAGCTGCGGTCACTTGACCATGTCCATGCAGCTCCTATTTCCATGGATGTGTGAGAGCAGCACCAGGGGCAGTACCATACCTATCTGGATGGGAGGGGCTAGAAACTAGATGGGTGTTGTAAGGGGCGGTGCTGGAAAGCGAGAAGTGCATCATGGGTTTGATTGGATACAGGATGGACACAAACCAGTGCGATTTGTTCACATGGCGAAGACGAGTCAGGAGAGTCTAAATTGGAGAAAAAAAAGCATGTAAGTGAACATATCTGTAAAAAAAAAAATAGTAATCTTAGCGAAACAACATTTAGGTTTACTGCAGACTTTGTTTTTAGGGATCTGCAGTGCATGTTCTTAGGCCAATTATTTACCCGAAAATAGGCCAGAGGAGCGTCCTGTTGACATTTTTCTATATTGCATTTTTTAACTGTATAGATAAACTCACTGGCATCTCTCCAAAAATGCACCTCATGGTACAGGTGCTTCCAAGCCTTCTGTTATAGGTATACAATGGGAAAGCTTTCTAACATACATCTCAAATGAAACACTTGAATGTAGTGTGAACTAAGCCTGACACTCTCTAGGATTCAGTTATTTCTTTTTGAGTAGTCATTAGCTCCTGTAACTTGTATGTTGTGTTCAGACACTATAAGAAAAATAGGAAAAAAATGAATGGCTGACCATTTTAGCTGAGTTCACACCAGTGCTTCAGATTCTGTTGTGCTGAACAGAAGTCCTGGAGCGGTTACCTGACAGACTCCATTCAGTCATTCACTATAATGGCATCATGTATTAGTGCCGGAATGCCAGATCCGTCCTTCCGGTCTGCGCATGCGCAGACCTTTAAAAGCGTGAAAAAATAAAATACCGGATCCATTTTTCCGGTGTCATCAGGTATTTATTTTTTTTCAAGTTTTTAAAGGTCTGCGCATGCGTAGACCGGAAGGACGGATCCGCCCTTCCGGTATTTTATATGCCGGATCAGGCACTAATACATTGCAATGCATTTTTCTAACTGATCAGGATCCTGATCAGTCTGAAAAATGATGTGCGTTTGCATACAGTTTTCCTGCCCCTCAAACTGCCTGCCGGAATCCTGTGTGAAAGTACCCTTATGGGGTGTACATTGAGTGGCTATTTATTAATTTATACTTTTACAATCATGATTTAAATGTTGTATTTAGATTAATTATACTATCCACCCTTGAAATGTTTTATTACATTATGCTTTCTTGAAGGAGCTCAATCACCCCTGATCTGTGACCCAGAGAGCAAGGGTGGCTCCATGTTGATAGATGCATATCTGTGCATGTTTTTATAACTATTCTGTAATGCCTAATAAAGGTACCCTCCACTTAAATAAACCAACGGGGAAGGTTTAATTTCTATTTTAATTTTCTGTTGTCTAAACCTGGGGTGTGTCTTATAGTTCGTTGAGTCTGTAAAATCTGGTACATTAGCTAAAATCTGAACAATTTTCTTATGGAAACTATATTCCTATAGTTATCTTATATGCAGTTGATGTAGGAGACAAAATATGAAAGCTAAGATTAACCATTGAATCTCTCTGTGCTGATTTTTATTTTTATTTTTTTCTCCAGAGGGTTTTCAGAGTTTTCTGATTAGGGCTGAAACAATTACTCAAATGAATCGATTAACATAAAAAAATCCTTGATGCAATTTTTTTTCTTCGATGCTACGTTTGTGCCATGTGACCACAGAGTCTGAGTGAAGAGCTTGCTATTACTCGTGCTCCGTGGTCACACGCCTGCCCGCACAGCGCTACACTGGATCCTGATGTACACACATAGTCAGGTCCCAGTGCAGCGCGTGAAGAAGATGGAAGATCTCTGGAGTGTCGGCAGCACCCCTACAGGAAAGGTAAGTATTTTAGTTCACTGGTGCTGCGGCTGGGCACTGATAGCTAGGAGGGGATGTGGGGGAAGCTGGTGGCACTGGGAGGGGAAGCAACTGATGACATGGGGAAGCTGGTGGCTTGGAGGGGGAACTGGTCGGACTGCTGGAGGAACTAATTGCATTGGTGGGGGAACTGATGGCACTGGAGGGAGCTGGTGGCAAAACGGCGGGGGAACTGATGGCACTGGGGGAGAGCTGATAGCACTGAGGGGAGCGACTGGTGGCAGGGGGCTGATGAGTTTTTCTAGAAAACATTCTTTTAGTTTTGTTTTTTCTTAGATTACTCGATTAATCGTTTGGATTAATCGGTAGAATACTTGATTACTAAAATAATTGATAGCTGCAGCCCTATTTCTGTCCCAATTTGACTTTCATAAGTATCTAGAATAGTAACCACATGTGAGCTTGGTGCTGGCTTACTTTTTTTTATAAGCTATCCAAATTAAAATGTGTTGTGTGTGGTTTTTTTTTTTTTTGTTTTTTTTTCTCTCTCTCCGTGTGTGCAAACTATATATGAATTATGGTTATTGAAACGAACAAATGTTAAAGTGAAACCAGATATGCAGGGCTGTGGAGTCATAGCTAGGTTTGGGTGGAGTGGGAGTCGGTACAAATATACCGACTCCAGCAAAAAAAATAAAAAAAATCTGTTAATATTGTGTAATAGTTTATTTACTCTTGGGCCCCTTTCACACGGGCGAGAATTCCGTGCGGGTGCAATGCGGGAGGTGAACGCATTGCACCCGCACTGAATCCGGACCCATTCACTTCAATGAGGGTGTGCAGATGAGCGGTGATTTTCACGCATTACTTGTGCGTTGCGTGAAAATCTCTGCATGTTCTATATGCGGTTTTCGCGCAACGCAGGCCCCATAGAAATGAATGGGGATGCGTGAAAATCGCATAGCATCTGCAAGCAAGTGCGGATGCAATGCGATTTTCACGCATGGTTGCTAGGAGATGATGATAATAAATTGATAAGTCAGTTTACTGTATTATTTTCCCTTAAACCTTGGTTATAAAGGAAAATAATAGCATTCTGAATACAGTGTGCTTACTAAAATGTTGCTTGAGGGGTTAAAAAATAAAATGCTAATTAACTCACCTCATCCTCTTGTTCGCGCAGCCGGCATCGTCTTCTTACTTCATCTTTCAGGAACTGCAAAAGGACCTTTGACATCAGCGCAGGTCCTGTTGAATGAAGATTACGTCAAAGGTCCTTTTGTAGTTCCTGAAAGATGAAGGAAGAAGACGATGCTGGTTGTGCGAACAAGAGGATGAGGTGAGTTAATATATATATATATTTTTTTTAACCCCTCAAGCAACATTTTAGCAAGCATTCTGTATTAAGAATGCTATTTTTTTTTCTTCCTTTATAACCATGTTATAAGGGAAAATAATAAAATGAATAGAACACCAAACCCGAACTTCAGTGAAGAAGTCCGGGATCGGGTCTGGGTACCACATTAAGTTTTTTCTTACGCACGTGCAAAACACATTGCACTTGCACGGAAAAAACTGAACATCGGAACGCAATCGCAGTCAAAACTGACTGCAATTTGCATGCCTACTCGTGCGGTTTTCCCGCAATGCACACACGACGCATCCGGAGCAAATCCGGGACGCCCCTGTGAAAGAGGCTTTAGAGGACCTTGCGATTTTCTGTTTTTGTGATTTTATTTATTTATTTTCTCTTTTTCGTTTTTCATTGCTTGCCTTCCCTGAGTCATAACTATTTTATTTTTCCATTCACATGGCCTTTTGAGGGCTTATTTTTTTTGTTTTTTGTGGGACAAGTTGTACTACAAATTTCTTTGCAGGGGGATCTGTACTACTTTTCAGTGATGGCATTTTTGAAGTGTGTGTGACTTTTTGATCACTTTTTTAATAAAATTTCTTTGGGGAGTTGAAGTGAAAAAAAATGGCGAATTGGCCATATTCATTTTTTTTTTCCTTTTACGCCATTTGACGAATCTGGTCTGTTGCCCAGGCCGACAGTTTCGTTCCCATGTGTGCCAAGGACAACATCCATTGACAGGTGCACACTTAAGGCCTCTTTCACACGAGCGTGACATGTTGGCTACGGATGCGTTCAGGGTGCGTGCAGTGAAACTCGCACCATTTTGCAAGCAAGTTCAGTCAGTTTTGTCTGCATTTGCGTTCAATTGTTCCGTTTATTCAGCGCTGTTTCAATGCGTTTTGATGCGTATTTCATGTGCGGAATAAAAAATGAAAGGTTTACAAACATCTCTTGTACATAGACCCATTGAAATGAATGGGTCAGGATTCAGTGTGGGTGAAATGCGTTCACGTCACGCGTTATAACCGCAGCAGCTAATCACAGGCCTCAGTTGTGACCTGCTTCCCCGTGTGTCACATGTGATGTCACGCAAGGGGGGCAGGTCAGTGTTGTGGCCTGTGGTTGGCTGCAGCGGTCACGTGTGCCCCTGTCAACAGATGTTGTCCTCAGTGCATGTGGGAGTGGAACTGCTGGCCCAAGAGCCCAACAAACTAGATCCAGAGGCAGGAATCGCATGAGCATCACCCCCACCCTGGGTCAGGCAGGTCTGGGCCACTCTTTTAGTGTTGGATAACCCCATTTTAAGGTGTTGTCTGGGAACAAGTAACCTTTCACAGGTGCCCGCAGCCTGCCTCTGCTATGGAAAGAAACACACCTACCTACTCCCCACTGCTATGGTTCTGCGTGTCGGCTCTTGTGTTTTTCATGCGCCGTTCCACAGCTTGTTTGTTTTGTCCTCGGCACAGTCATGATCATCTGCTTCACTGCAGCCAGTAGTTGGCTTCAGCGGAGATGTGTCTCTTGTGGACATGTAACCACTGAAGCCTGTCCTTGGCAGCAGTGGAACAGATGATCATGTCAGAGCGGAAGTAAAGAAGCTGTGGACAGGGTTTTGCGGTTATTAAATGTATAGTGCATTACATATTTACTTACAGGAACTTTTGTCCAGCCAAATCCCGGCATATTTGTTGGGTAGTGGACAGATCTCCGCCAGATCCTATTACAGTCAATGGGGTCATTAGGCATGCAGTAACATCCGGCTATGCTGGATCCAGAGAGCTCCGGCAGGCTGTTCTTTGCTGGGACAGCCTGCTAGAGACCTCTAACCGGAGATGTTAAAGAGGCCAGCGTAGCTTGAATACTTGCATAATAGAAAAAGCCCAGTTACCATTTTACTACAGGAAATTTGTTACTACTGAATTATTGGCCATTAATGAAGGACTCTGAGCTGGAGTTGGGGTGTGGAGGAGTTGGAGGAGTCAGAACTTTCACTTACCGATTGCACAGCCCTATAGATATGGACAAGTGCAGAACTTCTATATTTTTGCCACTAGTTTTGCAGTTTACAGGCTGACCGACAAACCATATGAAGGAAGAATTATTTACTGCCACCCCAATATTTTATATTGGTTTCCTTTTCCATTTATTGGTCGGTCTTGTGATCAGGAATACACTTAGTATTCTTTAGCTAACTAGTGAATGAAGACGTACACAACTTTGCTTGAATGTTCTTCTTGTACCCATTAAGCTAACATTTATTCTAGCGCATGATATTTTTTCTGCTAACGCAATCACCATCTTCAGATACAGAGAATTGAGTTCTATGGAAAGAAAAAAAAAAAAGTTGAATTTCATGGTCTGTTGGAAAGAAGGCTGGAGGGGACTCTGATGTTCCTCTTAGTTTGCTCTACTGAGCCTCACTTATATAGTTCAGGCAAAACTGAGCACAGCTAAAACTGAACTGGTGTATCTAGGTCAATGGTCCTAATCCTTGCTTTTTATTAAGGGATGGTCTGCAAAATATTCTCTTATCCATTATGTCTAGAAATGGAAGCAGCAGTGTAACTGCACAGGCTTGTCAGGGGTCTAGGTTATGTTCGGCTTCAGTCACAATCCTGGGTTAACGCTTTCTCTGCCAGAAGGCAGGGGGACCATCTTGGTTAATAAACTACAGGCGTGTGAGCAGTGGCTGCTGAAGCAGAAGTAACTCTCAGTAGCTAAAAGGTTGTACTGATACTCTGACAGCGTTGTGACAGTGCTTGGTGTCTACAGTGCTAGTGGGGCCCATTTAACCCCTTATTTCTATGACTGACAAAACTTTGGGATGCTGGGAGTTTCCTCCAAATATTCTCGTGTAACAAGGAGGGTATGTTTATGCTCAGCAGTTGACCTGTCATTTGTGTAATGGCAGATTTACACACAATTGCCGGTACAAACTCTTGTTCCTAATCTACCCATGTAGATATGATGCCGATCGCCTGATTAACATAGTTTATCAGCCCAAAGACATCTGTCCATCCAGTTCAGCCTGTTATCCTGCAAGTTTATCCAGAGGAAGGCAAAGAAAAAAACTGAGGTAGAAGCCAATTTTCCCCACTTTAGACTTCTATTAAGTGGCCATAGACTTCTATTATGCCTTTAGAGGCATTCCGTCATGGAATTGCATTATGGTCTGTTGTAAGGGAATCCATAACGTAATTCAACATATACCCGAATCCAAACTTCAAAACTTGAGGTTTGCTCATCCCTAATCCATAGGACTGGAGGTATGGCTCTCTACATGTGTTTATATTTCTGCTGTCGCTCATTACCACAGGTTTGTTCTGGCCACTCTATTTAGGTTTCTGTTGTGAGGCTCTGTCGCTTTTCCACTCTCTTAGGCCCCATTCACACAACCATATTTTTTTTGTGGATTGGATGCGGACCTGTTCACTTCATTCATTTCAATGGGGCTGTATGTCTGTTCTGCAGTCCTATTCTTGTGCGTTTCTGGGCAAGAATAGGCATTGTTACAATTGGTCCGCAAAAAACAAAAACAAAACAAAAATGGATGCAACACAGACTTCATCCATATTTTTTTGCAACCTAAGGCCTCATGCACACGTTATTGCGGCTCGAGTGCGGACCCATTCACTTCAATGGGGCCGCAAAAGATGCGGACAGCACTCCGTGTACTGTCCGCATCCTTTGCTCTGTTTCGTGGCCCCGCTAAAAAAAAATAGCATGTCCTATTCTTGTCCGTTTTGCGGACAAGAATGGGCATTTCTACAATGGGCCACCCGTTTTGATCACGGACTGCTTCCGATTTTTGCGTATCCGCGGTTTGCATACTGCAAAAAACAGAACGGTCGTGTGCATGAGGCCTAACACTGTATTTGAGGTTTTCTCATCCAACACAAGCTGATTGTAACCCTTTGCATATGACGTACTGCTCCTTATTTAATTTCCTTAGAGACTTCTGACTGCTCTCCACAGCTAGAAACCATTTGAAGCTTCATATTTCTTGCTTTCTTCCCTGCTTTACGTCAACAATTTCTTGCTTTAGTGATGTATGTGTGTGTATTGTGAGGAAAGAAACATCCTTCTGTATAAATTGGTGGATTTAACTAGTTGCAGAGGTTAAACTACTAGGCCCCAAGGACAAGATATTTATTAGGGCAACTTACAGGATCGTAGATATGTGAATGGTCAGTCGGTGTCGGATTATAGTATGGCATTTTATAGGCAGACTGACCATAAACAATTGCACGGATAGGCAGTGTACCGGAATAGGTGAAGTAGCATATAGTCAGGGCAATGAAGAGTTGTAGCTAGTAAGAAACTGCTCCATCCCATAATATTTCCACTGACAGGCAAGCATTTTCTTACTTTTCCCATATCTACATGTACAGTGCTCATGGAGTCCCTGTGGTTCCTTTGAAGAGCTGCTGCTAGGGGAGAGTACCTCCTTAACACAGCATACTATGAGACATGCCCCTTTTTTCTCAGAGATTTCTTATTCCATTAAAAATAACCTTTTGTATGAAATATGAGGCATACAGTTGTACAACATGGCCCATAAGTTTCTGTGCATCTATATAACAACAAACTCGTAATTTGGCTTGGCCCGTGGCTCTGATTTAGGGTACTTTCACACTAGCGTTGTTGGAATCCGGCAGGCAGTTCTGGCAACGGAACTGCCTGCCGGGTCCAGCAAGCTGTATTCAAACAGGTAGCTTCCCCCCCCCCCCCCCTCGAATCCATTAGACTGATCCGGTGATATACCGGATCAGTCTCATCCGGAATAACAGATCCGGTATCTATTTTATTTTTTTATTTTTTCTTTCAAAGATCAAAAGCAAAAGTAGCTCCTCCTACATCCTGGTGTATGCACAGACTGGAAAACTGGATCTGGCGATGCGGCAATTTCCAGAACACTTGTTACAGGATCCGGCCTTAATACTTCTCTATGGAAATGAATGCCGGATCCGGCAAGTGCGGTATTCCGGGATTTTGGCTGGAAAAAATACAGCATCAAGCTGCACTATTTTTTGTCCTGTCAAGTACCGTACAAGGGACTGAACGGAAGACATCCTGATGCATACTGAACGGATTGCTTTCCATTCAGAGTGCATTAGGACAAAACTGATGCAGTTTTTTTTTCCGGTATTGAGACCATTTACCGGATTTCAGTACCGGAAAAGAATAACGCCAGTGTGAAAGAACCCTTAGATAGCTTTAGGCCAACAGCTATTCATCCCCCCCATATACACATACTTGGCTAAGCATGCATGTGTTCTTAATGGGAAGTGGGGAATCGGATGTTGCCAGACCTCTCTGGCATCTTATCTTCATTGAGAACAAAGGGATCTGATCCCCCCTATAAGTAAAAGATGTTCAGCTGGTTCCACCGAAAGTGGCAGCTCCAGTCACCATTATGTGTATGGGTACCATTTAGTTTTTTTGGTCTTTTGTAGCAACATGGGTTATGTTACCGATCTTGGAATACACGGATACTGTTTCAGGTGACGTGATATGCTCTTTTGAGTATATTTTGTGCTTGGGGCATTGTTTGTCACACTCTCTACCCTCCTCGACAGCTGTCACCAGAGGAAGGGGAAGGGGGTACCAACACTGCAGGTAGGACGCTGGGTTTTGGATATTAAATTACTGTATCCATATTGCAGCTACTGTGTATTTCTTTATTATAAGTATATCGCTAGGTTGGAGGGGGCTTTTTGAAAAACATTACAGGAGTAGAATGGAGTAGCAACCAGTTAAGCGATGGTCCTTTTTGAATGTCAGATTGTTCATTATAACTCTGATTGCGTTGAAAACTACAGCAAAAGGTGTTCCGAAGTACTGGACATGTTTATAGCCTTCACCATTGATGATGCTTCATTCAGCTAGATACAGATTATATATGATTGTAAAATGTCACAAACTATACAAAGCTAAATGACTTACTGCTTCAGCAGCATACATATACATGTGAGATCAAGGACCATTTGGATAATAATTGTGCTCACTGTGGTCCTCACATGGTCAGCTAGAAAGCTTTTCTTCTTTCTTACCCCTATATTTCACTTGGAAAACACTTTGAGAATTTCCCAGCAATTTACAGGTTAATTAGCAGCTACATAGAAAGCATGCTTTTTAGAAGCATTGCAAATGTTCTGCTGTCAAAAATGGAATCTGTTAAACAGCATTCCCTTTAACACCTCTGTAACCTGCTGGGCAAGAATAAAACCTGATAATCTGTGAATTGAATTCTCGCATTTTAGAGCATATAAAAATTACCGGTGTGTTAGCACAAGGACTGTGGCAGTGGAAATTGATGTCCCTTTACAGAGATATTTGATTTCTTTTATAATTTTCTGTTATATTGTGATGGTCTGGAGAGAGATTGTGCTGTGCTCGGAGTTGCCCAATGCTAGGAGGGTGGATGGAGCAGACCAAGCTTCCATCTGTCTCTGTCACTCTCCAGTGGGGGGAAAGACCCAAGGGTCCTCTCTCTGTTTCTATGATTTGAAAGAAGGTGACCATATGTCTCTGTCACCCTGCAGTGGGAAGTCCACAGTCATGCGCTTTAGGACCACTTTTCCTATATGGAGTCTGGGACAATATTTTTTTTTTTTCTATAGTGTACTATTTGTATTTGTTTCTATTCGTATTAATCTACAGACACTGATCCAGTAGTCCTCTTTTTATGCAGTATCTTACTACTTAGTGGTTTAAACAGTGTTGAATGTACAGGAATTCCTTATTTATTTATTGAAATGGACCTAATCCAGTAATTGAGATAATAAAATACCTTGCTGGCTCAGAGGTCCTGCAGAATACAGGCTGCTGTATATAGCAATCTATATATGGCTAGCGGGCAAATGCTATTGCAGAATATAGACTTGGAACCTGTACTTTTTTACTTTTTCTTTATTGAACTAAATGCAATGTTGTGAGCAAAGGCATGGATTGCAGATTTTGTGTTTGTCATAAATGTCCATGGTTTGTATACTGCTTTGAAGAGGTTTTCCCATCTTTACTAAGTGACTGATCTTGCTGCAGCTAAACCATTTACACACACTTTTTTTGTAGTGTCTTTAGCTGGGATGCTTCTGTAAAGGTGTTTATGCATTTGCATGGTTTGTTCAGGTTTTATGTGCATCTTTTAAAGCCAAAACCAGAAGTGGATCATAAAAGGAGAGAAAGTAACAAGACAGATTGTACTTCTTATGCCATGCTTTAAAAACCTGAACAAATCTTGATCTAAACCTAAACGTGTATGGGCAGCCTCAGCTAGTCTCGCATGCAGTCACTTAACCATGCTTCTGGTGTTAATCTCCTACCTATGTGATGTATGGTTCTCTCCCATCCCTGCTTGTTTATACACCCCTCTCACCCCTGAGGAAGGATTTGTTTCACATGCTGGGCAGCAAATTATGTCCGGGTGCAAGAGAATAGCAGAGTACACAGGGAATTATTACACCACTACCTTACAAATTCTAAAAGAGGGGCATGCAGACAGGTGGAGTATCTGTGAGAGGGGAAAGGTATCATGAGAACTGTGGTTCTTCACAGCGGTAATCCCACCGACGAGCCCCGGCAGCATCAAAACAAAAGTGAAGCGCAGAGTTGGATAATAAAAATGAATTACATGAAATGAATGTATAAAAATGGTAGCATCCTTTGGTAAGCATTCAGACAAATATAGGTACTTTCTATAATTTTTGTAAGCTTGGAAATCCCCTTGAAGGGTTGATTTCTTAGAATGTTTCCTTAATCATGTTTTAATTATGACTTTTATTTTTCAAACAATTTAGAGGAAGGAGGAGGTTATACATTAATTACATACATTATACATTAATTTGCATATACAAAGCACATAGGAGACTTGACGCTTTTCCAGAAGGGGGCGTCACCAGCAGCAGAGACAAATTTATCTTAATTTACACCAGTTTTCTATTGCAAATGAATCCAGAAATGGATGGCAGCGCTGAGCTCTCATAGATTTCTGTTTAGGTGCATAGACTGCTGCAGGATGCGCCCAATATATGATGAGGCGTGCACCTAACCATAAATGTGGTGCATCCTCCGACAGTCCTGGGGATACCAAGACTGGTGCAGAAAGCGCTTGTCTTGATAAATCTCCCTCCCTGTCTTCTATCTTTTTTAGATGTGAATAATAGAATTGTGCAGCTAGAAGGCTTCCTGATTTCCTCTGCTTCCCTTGTATATGAGAGAAAACGTGCACACAGTTAGAGGAAGTGTGTGACACCACAGAGGAAGCCCCAGTGCAATCTGGTTCCTAGTACTCCCAAAACCTATAGTGCTTGAAATGTCATTTTTTCAGAACTTCAGAGGCTATGCAACAGCCATTGCAAGTCGTGATGTTTATTTTTCCACTAACCTCTTTGTTGTATGTGTTCTCCACAATTGGATTGGCATCTGAAGCAGAAACATGTGCATTATGTTATTATGCCTTAAGACCTCAGAGTGGGATAGTAAAGTATCTGTGCAGTGATGATTTCAGAAGGGGGTTCACACTAAGCAGCCCATGAAGTACTGGAGGAGCAAGAAGGGCTTTGTCTGTCTTTCACATTTTAGGTTACTTTTTTGTACGTAATGTTTGTGTATAATATATAACTTTTCCTGTTTTTGGACTGAGGTTTATGAGATCTACAATATTGGTACTGTGTATGAAAACAATCCTTGTGAATCTGTTTCCACCTTCCTAATCAAATGTATAGCAGTTTCCAATAGCTGTATTTTCCATAACCATTTCCAAAGTCTATTCTTGACTCTCTAGCCTCAAAGATATTATGTAAAATACAACCTTTAAAAAGATCATCTTCCATATTTGTTTAAAACTCTGAAAACAGCTCTTGATGTGCATTAAAAAGGCCCAGTTAAAGGGGTTATCCCATCTTAGACAATGGGGGCATATCACTAGGATATGCCCCCATTGTCTGATAGGTGCGGGTCCCACCTCTGGAACCTGCACCTACAAGGAGAACAGAGCCGGGGAGAGTTGTGGCTGGAGGACCCTGGGTTTCCTGGGGTCCGTCCACCACCAGGCGCAGCACCCCACCTCTCCCATTGAAGTGAACAGGAGCGCACCGCCCCTATTCATTTCTATTGGGTCAACGGAAATAGCCGGGCCAGCGCTCGGCTATTTTCAGCGGCTCCATAGAAATGAATGGAGGGTGGCTGCGCATGCTCTTTTCTCCTTGAAGGTGCAGGTCCCAGAGGTAGCGATATGTCCCCATTGTCTAAGATGGGATAATCCCTTTAAGGCTACTTTCACATTTGTGGCATGGCAGAGAGCAGCCTCCCGGAATTCTCCGGATATGGCACTGCCGGATGCAACCGGAATGCCTGCTGACTTCATGAACTATGGGCGTGTGGATGCTGATGGTACATGGTGTGCTGTCCGCATCTTTTGGGCCCCATTGAAGTAAATTGGTCCGTATCCGACCTACTAAAAATGTTGATCGGATGTGGACAAAAAATACGCTCGTGTGCATGAGCCCTTACACTGCGGCTAAAGAAGATGCACACTACCACAAAAACGCTGTCTTCAAGAAAGTTGTCTAGCATGTCGGAAATGAAATAAGTGAGACGCATACACTTTTTATATATTTGGAGCAGTAAGTGTGAGACACAAATTCTGTCGCAAATCAAGACACTTTCTATGCACAGTGACATAGATATACATTCTGCTTTGTTTTCCACTCACATTCTGAAAATCTTTTTATAGAAAATTGGCTTTTTAAGTAACTGGTCCTAAAGCCTCATGAACATGAGCGTATTAAAGCGCTATACAACCTCTGAGTTGCAGCGGAGGTGTCATTTGATACCCATTGACTTCTACAATACCACTGTATTATCTCTGTTGTATGAATTTGAAAAAGAATATGGCATACTCTAGCTGATGTCATATCATGGAGGTATTTTTCTTAGAAGTATTACTTCTCGGGAAGAATAGCTGAATAATAAGGCGACAACTGCACAGAAATTGACCTGGGCTCTGTGGTATATAGCAGCTTTAATAGTGGTAGTGACTCGAAAGCTTGAAAGTTGTTTTATGACTGCGGCCGACACATAGAAAGTTGAGATATCGAATTAAATATTTTGTGTGGTGCTCCTTTGTGTATGTTGGCTCTACAAAACAAATATTAATGATAGATTTATAAAAATAAAATTATTCAAAAGAAAGTATGTGAATTTGCCCCGTCCATATACTGACATTGCACGGTCTCTCATTCCCATTGTCTGCAAAACCTTAAATTGTTTGTCCCCTCTGTTCTCCCACTTGCTCTGAACCAAAGGAGAGACTGCAGAGCACAGTTCAGTAATTCTCCACACTCTCTCTTTCTTTCTCATTTTTTCCCCTTCTCTGCCCTTCTCCTGCTTGTTCCCTTAGAGAATTGACCAAGCAGATTATAGCAGCAGCGAGTATGCTACTTAGGCAGCTGCCCATGAGGGAGAGGGAATGTTTTGGACGCCAGATCAGATTCTCATTAGGCATTTCCAGTGAGCTGTGTAACACATAGTGTGCAAAACCGTAGTTAGAGCTCTGGCGGGGAGAGGAATAAAGAGATCTGAGCAGCAGGAGGAGGCTGGGAGAAAAAGCGCCATTGCTGTATCTGAAATAAACAAACAAGACCCTGGTTATGAGAGTAGAAGAGCCATGCCCGGGAATAAAATCTCTATATTCCGTACTCCATTAATGATAATCTGTGTGAATGTTCAGCACTGTAGATCCTTGTGGTGTCAGAAGTGTTCTGCATTTTCCTGTTTGCATCCTATGTCCATATTGAAGTCATACTGAACAAAGAGGACACACTTTTTCAAGTTGTTTCCCCCACTGATGTATATGTAATTCATGGACTATAGAGAAATAAAAATGTGGCAGATTAGGTGGGTTTGGTAAGGATCTGTTACCTGGTCAGGTGCATGAGCTTTTATTTGCTTGTAACTCTTGGGATTTTGGAGTCTGTGACAGAGGAACAGCAAATGCTGTCTGTATAAATGTGGAGATGAAATGACAAGAGCACTGCAGCGACCAAACACACTAATGTAATGGTGTCAGATCGCAGAGCAATGTCACACCTAATGTATTCCTATGGGATTGCATGGAATGCCATATTAGTAGGATAATTTGTGGATAAATTAACTCAATATAGAATGAGAATAGTGCTGAATTTAGAATTCGTTGGCAGATTAGAATCACATCCATGTAATATGATATAGGCGACTATTACGTCCAGTTTATCACATTGTTTCTATGGTGGGTTCTCACATTGAGGCCAAGATTGCAGCTGAAAACAGTTTGATTGTTAATGGCCTCACAGTTTTACTCCTAAACAGCAGTTTATTGCGCTCCTATTAATGATCAGACTGTTTTTAGTTCAGTCACCTAGTCATGAAGCTGCAATGTGTAAACACAGCGTAAATTACTCGCAAAGTTAGGGATATTTGACTTTTGGGTGAAATTTATGGAAAACGTAAAAAGTTCACGCTACAGTGATATCATGAAATTTGGGCATTTAAGTAGAAGCATGCAATGGTGATTTTTCTCATCTTAAACAATTTATTGAAACAATAGCGAACACCAGTAGTGGGTGTACCCCCACAACGAATGTCAGTCTCAATAACTTGTCATGTGGCCTTGAGAATCAATTGCAGCCTGACAACGATGTCTCATGCTGTTCACAAGTTGACTTATTGTTTGCTGAGGCACGGCATCCCACTCTTCTTGAAGGGCGGCCCTCAGGTCACTGAGGTTCATGGGGTACAGAGTTGCGAGCCTCTACACAGCGACTAAGCTGATCTCATAGGTTTATGATGGAATTCAGGTCTGGAGAAAGTGCAGGTCTCTCCATTTGAGGTACCCCAGACTCCAACAGCCGTTCGCTAATTATGTGATCTTGATGAGCTGGCGCATTGTCATCCATGAAGATGAAATTAGGCCTGTGTTGTTCATGCAGCGGTACAATGACTGGATTAAAGATGTTTAAGTAGTATGGGCTTGTCACTGTACCATTCACAAAGTGTAGGGCAGGTCTGTTTTGATTAGACCCACTTGCCCACACAGTAACGCCACCACCAACGGCAAGCAGTGGCTGATGCATGGCGCTCTCTATGACCTCTCCAACATCGTTGGTGGCCATCATTTCTTCTCAGCGTGAATCGACTTTCGTCAGTGAATAGCATTGAGTCCCACTGGTCCCTTGTCCATCGTAGATGCTCCCTGGCCCATGCAAGAAGATGACGCCTGTGCCTGGTGGTGTGGTCAGGTACCCTTGAAGGTTTTCTCACACCCAGACCATGCTGATGTAAACTGTTTTGAATGGTCTGATGTGACACTTGGGTGCCTTTCACCTCCCTTAAATGTGCCTGGAGTTGTGCAGCATTCATCATCCAGTTCCACAGGGCATGGTTTACAATGAAGCAGTGATCAGTGTGGGATGTGGCCAAAGGACATCCACTTCTATGCCTTTCTGTGACTCTTTCAGTCTCTCTGTCATCAGCAGGTTGTAATAGAGATGCAATCTGACACTCTGTCGGTTGCCACTTCCATCTGAGAACATTCTGCTTGAAGCCTTGCAATGGCGAGGTACTTGGTCTCATGATGTCAAAATGTGAACAGCATGATGAGGAGGACTGTTTAAATACCTATTCTAATTGAACCAGGAAATGTATTGGGTGATTCATGGATTAAACACCTGTTGGGAATTTTGCCGTTAAGCTCCTTATTAGAGAACAGCAAGTGGTGCAAAAAGTACTGAAACACTGAACAGTTGGACATATGCATACAAAAGTTTAGAGAAGGTCACATTAAAGGGGTATTCTCATCTTCCCTTTTCATACTTGCATTCCTTGAGCGTGATGTTCAATTTCTGGATTCTTCTCCCAGGCCAGGCCGCGCTTGCGCATAAGACTGAAGATTTTCTCCTGGCCGGGCCGCGCAATGTCCTGAACACGCCGCCGGGCATGTGCCATGGTGACCCTTTTCCTGGCCTGTATAGTACAGAGCCAGCGTGCGCGTTCGCAGCTCTGTACTATACTGGCCAGGAAGAAGTCATCATGGCGCATGCGCGGCGGCGTGCACGGTCAGGACATTGCCCGGCCGGGAGAGAATCTTCAGTCTTCTGCGCAAGCGCGGCCCGGTGGGATTCGACAGGAGAGGTGGCCGTAACCAGGGGAGACCAAAGACAACATCAGGTAAGATGGGACTTATTTTCTAAAAAAGGGTGGGAATTGGGTAATAAAATGTATTTAGAAAAATGATCACTGTCAAATCATTAACAGATTTAACAGTGATCATTAAGATGAGAATACCCCTTTTACGTTCACCTGTAAAGGTTAGAGTACATTTTAGGTTCATCACCCACAGGCCCAAAAACTTTTTGTGAGTAGTGTATATTCTGGAAGCTAAATAATGTGTTAGGGAAAATCTCTTAATACACTTCTCAACATTGAAATTGCCACACCAAGAAGGAGAAATTATGGAATTGTAGAAATCATAAGATCTATAGACATGTTAATAATATGCAAGTTATAAAAAAAATGGGAATAATCTATTCAAAACAACTGGATTTATTCTGTATGGAGTATGAGTGCCACATGCAGAAATGCATGCACTTACACACCTTGGCCTGCTATCAGTGAGGCAGTGGTGCTCAGTGCGAAAATCAATAAGTATGAATGTTCAAGATAAGATAAGTATGATGGCACTCATCCTTCATCAGGATTGTGGTCTTTTATTGGCTTTTTTACAGGTTAAAAAACTGGGTGGATAAGGCCCCTTTCACACGGGTGAGAATATGAGGTAAACGCATTGCAGCCGCACTGAATTCGGACCCGTTCACTTCAATGGGGCTGTGCAGATGAGCGGTGATTTTCACGCATCACTTGTGCGTTGCGTGAAAATCGCAGCATGTTCTATTTTCAGATTTATTTATTTTTTCACGCAACGCAGGCCCCATAGAAATGAATGGGTCTGTGTGAAAATTGCAAGCATCCACAAGCAAGTGCTGATGCGGTGCGATTTTCACGCATGGTTGCTAGGAGATGATGGGGATGAAAGTGGTTATAAGAGAAAATAATAGCATTCTTAATACAGAATGCTTACTAAAATGTGGATTGAGGGGTTAAAAAAATAAAATAAAATTAACTCACCCCGTCCAATTGATCACGCAGCTGGCATAGTCTTCTTGCTTCTTCTTTCAGGACCTGCAAAAGGACCTTTGACGTAATTGCACTCACCACGTGGTGAATGCAGTGACTTCAGCGCAGGTCCTGCTGAATGAAGACGGTGGTGTCCAAATCTTTTGCTGTCCCATTGAAATGAATGTGTCTGCATTCATTCTGCAAAGTTGAGGAATGGATATGGACTAAAATATAAGGTCATATGAATGGGCCCTAAGGCCACATAGGTTGCTCACAGTACCATGAGCAATGTGTGGCCTGGCATTGTCCAGTTTAAAAATTACTTCAGGGGTACTTTGGAGAAATGGCAGTACCGATGGTTCCATGACCAAATCAATGTAACACCAAGCTGTTAGGGCACCTGAAATAAAGACTTAGAGAGGTCTGGCTACCATACATTATGCCATCACACAAGTAGAACTGGTGTGGCATTCTCTTCTGAAGGCCTCTTCATAGTATTGCTCAAATGGTTTCCAGACCAATCTCTGGCTTTCATTCATTGCATCCAAGACAAAAGTAGGACTCATTGCTGAAGAGGATAGACATTCATTACAGCCTCCATTGCCATCTTGAGATGCACCATGACCGCCTTTGAGAGCGGTGATGTAAGGTCACTGGAACACCTGTAACTGGAAGTCGTAGCCTATTGTTGTGCAAAGACCTGATGGTTTGTTTGACGATGTGGACACTGTTTTCTGCCCTAGGCTTGAGTTGTAATGTCTAATTGCACTTGCAGTACAGAATGGATCACTACACAACATTTTTTTTAATCATGTTATCTGTCCATGTAGAGGTTCGGTTCTGTGCACTTCTTGCTGCCATTCCAGTTAGTCGTTGTTCTCCCAACTACCGACACTCCCAGTGTTAAACAGTGCTGATCTCTCTGCCTGGATGCAGAGTTCTCCCAGACTGATAAACCAAGGTCTCTCAGTTCAAGGATTCTGTCCCTCTCACTTTGCGAAGGTGGCGATAACTGGCACGTCAACGAATAGGAGACCTCACAGAATCATCCCACATGACTTGATCCGATTTTTGAGGTTTTATGTGGCTCATAAAGTTTGTTTTCAATCTGCCTTTTATACCCTTCCTGCATGCCACAGATTGGAGCCTGGTGCTTGGTTTTAGAGACACCTGCTACTTCCTCGATTTGCATGATATTATGGCTTTTCCTTCTTGGAGTTAACTAGGTAAAAACCTTTGTCAGTCTGTACACTCTTACATCACATGTACGACTTTGCTTTAGTCCTTGTTTCTACTTTTAAGATGAGCTGTTTGGTTTCTTTGGACAGTAATATGCTGTTTATGTTGACTTGTTTTCTTCAAACCTGTCGTTGACAAAGAACAGCATGAAAGCCGAGAGAAGTATGATCTCATCAGACAGGCTTGGATGGTGCAAGACAGAGACTGAAATTCAGTGGGCCAGACATTAGTAAAAAGATAATGTTTTTCAATATTTAACTTTAAGCTGGCAAAGTAATTCCCCAATCCTTCACTAACAGAAAGCAAAGAAATTTCAAGTGCATCTCGGCTAAGCAGTTGGAAGAGTTTGTGGAGTTTTTACATGGTTGTGAATCATGAGCTGAGGGATGAGAACAGGAAGGAAGAGGTCTGAAGACGGTGGAAGTGGGAATGAAATGGCTTTTCCCCCCAGGGAAGGTGGGAAAATGTAAAGGTGGAGGGGGGAGGAGAGCTTGGGAAGAATAGGCCTATGATTCGCATCAGCTGCTTTCTTAAAGGGAGAATGATTTATTTATTTATTTTCGCCAGGAGCATTGGAGACTACGTGCATACTCCATACTGTAAAGGGATGTTTGACTGGCCCTTTATTTCATGTGTAAGAAATGGCATTCATCTAGGTTTCAGAAGATAGGCAGTTGTAATACATTTTTCAGTTTTATGATTTTACCAACACCATGGTTATATTGTCTGAAATATAGAGAAATATGATCCACTGCTGAGCCTTGCATTAGATTAAGATGCTCTGTTCTAACACTCGTCTCTGTCCAAACCATTATTGTACAGAAGGGAAACAACCTTGCCTTCATTGAGATGACCAGAATCCTTTTACTTGTGTAGGTGAGGTTTGAGGCCTCAAGATCTCTATTGTTTTCCAGCAGCTGATATTTTGTTCTATAGATATAGTTGTTTGTTTTACATATAACGGCAGGTATACACTGTATAGCTCTAAAGCGCTGAATGACATATTCAGCTTTGCTGCTTGACATAAAGAATATAAAGGTACTGCTAATTTTGGGAATTTATCAACTGCGGTGTTGGAATTAGGTCTGCATAAAATACAGTGTATACAAAAACATCAAAGGGGTTGTCCCATTACAACAATTTTATCCTTTTCCTATAGGATAGGGATAAGTGTTTGCTTGGCTGGGATCTGACCACCGGGCCCCTGATTATAAGAAATGACTCCCATTTTCCCTTGTATGAATTGAGTGGCGGGTACTCCATTCAACTCTTTCAACTCTTTGGGGCTGCTGTAGAAAACCAAGCGTTTGTACTCCATCTCCGATAGTCCTATAGATTGGAGCGACAGCACACACTGCTCCAGTCAAACAGAAGAAAACAAACTCTCGTAAGACACTTTTCCCCTATTCTGTATATAGGAACAAAGTTGTAATAGGACAACCCCTTTATTTCCAGTTAATTTGCATATTAATCTGCTGATTTCCAGCACAAGTTTGAGCAAGCGACACGCTAGGGCTTCATAATTCTTTTGTTGTAATGGTGATAGATTACATAGTGCAAAATGTCAATATGAGCACTTGATTTCTAGTTGTAACAAATGCCCATTCTGTAGTAGGTTCACCCCACAGAATGGGATAATTCAGCAGTTTAGTGCAGGCAGAGGGTAGCAGCTGGTTCCTTGCCAATCCTTTTTAATAAAAAGAAAAGAAAAAAATCTGCTCTCCTCCAGGCAGCTCTTGTGAGCATTCTGAGCCTGAGGTCTGCATCCCTCCCCTTTGACAAAGACTCATAGCGTGCTCACCAGAAGCATTGCGTGCATGACCACAGACTCCTTGCCAGCGTTGAGAGGTTGGGAGGCGGTGAAGGGGGGGAAGGTGCAGTAGAAGACTGCTGCACTAAGATGGACCTTGTACTGCTTGCAGGAGCTCCATGTTTAATCATTACTGTAGGACCTTGCGCTTAACCCTTTTGTTCTTGAAAGGCTCCTGTTCTGTGTTACATATGCAGTGACCTAGAGGTATTGGCTATATAGCCTATAAAACTATATTGTTTTAAAGGATTTTATATAGTATCAGTAGATGAATGGATCTCGAATAACATAGCCTATGTAGTCCTGTACACCACTAATATACCATTTGTTAAAATACAGCTCCAGATTGTAGAGATCAGGTATCTTCTCTGCTTGGGAGAACAGTTTGTGTCCATATAGAAAGGTTTCTTCTATAGTGAGCAAGTTATGTAAATAATCTGCCATTTCTTCTGCCACCCTGACCAGGTTTTAGGCTAGTTTCACAAACAACGGTTTTCTGATGGGGGGGGGACGACTACACATTTTTAGTTTTTGTGGTTCTAGCACCATGGCTCCCCCCCCCCCCAAAAAAATGCAGCCTTTTCCCCTTAGGTCTATGTTGAATAAAAATGCCATTAGGGTAGTATCACACACAGTGTTTTTTTGTTTTGGGGGGTTTGAGGGTTTAGATGCAGTATTTTGAGCAAAAGCTAGAAGTGGATCCAGCAGGAAGGAGAAATCCTTTCATTATACTTGGGGTGCTGCCATGATCAGGTTTATTGAAGCAGTTTTTTATGCCAAAACCAGGAGTGGATGGAAAAAAAGTTAAGAAGTTTTGTCTTCCCAGCAACAAGCTGCATGGGTCACAGGTCACTGCTGCGGCCAGTGATTGGCTTCAGTGGTCATGTGGCACCAGTAAACAGATGTTGATGCCAAAGCATAGCGGAGCTGTTGAGACAGCCAGGGAGCAATTAAGTTTGAACCCATCAGTGGGGATCAGTAAGTATGAACCCCATCACGGGTCGGCAACTCTCTGAGGTCTTTTTAAGTCTTGGTTACCCTTCTTTAATATATTCTCTCCTGTTATGATCCACACCTGATTTTGGCTTTAAAAACTACATCAAAAAGCCTTAAAGGAGTTGTCAGTTATTTTTTTTGTTCTTTGTATGTTTCTAACTAGGCAACTGAAAGGACTTTACAATTGACTTACTTTATCTCCAGTTGCTGGTTTCTCAGATTTCACTGAGGGTCACATGACCTGTGATGTCAGCTTCTCTCCCTGCTCTGATGATGATTGGTGCACAAAGCCTGAGAGATCAGATATGAGTCTGTACACAAGAAGTCACTGTGCTGGCCCCCCCCCCCCTCTCTGTCTGCTGTGCTTCTCTTTTCCCTGTGTCTCCCGCCCACTGGATACTTCAGGAAAGATTAACTCCTTCAGGAGCACAGACTCAGGGCTGAAGGCTTTACTGAGTAGCTGCAGGCAGTGAGGAGACAAATGCTGGGCATAGGAACTCGCAGATTAGAGTAGTTCTGCACAAGAACAGGTAGGGAGAAGATCCTGTGTGTAGTCCTACACATACAACCTGTAGTCCTACACATACAACATGATGCTGAAATGTCACTCAGGGCAGACTTATCCACTCCCTTTGCAGAGCAGGGGGAGGGGCAGAGATTGTTTTTATTGCAGGTAAACAAAGGGCCAGAAGAGAAACTGGGAAATGAGGAACTACTTTTTTTTTTTTTTTTTTCCCCCCATAACTCGGACAACCCCTTTAATGTGTGGCAGCAGCCTTAGGCCTTATGCACCAGAACGTGTGTCTGCCAGGCCCGTATTGTGGGTCCACGATATATAGCCCCTGGCCGTTTTTTGCAACTCATCACGGATGCGGACCCATTCGCTCAACATGTTCCATTTTATTTTTTGCGGTCTGAATGGATCACTTACCACCCAAATGAATTTTACCTCCTTTTCTTTTTACTAATAGAGCTTTCATTTGGTGGTATTTCATTGCTGCTGACATTTTTACTTTTTTTGTTATTAATCAAAATGTAACGATTTTTTTGCAAAAAAATGACATTTTCACTTTCAGCTGTAAAATTTTGCAAAAAAAATGACATCCATATATACATTTTTCGCTAAATTTATTGTTCTACATGTCTTTGATAAAAAAAAATGTTTGGGCCAAAAAAAATAAAAATGGTTTGGGTAAAAGTTATAGCGTTTACAAACTATGGTACAAAAATGTGAATTTCCGCTTTTTTGAAGCAGCTCTGACTTTCTGAGCACCTGTCATGTTTCCTGAGGTTCTACAATGCCCAGACAGTACAAACACCCCACAAATGACCCCATTTCGGAAAGTAGACACCCTAAGGTATTCGCTGATGGGCATAGTGAGTTCATAGAACTTTTTATTTTTTGTCACAAGTTAGCGGAAAATGATTTTATTATTTATTTTTTCTTACAAAGTCTCAAATTCCACTAACGTGCGACAAAAAATTAAAAATTCTAGGAACTCGCCATGCCCCTCACGGAATACCTTGGGGTGTCTTCTTTCTAAAATGGGGTCACTTGTGGGGTAGTTATACTGCCCTGGCAATTTAGGGGCCCAAATGTGTGAGAAGTACTTTGCAATCAAAATGTGTAAAAAATGGCCTGCGAAATCCGAAAGGTGCTCTTTGGAATGTGTGCCCCTTTGCCCACCTAGGTGGCAAAAAAGTGTCACACATCTGGCTGGTATCGCCGTACTCGGGAGAAGTTGGGGAATGTGTTTTGGGGTGTCATTTTACATATACCCATGCTGGGTGAGAGAAATATTTTGGCAAAAGACAACTTTTCCATTTTTTTTTATACAAAGTTGGCATTTGACCAAGATATTTATCTCACCCAGCATGGGTATATGTAAAATGACACCCCAAAACACATTGCCCAACTTCTCCTGAGTACGGCGATACCACATGTGACACTTTTTTGCAGCCAAGGTGGGCAAAGGGGCACATATTCCAAAGTGCACCTTTCGGATTTTGCAGGCCATTTTTTACACATTTTGATTGCAAAGTACTTCTCACACATTTGGGCCCCTAAATTGCCAGGGCAGTATAACTACGCCACAAGTGACCCCATTTTGGAAAGAAGACACCCCAAGGTATTCCGTGAGGGGCATGGCGAGTTCCTAGAATTTTTTATTTTTTGTCACAAGTTAGTGGAATATGAGACTTTGTAAGAAAAAAATAAATAAATAAAAAAATCATAATTTTCCGCTAACTTGTGACAGAAAATAAAAAATTCTAGGAACTCGCCATGCCCCTCACGGAATACCTTGGGGTGTCTTCTTTCCAAAATGGGGTCACTTGTGGGGTAGTTATACTGCCCTGGCATTCTAGGGGCCCTAATGTGTGGTAAGTAGTTTGAAATCAAAATGTGTAAAAAATGACCTGTGAAATCCTAAAGGTGCTCTTTGGAATGTGTGCCCCTTTGCCCACCTAGGTGGCAAAAAAGTGTCACACATGTGGTATCGCCGTACTCAGGAGAAGTTGGGGAATGTGTTGTAGGGTGTCATTTAACATATACCTATGCTGGGTGAGAGAAATATCTTGGCAAAAGACAACTTTTCCCATTTTTTTAATACAAAGTTGGCATTTGACCAAGATATTTCTCTCACCCAGCATGGGTATATGTAAAATGACACCCCAAAACACATTCCCCAACTTCTCCTGAGTACGGCGATACCAGATGTGTGACACTTTTTTGCAGCCTAGATGCGCAAAGGGGTCCAAATTCCTTTTAGGAGGGCATTTTTAGACCTTTGGATCCCAGACTTCTTCTCACGCTTTCGGGCCCCTAAAAAGCTAGGGAAGTATAAATACCCCACATGTGACCCCATTTTGGAAAGAAGACACCCCAAGGTATTCAATGAGGGGCATGGCGAGTTCATAGAATTTTTTTTTTTTTGGCACAAGTTAGCGGAAATTGATTTTTTTTATTTTTTTTTTGTATTTTCTCACAAAGTCTCCCTTTCCGCTAACTTGGGACAAAAATTTCAATCTTTCATGGACTCAATATGCCCCTCAGCGAATACCTTGGGGTGTCTTCTTTCCGAAATGGGGTCACATGTGGGGTATTTATACTGCCCTGGCTTTTTAGGGGCCCTAAAGAGTGAGAAGAAGTCTGGAATATAAATGTCTGAAAAAATTTACGCATTTGGATTCCGTGAGGGGTATAGTGAGTTCATGTGAGATTTTATTTTTTGACACAAGTTAGTGGAATATGAGACTTAGTAAGAAAAAACAAAAAAAAATATAAAAAAAATTTCCGCTAACTTGGGCCCAAAAAAATGTCTGAATGGAGCCTTACAGGGGGTGATCAATGACAGGGGGGGTGATCAGGGAGTCTATATGGGGTGATCACCCCCCTGTAAGGCTCCATTCAGACGTCTGTATGATTTTTACGGATCCACGGATACATGGATCGGATCCGCAAAACGCATACGGACGTCTGAATGGAGCCTTACAGGGGGGTGATCAATGACAGGGGGGTGATCAATGACAGGGGGTGATCAGGGAATCTATATGGGTGATCACCCGCCTGTCATTGATCACCCCCCTGTAAGGCTCCATTCAGACGTCCGTATGTGTTTTGCGGATCCGATCCATGTATCCGTGGATCCGTAAAAATCATACGGACGTCTGAACGGAGCATGACAGGGGGGTGATCAATGACAGGGGGGGTGATCAGGGAGTCTATATGGGGTGATCATGGGTTCATAAGGGGTTAATAAGTGACAGGGGGGGGGTGTAGTGTAGTGTTTGGTGCTACTTTACACATCTACCTGTGTCCTCTGGTGGTCGATCCAAACAAAAGGGACCACCAGAGGACCAGGTATCAGGTATATTAGACGCTGTTATCAAAACAGCGTCTAATATACCTTTTAGGGGTTAAAAAAATCACATCTCCAGCTTGCCAGCGAGCGATCGCCGCTGGCAGGCTGGAGATCCACTCTCTTACCTTCCGTTCCTGCGTGCGCGCGTTCACAGGAAATCTCGGGTATTGCGGGAGGACGCGTATATGCGTCCACCCAGAAGAGCAGGGCCGCCGGCAGGATGCAATCCTGCGTACGGCGGTCCTGTACCGGTTAAACACCCGTTGCATATAAAGAAAATACAGGTTTTTTTTGTTTGTTTTTTTTGTTTGTTTTTATACAATTTTTCAGCCATTTTAAACTTCAGAAAAAACATTGTGTGAATGAGTCCTAAAAGCGATTGTCCACTTTGGACATTTCACTTTGAAGTTGGTCACAGGAATCCATCAGTATTCGGACCACTTAAGGGCTCATGCACACGACTGTATGTATTTTGCGATCCGCAAAAAATATGGATGTTGTCCGTGTGCATTCCATATTTTGTGGGAAGGAACAGCTGGCCCCTAATTGAACAGTCCTATCCTCGTCTTTAATGCGGACACCAATGGACTTTTTTTTTTTTTTTTTTGTGAAACATACGGAATGCACACAGTCATTTCTTTTTTTTTTTTTTGCGGCCCTATTGAAGTGACTGGCTCTGCATACGGGACGTAAAAAAAAAAAAAAACAGAATGGACACAAAAACAAAATACGTTTAGTGTGCATGAAAATGAGGTTGGAAGCAGCGGATAGGCTTATACAGGGCCTTTGTAAGGCTAACCATAGATCCATGACCTGGTAACTATCATCTTGTCTTTTCAGTTGCTTGTATATTCTCCAGGGCTTTATACTAATAGTGATTGACAATGTAGTAATAGTTTTTAATATGGGGCTTGCTGAGAAAATCCATGTGGAGTGAATACAGTAGGGCCAACTTTCTACATAAAAAAATAAATAAATCATAGTCCTTTCTCTGCATGCATGCATGCCTTCTTGTTACTTTGGGGGCACCATGGCTCAATGGTTAGCACTGTTGCCTTCAGCACTAGGGTTCTGGCTTCAACTCTAAATACAACATCTGCGTGGATTTATATTGTCCAAGTATATTTGGTGTAAGAAGGTACCTGAAATCATTGTGGATGGAAGGTATATGTCACCGAGGTTCCTGGCCTCGGTGAAGTAAGAGCCGGTATTTTGTGTGTCAGCAGCAGCTATTGATAATTGACAACTTGAGTTAACAGACAGTGAGGAGACACTGATCTGGGATGGCTCTTACTGGGAGTAGTTAAAGTTCTGGGTGGGTGACTACTCCCCATATTCCATGCTGGATTTTTCCAGGTATAAAAACCAGCCAGCACTGCCAGGTGTGTGGATTTACCTCCCTCTGACAGTGGAGCTCAGGAGTCTGTGTGCTGTGAATTGAAGGCTGTGCTGGGATTTGACCGGGGCTGCAGGACTCGGGCCCCTCTAAAGGCGAATAGGCCGCCTATGAACTATATGAGGCTGAACTGCTAACAGGGTGTGAATCAACACCCAGGAGAAAAGGTGACTTTTATTGTTTATGGACTTTCCTTGTGTGTGAACAAACACCAAGCCACCTGCGTTTTGTGATGCACCTTATCTGCATTTGGTTATACACCAATGTGTGAATAAACACTGCTGCTTGATTCAAGAACTGTGTACTTTGCCTCTATACTGCATTCGCTAGTCCTAACTACCAGAGCAAATCCCCACACTGAATTTTCTACCTTTGCCCTGATTCCTTATACTCTCCAAAATCATGCTAATGTATCAATTGGTCATAGTATATGTATGTGTGTGTCTAAAAGAGGATATAAGGCATCGTTCTCATCTGCATTGAAGACTCTGCTAGAAGCATTTGTAACAGATTGGGTAAAAATGCAGGACAGAATAGCCCAGCGTGCTGTGCCGTTTTGTCAGGGTAGATGCTGGGGTTCCTGATTGAAAGCTGATGGTCCCCATTATAGTAAAAGGGCTTTGTTGGGCGTCCTTAGTGTTTGTCATATGGCAGATCCATCACGCCCTTTTTTTTTTTTTTTTGCGTTCCTAGAGCATAAGTGCAAAACAGGGAATAAATTGTACATGTGAACGTAGCCTAGATTGTTTGCCACTTCAGGGACAACTTCTATACATTGCTGTAGAATATGTTAGCGCTATATAAGTTATGGGAAATAAACTATCTACACATGTAGAACAAGTAGCTTCTCTGTTGTGCTAAGACACGTTTTGTCAGTGTTTAGGGCGGCCGTCTAGAAGTCTACCTAGCTTTCTATAGCAAACTGGCTGTAATTGATACAAGTCTGCTCTACTCTACACGATTATGCTTTTTGTTATTGGCTGACACTCATTTATCTTTGTTGGTTGGCTTTTCCTCATCAGAGCTGCAAATAATGTCTTGTTTGTAAAAGAAGTGTGAGCGCTCAGCATAGAGAGATTTCTACATTAGTGGGATGATGGGACTACGCTCTCTGCCTGTGTGGCTTTTGACTGTTCCACGGATTTGGATCCTGTGAAAATGGTCACTTTGCATCTCGAAGAACTCACACAGACCTAGCTACTTATGCTAATCTGCCTGATTAATGATGCCACCTTAATTACTGTGCAAAGATAGAGAAGCACAAGACAAGATGCTTTACCTGGGGCTTTAGTACCGCCGAATCGGAGGCTTACAATGTGGTGAAAATAGGCAAATCAATAAAAACATTTATATTATTTTCTTTAATTCCCTGGAGGAGAATGGTTGTAAAAACACATCTGTCATATTAAAGAAGTGTCAGGCAACAGTTCTAGAAGCGTTTGCTATCCAGCATGACAAGGAAGTGTCAAGATATCTATTTCTAAAAGATAATGAAGGTTTTTTAGGCATGTTAACGGAGATCACGTGCTGCAGTGTTTAACTGTGCGGAGAAGCGTACTGACATAGTTTCCCCATTCACAAATGCTTTGTCAAGGACTTAGTAACACGGATGAGTCTGCGCAAAGATCGATTTCATTCATGTACTCAGAATCTGGTGACCGTGTGTTAATGATTTTCTTTTTTTTGTTGGAATTTGTTTGAATTTTACACTTCATGATCTCTTTGGAAATGGCCCTAAGAGGACAGTGGCCCTGAGGTGTAACGTCCATGACTACATATGTATAGAAGGTGCTTTCGTATTTGGCATTGTTCCCTTTTCTTGCTGTAATGTCGTCATTTTCCCATGTGCGGATTCCTGATTGAATGGTAAGTGCTGATAAAGCTGGCAGTACGTATGAAAACTGCTGATTTTAGGCAAGCAGATGACATGCAGCATGTGTCCGTTTTTGTTTGCAGCAGTAGTCCTCAACCTATGGCTCTACAGCTGTTGAAAAGCGTCAACTCCCAGCATGCTTGCAACAGCTGCAGAGCCACAACAGGTTGAAGGTCTCTGATTAACATCAAGGTGGAAAGTGAAGTTCTAGGATCTGAGACCTGATGCAGCCATGTTTACGGGTCTTAAGGCTACATGTACACCACAGTGAAAAAAAAAGTCTGTTAAAAACGGACCCTTTCAATTGTAGGGGGTAGTCTGTCGGTGAAAAACAGACAAGATAGAACCTGTTCTATTTTTTGACGACCGTTTTTCACGGACTGTCAAAACTGCCGTGTATAACCCCATAGACTACTATTGGTCTAAAAATGGACGTGTGATGGCTGTTAAAAAAACGTTGTGTGCATGTGGCCTACGGTTTAAGGATTACTCCAGGCAACACTGATGTTGAGCTATTCTTAAATTTTTGTTCTTTGAATCCCTGTGCCATGCTTCTCAGACCATGCATTTTGCATAACCCAGTGGCCGACATTTACTAATACAGTCTAATAGTGAGACAGTGTAAACGTAAAGACTTTATACACTTTAGTATATTGTTGATTGAAGGAACCAAGAAGTTTGGTCTGCAGCCTAATGTGTATGGGGAGCTCCCGACGTTTCACCACAGGTTATGTCAGGGATGAAGGATAAGGCAAACTACACTAGAATATTTTTGCCCAATCTTTTTGTTTTTCTCCCAGGAGGTAAGGGTACTTTCACACTTGCCGCAGTGTGATCCGGCGGGCAGTTCCGTCGTCGGAACTGCCCGCCAATCTGCTCTGCCGCATCCGGATCCGTCTCACAAATGCATTGCAAGGACCGATCCGTCTCTCCGCTTGTCATGCGGACCGACGGATCCGTCTTGTACATTTTTTCACATTTTTACCGATCTGTGCATGCCGGAACGACGGATCCGGCATTCCGGTATTCTGAATGCTAATACATTCCTATGGGAAAAAATGCTGGATCCGGCATTCAGGAAAGTTTTTTTTTCGCCGGAGAGAAAACCGTAGCATGCTGCGGTTTTCTCTTTTGCCTGATCAGTCAAAACGACTGAACTGAAGACATCCTGATGCAAACTGAACGGATTACTCTCCATTCAGAATGCATGGGGATAAACTGATCAGTTCTTTTCCGGTATAGAGCCCCTGTGACGGAACTCTATGCCGGAAAAGAAAAACGCAAGTGTGAAAGTACCCTAAGCTGCCACTAGAAGTGACTGGCAGTGGCATTTTCCCCTCTCCCCATGGACTGGACGTGTTTGTGTATGGGGGAGTCAGGAGAGAGAGCTGTCATCCAGACGACCTCTGAAGCCCTATGGATTATGAGAACTAGTAGACCCCTGGTTCCCATTTTCTGCAGACATATCTGTCCTATACTGACCCAAGACGGTCACCACAGTGCCATGTGTCTTCTCGCACGGATGTTGTTACTGTTATCAATCTGTTCATTTGCACATATTGATGCTACAAGTGATCAAATCACACCTCTAACAGTGTTGTGTAATCCCAGCCATTCTTATCTGTGGAACTAATTTACATGTACGTTGTCTTTTCCGTACTGTTTGGCTTTTATTGCTGCGCTGTGTCTGATTAGCAGAAAACATGTTTGGATTATTGCATTTTCACATAGTCGAGAAACTGGAGAGCAGTGGAAGGCAGGGAGACTTAAGATAAGCAGACCTAGGATTTCTTGGATTATAACCGAGGCTCTGTTTGAGTTGACCACTTACCCCATCATGTATTGAAATTGTACAGTTTTCCCGCTCATTCATGAGGTTCAGGTTAGCCAGTGTGCGATATAGATACGTGATTACTCCATTTTGGGAGGGCCTTATTCCTTGTTAACTTGCACTATCTCTGCAGAGCATGCTGTGTTTAGGCCATGACAGCATCTCCCCTTCCTCGGCTTTATGCAGAGGCACGGCATGCTTTATTATGCCCCTGGTGGCCCATTCTTGTGTTTATACTCACTTCCTGCCCTATCCCAGAAGCATAATTATTTCTATTACAATATGCTACAAAGGCTTATCTGGCCCGATTAACTCGACACTTGCTTTTTTTTTTAATAAGTGCTTATTTATGAAGTGTAAAACAAATGCCTTAAAAAGGTAGAGCTTCATCAAGCTCCGCGTATCGGGGCTGCTACAGGATAAAAGCACTCAACCATGAAGCATCATGTACCCTCTTGTATAGCTGCGAATAAAATCGTGAGAGAACCTTTTGCTCAGTGTCTCCCATCCATTTGTTAACTGCATCATTGTAATCATGAAGACTCTTAACCTGTTCACTGCCGACATACATCTCCTCCTAAGAGGCTCGAAAAATGAAAGCTGGACATTGGTTGTTATGGGTGTGTTTTTTTTTTTTTTTGCACCAATTTTATTAAATCTCCCACACTGTGCTCTACATTTTCATTTCTTCAAAAGCATTAATAGACAACTAGGTTCTTCTAATCATACATGTAGATCAGGGTGCCAACTTCAGCCATTGTGTTGTATTCCTGGATATTCTGTCTGTCTAGGCGGGAGCTTCACTCCTAATTTTTCACTTATTTATAAGGCAATCTGTGCAGGAGCCATCATAGGCTCCATAAATTGATGCCTCTCGTCTTTAGTGGATCTATTAGCTGGAAGAGGATGGCTCTGTAAGACTCTAACAATGTAAGGTAGTCCTTCCTTAGCTCCTTGTTCCTTTACTACTAACTGCAGGTTAGACAACTTGAGTTTGATTCAGCTGATTATTGCCTGCTTTCGGGATTTTGGGGTGCCAACCAATTATTAATGACCTTTGCACATATTTTATGAGGAGGAGAGGTTAGAGGTTACCTGCACAGACCCAAATACTGGCAGGAGCAAATGTTGATGTGTGATAACATAGCAGTATACCTTCCCAAGATAAGTAAGATAGGTTCTCTGGTTAATTGCATATATGTGATTACGACCTTTTAAAATAACATATGGTTTTGGTGGTCTCTACTGTCTTATTGGTTTGCCACTGCTGGTTTCCAGAACCTCCGTTAAAGGAGTTGAGTTGGAAAACTAGAAATGTATCACCGAGTTGTCTATTCACAGCAGGGACTATTTGTCACCTAGTCCATGAAACCCAAGGTGGCTTGCTTTGTTTTTCAAAATATATTTAATTACTGATATCACTTTATACTTGACCTACATGTAGGCTTTCTCCATCGTAAAGAAAATACTGTATTTTGAAAGTATGTTTTTCTGTATGTTGTACTTTGTTCCTGTAAGGTGTTGGTAGCCATTTTGTTTGCTTATTGTAGAACTTGAGTGGTTATTGCCTCCAGGTCTATGTTCTGGCTCGAAAACATGTGACAAGCACACCCTGGTGATATTCAGGGCTAGATAAGGGTACTTACACACTTGAATTTTGTCTGATGTTTTTTATATAAAAAAAAAAAAAAAACTTCCAGAATAAGAAGTTTTATTTTTATGGGTCATTTGCGTTTTTAGTGTGGGGTTTTTGTGCCTCATCATAAATTAGGTCCTTCAGCAGTCCATGCGCCTAGCTGAAGTAGAGTTCAGTAATCACTTGCGCCAGTAAACTGGTATAAATGATTGTAAATATGCCAGGGCCGATGGACCATAGATCTTGAGCTGGTGTTTTTACAGCAACCAAATGCAATAAAAAAAACATAGGTGCTAAAAATACCACTGAAAATGGCAATAACCTGCCTCTTTCTTCTCTTCGGGGTCCCGGCTGTCACTTACAGCCAGGGACCCGACTTGCTCCTGCTAGATTGCAAGGGCTATTCCACCAATGTCTGATAGGTGCGGGTCCTGCTGGGACCTGCACCTGAGTCTGGAAAGGTTAGTCCTGTAAGGCCTCTTTCACACGGGCGAAATTTCCGCGCAGGTGCAATGCGTGAGGTGAATGCATTGCACCCACACTGAATCCGGACCCATTCATTTCTATCGGGCTGTGCACATGAGCGGTGATTTTTACGCATCATGAAAATCGTAGCGTGCTGTATTTTGTGCGTTTTTCACGCAAAGCAGGCGCTATAGAAGTGAATAGGGCTGCGTGAAAATCGCAAGCATCCGCAAGCAAGTGCGGATGAGGTGCGATTTTCACGCATGGTTGCTAGGAGATGAATCAGGATGGGGACCCGATCATCATTATTATTTTACCTTATAACATGGTTATAAGGGAAAATAATAGTATTCTTAATACAGAATGCTTGGTAAAATAGGGCTAGAGGGGTTGAAAAAATAATTAACTCGCCTTAATCCACTTGTTTGCGCAGCCCGGCTTCTCTTTTTTCTTCTTCTTTTCTGTGCAGGAGGAAAAGGACCTGTGGTGACGTCACTGCGCTCATCACATGGTCCGTCACATAATCCATCACCATGGTGATGGATCATGTGATGAGCGCAGTGATGTCATCAAAGATCCTTTACCCAGGTACTGAAGAAAGAGAAGCCGGGGTGCGCAAACAAGTGGATTAAGTTAAATATTATTTTTTTTGTAACCCCTCCAGCCTTATTTTACTAAGCATTCTGTATTAAAAATGCTATTATTTTCCCTTATAACCATGTTATAAGGGAAAATAATACAATCTACACAACCCCTAACCCAAACCCAAACTTCTGTGAAGAAGTTTGGGTACCAAACATGCCGATTTTTCTCACGCGTGTGCAAAACGAATTAAAATGTTTTGCACTTGAGCGGAAAAATTGCGCATTTTCCTGTGACTCACCCGCATCTCATCACTTGTGCGCTTTACGAGTTGGTGATTTCCAGACCGCACCTGTACTTGTCTCCTGCTTAGTACAGTATTAGAATGAAGTTTTATGCGAATCGACTTCGGATGTTTCATCCAAAATCGATTCACTCATCCCTATTCCTAATCCATTGGTCTCAAGTGAGATGAGCCACCTCCAGAGGGGTCGGGCAGAGGATTCCTCTGCTCTTATGGAAAACACATGCACACTTGGCTGAATGGAGAGTGCATTTGTATAGGGGTCATAAGAAATGGCTAAGAGACAGAGTAGCATATACATAAATCATTTTGAGGGGACACAAGCCTACTGTAGTGAGAACAAGAAAAATTAGCAATAGACAATCGCAACCGATGTTGATTGAAACACTTCAGTAATGCATTTAACTCAGCGAAATTTTCATGAAACTTTTATGATTGTCAAGGGAGCCTAGGATGCGTCTTTATTCGTGGTAATGTATTAAATATTGCTTCTCCATACTGATTCGTTGTTTCTGGCCAGCCAACCCCTGTTTAAACAAGACTATCTGCTGACCTTAACACTGTAAGGACCGTGCCATTTTTCACCTTAAAGACCAGGCCGTTTTTTGCAAATCTGACGTGTCACTTTGTGGTTGATAACTTTAAAACGCTTTTATTTATCCAGGCCATTCTGAGATTTTTTCGTCACATATTGTACTTCATGACAGTGGTAAAATTGAGTCAAAATATTTATTTTTATTTATAAAAAATACAATTTCTCAGCTTTTTAAGGCCTCATGCACACAGCCGTTGTTTTGTTCCTCATCCGAACTCTGATAAGGACCCATTCAGTTCAATGGGGCTGCAAAAGATGTGCCCCGCCCACAAAATCAACATGTCTTATTCTTGTCCGTGCTTTGCGGACAAGAATAGGCATTTATATTAAAGGCTGTCCGCGCAGTTCCGCACAGACGCCATCAGTATTTTGCAGATCCGCGATTTGCGGACCGCAAAACACACCACGGTCGTGTGCATGTGGCCTAAAACAGATAGTGATACCTCCTAAAATAGTTATTACTTTACATTTCCCATATGTCTACTTTATGTTTGGATCATTTTGTAAATTACATTTTCTTTTTTTGGGACCTTAGTAGTTTGGAAGCAAATATTTCTGAAAATTTCCACAACCCAATTTTTTAAGACCAGTTCAGGTCTGAAGTCACTTGAGAAACCACCCATAAATGGCCCCATTTTAGAAACTACACCCCTCAAGGTATTCAAAACTGATGTTACAAGCTTTGTTAACCCTTTAGGTGTTCCACAAGAATTAAAGGAAAATGGAGAGGAAATTTCAGAATTTCACTTTTTTGGCAGATTTGATATTTTAACTTTTTTTTTTCCAGTAACCAAGCAAGGGTTAACAGCCAAACAAAACTAAAAAATTATTACACTGATTCTTTACTCTACAGAAACACCCCATATGTGGTTGTAAACTGCTGTACGAGCACACAGCAGGGCGCAGAAGGAAAGGATCGCCATACGGTTTTTGGAAGGCAGATTTCACTGGGATATTTTAAGTTGTAATGTCACATTTGAAGACCCCCCTGATGCACCTCTAGAGTAGAAACTCCAAAAAAGTGATCCCTTTTGGAAACTACGGGATAAGGTGGAAGTTATGTTGGTACAATTTTAGGGTACATATGATTTTTTGGTTGCTCTATATTACACTTTTTGTGAGGCAAGGTAGCCTTGTTATTTACAACATTCATCTGACAGGTTAGATCATGTGGTATTTTTATAGAGCAGGTTGTTACGGACGCGACAATGCCAAATAAGAATACTTTTTTTTTGGTTGATTGTTTCAGTTTTACATAATAAAGCATTTTTGAAAATAAAATATTTTTTAGTGTCTCCATATTCTGAAAGCCATAGTTTATTTTTTATTTTTTGGGCGACTGTCTTATGTAGGGGCTCATTTTTTTTCTGTATGAGATGACCGATTGAGTGGTACTATTTTAGGATGCATATGACTTTTTTATCGCTTGGTATTAGTTTTTGTGATGTAAGGTGACAAAAAAATTGCTTTTTTTGACACTTTTTTTAATGTCAACTTTTTTTGTTTTAAGTTTCACACAATAACATAATTTAAAAGAAAAAATCATGTTTTAGTGTCTCTTATTTTTGGGCGATTGTCTTAGGTAGGGTCTCTTTTTGTGCAATGAGATGACCGTTTTGATTGGTACAATTTTGGGGTGCTTATGACTTTTTGATCACTTGGTATTACACTTTTAGTGATGTAAGGTGACCAAAAAATTTTAGACAGGTTTTTTTTTTTTTTTTTTTTTTTTACACGGTGTTAGGTCATGTGTTGTTATTGTGGAGCAGGTTTTTACGCACGTGATGACATCAATTTTTTATGGGAAAGGGGCTTTTTTTTATTGAAACTTAAATTTTTTGGTTAACTTTTTTATTTTATTTTTTCCCCATTTTTTTATTTTTTATTTTTGTACCAGTATGGGACAACATTACAGGGTCTGATCCCTGTTTCAATGCAGCACAATACATCTGTATTGTACTGCATTGACTATCAGTGTATTACGCAGTGTAATACACTGATAGTTTGCCTATGAGACCCAGCCTTGGGGCTGGGCCTCATAGGCCTCCATACATGCCAGGCCCCAAGGCTTGTAATGGCTTGGAGCTGCCATGGCAACCATCAGGTTCCTGCCACTGCAGAGCGGGGGCCCGATGGCTAAGGAGAGGGAGCGCAAACCTCCCATATGCCGCGTTAAGCGCATATGAGGGGTTAATGCATCAGCGTTATCACCATTACTGGTGAATTCAGAAGAGAACTGGCTGTTAGTAACAGCCGGATTCCTGCCGCTGATCGTGGCACCACACATGGGGGAACAGAAGGACCGCAGGATGAAAATGCTTGTCTTGGGGCGTAAAGTACCTGCTCTTTAGGATGAACATTCTCGTCCTGGGTCGTTAAGGCGTTAAAGGGGTTGTCCGGGTTCAGAGCTGAACTCGGACATAACCCCTTCTTCCCCCACTCCAGCATTTCGTGCTCCAATGCTCCTCCTTGCCCTGTGCTGTTTGTTTACCTTTTTTACACTGGTAGGCAGAGGCTTCGGCTTAGCAGCGTTTCCAGTGACTTAAAGACCGCCCATTAGTGCGGAAGCCTCCGCCTAGAATAGCCCGGTACGTTACTGGGTCTTATGCACAGGGCAAGGGAGAGCATCGAAGCATGGAATGCTCCAATGCTCAACTCAGTGGGGCTGAATTGGGGAAGAAGGGGTTATGTCCGGGACTGGTTCAGCTCTGAACCTGGACAACCTCTTTAGGAATATGCCGTGTAAAGGGGCTTTAGGAGAGTAGGTTTTTATAACTCTGGTATTATTGTCACAGGTATTATATGCTTAAATGGGTTGTCCAAGATAATTTAAAATCTCAAACAAGCCCCTCAGTTGCCTAAAATAAAAAAATTGTTATACTCGCTCTTGCCTCCCAACATTTGAAAATCCCAAGGACAAGCAATAGCAGCATAGTACGCTGCTGGCAAAAAACATTTTTTACATTAACTCATGCCTCTATCTCTGCCCAAAGCCTATACAGTCGTGGCCAAAAGTTTTGAGAATGACACAAATATTAATTTTCACAAAGTTTGCTGCTAAACTGCTTTTAGATCTTTGTTTCAGTTGTTTCTGTGATGTAGTGAAATATAATTACACGCACTTACGTTTCAAAGGCTTTTATCGACAATTACATGACATTTATGCAAAGAGTCAGTATTTGCAGTGTTGGCCCTTCTTTTTCAAGACTCTGCAATTCGACTGGGCATGCTCTCAATCAACTTCTGGGCCAATTCCTGACTGATAGCAGCCCATTCTTTCATAATAACTTCTTGGGGTTTGTCAGAATTAGTGTGTTTTTGTCTGTCCACCCGCCTCTTGAGGATTGACCACAATTTCTCAGTGGGATTAAGATCTGGGGAGTTTCCAGGCCATGGACCCAAAATGTCAACGTTTTGGTCCCTGAGCCACTTAGTTATCACTTCGCCAAACTGTTGTTGGATTGTTGGAAGAAGTTGCTGTTTGAGGGTGTTTTGGTACCATTCTTTATTCATGGCTGTGGTTTTGGGCAAAATTGTGAGTGAGCCCACTCCCTTGGATGAGAAGCAACCCCACATATGAATGGTCCAAGGATGCTTTACTGTTGGCATGAGACAGGACTGATGGTAGCGCTCACCTTTTCTTCTCCGGACAAGCCTTTTTCCTGATGCCCCAAACAATCGGAAAGAGACTTCATCGGAGAATATGACTTTGCCCCAGTCCTCAGCAGTCCATTCACCATATTTTCTGCAGAAGATCAATCTGTCCCGGATGTGTTTTTTGGAGAGAAGTGGCTTCTTTGCTGCCCTTCTTGACACCAGGCCATCTTCCAAAAGTCTTCGCCTCACTGTGCATGCAGATGCGCTCACACCTGCCTGCTGCCATTCCTGAGCAAGCTCTGCACTGGTGGCACTCATATTCCGCAGCTGAATCCTCTTTAGGAGAGGATCCTGGCGCTTGCTGGACTTTCTTGGACACCCTCAAGCCTTCTTGGGCTACTTTCACACTTGCGGCAGGACGGATCTGACAGGCTGTTCACCATGTCGGATCCGTCTGCCGCTATTTCGCCGTGCTGCCAGACCGCCGCTCCGTCCCCATTGACTATAACAGCCTGACGGATCCGTCCTGCCGCAAGTGTGAAAGTAACCTTAACAAGAATTGAATCTCTTTCCTTGAAGTCCTTGATGATCCTATAAATTGTTGATTGAGGTACAATCTTAGTAGCCACAATATCCTTGCCTGTGAAGCAATTTTTATGCAACGCAATGATGGCTGCACGCGTTTCTTTGCAGGTCACCATAGTTAACAATGGAGGCACAATGATTTCAAGAATCACCCTCCTTTTTAACAGGTCAAGTCTGCCATTTTAACCCAATCAGCCTGACATAATGATCTCCAGCCTTGTGCTCTTCAACATTCTCACCTAAGTTAACAAGACGATTACTGAAATGCTCTCAGCAGGTCCTTTAATGACAGCAATGAAATGCAGTGGAAAGGTTTTTTGGGATTAAGTACATTTTTATGGCAAAGATGCAATTCATCTGATCACTCTTCAGAACATTCTGGAGTATATGCAAATTTGTTATTATAAAAACTTAAGCAGCAACTTTTCACATTTCCAATATTCATGTAATTCTCAAAACTTTTGGCCACGACTGTGGTGTATGGGCCATAATAAGTGAGCCCCAACGAGTTTACTCCAGTCTGTTAGACAAGATGGCTGCCCCATAATCATGTCCAGGATACAGAATAAAAATCTACAATCGGGGAAAAAAAAAAATTTAACTACTGGCAGAAAAATTTGTAGGTGACACATCCCCTTAAATTCTAGGAATGCTGCCGTTTTGCACCTGCTAGAAAATCTCAGCTGCTAATGCGTGCACTAATGGCGCGATCAGTTATGTCCCTCAGGTCTTGGCAACTATGCATTGTGAAATAGCAGATTTGAACCCATTTTTATAAATAACATGCCAGCTGGTGATATAACGTTTTCTATCTACTTCATGCACACAACCATATTTTGTATCCATGTCCGATCCGCATTTTTTGCAGATTGCATTTGGACCCATTAATTTCGACGTGTCCGCAAAAAAAAAAACGTCCACACACAGATGTGTGCTGTCCGCATCCATGTACCTGTTCCGCAAAAAAACGTGTCCCATTATTTGGCCACAAAATGTGGACCACGGGCCTGTTGAATCCAATAGGTCTCCAAAAAAAAAAGACACAACACAGAAGTCACACGGATGTCATTAGCAGTGTAATTTATTTATTTATTTAGCCCTCGTTTATGAGAAATAAAAACTTAAAACTGGACATACAGCAAGGAGCTACTACTCCTGTAGAGAATTTCATTATGGTATAACATTTTAGTTGTTGTTCGATGCTGCTTATGAGGAAATATAATCTCTGAACTTTTTTATTTTTTGTTGACATACCTCAACCACTAGACCACACCTGCCTCCCAACAGGCTTGTGGTTATAGCACTTGACTATGTTGCTTGTTGTAATAACTTCAATTGTTCGTCCTTTAAAAAGTGGTCCACCAGAATAAAAAGAATAAAAATAAAATATAAAATAAAAATAACTCTAAGATCTCCTTTTTATTATTATTATTAAAATATATATATATATATATATATATATATATATTACATTACATTTCAGTTTCTTATTTTAGTTGCTTGAGCTAAAGGTGATATGGCTCTGAAGCATCCTTGCTATTGACATATAGCCTTAATATGGGACTTCAATGTGGGCTTATGCAAGAGGTATAGACCCCATTTATAATGAAACGGTGACATTAGAACAGTGTAATTCCAGGCTTGTGAAACAGTTTTCATTCAGTTTTGTGCTGCCTGAACTTTTCTCTTTACAATTGTATATTTTTATAGTACATCACTTATCGCTTAGGCGGAGTTCACATCTGCACTGACTTTTCCGTTATTCTGATCAGTCAGAGGAGCAGAAAGGCAGAAAAAATGGATCTGTTAAACGTACATATGTTTGAGGTTTTGAATTATCTTGGACAACTCATTTAAGCATATAATACCTGGAAAATGGAAAGCTCCTTTTCCTCATGTCTGTTATTTTGGATTGAATAAAAAGTCCTGCAGACGGGACTTAACGTGACGGAAAGGACTCGGAGCCAAAAGGATCCTAGTATCACACCATTAATTTGTGATAATAGTGGACACTCTTTTCAGTCTTCTGTTCTTTAAAGGAACAGAACAGTAAAAGAAATACTGAAATGCGAACAGACACATTTAAATCAATGGGTACATTTGCTGTCCATGGAAAATGCGTTAGTGAAGAACAGAAATGTGGACGAGGCCTATGCGCTGATGTGAATTTAACCTTATTTCAAAAGCAATTATTGGACAGTCTGCAGTCATTCAGAATATCTCTTATTGTCTTTAATTACTTGTATTCATATTTTTTCAGGGCTCCAGATGGCAACTGAAATGGTTGTGGTTGCGAACAAAAAATATTTTTTTCTAAATGTTTATGCTTGGCAGCTTTTTTTGTGTGTGTCGCCTACAGCCCTGATGCATAGATATAGATTTAAAAATGGCATTCTTGTTGCATCGGTGAGAAGGTGCATGGGAGCTTGCTGTTTACTGTAAGGTATTGTGCCGTAAGCAGCTGTTCTCCCTCTAGTGGTGGCTGCAGGTGGTCAGAACATGGAGCACATAGACCTTATTTATCAAAACTGCCTAATGGTAAAACTTAGTTGTCCTCAGCAACCAGTCAGAGATCAGCTTTTATTTTTTTCAGAGCCCTATTTATGAATTGAAAGCTGAGCTCTGATTTGTTGCTGTGGCCAGCTAAGACAGCTCTACTAAGAAACCGTTTTGATAAATGAGGTCCATCTTTGGTCAGTCTAGTGTAAATGCTCTCCTCATCAATAATGTTGATTTTATTTCCAGACCTATAAATGCAATTTAGTCCTTACATTTTTAGGCTTAGGAGCAATAGGCGTCCAAGCATTTTTTTTTTTATTTTTTTTTTTCCTTTTTAGTCTGGAGCCCTGATATTGTGCTCTGACAAACTATGAATGATTAATCTGTTATTTTATACCAAATATAATACATTCACAGACAAAACACTGTTTTAAATTCCTTGTATTTTTCTCTGAACAGATTTTAGTAAATGCAGAAGATTAATGTGGCCATCTAGGACATGCTCCGCCAATAATAGCTTTGGATTACATTGGAAAACGGAATAAAGTGACTCTTGAAGCGTCAAAAGAAGTTGTAGTCAGGATTTCAAGCAGAAGACTTAAGTAAGTCTACCTTCTAATTTAGCATTTTTACTTGCATTGAAAAAATGATGTGTAAAGGAACATGTTGTACAAAAGTATACATTCACATACTTTATCAGTGATATTAAAAGCCTTGGGGTGCCTTCACACAAGGCCGATTTCTGCGACTGATAATTGGTTCCATTCACTTGAATAGGGTTTGCAGGAATCCATGTGCTTCCTGCTAAAACAAACCCATATTTTTAGTTGCAGGATTTTCTACAGTAATATTTTCCGTGTGTGAAGGTAGATTTATTCTTTCTTGTGACTGAATAGCCACAAAGGTGTTATCACTAGAAACTCTGGGGGTCATTTAGGCGTATTTCAGGTGCAGATGGCAGCGCAACAGTTAGTTGTGCAGCTATCTGCGACTTTTCCCCGCTCACGGCAGGTCTAAAATTGTGGGCGTGGCAGGGAAGTGGACAGGCGGCAGGCCCATCTCACATTTTCTATGCCTGTTTTAGGTGTAGAAAATGGTCCAAATGTAAGACAGTTCGGAAACTGTTTACATTTAGAACTGGCACTGTATGCACCGACATTATGGAGAGGCCGGCATCCCTTCATAACTTCGGCGGATCCACCTCCAGCTATATAACTTTATTAAGACCTGCTTAATAAATGTGCGCCCATGGACTCCACATAACACGTGATTATACCGCTACATACTCTGCACCCCTGAGTGTCAGGTGGATGCCCCTTGACTGACAACATCTACTGTCCTCCATACTTTGGAAGAAGAATACAAGTATCGCCCATTGGACAGGTCTGTGATGATCCACCTCAGAACATATTTGACCCCTTCCTCATGAATGTTTTATGAGTGGGGCTTCGCTGGCACAGCAACGCTCCTTTTGGAAACAGGTTTTGGATTTCACCTTCAGGAATGTGACCCCTTTTGTATGCAGTTTTGGATGCAGCATACCCTGATATTCTTCCCTGTACTGTAGTTTCCAATACATTTCTTCACTTTGTTGCTGTGGCAGATCTATAAGGCCTCAGTACACATTGGTGTATTGTCAGCTGAGAACAGCGGGTTCGGCCGACAGTTTAATGTGTATGGGGAGCTCTATACTCTTGCCTGAGAGATGAATTTGGAGCAGAGAAGGATTAGGCAAAATGAACAGTTCTCCCTGGATATACAGTAGGTTGCCACTAGAAATATCTGACAACAGCTTCCTCCCCTCATTGAATCCACATTCGATGGAGCTGATTATTTGTGTATGGGGGAGCTGGCAGGGATTAGGGGGAGAGAGAGCTCAGCTTCATTTTCTGACTTGTTGAAGGGGTCTCTTGACAGGTATTGTGCTGATGGAACAATTGGATCTTTGCTTTTAAAGGTACTGTCCTATTACAGCAACTTGTCTCCTATCCACAGGATAGGGGATAAATGTCAGATTGGTAGGGTTAGGGATGAGCGAATCTACTTCGGATGGAACATCCGAAGTCGATTTGTTTAAAACTTGGTTTGAATACTGTACGGAGCGAGTGCTCCGTACAGTATTGGAATGTATTGGCTCAGATGAGCCGAAGTTATTTATGTTTCATCCAAAGTCAATTCGCTCATCCCTAGGTAGGAGTGGATAGGGGGTAAGTTAATGGCAAGGGACAATCATTTAAGGGTATGGCCACACATAGCCCTGTGAATTTATTCAATTAATACATTTGTGTATTTCTGCCACATATTTCACCCTCTGCAATCAATCTATAGCAAATCCATTTCTGCAGCAAAATCGGCACGATTTGATTTGGATTTTGCCATTGGGGACTTAGGCCAGACACGTTGTGGATTTTGACTACAGAAAATCTGCAGCAGAACTGCTGTGTGTGGCCTTGGCACCCTTAGTGATTATGGTATGTTTATTTTTTTCACCACTGCAGTGCCACTATTTTGTTTATCAAAGTAAATGACAAGTGACAACTTATTCTTCTCTGTGACAATCGTGTAAATCAATTCATTTTGTTTTATGCTGGGGAATAGGATCCTGAGAAGGTTTAAGTTAAGGGCCCTTTACACAGGCTGAGAATCCTAAAGATGATAACTAATGAGCAGTCATTTAGCCATTATCTGGTGGTCTAAATGTACCGCCAACTACCCGATAAGCACTCAAAAAAGTATTGTTTCCTGGCAGCAGATCGTTCTGTATAAACACAATCTGCTGCCTGAAAACAACTAGTCATTATGGGGATGAATGATGGCATTAGCGGTCGCTCTTCCCCATACTGTGGAGGAGATCTGCGCATGTAAATGCAGCAGTCTCCTCCACTGAAGAGCAGGTAATTCCCGGGAATGAACACTTCCTTCCCAGCAATCTGCTGCTCTGTCGTCCTATGCTAAAGGAATTTTTTGGGTTAGGTGATCAGTGAGAGTCCAACATCCGGGACCCTTGTTGATCAGCTCTTTGAGAAGGCACTGGCACTAGCAGTAGCGTTGTGGCCTTCTCGCAGCTTTCTGTAGGCCATGTGACGTCCCATTCATAGGCCACATAGCCTACGCACAGCTCAGTCCCATTGAAATGACTGAGGCTGAGCCTCAAATCCAAGCACAGCCACTGTCAATGCATGGCACTGTGCTTGATGAGCAGGGAAAAGACCGTGACACTACTGCGACAGTTGCTGTCTCCTCAAACAGCGGATGGGCGGGGGTCCCAGGTATCGGACCCCCACCAGTCAGATACTGATGACCTATCCGGAGGATAGGTCTTTAGAATAAAAGATCTCAGAAAACCAGTTTTTAAGCCGACACCATGTGATTATGTTCTTATTTCCAGTAGTGGGGGTGTTACATGGCACCATGTAGAATATAAATACTTCATTTCAGAGCCTGGTGTCACGTTCGCTTTAAGAGATGCAGCTGTTTCCTACATTTTCACTTCAGCGTGGAACTGATACAGCTGCCACTAGTGCTTATTTAGCTCAGAGCTTCCATTGCAGTAGGCTTGGATTAAATTTTTTCATGGAAATAGATCTCCTACAAAGCGTAATGTTTGTCAGTGGTGGCCAGTGCAAGCCCAGTATCTGACCCTGCTCTTTTCTCCAGCTGATCTTTGAGGGTACTGGGAATTGGATCCCCACCGATCCGATATTGATTACCTATCCCATGGAAATAAACATGCAATTTAGGTCATCAGTATATGCCCCCTAAACCACCCGCACTACCTCACTGATGAAATCATCTGGTTTCTAATGATATCCTTGGCAAATTCTTGCAATGGGCAAGATTGTAAGAAAACAACTTTTATTCTGTCACACACCGTATGCAAATAAAGAACTTCAGGTCAAGGGACCAGCATCCTCGACCCCTGAAGTCAAGCTAGCCATGTTTATGTTTGATGTTTTTTTTTTTTTCTTCTCTGCCAGCACTATACGTTCTCGACCCCCTGAAGTCCAGCTTTCCATGCCCACTTCCTGCCCATTTTTTATTTTATTTTCTTCATACGTGAGTCTCATGGAGATCCTGTGCCAGCACTATAGGTTCTTGTTTTCTGCATCTGCACAGTGAGCCCCGCTGCAGTGTGCTTGGCTTGGTTCATGCCCATAAATTAACGCCTGTGCAATGAGCCTCTGAAGCCAAGTACACTACAGCGGGGCTCACAGTGCAGGCGCAGAAAACAAGATAAACAGCGCAGGCACAAGGACTGCCAGGGAATTGTGTATGTATAAGCATATACAGTGCTCCCCATAATTATTCATACCCCTGGCAAATTTTGACTTCAAGTTACTTTTATTCAACCAGCAAGTAATTTTTTTGACGGGAAATGACATAGGTGTCTCCTAAAAGATAATAAGACTATGTACAAGAGAATTATTGTGGGAAAAAAAACATTTATTACATATTAAAACGTTTATTTACATTTGAGCAAAAAATGCAAGATGTTCAGCACTGTGGAAAATCTCAGAGGACGTGGTCGGAAGCCAAAAGTGACACCTGTGCTGGTCAGGAGGATAGTTAGAGAGGTGAAAGAATCCAAGGATCACCATCAAGGCCATCCTGGTGAATCTGGGCTCTGCTGGTGGCAATGTCTCAAGGCAGACAATCCTCCAACAGACACTGCACACTGCTGGGTTCCACAGATGCAGACCAGGCACACAAAAGCTTGCTTGGCCTTTGCAAAAGCTCATCTGGACAAAGAAGAAGACTTCTGGTCTTCTGTGTAATAGTCAGATGAAACAAAAATGTAATTGTTTGGTCACAATGATGTTTCATTCATTTGGCGTAAAAAAGGAGAAGCCTTCAACCTAAAGAACACCATCCCCACTGTCAAACATGGTGGTGGGAACCTAATGCTTTGGGGGTGTTCTTCAGCCAATGGACCAGGGAACCTAATCACAGTAAATGGCACCATGAAAAAAGAGCAATACATGAGGACTCAACAACAACATCAGGCAGTCTGCAGAGAAACTTGGCCTTGGGCACCAGTGGACATTTCAGCATGACAATGACCCAAAACACACAGCAAAAGTGGTGAGGAAATGTTAGCAGACAACAACATTAACGTTTTGGAGTGGCCCAGCTAGAGTCCAGACTTTCCAATTGAGAATCTGTGGAGGGAGCTAAAGATCAGGGTGATGGCAAGAAGACCCTCCAACCTGAAAGATTTTGAGCTCATTGCTAAAGATGAATGGGCAAATACCAGTGGAGATATGCAAAAAGCTGGTCTGGAATTTATAGGAAGCGTTTGATTGCTGTAATAGCCAATAAAGGCTTTTCTATTGATTATTGAGAAGGGGATGAATAATTTTGGACTGGACACTTTTTGCTCAAATGTAATTAAAAGCTGAAAAATTTCTTCCCACAATAATGCCTCTTGTACATCGTCTTATTATCTTTTGGGAGACGCCCATGTCATTTCCCGTCAAAAAATTACTTGCTGGTTGAATAAAAGTAACTTTAAGTCAAAATTTGCCAGGGGTATAAATAATTATGGGCAGCACTGTATGTATAGGTAAAGGTAGAGATTTTGCTGAATCAACTGGTCAGCTTCCCTGCGCTACAACAAGCTGCCTGCAGAGTGCACTGCGTTTTGTAGCGACAGGTCCTCTTTAAATGGTTTCAGGGACTGATTGATTTCACAAGAGGTCAGCCTTCATGCTTCCCACAAAGTACAATGCAGCTGCCACGCACTTTGCATGTTATCTACCCTTGGCATCACTCTGCCTCTTGTCTCTTGCTCTTTGTTTTTCTACAGTGATGTTTCTGGGGCAACAGTGGTGTTTAAACTTGAGACCATGCCTGGCAGCCTATGCTGTGTACCAGTCAGTGAATTACAGCCTTTTAACCCCTTCTGGATATACCAAAGTCTAGTTTGTGCCCAGCAGACTGCTGGCATAATTCCATAAGGTTCATCTAAAAAATGTTCTGGTTATGCACACTGGTAAATGCAGATAGAATATGCACATTTAAGGTGTATTGTTTCTGCTGAAACCTATATTTGTGTAGGTTTTTTAAAGTTGTATCATCACATACATTGGTGGCATATGGCTAGGGTATGCCACCACTGTCAGAAAGGTGTGGGACCCGCTCCCATCTCCAGAACGGTCATCCTAAAGTGAATTAGAATGCACCACCCTCTAGTCACTTCTATGGGAGCTCCTAAAATAGCTGAGTGCTGGCACGGCTGTTTCCGATAGTCCCATGACGGTGAATGGAGAACTGGCCGTAAATGCACGGTGTGCTCTCTATTCACTTCTGTTGAAGAGCATGCGCGGCGCACACTCATTGACTTTGGAAGGCCATTTTGGGCCTACTATCTGACATGGATTGCATGTCCTAGAGAAATGGCACCAATGTTTGACATGACACGGCCTCTTTAATGAAAAAATGTATAAGTGCAAAACCATTTTGTGATGTTGAATGTCCACTTTCCTTGTATTCACCGGGCTCACAAATGTATAGTGCATTGCAATGCCGTGTTATGAGTCCCTGTTTTACATTAATCTGTGTTTGGTGGACCAGTATGGATTTAATTTTCCATGTTGAAGACCAATGTTTCTATGTGGATTTGCCAGGATATTTATGATATATGTTCTGTATAATTAATGATAGATTCTATTTGGTAGAGAAAAACCTAGAATCTGCAAGTAATGATTGTAGTACATTCCTAGTATAAGGATATGCTTTGCATCTTTCTACACATGACATACCGTGTACTCCTAGATTTGTATGAGAAACATGTATGCGTGTACGTCTGGCATACCTTTTTATATTCAACATGTTTATTGGAAAGAGTAGTCAACCACAGAGCTCATCTTAATATATGTGTGTGTGGATATATATATATATATATATATATATATATATATATATATATATATATATATATATATATATATATATATATCTCTATCTATCTCATTACACTCACCTAAAGAATTATTAGGAACACCATACTAATACGGTGTTGGACCCCCTTTTGCCTTTAGAACTGCCTTAATTCTACGTGGCATTGATTCAACAAGGTGCTGATAGCATTCTTTAGAAATGTTGGCCCATATTGATAGGATAGCATCTTGCAGTTGATGGAGATTTGAGGGATGCACATCCAGGGCACGAAGCTCCCGTTTCACCACATCCCAAAGATGCTCTATTGGGTTAAAATCTGGTGACTGTGGGGGCCATTTTAGTACAGTGAACTCATTGTCATGTTCAAGAAACAAATTTGAAATGATTCGAGCTTTGTGACATGGTGCATTATCCTGCTGGAAGTAGCCATCAGAGGATGGGTACATGGTGGTCATGAAGGGATGGACATGGTCAGAAACAATGCTCAGGTAGCCTGTGGCATTTAAACGATGGCCAATTGGCACTAAGGGGCCTAAAGTGTGCCCAGAAAACCTCCCCCACACCATTACACCACCACCACCAGCCTGCACAGTGGTAACAAGGCATGATGGATACATGTTCTCATTCTTACGCCAAATTCGGACTCTACCATTTGAATGTCTCAACAGAAATCGAGACTCATCAGACCAGGCAACATTTTTCCAGTCTTCAACAGTCCAATTATGGCTACTTTAAAGTAGCCTATGGTGAGCTTGTGCAAATTGTATACTCTTTTTCCTATTTGTAGTGGAGATGAGTGGTACCCAGTGGGGTCTTCTGCTGTTGTAGCCCACCTTTCTTTCCCATTCTGATATTCAGTTTGGAGTTCAGGAGGTTGTCTTGACCAGGACCACAACCCTACATGCATTGAAGCAACTGCCATGTGATTGGTTGACTAGATAATCGCATTAATGAGAAATAGAACAGGTGTTCCTAATTCTTTAGGTGAGTCTGTAATAAAATATATATATATATATATATATATATATATATATACACTCTATAGCAAAAGCAGAGCAGCACTCCAAATTGTAGTAGAAAAAAGAGGATGTGTTTATTCACCCATAAGTGACGCGACGTTTCGTTTCCAAAATGAAGCCTTTCTCACACACACACACACACACACACACACACACACACACACACGTACGTACGTATATATATTTTTTATAAATAACATCTCCAGGCAGTTGCATGCATGTCATCCTCATGCCGAGCGTTGTGTGTAGTGGATGATTGCTGTTGAGTGCTTTCTGCTGTAGTTGGATATGAAGTAGTGATGCAGATGGTTATACTGTGAGAATCTGACATAGAATATTATGATTATTGTGTTGGATTTCTGTGGTCACACTCCAAACAGTAGGAAGTTGTACGACCCTCCTGGTTGCTATGATGTGCACTGTTTACTTAGTTTTGGCAGCAATAGATTTGTTTTCTGCAAATACATTTTTTACATCACTGATTATTTTTGACAGTGAAATGAGACGGCTTAGAGCGCATCAGTCTTTGACGTCTGCAGTTACTGTGCACCAGATGGACACATGCACACAGAAGATCACATTAGAAATGATTTGTTAGTTTTCTTAAAGGCAACAATTCATCAGAAAGTCTATTGTTTAATGTTTTTATGTTAAAAAAAGATTTGGTGGATATTTTTAATTTTCCATGTCATGATCTGTATTTAAACAAAAACATAAAATCCAGCATTTTTACACTGGCCGCTAAGCCTAATAGGCACCCCTTCTAAAGCACTTTACTGGCGTTATCTGCTTTGTTACGAGCAGGATTAAAATGACAGATACCACCTCTACATATAGATAAAACGGCATCCACCATTCACAATGGTTGATTGTCAAGGCTCATCTACTCCTTCCTGATCTCTGCACAGATCACAGAGAATGTCTAGGAATCTTTCCCATAGAAGTCAATAAGGTCAGCTGCTGTACTATGGCCCATGGGGCTGCTTTAAAGAATCTCTCTAATTGCTGTTAAAGGGGTTGTCCGGGTTCAGGGCTAAACCCTGATAGCACCTTTTCTGTATTCACTTGCATGTAGGAGAGGAGCATCTGACCATTTCCTTGCTCCGATGCTCCCCTTGCCTGGTTGCTTCTCGCCTATCGAGCCCCAGTTTCTTTTGAGCTGGTGACATGGCTCTTTTGGAGGCGGGTACTATACAAAGTAGCATAGCACCCGCCTACAAAAGAGCCCATGGTAGTGCTATACACCGCCTATCTATGCTGGTGACGTCACCGGGCTCACTGCTAGGCTTAAGCCTCCACCTAGCATAGTATGGCCAGATGGCAGCCAGATCTCCATTTCCCATTAGAGTCGATGGGGTTGGACGGCAATGAGGTAGCTTCCGGCAGAGAGATACAGCAGGCTGTTCCCTGCCATTACAGACTGCCGGATCCAAAAGCACTAATGTGAAATTGGCCTATGAGACTGGCACAAGTAGAAAGCAGTGCTGCACAAACGGTATACAAGTAAATGTCAATTACTCTATCCTCTTGAAGTCCTTTTAGCCATCGAGCATTCTTGTCAAATATGATGACTGAAATTTAATGAAAAGCTGGTGTACGTTAAAGGGGTTGTCTCATTACAGCGAATTATCATGTAGAGAAAGTTAATACAAGGCACTTACTAGTTGTGATTATCCATATTGCTTTGCTGGCTGGATTGATTTTTCATCATATTATACCCTGCTCCTTTCCATGGTTAAGACCACCCAGCAGTGGTGGCCGTGCTTGCACACTGTTGGAAAAAACGATGCGCAATCCTGCGATCCCAGCTGCTGGATTGCAGGATGGTTTGTAACCACAGAAACAAGCAGTGTATAAAGTGATGGAAATTGAATTCAGCCAGCAAAGGAACCAATATGGACAATTACAATACATTAGTAAGTGCAACAGAGAATAAATGTAAACTGTTTTATTGCACACTGTCCATAAGTAGCTCTTTTTAAAACAAAATAATTGATATTGGCACAGCCTAGTGAGCTGTGTATCTAACTATTCGTCAAAGTATATTTAAAGGTGATATTGATGCAACCATACAATTTTCTGGTTGTATTTTTTTAATGGGGTGTATTTTTATTTTACAATCTCCAGTAGTAACCTCCTTATGTCTCAATATTACCTGAATCAAATAGATATGTTGCATCTAGTTCTTGAAAAGCCCCAATAGGTTGTGTGTGTGTGTGTGTGTAACCGAATACTGACCATGTAAATGTGGCCTGAGGCTAATTTCAGTCCCTGAAACACACTTCTTGTGATGGCTGCAGTTCCTGGCTTCATTTCTTGCACAGCAGTATGCGAGTACGATTCAGTAGACATGAGGTCGGACAGGAACGTTTAGCGTCAGATCATTATGCTGTTGTGAGTTCAGGTGTAGAAAATTCGGCCATCATGTGAAGTGTGTTTCCCAGACCAAACACTCATGTAATATTAGCCATATACCATAACAGGGAAAACCTGAACATCTGGGGGATTGGGTTTACCTAGCGCAGGGCTTGACAAATTTCCCTGGAATCTAGGAGCCAGCTTAAAAAAGTTAGGAGCTGTTTTTTTTTTTTATAAAGCCTTATTTTCAGCGACAAAAATAACACCTCTTAAATTAACATATAAAGTCTAGAACCAAACATGGGCATTAACAACATATACAGTGGCAGTGTACAGTACCGCACACACATGTACAGTGGCAGTGTACAGAATCGCACACACGTATACAGTGGCAGTGTGCAGTACCGCGCACATGTACAGTGGCAGTGTGCAGTACCGCGCACATGTACAGTGGCAGTGTGCAGTACCGCGCACATGTACAGTGGCAGTGTACAGAGTAGAATTGTTGCGATACCAAATTTTTGATTCGATTTTGATACCAGACGAAAAAATAAACAAAAAGCTACTTGCATTTCGCATTAAAAAAATGGCGAATCGCTCAGTTTTATTTATTTATTTTTTCTGTTCCGGCGCTCACCGCATAGATTTTTTTTATATTTTAATAGTTTGGACTTTATATGTGAAATTGGGAAAATATATAATTTAGGCCTGCACAATATATCGCCATATCGCAATCGCCAATTGGCCGACCCAAAAATGCTACAATTATATTACCATATGTTTCGCTTTATAAGACAAACCCCCCCCCCCCCCCCAAAAAAAAAATTGGTTGGGGGAAAATGGCAGTGCGCCTTATAAAGCGATGGTTGACTTTTTACGTGGTTGACACGGATGTATCGCCGGCCGCTATGCTGCACAGCGCGGGCGGCGATACATCAGTTACAGTATGGGGAGGGAGGAGGGGCTGAAGGCACGTCGTTATTTTAATGAACAAATGTTCTTTTATTTATTCTATTTTATTTATCAGTTCTGTGCAGTGCGATTAAGAAAATGGCAAGTTTTGTATTTTGTACTTTTGCAGTAATGCAAATGTTATTTACTTTAGTAAAAGATGTTTTATTTTGAAAAACACTGTGCATTTCAGTTCTTGAGTTAAGCATAACTACATTTTAGCATTATCAGTAATTTGTGTGTGCTTTTGCCTTGAAAATCCAAGCAAATAGACCTCTAGCACAATTCCCTTAAAATATCGCAGGGCAGCAGGGAGCTGACTATGGCAGCCAGGACTTCAGTAGCATCATGGCTGCCATGGTAACTGATCGGAGCCCCAGGATTACACAGCTGAAGCTCCGATCAGAAGCTGCCACTGCCACCAATAAAGAGGAGCGGAGGGGACCCTGTGGCCACTGCCACCAATGATTTTAATATTGGGGGGCTGAGAGGGGCGGGCGCACTGTGCCACCAATGATTTTAATGGGGTGGTCAAGGGGCGGCGCACTGCACCACCAATGATAATTATGCCTTAATACAGAAGGCGGGTAACTGGCAGCAGATCAGCGGCAGTTAACCCCTCAGGTGCGGCACCTGAGGGGTTAACTGCCGCTGATCGCAGCTCCCTGTCAGAGGCAGGGTTTCGGCTATGCGATTCTGCTGCCAACACTTGCCTCCTGTATTATGTGTTATATGGGTCCGGACTTTAAGTTGCAGGCTACACAGAGTCCAGAGATGTCCCAGCACGTACTTTTATTCCTGGGCGCTGCTCCGTTCGTCCGCCGTGCCCCATTACTGTCTCCTGCTCCATATGCTAATTACTATCGGAGCAATGGGGAGGAGAAATCTGCTTCTCTCCTGGGCGTTCCTTCTCCCTCTGCTGCGATTGAACAGCGCTATAGCCAGGGAGAAGGAATGTCCATGTGATGCAGACCCACTGCGTCCTACCTACCTCCTCCACTCCCCCGATGCCACCCTGTCCACCCCGCTCTCCGCCCACGGGTAACGCCTACTGGGGGCAGCCATGTGAGGGCAAATACCCAGGCGCCAGGAGAAAATTCCTGATTGCCATGGCGACCTGGCGCCTGGGATTTGTTGAGCCCTGACATGGGGCCTGGTATAGAAACGCCAAACTTTTGTATACCTGTAAAGGCAAAAGTCCAGTACTTGCAGAAGTATTAAATGACCAAACCAAAGCTTCTAGTCAATGGTCGATGCTGTGAGGGGGCTGCAGTGCTCTTCTAACAGCTGGCATCTGGCCCCCACCAATCGGAAACTGATGACATAGGGCATATTCACACGGTCTGATCTGTGCTTCCGTTCCGCATCTCCGTGATTGTGGACCCATTCAAGTGAATGGGTTCGCATCCACGATGCGGAGTGCACACGGGCCAGTGCCCGTTTATTGCGGGCCACAATACGGCCACGGAACCACAATGGCCGTGTGAACAAGCCCTTATCCTGAGTGTAGGTGATCAGTATTAAAGGGATTTTCCAAAACTTTTTACTTTGGATAGTTCAGCAGTATCTGTTCAGTGGGGGTCTGACACCCAGGACACCCACCGATTTAGCGGCATGCTCGGTAAGCTACGAGAAGGCCGCCGTGCTTACAGGAGTGCTGATACCTTCTCAAATTGCTGATCAGCCAGGGTTACGGATGTTGGACAACCCCTTTAATTGTCAACTTTCTTTTTTATTTATTTTTTATAACTTTTTTCTTCTATTAATATGCTCCAAAATATTTGCTGACTTTATAAAGGTGATAATTTGCGAGTTCTCCATGACTATAACCATGTAACGGCAGTTTGTAGTAGAATCCTAGAATGTCTTATCAATAAAGTCGCTTGAGTGAAGCCTGTCTGAAAGCCTGTACCTCTATGTATTTTTGGAATTGCCTTACACATTCTCATTAGCACATTTTCCAGGTGTCATTTCTGTCTTACGTGAGGAAACAAGTAAGGTAACAGGTTAAAAATAGCTGTGAATGGATCGCTGTAGTTGCTGCTGGCGTGTCAGAAATGTGCGTTATCTCTGCCGCTTTGCTTCAGTAGTAAATATAGCTCAGCGAGGAGTATTAACAGGAGCGTATGAATGAAGCGCTAGCTGTTGAGCCTTTACTTCATCTCTGTGAAACTCCCTTTAAGAAATAAGGATTTTTTTTGTTTTTTTTTCCAGGAAACTGCTTCAGTCAATTTCTCTAGTTTATTTCCATCCATTGGCAGTTCCTGAGTTTTGATTGTGCAGCTAAAATAAAACATGAGATATAATTGTCAAGAACATGCAGTTTAATAGAGAAAAATGGTGCTTTAATGTGTTACCAGAAAATAACCTATTGTTTTAAATCAACTTTTTTTGATCACCTCTGTACATAGATAACACAGAAATCACCATTCACAAAAGCTTATCTACTCCTTGCTTGTACAATGACTTGCACAGGTCACAGGGCATGCCTAGAAGGCTCTCCCATGGAAGTCAATGAGTTCCCTCCTGTGCATTCTGTCTATGGCCCATCATGGCTGCTGTAAAGCACATCTCTGAATGCTGCTAACAGCTCAGGCAAGATGGCAGCCCCCATAATCACATTCAGGAAATAGAATAAAAAAACTAAAATCGGGAAAATAAAAACAAATTGCAAAAGAACAATGTGTCCCTATCAGGTTTTACAGTGCCTAGAAAAACTATTCATACCCCTTGAACAAAAGACTTGAGACTGGGGCGGAGGTTAACCTTCCAGCAGGACAACAGCCCAGTCAAAGTCCAGCCCTATATCCCATTGAGAATCTGTGGCAAGACCTAAAAATTGCTGTTCAGACGCTCTCTATCCGATCTGACTGAGCTTGAGCTATTTTGCAAAGAAGAGTGGGCAAACATATCAGCCTCTAGATGTGCAAAGCTGGTATAGGCATACCCCCAAAAGACTTGCAGCTGTAATTGCAGCGAAAGGTAATCCTACAAAGTATAGGCTATGGGGGGTTGAATACAAATGCACGTGATGCTTTCCAGAATTGTATTTATAAAATTTTTGAAAACCATGTATCAGTTTCTTTTCACATGACACATACTTGCTACTTTGTGTTGGTCTATCACATAAAGGCCCAATGAAATACATTAATACACTGTAACGTGGAAAAGTTCAAGGGGTATGAGTACTTTTTCAAGGCACTGCAACTAGCATTTTCCGTTGGTATAATGCAGTTTTGTGACCTTTGTTGGCTTTTTTTTATTTTTTATCTGGAGATATTTTTAATTCGTCTGCATCAAGGTGCATTTGAAACCTTTTTAATATTTAATGTGAGTGTGCGATTACACCTCTGTACTGGTAGCTAGAGCACAGCCATTTGCTAGATCTACTGTCCTTCGAATATGGGTTCAGGAATGGAATATATTACTTCCCTGAAACATTCAAATGCCTTTTGTCTGTTACTCACAAATATCATATTTAAAAGGGTTATGCCATGATTGATGTAAAAAAATGAAAATCGGTCATATTACAGGGATCAGAAACCTCCCGCACTCCAGATGTTCAGAAACAACAACTCCCAGATTCCTCCTTTTCAAAGGGAGTTATAAGAACAGCTAAGTAAATGTTCATGCTGGGAGTTGTAGTTTTACAGCAGCTTGGCGTGCTGGAGGTTGCTGATGTCTGATATAGTACATGACAGTCTCTTTCTAACAAAGCTGGAATCAGCCTGTATCTCGCATGGATCCAGAGTTTTTCCCGATTGGTTTCATGTTGGCAGCTCACAGGGCGTGTCCTTTCTAATGCAACTCTCTCCCACTTAGAGCTCATGCACACAACCGTTGTTGTTATCCGTCGTTCCGTATCTGAGTTTTTTTTTTTTCCCTCTGATTAAGGCTACTTTCACACTAGCGTTCGTCGGTCCGCTCGTGAGCTCCGTTTGAAGGAGCTCACGAGCGGACCCGAACGCAGCCGTCCAGCCCTGATGCAGTCTGAATGGAGCGGATCCGCTCAGACTGCATCAGTCTGGCGGCGTTCAGCCTCCGCTCCGCTCGCCTCCGCACGGACAGGCGGACAGCTGAACGCTGCTTGCAGCGTTCGGGTGTCCGCCTGGCCGTGCGGAGGCGTGCGGATCCGTTCAGACTTACAATGTAAGTCAATGGGAACGGATCCGCTTGAAGATGTCACCAATTGACTCAATCTTCAAGCGGATCCGTCCCCCATTGACTTTACATTGAAAGTCTGAACGGATCCGCGCAGGCTACTTGCGCACTTGCGAATTTTTTTAAAGTTATTAATGCAGACGGATCCGTACTGAACGGAGCCTCCGTCTGCATTAATATGAGCGGATCCGTTCAGAACGGATCCGCCCGAACGCTAGTGTGAAAGTAGCCTAAGTCCTCTTCCATTCTGTTATTCCGCAAAACCTATCCGTATGGTTTCCGTATGCTTTTTTGCGGATCGGAAACAGGAACTTATTAATCACCAAAGACATGAGCAATATGGGCTAGGCATAGCATTTCTACAGCATGGATCCGCAAAATGCTGATGACATACGGATGTGTTCCGTATTTTTTGCGGACTCATTGACTTTAATGGGGCCTCGGACCATGATTTACAGCCAATAATAGGACATGCACTACTTTTTTGCGGAACAGAAATACGGAAACTGAATGCAGACTGAGTACCTTCTGTTGTTTTTGTGGACCCAATGAAGTGACTGGTTCTGTATACGGTCCACAAAAAAAAAAAAAAAAAAAAACACGAATGGAAGCGGAAAGAAAATAGAGTGGATATAAAAAGTCTACACACCCCTGTTAAATGTCAGGTTTCTGTGATGTAAAAAAAATGAGACAAAGATAAATCATTTCAGAACTTTTTCCACCTTTTTAATGTGACCTATAAACTGTACAACTCAATTGAAAAACAAACTGAAATCATTTACGTAGAGGGAAGAAAAAATATAAAAATAAAATATGGTTGCATAAGTGTGCACACCCTTAAACTAATACTTTGTTGAAGCACCTTTTGATTTTATTACAGCACTCAGTCTTTTTGGGTATGAGTCTAGTCAGCATGGCACATTTTTGACTTGGCAAGATTTGCCCACTCTTCTTTGCAAAAACACTCCAAATCTGTCAGATTGCGAGGGCTTCTCCTGTGGACAGCCCTCTTCAGATCACCCCACAGATTTTCAATCGGATTCAGGTCTGGGCTCTGGCTGGGCCATTCCAAAACTTTAATCCTTGGTTGATTTGGATGTATGCTTTGGGTCGTTGTCATGCTGAAAGAAGAAATTCCTCTTCCTGTTCAGCTTTCTAGCAGAAGCCTGAAGGTTTTGTGCCAATATTGACTGATATTTGGAACTGTTCATAATTCCGTCTAGCTTAACTAAGGCCCCAGTTCCAGCTGAAGAAAAACAGCCCCAAAGCATGATGCTGCCACCACCATGCTTCACTGTGGGTATGGTGTTCTTTTGGTGATGTGCAGTGTTGCTTTTGAACCAAATATTTCTTTTGGAATTACGGCCAAAAAGTTCAACCTTGGTTTCATCAGACCATAGCACCTTTTCCCACATGCTTTTGGGAGACTTCAGATGTGTTTTTGTAAAGTGTAGCCTGGCTTGGATGTTTTCTTCGTAAGAAAAGGTTTTCGTCTTGCCACTCTACCCCATAGCCCAGACATACGAAGAATGCGGGAGATTGTTGTCACAGTTTTCTTCTCGTCTTTTCATCAATTTTGGAGGGCCGTCCAGTTCTTGGTAATGTCACTGTTGTGCCATATTTTCTCCACTTGATGATGACTGTCTTCACTGTGTTCCATGGTATATCTAATGCCTTGGAAATTCTTTTGTACCCTTTTCCTGACTGATACCTTTTAACAATGAGGTCCATCTGATGCTTTGGGAGCTCTCTGTGGACCATGGATTTTGCTGTGGGATGCGACTAAGAAAATTTCAGGAAAGACCAACTAGAGCAGCTGAACTTTATTTGGGGTTAATCAGAGGCACTTTAAATGATGGCAGGTGTAGGATGACTCCCATTTAACATGATTTTGAACGTGATTGCTTAATTCTGAACACGGCTACATCCCCAGTTATAAGAGTGTGCACACTTATGCAACTGCATTATTATTATTTTTTTGTTGTTGTTGTTGTTTTCTTCCCTGCTCCACCTAAAAGATTTCAGTTTGTTTTTCAATTAAGTGGTACAGTTTATAGGTCATGTTAAAAGGTGGATCCTTTTGTCGACTTTTTATATCCACTGTACGTTCGTGTGCAGGAAGCCCTTACTGTCACTCCCTCTAAAAGTAGATGGCAATTGAATGCAGGAGCTGAGCAAGTGCAACCATCGCAGTAGGTGGATGTGTGCCTTACTATACATATTAAACACCTTAAAAGAATATCTCACAACTGGAACATTTTTGTAACCTAAAGCATATTACAAAAGTAATGAGTTTGTTTAATTTATGTTGAATTATATAAATTATAGCCTTTAATGGTGGCACAACCCCTTTAAGTGCACAATAAATCCAGCTCCTGTTTGGTTACCTTTACTATACCAGGCAGGATGAATATACAGTATTTACAGGCAGTCTAGTTTACAGTTTCAATGTGAGCCAGATCAAAACTGGTGTAAAGTAGAACTTGCTTAGTTGCCCATAGCAACCAATCAGATTCTGCCTTTCATTTTCCAAAGGAGCTCTGAGAAAAGTGGAATCTAATTGGTTGCTATGGGCAACAAGCCAGTTTTCCTTTATACCAGTCTTATGTCTGTGTTCTGTTCCTCAGCTAAACCTAACTGTACAGTTCACACACAGCGTAAAAAATGCGCTGCCTAAACCTCCTTTAAATCTGCATCAACATTTGCTATGAAATCCAGATGTAACACTGCATTATGTCATATCTGTGGGCACTGGGCAGCATTAGCAGGAGCGCTCGTCCCCCCCCCCCCCATGATCTGTACCCGATTATTAATAACCACATGATTATTACGCATGGTCGTAAGCTAATCGGCCCGACAATAATCCGCCTCTAGTATTTCCGAGATGTGTTACTGTCTTACTGTCATTCAGCTTCTTTTATGTACAGAAAAGCTGGTGACTGCCTGTGAAGAACGTGTCTGAGGATACTTGACTGCTACCATCCCGTGGATTGTCAGGTTTATATGACACGGAATCCCCAGCTTCATGTCAATTGCTGTCACTTATGCTTAACTATCATACAGGCGTTTGATTCCCTTGTCGAACTAATGTGGTGCCTCAATTAGCAAAGTTCTGGAGACCTGGCGTGTCCTAACAATGTGATGCATTTATTATGCGCACACTCTATAAATGAAGCTGACACTGATCCAACATGGCCTCTCTCGTCCTGACCTTACTAAGAGGTCAGCGGAGCAGCTGTATAAAATTACATTTTTAATGCAGATGTCAAACTAAAAAGTATATTTTTTTGTATTTTATTTAATTTTTTATTTAATGAAGAAGAAAATCATGTATTCATGTTATGTACTGCAAATGATAGACAGGCTAGCGCTTTAGGGTACTTTCACACTAGCGTTATTCTTTTCCGGCACTGAGTTCCATCTTAGGGGCTCAATACCAGAAAAGAACTGATCAGTTTTATCCTAATGCATTCTGAATGGAGAGTAATCCGTTTAGGATGCATCAGGATGTCTTCCGTTCAGTCTTTTTGCCTTTTAAGGACGGAGATCATACCGCAGCATGCTACGGTTTTATCTCCTTCCAAAATTCCAGAACACTTGGCGGAATTGCCAATTTTTTCCCATTAAAATGCATTACCGAATGCGGGATCCGTTTTTCTGGATGACACCGGAGAGATAGATCCGGCATTTCAATGCATTTGTCATACGGATCAGGATTCTGATCCATCTGACAAATGCCATCAGTTTGCAGGCGTTTTGACGGATCCGGCAGGGAGTTCCGGCGACGGAAATGCCTGCCGGAATCCTCTGCCGCAAGTGTGGAAGTACCCTTGGTATTTTCCTCTATGGTGCCTGTGCTATTTGATGTCTGGTAATGTAGCTCATCCCTTCACCTGTATAGCATTTCTTTTCATTCACTCACTTGCTCATTCACATTTAGTGTTGTTTAGTTGATTCTCTCACTGTTTACTTAGTAGAAATTTAAATTATTTGTTAGATTTGTGTCCTTGTCAAAGTTAGGCCATTGACATGTCACAGAATCCACATCAGAAATCCGAAGCTGATCCTCCGGTTTCTGCCACGGATCCGACTGCTGATTATCCCTGTTTAATGCAAAATTGGAAACAAAGGGACGTTGATTTGCTGCAGTTTTTATGTAGATTTCAATTTAAGCCATGTGAACATATCCTAATGCCTTGTTCACATGTATGTGTCTATTTGATATCCGTAAAAAAAACAACTTTCATCCGTGAAGCTGCCTGTGAAGGATCCTTGTTTGGTTCATTTTTACCCTCCGTGTCATCTGTAATCCACAGAAGCTGGTGCTCGACTGAAAACTAATTTCCAAAGCATGCCAGGATGGCATCCGTGTTGTGTCCGTGATTTTCATGGACCAATAAGCTTCAACTTTTTTTTTTTTTTCTTACTAACCCATGGTCAGTAAAACAAAAAATACTGATGGGTGCATAGACATATTCAGATCAATGGTTACGTGTGTTGTCCACAGAAAATGCGAACAGCACATGTGAAAAACGGAAATGTGGATGAGGCCTAATTTCTGGAAATATTGGCCTTTTTCAGCAGTTAGGATTTCAGCCGTTTTTGGTTCGGCAAAAAAGAAATCGTGCAGATTTTTCAGGAACATGCCTTCAGTTATGGTGCGTTTTCTTCCAGCAAAGGGTAAACACACACAATAGACTCAAATGTTGTCATTAATAAAATTCAGTTTACTGTGTGTCTTGTTGCAAAAACAAATGTGTTTCCCCCCCCCCACTGAATGAACTCTGCAGAAATCTGTGTGCTGTCCTCCCCATTCAACTGGAATGGAACAGATTTTTCATTGTGTGAAGGCACCCTTAGGGCTTATGCACACAAACGTATTTTCTTTTTGTCCGTTTTTTTCCCTTTGCGGACCGTGTGTGGAGCCATTCACTTCAATAGGGTCTGCAAAAAAAAATCGTCTGTTTCCGTATGTCCGCATTTCCATTCCGCAAAAAAATAGAACATGTCTTATGAGTCCCCTTTCACACGGGCGAGTTTTCCGTGCGTGTGTAATGCTTAAGGTGAACACATTGCACCCGCACTGAATCCGGACCCAATCACTTCAATGGGGCTGTGCAGATGAGCGGTGATTTTTCACGTATCACTTGTGCGTTGCGTGATAATCGCAGCATGTTCTATATTCTGCGTTTTTCACGCAACGCAGCTCCCATAGAAATGAATGGGGCTGCGTGAAAATCGCAAGCAAGTGCGGATGAGTGTGCGATTTTCACACATGGTTGCTAGGAGATGATAGGGATAAAAGCAACCCTGGCCCCCATTAAAGTCTATTCACTGTATTATTTTCCATTATAACATGGTTATAAGGTAAAATAATAGCATTCTTAATACAGAATGCTTACTAAAATGTGCCTTGAGCGGTTAAAAAATATCTTCTTCTTTCAGGTCCTGCAAAAGGATCTTTGATGTAATCGCGCTCACCACATCAGAGCAGGTCCTGCTGAATAAAGATAGAAGAATCTTCTGTCTTTATTCAGCAGGACCTGCGCTGACCTGGTGAGCGCGATTATGTCATCAAAGGTCCTTTTGCAGGTCCTGAAAGAAGACCATGCTGGCTGCACGATCAAGTGGATGAGGTAAGTAAATTATTTTTATTTTATTTTTTTAACCCCTCAAGGCACATTTTACTATGCATTCTGTATTAAGAATGCTATTATTTTCCCTTTATAACCATGTTATAATGGATGATAATATCTTTCAGAACACCAAACCTGAACTTCAGTGAAGAAGTTCGGGTTCGGGTCTGGGTACCACATTCAGTTTTTTCTTACACGCATGCAAAAGCGCATTGCACTTGCGCGGAAAAAACTGAACATCGGAACGCAATGGCAGACAAAACTGACTGCAATTGCGTGCCTACTCGCGCGGGTTTCATGCAATCGACCCTGAACGCATCCGGCTTTCCCCCAGACACCCGTGTGAAGGGTGCATTATTGTGTGCATTACGGACAAGGATAGTACTATTATATGAAGGGCCAGCTGTTCTGTTCCGCAAAATATGGAATGCACACGGATGTCATCCGTATTTTTTGCTGATCCGTTTTTTGCTGCCCGCAAAATACATACGGTCGTGTGCATGAGCCCTTAGAATAGGCCATCAATATTACCAATCAGCTGTTTATTTACTCATGTTGTATTCCCCCAGAACTCTCTACAGTACCCCAGCGGCCGTTCTGGGTACTGCATGCATGTCCCCTGCCACACATTTGTATCCAAAATATCGAGTGGTTCATAAAAGGAGAGAAATGGCAGATATGACTATATATGATATACCGTATGCATCAAGCCTGAATTTCTAGCACCACCCTTAAGGTAACAGAGGATTTGTATGTAGAAAATCTGCATGAAAAACGGCATCAGAAACACATAAAGGCACATAAATATGGACTATTTATGCACTATTAAAAAACTCTTTTCACAGGCGCACGCAGCCTGCCTCCACTTTGGAAGGATTCATACTTGCCTGCTATCTGCAGCTCCGGTCCCGAGTCCTGGCTCTCGTATGTCCATCATCTGGTCAAAGTCTTGTTTACTTCCTTTCTGGCATGATCATTTGCTCTGCTGCAGCCAGTGACTGTGGGGAGCAACTCTTCTTCTCCACTGACCAGCAGGCAATTATCGGGAAGAAACCTTTCCCGATAACTGCTTGTTGGCAAGGTGTAGATGCACAGTTCATGATTTCTGCCTCTTAATCTGGGATCAAATAGGTTTTCTGGGTTTTTCTTACAGACCACCCAATCTAATTGTAGATGCCGCCAAACTTTGCTTTTGATTTTAGGTTGTTAATGGGAGCACAGCCAAGGACCACCTCCAAACACATCCTACTAAGGGCTCATGCACACGACCGTATATATTTTGCGGTCCACAAAAAATACGGATGCTATCCGTGTGCATTCCGTATTTCACGGAACAGCTGGCCCCTAAAAAAACAGTACTATCCTTATCCATAATGTGGACAATAATAGGACATGTAAAAAAAAATAAAGAACTGAAATACGGTCCACAAAAAATAACTGTCACGAAAAGAAAATACACTTGTGTGCATGAGCCCTAAGACATAAGTCTATCAGCCTTTATAAAGCAAGCAATTTGCTTTACATTTCTATTCCAGAAGATGGAACAACAATAATTTGAAAATTATTACCGTATGTTGTGCTAATTTACTGCCATTGATATATCAGCTACTAGCAGATCAGCTTTGCTGTCATCATTTGCTCTTTTCAGTATTGGAGCACCTTAAGAGTTAATTGCAAATCTCTATGTCTCTCCCCCTCATTTATTCAGCTGTTTTTCAATGCACCATTGCCTCAAGCCCTTGAGTCCTTTCATCAAGGCTCTTGCCATTCTGTGATCTGCAGCGCTGTATATCAAGCTACTATTAAACGCAGGCTGGTTAGTGTTTGGAACCTGGCAGTGCTTCCTCTCTGAGGAAGGAGGGGGGCTGCGGACAGACAGAGCAATGTGTCACCTTACAGCTGCCATGTTGTGCTTACTGAGATCCCATAAGGCCCTAGTCTTATTGTTATCTCCCATTAAATACCTTTACACCATAGTGTGATGTGTGCATGGTAGAACATTTCTGCACACCTAAGATAGCTTTGCTGTATTGATAGTGGCAACCTTGGCTTGCACAGTGAATAGTAATGGATGGAGACTAGCTTGGAATCAGCCCTCTGTACTGAACACGCTGAACCTGTGTACAATCACTATAAAAAAAAATATAAAAAAAAAATCTGATGGCCTTGGGTCCTGCTCTTGGAAGCCCTATCAAACTGCTGATTTTGCCAGGAGATGTTGTGGACAACTAGGTCTGGAGAGCAAATGTAAAATTGTATATCGGCCATTTATTTGAATAACCATCCATATACTGATGATACAAGGACATCTCAAGTCCACCAGAGCAAGAACTGTTCCTACAGAGTGGTCTCCATTCTTGCTCATAGAAGCTGAATGCCCATAGTTGATGATCTTCATTTAGTAACATTTTTGTCCTATGGAGAAGCCGGTTTAAAAAAAAAACAGCAACAAAAAAAAAAACACTATACCTAGATGCTACCCAAAGTGCAAAAAATAAATAAATGTTGTTTACAGATGTATGTTTACTTAACGAGGATCTCACTGATGAGGTGGCATTCCTGTCACCACTCCTGGTAACACCCACCACACAGTAGACAATTCCTGAATAGATTTTTTAGCAGGAATAACAGAGGAATAGCACAACATAGAGGTATATGAAAAGGTGCTCCAGAATTGCTATTTCATATGGAATGCACATATTGACTAAAATATACATAAGAATGTGGCTTAGGCCTGTTTAACATTTGCGGTAAACAGATCTGGCAGGCTGTTCTGGCCGAGATACCGTCCATCCCCATTCTCTATAATGGGGACAGGAGGCGATCTGGCCACAACCCGGCAAAAATGTTGTCTGTATCTCCGCCAGCCCTCATTATAGTGAATGGGGCCGAACGGAATGTCTGCTGCGCCCAGTAGGGATGGATCCAACAGGCTGTTCCTGACCGGAAGTCTTCCAGATCTCTTTAACACAAATGTGAGATATGCTTTAAATAAGTGTTTATGGCCTTTTAGTAATTTAGAGATAAGGGTTATTAGATGACTGTCACAAAGTTAAAGTACCATTCACACAGCTAGACAAACTGCTAACCCTTTGTGACAGAATGGCTCAATATTTTTAATAAAGACCATGTACATGCAGTACATGCATCATCTCTTCTCAATGATCAGGCAATGTTTGGGAATGAATTGTTCATGTAGTTGCTTACCTCATGTACATATTCCTCATCCCTTTTTCTTTTCTAATTTAGACTCTACTGACTCGTTTTCACCATGTGAACAAATTACTCTTGTTTCGTGTCCATCCTGTATGTGGCACTTCCTGTTGTATCCAACCAAACCCATTATGCACTTCTTCTTTCTCTGCCACAGCTCCAGCACAGCCCCTTACAACACCCATCTAGTTTCTAGCTCCTCCCATCCAGATGGTTATAAAGACACTCCTTTATTACTGCCCCTGGTGCTGCTTTGACATGTCCATAGACATAACACAGGAAATAAGAGTATGGACATGGTCATGTGAACTCAACTGAAGCAATAAAGGTAGAAGAAAAACATATATATTATTTTAAGGAATATTGATGTAATCTGGAAACCCCCTTTTAATGTTTCTAGGTTTGCTTGATTTTTCTATGACTTTGAGGGCTCAAGCACACTGTATGAATACTTTTGTACAGAGCCATATGGGTTCCATCCATGTCCATGTCTACAATGGTACTCTCTCCTAGAAGCGTAGCTTCTACGTACTGTCTGCCTTCAAACATGCCAAATCCAATTTGACATATCTTGAGTATGGTATGAATAGTAGGCATGTGCATTGTATTGATAAATGCCTACTGCAACCCATGGAGGGTTTTTGTTTTTCACCCCCTGCCTTTCCGGGGCCATAACTATTTTGTTCACATATTCAAATGGGGTCTTATTTTTTGTGCACAATTTAGTATTGCATACGATATAGTGGGAAGCTGGAAAAAAATCCAAATTGCGTGGAATTGGAAGAAAAAAAATACACAATTCCGACACAGTTGACTTTTGTTTTTACAGCATTCCCTATGCGGTAAAACTGAACAGTTACCTTAATTCTCCAGGTCAGTACGATTATGATACCAAAATAAATTTTACGCTTCGCCGTTTGCCGCATGGAAGAAATATATTTATATTTCAACAGTATGGGTGTTTGCACTTAAGTGGCGCCCATGATTTTTGTTTTTATTGTTTATTTTGATTTTGGGGAAAGGGGGTGATTAAAATTTTTATATTTAATTTTTTTTTAGTTTTCCTAGGGAACTTGAAGAAGCAATTATTACATTGAATGTAATTAGAAGACAAATGGATGGCACTCTAAACATTTGTGAAGCATAGGTCCAATGTTAATTTATTAATATGAGAAAAAAAAATAGAGTTTAAAAAGCAGAAAAAGATAATCCTCTAAGAATAGTATGAATATGTATGTCAATACAAAAATAACTATGGGTGCATCAATAAGGTGGATAACTCAAAGGGGAGGATTTACCCTCAGTCCATATATAAATATGCAATGCAATTATTACGACAGTCACGTCAAACAAACAGTAGTAATAAGATATTGTCAATCATAGCAGTGCGATAATGATGTCGAAAAAGTAGTATCAATGAACAATAGAAATGCAATACCACCAATAAATAGTATCCAAAATACCAGCTATAAAAAACAGCTAAAAACAGCAATTGGTCAATGTCAGCAATAAATGAGTGACGGCAGGGATCCTATAGCGCCAATTGAAAGTATATATCTCTAGTAGCAGCAAGGATAATGGCAGCAACAGTGAAAATAGCAGCAATATTTAGTCTGTATGGAGGAGTAAAAGGGATGGATCCTGCAGGTAACCAAAATTTTGGGTCCAAACGATAGGCTCTTGATATGGAAAAAAGAGAGGCTTTTTATTTGATTAGTTTAAACATTGATCAGAAATGCCATTAGCGTTCTATTGTATTAATCAAATTGTCATTCAGATATGTCAGGTACCGTATTCCCAAGGGTATACTTTCAAGGCCTTCATTACATTGCTTCTCTCATAGTCTGAGACTTGCCCTGTTCCTAGGTCTCCATAGGAGCCTATCTGTGGAAGCCTCAGATTAAACAAAAGGAGGACCAAGGCCGCTGCACACACTGTCCGGCTCCACTGATCCCAGCTAATGGGAGCCACTGCATGCCCAGAGCGTGTGTTTCTGGGTCTTTGAGCTCCCAGATGCCGTGGTCACATTTGGGATTAAAAGGGTTGTCTCACTTCAGCAAATGGCATTTATCATGTAGAGAAAGTTTTTACAAGCCACTTACTAATGTATTGTGATTGTCCATATTGTCTCCTTTGCTGGCTGGATTCATTTTTCCATCATATTATAGCCACCCTACAATCCAGCAGCCAGACAGCGAAAACACCTTTAAATGTGTGTGATCGGGTATGGTATCACTGTGCCCGCGAGCAGGTGGCATCTTTAAAAACCCGGCCTTGGGTCAAGGGGTTAAAAGCGTATGTAGTAAGGGTGAGTTCACCTCTGTGTTGGAGGCTCTGTTTGGGGCCTCCTTCACAGATTCTGTTAAAAAGATCAGACGAAAAAGAGCTACATGCAGGATTCTGAATGGATACTAAACGGATTCCATTGTAGCCGATGGAGAGTCTAACTCTCTTTGGATCAGTCGTGTGCCCTATCCGGCATGTCCCTTTTTTTCCTGTTGTGCTCCGTTCACAAAGCAGAACAATTGGAAAATAAAATCAGTGACGTGAACCCGGCCTAACAATGTAGTTTTATTCCTCAAGTGTAACGTTTATGGGTCAAATTTGTCATTACATTATGTCACTTTTGTTGCATCAAAGAGTTGCAAACTGCGCGTGCGTAAGTGGCGTTTCTTTGCTAGCTTTGCATCTTTTATCATCTTTTATGCCATATGTCTGTGAAGGTTCTCATTTATCCAGGTCATGGTAAATCTGTAAAGAATAAATCAAGGCAACTGGACTAGTTGCCTTGATTTATTCTTTACAGATATCTTTTATGCCAGATCTCTGGTCTAGAAGTACACTGAAATCTATGCCAACCATGATGAGGGGTAGATTTCAGTTCAGGCACACGGACTGCTGGATTCCGCACCTAATTTCTATAAATCGGGCGCAGCATCTTGCAGCAAGTCTGGTTATCATAGCCCGACCTACTGTACTGGAACTGATCTGTAGTCATGCATTTCTACAATAGCAAACTGCTATGAATGGCACATAATAGCCACTGCTCATTAACACCTTAATATACAGTGTAATTAGGTATTTACATGGTAATTAGACTATGACACTACTCACACAAGCCATTATTAGAACAAAATGAAAGCCATCATACTATCCATCAGCAACAACTAGCCTGCTTCCTGATTGTTTCCATTGCATGTAGTATAAGTTACAGGAAAAATAGATGAAAACAACAAAAGGGCAATAGTGAAGTGCTCACTTTTAGTGCCAGGGTTGATCAATTGATTTGTGTACAGTACAGACCAAAAGTTTGGACACACCTTCTCATTCAAAGAGTTTTCTTTATTTTCATGACTATAAAAATTGTAGATTCACACTGAAGGCATCAAAACTATGACTTAACACATGTGGAATTATATACATACAAAAACGTGTGAAACAACTGAAAATATGTCATATTCTAGGTTCTTCAAAGTAGCCACCTTTTCCTTTGATTACTGCTTTGCACACTCTTGACATTCTCTTGATGAGCTTCAAGAGGTAGTCAACTGAAATGGTCTTCCAACAGTCTTGAAGGAGTTCCCAGAGATGCTTAGCACTTGTTGGCCCTTTTGCCTTCACTCTGCGGTCCAGCTCACCCCAAACCATCTCGATTGGGTTCAGGTCTGGTGACTGTGGAGGCCAGGTCATCTGGCGCAGCACCCAATCACTCTCCTTCATGGTAAAATAGCCCTTACACAGCCTGGAGGTGTGTTTGGGGTCATTGTCCTATTGAAAAATAAATGATGGTCCAACTAAACGCAAACCGGATGGAATAGCATGCCGCTGCAAGATGCTGTGGTAGCCATGCTGGTTCAGTATGCCTTCAATTTTGAATAAATCCCCAACAGTGTCACCAGCAAAGCACCCCCACACCATCACACCTCCTCCTCCATGCTTCATGGTGGGAACCAGGCATGTAGAGTCCATCCGTTCACCTTTTCTGCGTCGCACAAAGACACGGTGGTTGGAACCAAAGATCTCAAATTTGGACTCATCAGACCAAAGCACAGATTTCCACTGGTCTAATGTACATTCCTTGTGTTCTTTAGTCCAAACAAGTCTCTTCTGCTTGTTGCCTGTCCTTAGCAGTGGTTTCCTAGCAGATATTCTACCATGAAAGCCTGATTCACACAGTCTCCTCTTAACAGTTGTTCTAGAGATGTGTCTGCTGCTAGAACTCTGTGTGGCATTGACCTGGTCTCTAATCTGAGCTGCTGTTAACTTGCGATTTCTGAGGCTGGTGACTCGGATGAACTTTTTCTCCGTAGCAGAGGTGACTCTTGGTCTTCCTTTCCTGGGACGGTCCGCATGTGAGCCAGTTTCTTTGTAGCGCTTGATGGTTTTTGTGACTGCACTTGGGGACACTTTCAAAGTTTTCCCAATTTTTCGGACTAAATGACCTTTATTTCTTAAAGTAATGATGGCCACTCGTTTTTCTTTACTTAGCTGCTTTTTTCTTGCCATAATACAAATTCTAACAGTCAATTCAGTAGGACTATCAGCTGTGTATCCACCTGACTTCTCCACAACGCAACTGATGGTCCCAACCCCATTTATAAGGCAAGAAATCTGACTTATTAAACCTGACAGAGCACACCTGTGAAATGAAAACCATTTCAGGTGACTTACCTCTTGTAGCTCATCAAGAGAATGCCAAGAGTCTGCAAAGCAGTAATGAAAGCAAAAGGTGGCTATTTTGAAGAACCTAGAATATGACATATTTTCAGTTGTTTCACACTTTTTTGTTATGTATATAATTCCACATGTGTTAATTCATAGTTTTGATGCCTTCGGTGTGAATCTACAATTTTCATAGTCATGAAAATAAAGAAAACTCTTTGAATGAGAAAGTGTGTCCAAACTTTCGGTCTGTACTGTATATGTGTTAACTAGGGATGAGTGAATCAACTTTGGATGAAACATCTGAAGTCTATTTGCATAAAACTTTGTTCTAACACTGTACGGAGCAGGAGCTCCATACAGTATTGGAATGTATTGGCTCTGATGAGCCGAAGTTATTGCTTCGAAGTCTCGCGAGACTTCACATAATTACTTCATAAATCAATTTCTACTGTAAAAAAACTATTTCCCGAACTCTGGTTCGGTTCCAAGGTACCACTTGGAACTGAACCAGAGTTTGAGAAATGTTTTTATTTTTTTATTCATGAAGTTATTGCGAGACTTCATCAGAGCCAATACATTCTAATACTGTACAGAGCTCTTGCTCCATACAGCATTAGAGCGAAGTTGAATGTAAATCGACTTTGGATGTTTCATCCGAAGTCGATTCACTCATCCCTAGTGTTAACTTGGATCGCATATACAGGTTGCCCACAAGAACTCCTCTGAGGAACCATCTGTTCAGGTGAAGAAGAAATATTAGCTAACATAATATTTCTTCACTGGTTAATTAGCATCTTAATAAGCCTCTAAATAAGTGTTTTCCACATATGAAATTATGCAATTATTTATTGAGCTTGTGAGCACTTGTTAGGTAACTACTTTCACAAGAACTATTACCATGAGGTACTGTCCACCTTTACACTCCGAATACGTATGGAACGTTCCAGGACACGAGGCGCCATATTGTTGTTAATGAAATGAAAGAATACTTTTAACTTTCCAAATTGGTTTTCTTGACATTCGCTAATGACTATATTTATAGATTAAAGTGGTCCTCTGCTTTTCCTATATTGGTGACCTGTCCTACGGATCGGTCATCAGTATCCAATCAGCGGGGGTCTGACTTCTGGCACCCCTGTCTGAAGATAACACAGCGCTGCCCACACCCCGCCGATCTGATATTGATGACCTATCCTGAGGATAGATCATCAATATAGGAAAAGCTGAGAACTCCTTTAAGGGTAGTGGGCATGATCAGTCCATGGAGTATTCCCTGTTGGTAGATGGCTGTGCCATTACTGAGCTCTGATCTCAGTAGCCAACTACACAGGTTGTGATCTACACGCCATATGTATGATGAAATGTTTAGCTTTAGTTTCATGCACATCTATATCTTAAAGCTCTGTTAATGGGATTTGTAGGAATTGTGTTAATTTGCCATTTCCCTTATGCTTTGTCACTTTTATTCCAAGCAATGGAAGTATGCCCTACTCTATACACTGCATTCTTCACTCACCAAGAATGGTAAAGCATTTGATTTGCCTTGTAAGCAACTAACGGGCAAGAATCTCCCCTTGCATGGCATCAGTCAGTTGTGTGGCAGGCCACAAATGTTTTTGATTGAAAACTAGTCTAGAAAGAGTAAACCCGAAAGAGGTTTTCCAGGATTACGACACCACATCGTGTGGTACCTGATGAATAAATCATCTGCTTGCCTCCACTGCATTCCTGGTCTCCTTGTCTACTTCCAGCCGGGGCATCTCTACCTCACTGCTTTGTAGCCTCACTACTTGACTAGAACCCTCTGCATCTGCATCATTCAGTCATTTGTTTTCTTAAAGGGGCATTCCCATTGCACAAAATTGTGGTATGTTTGTTAAAGTGCCATAAATGTCTGGTATGTTTCCCACCTCTGGGCCTGTCTGCAAACTGGGAATACATCTTAATTAATATATTCTTGCTGCTGATATCCTCTTCTTATGAGTTATAGTAATGCCTCACACATATACTCAATTCTCATTAGCCAACTATTCATTCTATATAGCCAACAACACATGTCCTCCTCCAGCACTGTCTTTACTACACCCCTTTCCCACGGTGCCCTTACAGCCTCATAACACTCTATGCAGAGGCACGTGCCTCCCGGCGCAGTGACTTCAGTCCCTCTGTGCGTCGCCTCCTGGGAGACGCTACATTCTACTCCTCCACAAATAGGCGGCACATCCAACATGGCGTCTCCATCCCAGAGCAAGGTTCTCTTCTCCAGGCCATAGGTAGGTAATCCGCTACTTCTGCCCTTATTTGGACTTATACTGGACATCTATGCTCAGACCTTTATCTATTGTCCCCTACTTTCCTATATTCGACCATTCAATGCATTTCATAACAAGTGCCTACTTAGTGATAGACTTGCCTACATATACAGTCATGTGAAAAAATTAGGACACCCTTTGAAAGCATGTGGTTTTTTGTAACATTTTTAATAAAAGGTTATTTCATCTCCGTTTCAACAATACAGAGAGATTAAAGTAATCCAACTAAACAAAGAAAACTGAAGAAAAGTCTTTTCAAGATCTTCTGTAAATGTCATTCTACAAAAATGCCTATTCTAACTGAGGAAAAAGATAGGACACCCTCACATGTATTCCCTCTTAAATTGGCTCAGATCTCACACAGGTATATCACACCAGGTGCACATAATTAGTAGATCGTTACTCTGCATGTTGAATGAGGCTTGCCCTATTTAAACCTCAGACATTTAGTTTGGTGTGCTCCTGACTGTTGAAGTGAGAGTGAGCACCATGGTGAGAGCAAAAGAGCTGTCAGAGGACTTCAGAAAAAAGATTGTAGCAGCCTATGAGTCTGGGAAGGGATTTAAAAAGATCTCAAAAGATTTTGAAATCAGCCATTCCACTGTCCGGAAGATAGTCTACAAGTGGAGGGCTTTCAAAACAACTGCCAACATGCCCAGGACTGGTCGCCCCAGCAAGTTCACCCCAAGAGCAGACCGCAAGATGCTAAAAGCGGTCTCCAAAAACCCTAAAGTGTCATCTCGAGAACTACAGCAGGCTCTGGCTACTGTTGATGTAGAAGTACATGCCTCTACAATCAGAAAGAGACTGTACAAGTTTAACTTGCATGGGAGGTGTGCAAGGAGGAAACCTTTGCTTTCCAAGAGAAACATCGAGGCCAGACTGACATTTGCCAGAGATAAAGTTGACAAAGACCAGGACTTCTGGAATAATGTTCTTTGGACAGATGAGTCCAAAATTGAATTATTTGGACACAACAGCAGAGGACATGTTTGGCGTAAACCAAACACAGCATTCCAAGAAAAGAACCTCATACCAACTGTGAAGCATGGAGGTGGAAGTGTCATGGTTTGGGGCTGCTTTGCTGCAGCAGGACCTGGTCAGCTCACCATCATAGAATCCACGATGAATTCTACTGTGTATCAGAAGGTGCTTGAAGAACATGTGAGACCATCAGTTAGAAAATTAAAGCTGAAGCGGAACTGGACCATGCAACATGACAATGACCCAAAACATACTAGTAAATCAACCAAAGATTGGCTGAAAAAGAAGAAATGGAGAGTCCTGGAATGGCCAAGTCAAAGTCCAGATTTGAATCCCATTGAGATGCTGTGGGGTGACTTGAAAAGGGCTGTACGTGCAAGAAACCCCTCAAACATCTCACAGCTGAAAAAGTTCTGCATTGAGGAGTGGGGTAAAATTTCCTCAGACCGATGTCGAAGACTGGTAGATGGCTACAAGAACCGTCTCACTGCAGTTATTTCAGCCAAAGGAGGTAACACTCGCTATTAGGGGCAAGGGTGTCCTATCTTTTTCCTCAGTTAGAATAGGCATTTTTGTAGAATGACATTTACAGAAGATCTTGAAAAGACTTTTCTTCAGTTTTCTTTGTTTAGTTGGATTACTTTAATCTCTCTGTATTGTTGAAACGGAGATGAAATAACCTTTTATTAAAAATGTTACAAAAAACCACATGCGTTCAAAGGGTGTCCTAATTTTTTCACATGACTACCTATTTACCTATCTACATACCATTTGATAACCCTGCTCTTTTATCTAAAACAATACACTAGAACCCATGGACCCACAGCAATGTATACAGGACATACGTCTACACTCCTTCCTTAACTACTACCTGGTATATATTTTATCTATCCTTCTAATTTTTCAAATGCGGATGGTTAGAATCATTTTGTAAACCCAGATATTAAATGTATGCTGTTTTATATTCTTTACAGACCTCTTGATAAAGGTCGTTAACCGACCGAAACGTTGGGACTTTTTCATGGCCTTTAATATTGATGTAAATTCTTGATGCAAAGCATGTACAAAATGATGTGAAGTTGCACATCATGTATTAAAACATCACTTAAAAATAATTTTTGGTGTGCCACAGATCTCCTTATAGATGTGGATTGACTATTGGCCTCTACAAGCACCCGCCATTGAAGGGTGTGCAGATCTTTCTCAATAATAGATTTGGAGAAGTGGTCACATGGTGTGGATCTCTCCATTCATTTCTATGGGAATTAAAGAAACAACTTATGCAACTAATAATGCTTTAAAACTGAGTTCCTCAACTCCAGTCTTCAGGTCCCACCTACTGGTCATGATTTGAGAATATCCCACAGAATGAATACCTGTGGTAAGTACTGATGCACTGACGCTAATGACCAGCTCAGAAATCCTGAAAACCTGTCCCTGAGGGCTGGAGTTGAGGAACACTGCTTCAAAGGCATATCCCCATCCAGGACCTTTATAGCATATCAACAGAATATGTCATAAATACACATCTGCGACCTGCGCGGAAAATGGCTGCTCTTAATTCCGTAACTCTCATATAAATAAATAGAAAGAACTGAAACTATCTCTCCATTCGAGCCCAATCCCCATTCCCCACATACATGCGGGTATATGGGGTAGGTGAGAAGAGCCGTTTTAAGGATTCTGTTTTTCTTCTACAGTTGAGGCAGGGCGGGTTATTTGTCAGGGAGGTATATCATTTTTTTCCTCCCGCCCATTGCATAGAAATGTGATTCATGCCTGCAGTGGCCCATTGTAGTTTATTTATTTTTAATACTTTCCCTGCATGGTGGAAGTGGAGCAGACATTAATGATTGATAAAAGCTGAGAGCTGGGAAGAAAAAAATCCTGTTTAATGCTGATGAATAATTTATTCAACTCTCTGTATGTTTTTAAGAAATGATGTCCCTTTTCTCCCTCTTGTGTTCAGAGCAGAGGCGCTGTCAGTTAAAATGGTACACAAAACTTGAACTGATGTCACGATATTGAATTATTTCATGATAATACCAAGGCCTTAGAATTCAGTCAACCTCCAGTTTTGAATTCTCTTGGCATCCCTGATCTACCGGTAGTTTTTGCAGACTGTTATGTAATAGAATGGGCAATAGATGTTGTAGCAGGGCTAGAGTTATTTCCATTTTACTAGGGTGAATTGTTACTTAAAGGGGTTGTCTCATCATGGACAATGGGGGCATATCGCTAGGATACGCCCCTATTGTCTTATAGGTGCAGGTCTCGCCTATATCGAGAACGGAGCCCCGCAAGCGAATTTAACTAATTAGGCTCCTCTTACATGTCTGTGATTGTGAGCCAGAAGTGGAGCCTCCACAGAGCTAAGGTACACAGTTGAGTGCCATTATTATGATCCCTTCCTACATTCAATGTCAGCAGCGTGTGCACCCATTCTGATTATGTTCCCTGGGGTTGATTGGCTCTTCCAGCAAGACAATGTGACATGTCATATGGCTAGAAATGTCCGCCATTGGTTGGAAGAGTATGACCAAGACTTCCAATTGCTACTCTGGCTCCCCAATTCCCCAGATTTGAACCCAACTGAGCATCTGTGATACCACCGGGATCATTATCTTTACTCTATAGATCCTCCTCCACGCACCGTCCAGCTGTGGGAGCTCTATAGTCAGCAGGGCTCCAGATACCTGTGACAACCTACCATGACCTTATTGAGTCACTCCCAGCCCGTCTAGCTACTAGTTACTGTGGCTCTTAACTGGTGGTCCTAATAATGTGGCTGGACTGTGTGTAATGAAAAAGTTTCCTACTGTTCTGTGTTTTTGACCCACACTTAGTTTTGGCTCACAATAACTGATGGAAATCACTGATCAAACACTGACCAAACATTGAATATGTGAAATAAGCTTTTTGTCAAGGTGTTATATATGAGGTTATTCAAAAAAGGAAGGCCACAAATGACCCACAACAATCAGTACAGCACGTAAAACGTTTGTCACCCAACATACTGTACCAGTCTTCTGAATGGCAGTAGTTCATATGTATGCAGTGTCACATCACTTCACCCCCACATCACCAGTTACTGTGATAACTGCAAATCTTTAATCTGGTGAACCTCCCTTCTCTAGTAATAGTAATCAGAATTATTTGGGGTCTTTTTCATTGACACAAGTACCGTATTTCCTTCACACTGTATATGTTGCTAACATGCATTGTCCCTAATAACTGGCCATTATGTATACTTATATATTTGTGTAACAACATGTAAGGCTCGGTTCACATTAGTTTCATGACCTCTGTCCATTACAGAATCATGAGAGCTACGCCTGATTTTGTTTTCAGACCGATATTTACCTATATTGGGGTATAGCAGGCTTCCATGTGGAGGTTCCATTATTTTTAAGAGCAAGAATAGCGTTTCAGTCTTATGCCATGCAACATGATCTAGCCGTCCAGCCAACAGGATTCATGTGTTACTTATTGTTATCGCTCCAACATTTTGTTTTCTTTTACTTAAAAAAAAAATACTCTATACTCCTTGAATTGAATATGAATTGAATTTTTCCTCATGTTGCCCACTTCCTGCTCCTCTGCATTGGCTGTCAGCCAGTATTGATTGGCGCCCACCCCGCTGGAGTTAACAAATGTCAGAAGTGATAGATTATGGGTCGTTCCTTTTAATTTCACTGCTCCCAGATCACAGCTTTGAGCCTAATTCTTTTCAGTGTCAGGATCACTCTTCTGTCACCCACCTCTTCCTTTAACTCTTGTGCTGCCACTGATGCATGACACCAATTAGACCTAAGCAAAATTGAAGGCCCCAGCTGTTTTCTTCCTTCCTAGCATGGTTGATTCCAAGGGAACAGTACTGGCCAGAGATTTGGCAAAATAAGTTTTTGTTCACGAATTTGCGCACACACTGGGAGCACTTTCCCATATTGTTGCGGACATATTATGTACTAGCACAGAGTAGCATGGTAATATGTTGATGAATCAATGGTGTTCTCCAGCAAAATTTAGGCTTCTTTTTTCCACCGTATGTCTTAATTATATTTGTACAGTGATATGTGTGTGTCTAAAATATAAATATATATATATATATATATATATATATATATATATATATATAAAAAACAAAAAAACACAACCAGCAGCACAAGACCAAAAAAAGATGTGGGTGCAAAGATATCCTCAAAGCCGCAGGCTCAAACGGCTATAGATGAATATAGATAGCAAAAGGATGAGGCAGCACTCCAACTTCAGGTGAAAAACCGTGGATCCTTTATTCCCTTGTGCAACGTTTCAATCGCTCATTGCGATCTTTATCAAGCATGGTTTACAAGTGTCATACAGGGGTATATATACCCAAAGTGCATTGTGCCAATAAAAGTGAAAATTATTCAATTACATCAATATATGAACATAAAAACACATTTTAGACTAACAAAAAGTGGTTATTGAGGTAAAAACAACATTACAGTGGAGACATACAATAGTACATATAATGTGAAATGTCAGTATACATAATCATATAGATACCGCAGCATTGATATTCTAAATGAAGCTCATTTAGCCAATGATCCACCACATGTGTAGATGTGTTAATTATAATCATAATTATAGACATACAATAAACTTACACAGCAGTAGTTGACTAACGGCGCCAAAATCTGCGTCCTCTCACTCCAACTGCGCATGTCCAAGCACCAAGCTACGCTACCCACAAGGCCAGACAGGAGGCGTCACGCCGGTCACGAGATCAATCACCTGATCAACCACATGACCAGAGCAACACCCACCCGTCACGTCAGAGGGCGGCGTCGGACCACGTCATCCGGGCGAGAGAGTAACGAACGTCAAAGAGACAACGGCGTCAGCTGACTGGCGTCGTTGTCACAGTAACCATCCGCACGTCCCCGCCCACCAGACGAGCCCATGCTAGGGGCGGGCATGAGCAGCCGGAGCCCACAAGGAGAGGGAGAACCAGAGGGCACAATCCAATAGATGGTCAGCAAGGATAGATTATAAATGAAAGTCAACACAAGCAATGTGTTGACTAAACATGCTAGATCGCTGTGATAAGAGCTCAGAAAACGGAGTGAGCGTGGTACACCGTATATCAGCACCATATAAAATCACTCAAGATCGGTGCCATACAGTCCAATATGTGAAGGAGAAGAAAGGGGAGGAGCCAGTGGTTATCCCATTTCCATGGTCCTAGCCAGAAGCTCATGGAGGGTAAGAGGTAAAGGGCATGTGAGTGCCCCGTACCCCAACACCCAGTTTCACCCCATATTCTCAGGAGAGACAATAAAAAGAGACCACCACTCCATGTATAGAGCCATCAACAGACAACCAGCATTGTATTCATAGATATTTATTGTGACATTTAACACAATTACTTGGTATATAGTTAATGTGCCCCATGGAACCCCACAATCACAGGATAACATACACGGAGAATCGCAGGATTCCGGAACCGCCGTACAACAGAACTGCTGTCAAAGCATTGATAGAAGTAATCTAGAAGAAAAAGGTTTAAATAAATACTGTAAAATCAGTAATTGTAATAAATGGTAAAATATATGACACTTATACATCTCACACATACACTAATAGAGCCTGAGGAAAGGAAAAGCAAAACCGACAAGCCAGCCCTACATTATATCAAACTCCACTTGAAGTCAACATTAAGGCCAGAGGGTCTCAAGGTATTAAGGCGATGTATCCATCTAAGCTCCCTCTGTTTGAGAGCCCTTGTCCTATCACCTCCCCTCCTGGACTGAGTGATCTGGTCCAGAATCATAAATTTAAGATCCTTCTCTTTATGATTAGCTTCAACGAAATGTTTGGGGACTGGCAAATCTCTTCTCTTACGTCTAATGGAGAAGCGATGATTGTTGAGACGTGTCTTCATGTCACATGTGGTCTCCCCCACATAGAGGAGACCACATGGACAGGAAAGCACATACACGACAAATGAACTGTCACATGTCAAATAGTGACCAATGGCATAGGAGACTCCTGTTTGGGGATGAATAAATTTTTCCCCTTTTGTCATGTACGAACAATTTACACATCCAAGACAAGGGTAACTCCCTTTTCTCCGCGGTCCAATGTACGTTTGTGAAAAAACTTTAGTTGGAATGTCAGCCCTAACCAATTTATCACGAAAACTCGTGGGGCGTTTGTATGAGAAAAGAGGGGGTACAGTGAACGCTGCAATATTAGGGAGATTACTCTTCAGAATGGACCAGTGTTTACGGACAATTTTAGCAATACATCCACTTTGCTCTGAATAAGTGGATATAAAAGGGATTCTCTCCACCTTATTTTGTGTCAATGTTGGTGACCCCTGCTGTGTCTGTTTAACCTTATAGAGATGTTTCACACATATATAGTGTGTGTGTGTATGTATGTATGTGTGTGTGTATATATATATATATATATATATATATATATATATAATGTCGGAAAAGGACAGCACATCCAGTAGTACGAAAAATATTTATTGGGCCACAGTGAGGCAACGTTTCGGCTCAAAATCCAGAGCCTTTCTCAAGCATCGATGGATGCTTGAGAAAGGCTCTGGATTTTGAGCCGAAACGTTGCCTCACTATGCCACTGTGGCCCAATAAATATTTTTCGTACTACTGGATGTGCTGTCCTTTTCCGACTGTATCTAAGGGTAAGCAGTGAATTCCCTGGACATAGCACCCTCCTAACATTGTGTGAATTGGTGCTGCCATACGTTTCCTTTATATATATATATATATATATATATATATATATATATATATATATATATATATATATATATATATATATATATATATATATATAAAATCTCTGTAGTTCTTCATGTGAGGGTAACTTAATGCACATATCAATCACGGTCTAATATTAGCCTCCGGTGTTCTTTTTCTTATTAAGAAACACAATCTAAGCAATCTGCTATCTTGCTTTTTGTGTTACTGTATATCATGAGGATTAACACTTCTATTTCAATATCACAAGTGGAGTGCTGTACCCAGATATTTCTGTATCGGTCAGCTTTTTGTGTTATACGGTTGCTCCATGTTCTGCAGATATCAACAATAATTAGTTGTGTTCCAATGGCTGAAATGATTTAAAGGACAAGTCTATAGTTTTCTTATTTGCCTACCGCCCACCCCCATCACACATCTAGCAGTTGACGTGTGGACAGTACTTGGTTATTTATTACTGAAGCCTATCTTCATTCCGGGCTGATCTAGAAAAGAGAACTGTGTGTGATACTGACTATGGTGGCAAATAACAGGATATTATGAGATTTCTCATAATAGTGGGTTCCTATTATTGAGGTTTGGAAATCCAGACTTTGCTTGCTCATAATAAATAAGAGAGATAGTGAGATTCATATACAGTAAGATTTATTGTTGCTGTGGTCGCTGAGTTCTGACAGCTGCGGAAGGCAGCTGACTATCGCACCACGGGACCAAAAGGGGACAGCCGTGTGTTTCTTGGCACCCTTCGGCAGCCAAGAGCTGCTTAGCACTGGTATTAACATGACCTTCCTGTTATAGCCAAGGCCTTGCCTAGGTAGGGACGCAAGGAGTGTGCTGAATTGACAAACACGTGTCAACTACTCTGCTTTATGATATTTACTTTACTGTAGTTAAAGCACATTCACTTTTTTGCTTTCAGCTTAACCTGTAGTGGGAAAATAGTCATTGGCAGCAAGCAGTGATGCAAGGTCACTGTAACCTCATATTTTTGTATTTCATTGTTGTATTTGTCTCATGTTACTAACAGATGAGTCATGTTTATTAAGGTATTTTGATATGAAGCTTCATACAGTATCTAGGTTACTGCTAATGCTTTTAATTGTATAACCTTTTGTCTGCCTGAGGTCAATCAATGCCATTCTCCTTCCTTTTATGTTCTTCCAGAACCCGTGATCAGTCTTGTGATAATCTCACAACACCGTATATGAGGATCTAGCCAGCTGCAGATAGCAATGGCATACTTGGGAGGATGGAAGATGCTGTGTAAATAGATGTGTAGACTTGCACTTGTTTCAGACAGGCTGTTCTGGCCAGGAACAGCTTGACGGACGCTGCCAGAATACCGTCCGGCCCCATTAACTATAATGGTGTCCAGTGAAGATCCAGCCGAAACCCAGCAAATATGCAGAGAATCGGCCACACAAATACTGCTGCGCGCATCGGTTTTTGTCCGGCTGATTCCCGGCAATCTATGCCAGAACAGCCTGCCGGAAGGCTGTGCCGGCAGTGTGAAACAAGCCTTTGATCAGTGCATGATATTCAAATAACTTGTGTATGAGGTGAGCTTGGTTATGCAAGGAGACTTTTGAGGCTGGTTGGGTTGTCACATCGCCTCACTGCTGAGCATGGGTTGTGTTTGGTATTGCAGCTCAGCTCCTTATAAGAGACCATTCACAACCGCGTAGCTAATTATGGGAAAAAAAATTGATGCTTTTTAATAACCTCGTATAACCCCTTTAAGCCGTTCCAAACTGGGAAATGTTTAAGTGATGGCAAACCCACCTTTATTGAACCTTTGTTTGTAGAAATCTGCCATAGTTCATACTGAAGTTTCCTGTAGAAATGAACTTTCTTTAGTCAGGTCACATCATAAAACCCACAAGGTTCGTTTTTTTTTCTTGCGTTATAATATTTGAATGCAGCTAGAATGCAGAGCACATGGTGTGGTCCTTTCACTTTGCCTTATTTCACTTTCCTGTCTTGAAACTCCTCTGAGTAATGACTCGCATGGCTTTATTAATTCCGCTTGGCTATCTTTCCTCTTCCCTGGTTCTCTACACTCTTGCTTCCATTGTTCCAGAGTTACTGTCAACTCTGCTGTGTCGTTTAAGAGGTATTCCAGTTATAACAAGCTATCCCCTATGCACAGAATAGGGGATAACTATCAAATATGGGAAGGTCCTAGCTCTGGGACTCTCACTAGAATGGGGGCCCTGTTACCTAAGGAGGGAGCGGCTGGTCGAAAAAGCATGCCACCGCTTCATTCATTTCCATGGAACGTCAGAGATGGCTGAGCCTTTTGGGTGATAGACTGTGTTTATGGACCTTAACCACTTCAACCCCGCTAGCTAAAACCCCCTTAATGACCAGGCCACTTTTTACACTTCTGCACTACACTACTTTCACCGTTTATCGCTCGGTCATGCAACTTACCACCCAAATGAATTTTACCTCCTTTTCTTCTCACTAATAGAGCTTTCATTTGGTGGTATTTTATTGCTGCTGACATTTTTACTTTTTTTGTTATTAATCAAAATGTAACGATTTTTTTGCAAAAAAATTACATTTTTCACTTTCAGCTGTAAAATTTTGCAAAAAAAAACGACATCCATATATAAATTTTTCACCAAATTTATTGTTCTACATGTCTTTGATAAAAAAAAAATGTTTGGGCAAAAAATAAATAAAAAAATGGTTTGGGTAAAAGTTATAGCGTTTACACACTATGGTACAAAAATGTGAATTTCCGCTTTTTGAAGCAGCTCTGACTTTCTGAGCACCTGTCATGTTTCCTGAGGTTCTACAATGCCCAAACAGTAGAAAAACCCCACAAATGACCCCATTTCGGAAAGTAGACGCCCTAAGGTATTCGCTGATGGGCATAGTGAGTTCATAGAACTTTTTATTTTTTGTCACAAGTTAGCGGAAAATGATGATTTTTTATTTTTTTTTCTCCTTTACAAAGTCTCATATTCCACTAACTTGAGACAAAAAAATTAAAAATTCTAGGAACTCGCCATGCCCCTCACGGAATACCTTGGGGTGTCTTCTTTCCAAAATGGGGTCACTTGTGGCGTAGTTATACTGCCCTGGCAATTTAGGAGCCCATATGTGTGAGAAGTAGTTTGCAATCGAAATCTGCAAAAAATGACCAGTGAAATCCGTAAGGTGCACTTTGGAATGTGGGTCCCTTTGCCCACCTAGGCTGCAAAAAAGTGTGTCACATCTGGTATCGCCGTACTCAGGAGAAGTTGGGCAATGTGTTTTGGGGTGTCATTTTACATATAACCATGGTGGGTGAGAGAAATATTTTGGCAAAAGACAACTTTTCCATTTCTTTTATACAAAGTTGGCATTTGACCAAGATATTTTTCTCACCCAGCATGGGTATATGTAAAATGACACCCCGAAACACATTCCCCAACTTCTCCTGAGTACAGCGATACCAGATGTGTGACACTTTTTTGCAGCCAAGGTGGGCAAAGGGGCACATATTCCAAAGTGCACCTTTCGGATTTCGCAGGCCATTTTTTACACATTTTGATTGTAAAGTACTTCTCACACATTTGGGCCCCTAAATTGCCGGGGCAGTATAACTACCCCACATGTGACCCCACTTTGGAAAGAAGACACCCCAAGGTATTCAATGAGGGGCATGGCGAGTTCAAAGAAATGTATTTTTTTGCCATAAGTTAGCGGAAATATTTTTATTTTATTTTTTTTTCCCCTCACAAAGTCTCACTTTCTGCTAACTTAGGACAAAAATTAAAATCTTTCATGGACTCAATATGCCCCTCAGCGAATACCTTGGGGTGTCTTCTTTCCAAAATGGGGTCAGTTGTGGGGTGTTTGTACTGCCCTGGCATTTGAGGGTCTCCGCAATCATTACATGTATGGCCAGCATTAGGAGTTTCTGCTATTCTCCTTATATTGAGCATACAGGTAATGAGATTTTTTTTTCCATTCAGCCTCTGGGCTGAAAGAAAAAAATGAACGGCACAGATTTCTTCATTCGCATCGATCAATGTGGATGAAAAAATCTCTGCCCAAAAAAAAAAAAAGGAGGGGAAAGGCGTCTGCCAGGACATAGGAGCTCTGCCCAACATCCATACCCACTTAGCTCGTATGCCCTGGCAAGCCAGATTTCTCCATTCACATCAATCGATGTGGATGAATAAATCATTGCCGGGATTTTTTTTATTTATTTTTTTACATACAAAGTGTTTGCCAAAGCATAGGAACGCCGCCGCCTCCTCAGCTCGTATGCCTTGGCAAACGTATCTTTTACTGCAGAGTAGAAATCTCATCTTGCAGCGCCCCATACACCGACTTGCGTGTAATCTGACAGCAGCGCAATGCTTCTGTCAGAATGCACATCAGTGCTGCAGCTAGTCGATCGGTTGGTCCACCTGGAAGGTAAAAAAAAGAAAAAACCAGGCCGCAACGCAATCATTTTATTAACTTTGGAACAGAACATATAAACTTTAACTTTTTGAACTAAACATTAACCTTTTTGCTTACTGGTGGTACTTCCGGAAACACTCTCCAAAGCATAGGGCAGGGTGGTCTGGACAGTCAGGACAGAAATAGCGGGTGTCGCGCCTTATTCCACTCCTGCTACAGACACGACATTTTTTTCGGGGTGGCGGTCGGTTTGAGGTACCAGGATCGACACTGGGGAAATGTCGCTCGTGTAGACGGCTAACTACACTGGTGGATGGGGCCAAGGAACCTCCTGGGTACAGGAGGTTCGCGATGATCTCTTCCTGAAATTTGAGGAAGGATCCAGTTCTCCCAGCCCTACTGTAGAGAACAAAACTATTATACAGAGCCAATTGAATTAAATATACAGACACCTTCTTATACCAGCGTCTGGTTCTGCAGGACTCTAAATACGGAGCCAACATCTGGTCATTGAAGTCCACCCCTCCCATGTGAAGGTTATAGTCGTGGACTGAGGGGGGCTTTTCAATGACACGGGTTGCTCGCTCAATTTGGATTGTCGTGTCTGCGTGAATGGAGGAGAGCATGTAAACGTCACGCTTGTTTCTCCATTTCACCGCGAGCAGTTCTTCGTTACACAGTGCGGCCCTCTGCCCCCTTGCAAGACGAGTGTAACGAGCCGTTGGGGGAAGCCCGCGTGACTAGTTTGCGCGGTGCCACAGGCGCCAATCCGTTCTAGAAACAAATGCCTAAAGAGGGCCACACTTGTGTTCAAATTGTCCACATAAAGATGGTACCCCTTGCCGAATAAGGGTGACACCAAGTCCCAGACTGTCTTCCCACTGCTCCCCAGGTAGTCAGGGCAACCGACCGGCTCCAGGGTCTGATCTTTTCCCTCATAGATCCGAAATTTGTGGGTATAGCCTGTGGCCCTTTCACAGAGCTTATACAATTTAACCCCATACCGGGCGCGCTTGCTTGGGATGTATTGTTTGAAGCCAAGGCGCCCGGTAAAATGTATCAGGGACTCGTCTACGCAGATGTTTTGCTCAGGGGTATACAAATCTGCAAATTTCAGGTTGAAATGGTCTATGAGGGGCCGAATTATGTGGAGCCGGTCAAAAGCAGGGTGGCCTCTGGGACGGGAGGTGCTGTTATCACTAAAGTGCAGGAAACGCAGTATGGTCTCAAATCGTGCCCTGGACATAGCAGCAGAGAACATGGGCATGTGATGAATTGGGTTTGTGGACCAATATGACCGCAATTCATGCTTTTTAGTTAGACCCATGTTGAGGAGAAGGCCCAGAAAAGTTTTAATTTCGGAAACTTGGACTGGTTTCCACCGGAAAGACTGGGCATAAGAGCTTCCCGGGTTGGCGGATATAAATTGTGTGGCATACCGATTTGTTTCGGCCACGACTAAGTCCAAGAGCTCCGCAGTCAAGAACAGCTCAAAAAATCCCAGGGCCGAACCGATCTGAGCTGTCTCAACCCGAACTCCAGACTGGGCAGTGAAAGGGAAAACTACAGGTGCGGCTGAAGTTGGGGACTGCCAATCAGGGTTTGCCAGCACCTCAGGGATTCTAGGGGCTCTACAGGCACGTCTTTGCGGTGGCTGCGACGGGGTCACTACTGCTCGTGCCACCGTACCAGCTTCAACTGCCCTTCTGGTGCTCGCCACTTCACCAGGTTGTACAGCAGTGCTAGTACTAGGTCCAGGAAGGGCTGCGCTGCTGGTGTATGCCTCACCACGTAATCCGACAGCACCAGCCCCACTCTGCTGCTCTTGAAGCGGATCCTGCGCAACCTGCGGTCTAGCAACATGGGGCCGGGTACGCCTGGTGCTATCAGGAACCTCAGCCTCCTCGTCCGAACTTTGGGTCAGAGAGCCACTGCTTTCTACAGGTTCGTATTCTGACCCGCTAGATTCATCAGATGAGGGTTCCCACTCCTCATCCGACTGGGTCAGAAGCCTGTAGGCCTCTTCAGAAGAATACCCCCTGTTTGACATTTGGGCAACTAAATTTAGGGGTATTCCCTGAGACTACCCAAGAAAAAAAGCAAGCCTGTCTTACAAAGGGGAGGCTAGCAAAGTACCGGAGGCCACTGCGGTTGATAAAAAATATCAAAACAGTGCGTGTAAAGTAAATGTTCAGTGATCCAAAAAATATATTTTTTTTGTCACTGCGGCGGGGCGGGCGTGGGTGAACGCACGTGTGGGCGACTGATCAGGGTGGAGGGAGAACTAAAGTGACACTAATACTATTATAGATCTGACCGTGATCAGTTTTGATCACTTCCAGATACTATAAAAGTACAAATGCTGATTAGCGATACGCTAATCAGCGAATAAGGGACTGCGGTGGGCTGGGCGCTAACTGATCGCTAAACTACCTAACCAAGGGACCTAAACTATCCTAAAACCTAACGGTCAATACCAATGAAAAAAAAAAAGTGACAGTTTGCCCTGATCACTTTTTTCCTTTTCACTAGTGATTGACAGGGGCAAGAAGGGGTGATCAAAGGGTTAATTGGGGTGCTGGGAGGTGATCTGGGGGCTAAGTGTGGTGTTGGTGGGTACTCACAGTGATGTGTGCTCCTCTGCTGGAACCAACCGACCAAAAGAAGGAGCAGAGGAGCACAGCAGCCATATAACCACATCATATTTACTAATATGATGGGTTATCTGGCTGCTGATTCGTTTTTTTGAAAATCGGCAACCTGCCAGCCGCGATCATTGGCTGGCAGGTTGCTGACGAAATTTTCTTTTTTGAATTTTGCCGGCCCGCGATGCGCATGCGCGGGCCGGCTTTCCCCGAAATCTCGCGTCTCGCTAGAGGACGCACCCACCCAGAAGAACAGGACCGCCGCAAAGACGCAATCCTGCGTACGGCAGTCCTGAGCAGGTTAAAGAGGACCTTTCACCTGGAAAAACATTGTGAACTAAGTATCATGACATATACAGCGTCGCCCAGGGATCTCACTGCACTTACTATTATCCCTGGGTGCCGCTCCGTTCTCCCGTTATGTTCTCCGGTATGTTCGGGGATTTGGTTTTAGTAGGAGGAGACTGCCCTTGTTCTGCTGGGCGTCTCCTCCTCCTAGGCTGTAGCGCTGGCCAATCGCAGCGCAGAGCTCACAGCCTGGGAGAAAAAAAAAAACTCCCAGGCTGTGAGCTCTGCGCTGCGATTAGCCAGCGCTACAGTCTAGGAGGAGGAGACGCCCAGCAGAACAAGGACAGACTCCGCCCACTATAACTAAGTCTCCACCTACTATAACCAAGTGAGCGAAGATACCAGAGGACATAACGGAAGAACGGAGCGGCGCCCAGGGATAATAGTAAGTGCAGTGAGATCCCCGGGCGCCGCTGTATATGTCATGATACTTAGTTCACAATGTTTTTCCAGGTGAAAGGTCCTCTTTAAGGCAGAACAGCAGCATCCATTATCTCTATTATTGAAATTTATGGGGGAAAAAATCATTACTTACCTGGTTTCCGTGACCATGTAAAACATTTGGCACTATATTTTGGCTGACCTTGTGGTGTTTGGCTAATGCTTTATTTGGGGTCCATAGATGATGTATGAGCTGTATCACTGGCACTATGTTAAGGAACCATGACTGGCATGATTTGACAAGTTTCTAGTAACAACTAGAAACTACTTATTTTACTCCTTCTGTGCATATTTGAATGTTATGCTGGGCATAGGAGGCAAAGGAAATATGTTGAACAATAGTTTTAGATTTTTCGTTTACTTCGATCACAGGTGAATTTTCCTGGCGAGGACTTTTTTTTCTTATATGTTAAAGTTGCACATAAGAACCCACATTCTCTGTTAATAGCCTATATAAACATGGCAGTGAGGAATCAACTATTGAGTGTAAACAACCCTTTAAGGGGAATCTGTCGGCAGTTCTGACCATGCTATACTGCTGACAGCCTTAGGTAGGGGCTGGGGTGAGCAATGCAAACATGCCTTTTGTGAAGAGTTTATTATCAGAAGAAATGAAAATATTAGCTTTTATTCTGCCAGGTCCGGCTCCTGCAAGTGCACTGGAGGTGGAGCTTCACTGTGCAGTGCTTTGCATTGAGCTGTTTTACAGCCCCTCCCCTCTGATCCAAGTGACAGCTGTAGTGGTCTTGTTAGATTCTAGAGTAAAGGATCAGGGCTGTGAAGCTGTGAAGCCCAGAGAGCACTGCATGGTGAAGCACGTGCGGGAAAAGAATCTAGCAGAATGGATATTTATATTCACACTAAAAAGCTCCACAAAAGATATGTTTGTAATGATCTCTCCAAAACTACTGATGGCTTCCCTTTAAAAAAAATATTGACAGACTAATTATATTGATTGATGCTCATTATAACCAGACATTTTACAAGGACCAAACTCCCCTATGTTGACAGATTTGCTGACCAATCATTAGTCAGATGGCCATTTACACACACAGATCTTTAGTTATACACACCAACTATTGGACAGAAATTGGCCAGATAATCTGTTGGTGTCATACAGCCGTTAGTTAAACAGATAAACGGTCAGTTTTTAATGGACTTTTTTCATTGATGCCTTTCTGAGAGATGGACACTAAAAACTATCCCATTCAATTTTGTGGGGGATGTTGGTCAGTGTCAACTGATAATGCAGAACATTTAATGTTTTTCCACGTCTGTTATTTGCTGGCCTTCAAAAAAAATGCCATGTGCATGTAGCCTTAGTCTTGTCTCCAAGCACACTATGCCCTATATATCCATAGAGTTCCATTCAGGTGACGAAGGCCAAGATATATATTTCAAGATGGTCATGTGAACATGTTTGGAAACCATCTGCCTTTGTGATGGTTGCTGCTCTTGCTGTTTAGTTTTAGAGTCAACCATCTAACATGGTCATCTACAGTAAATATAATATTCTGAGTGTTTCTTATGAACTAAAACAGTTTCCCTTGTCTTTTATAGGAAATACAATGTGCTTCTGCTGTTGGGTTGCAAGACTTCAAAAGTTTCCAATGTAGGGCAGGACAGATACAGCTTTTAATGAATACAATCACCTTGATGCCCAAAACTGGTAAGCAGGATGGTGATGGCAGTGCAAGTGTGTTTCACAGTGTTGACTTTTGGCATGCACATTCTATGAAAAAAACTGCTTTTTATGAATCTATGTTGTGCTATTCCATTATTATTCCTCCTAGAAGTTATAACTAAATTGCCTATAGACTGCAGTGAAGGTCCAGATGGCTGTTACCAGTTGGGGATGTGTGCCTGTACATTCTGACACTGGCAGAACTGATTGGATAGTGTAAAGCGGTTTAGGGCAACACCCTCAACTGGGATCACTCATCTGGACCTTCACTGCGAATTGCTAGTAATTCATAAATTCTAGCAGGAATAATAAACGCATGACACATAGTCATAAGAATAGATGTTCCAGAAATATTACATGTGGAGTTACTGCAAAAGCAGTAAGAAGAAGTTATGCAGTGGCTGTGTTTGGGGTGCTCCCAACACTACGCTGGGTTCCCTGGACACCATTTAGGTGTCACCACAATTGGTGTGTTGCTACTGTCCGGAGGGATTGGTAAGGCATAGTGTACCCCAATGGGAAATAATTCCAAAGAATCAGGGTCCTTTTATATACAGTTTCAAGCTGAACTAGACCTTCTTGTGGGAAGGGTGGAGAGGAGATGCACAGCCTAAACAGAAACAATTTAGCAATTTTAGTCTGTCATAGACCTGTATAGAGTTTGAATACAAGTCTATGGGAATGCCTAAACAGGTTTTCCAGACATAAAAAGTCTTCAGATGTAAACAGCAGAGCTAAACCAGACAGTCAAAAGGTCACTGTCTTTTTTTTTTCTCTTTTCAAAACTTTGAATAGTCCATTATTGTAACTGTGGAAGATTTCTAACTTATCAGTTCATAAGTAGAAAGTATCAAAGTCTCTCAATATTAGCTTGATGTGCAATAACCCTTTCCACAGTGCAGTGCAGATATAGTGTAATAACAGTGCAAATAAATAGAATATTTTTACAATTAATATATAAAATGCAGTTCAACAATATAAAAAAAAGTGTAAATAACAGCATAAATCATTAATAGGGGCAAATGTCCACAATTGTCCATAGTCGAAAGTACCCTTGCTCCAGGTCACTGCAGTTACAGGTCTTCCTTCAGCAACATTGTATGGATAATATGGATCACTTACAAATAATAATAGTCAGTTGTGGCGAAGGATGGCATTACATTGCATGCACAAGATGGTAAATGTTATTTAAAAGACAGAACAGTACGGTGCATGTTATAGAGGATTAGAGGGTTTAAACCATCATTTGTTGGAGTCAATCCAGAGTACTGAGTATCATTCATTACTTGAGATCCGTAGCTTTCCTCACTTGCCCGGAGTATATTGTGTATGTTTGAATCTACCCTCCAGCAGCACATCCTGCACTATTTGTCTCCTCATATCCATGTTCGTCACATTCCTTGAACTGTCAGTTCCATGCAATTATATTTTCTTGGTTTGGTATACGGAATGGATTTCAGTGCCTTTCTGTTTTGGAATACATTGGTAACTATATCATTTTTTCCTTACTTTGTATGCATTTCATTCTGTGCCACCTTACAATACCTGCATCTGTGCCCTGTTATTAGTTCTGAAAGGGTGTAATCTTGCAAACCGCTTCTTTTCCTCGAAAGAATCTGAAATCAGTGCTGCCAGGAGCCTTTGAGGAGGAAGTGTTGTGTTATGTTCCTTGTCCTTAGGTTAGAGAAGGGAGACCTGACTTTTATTTGTAAATTCAGTTTTGTTTTTTATTTATTTATTTTTTATGACTCCGCTACCTACAATATGATAAACTAATGTGGGCTGTTGCAACCATATTATTTATTGTATAGAGTTAAATTTGTTGTCGGAGATTAGAAACTAGCTGTAAATGTTTGAGCTGAAATACTAAGAGAGAGACTAGATTGACAAAAATAGCACTGTTTCTAATAAAAAGAAGCAAAACCTTTTTTCCTATGTCTGATAACCCCTTAAAGGGAATGTGTCATTAGAAAATTACCTATTGTTTAAATCACAATTTTATGTTAATCCCTTCAGTTACCATGATGTACCTGTACATCATAGTGGCTGAGGGAATGTATGGTGCTGGCTGCTGCATCGGGCCTGCTCCATGCATGGCAAGTGGCGGCTGTATAATGCAGCAGACAACTGACCGCAATGACTATGATCGGCAACCAGGTAATTTAAACCCTCAGATGCCTTTGTCAGTCTCAATCGCAGGATCTGTGGAGTCAGGCAGAGGGAGCCCTCACATTGAAATTGTGGGGCTGTGATAGGTTACCATGACAGCCTGGGACTTGCTGAAGGTTCCCAGACCTGTCATGGTAAAAAGCCTGTAAAGCTGTGCATGAGTCACAGCTCAGCAGTTACAACGTCAAACTTGCATAAATCTCTATTATTGTCTATGGGACAAGTGATGAAAAGGTTCCAGTTTGTAGCCCCCCTAAGGGGGCTAAAAAGTTATGTAAAAAAAAATATATAATTTTTTTTTATTAAAATATAAAAATATCATCCCAACTTTACATATAAAAATAAATAATGAGTTTATTTTTTAACGGATATCGCTGTGTCCAAAAATGTCTGGACTATTAACATATAAAAATACATTTTTGGTCACCTTTTCGCCCTAAAAAATTTAACAACCATTAAAAACTACAGTTCGTCCTGCAAAAAACAACAACTTATACAGCTCTGTAGACTGTAAAAGGTATGGCTGTCAGAAAATGGGTCATGATTAGGGATAAGATTCAAAGTCGATTTGCATAAAACTTTGTTTCAATACTGTACGGAATGAGCGCTCTGTACAGTATTAGAATGTATTGGCTCAGATGAGCCGAAGCGAGACTTTGCGTAATAACTTCTTAAATTGATTTCTACAGTCAAAAATCATTTCCTGAACTCTGGTTCGGTTTCAAGGTACCACTTGTCGATTCGCTCATCTCTAGTTATGATTTCCTGTTCCGTGCAGGTAACGTTTCAGCAGCTATATTATCATCACAGGCAGAACTACAATGGCAAGTAACACCTTTTATATAGATAACACGGGATCCACCATTCACAGTAAGTGATATCCCAGCTTATCAGCTCCCTCTTAACCTGTGCTCAGGTCAAAGCTCCCCCATATACAGTGAGGAACATAAGTATTTGAACACCCTGTGATTTTGCAAGTTCTCCCACTTAGAAATCATGGAGGGACCGTAAAATCACATTGTATGATTTTTTTTTAAAGATTTTTTTTTATCTTGCACTGCTGAACATAAGTATTTGAACACCTGAGAAAAAGCAAGAATTCTGGCTCTCTAAGACCTGTTACTGTGCCTTTTAAAAAGTCCACCTCTACTCATTAATCTAACTTAGTAGCACCTGTCTGAGCTCTTTAAAGACACCTGTCCACCATACAGTCAGTCAGATGCCAACTACTACCATGGGCAAGACCAAAGAGCTGTCAAAAGACACCAGAGACAAAATTGTGGACCACCTTAAGGCTGTAAAAGAACTACGGGGCAATTGCCTAGCAGCTTGGTGAAAATAGATAAACTGTTAGAGCAATTGTTAGAAAATGGAAGAGGCTAAAGACTGTCAGTCTTCCTTGGACTGGGGCTCGATGCAAGAGCTCTCCTCGTGTGGTATCGCTGATAAGAAAGGTGAAGATCAGCCCAGAACTACCAGGGAGGAGCTGGTCAATGACCTGAAGAGAGCTGGAACCACAGTTTCAAAGGTCACTGTCGGTAGAACACTATGCCGTCATGGTTTCAAATAATGCACCGCACGGAAGGTTCCCCTGCTCAAGTCATCACATGTCCAGGCCTGTCTGAAGTTTGCCAATGACCATCTGGATGATTCAGAGGAGGCATGGGAGAAAGTCATGTGGTCAGATGAGAACAAAGTAGAACTTTTTGGTCTTGGCTTTACTTGTCGTGTTTGGAGGAAAAAGAAGGATGAGTTGCATCCCAAGAACACCATCCCTACTGTGAAGCATGTGGGTGGTAACATCATGCTTTGGGGGTGCTTTTCTGCTAAGTGGACAGGACGACTGCACTGTATTAAGGAGAGGGTGAATGAGGCCATTTATTGTAAGATTTTGAGCAACAACCTCCTTCCCTCAGTCAGAGCATTGAAGATGGGTCTTCCAACATGACTACGACCCAAAGCACACAGCCAGGATAACCAAGGAGTGGCTGTGTAAGAAGCATATCAAGGTTCTGGAGTGGCCTAGCCAGTCTCCAGACCTAAATCCAATAGAACATCTTTGGAGAGAGCTGAAACTCTGTGTTGCTCAGCGACAGCCCCGAAACCTGACAGATCTAGAGGAGATCTGTGTGGAGGAGTGGGCCAACATCCCTGTTGCAGTGTGTGCAAACCTGGTCAAGAACTACAGGAAACTTTGACCTCTGTAATTGCAAACAAAGGCTTCTGTACCAAATATTAACACCGATTTTCTCAGGTGTTCAAATACTTATGTTCAGCTATCCAAGACAAATTCTGCAGTGGGAATGCACCTACAATGTGAATTTCAGACCCCTCTATGATTGCTAAGTGGGAGAACTTGCAAAATCGCAGGGTGTTTAAATACTTCTGTTCCTCACTGTAAGTCAATTGGTTCAGCTCTGTGTACCAACATAAAAACATGATTTAAAGGGAACCTGTTATGTTATGTTGACCTCACTGAGGGCAGCATAAAATAGTGACAGACAAGCTGATTTCCAGTAAGAAAACTAAGTGGTAGCAGGAGGGCGGGGAGAGCAGGAACTCATGAATAACCATGACTTCTCAGGAGGCCATGACTCTTTTCCTGGCCCAGCTGCCATGATTATGATGCTGGTTCTCAGAAACCAATTAATATTATCTAATTAGTGACATACCACTGAAATCAACATGTCTGTCTACACTTTATTCTGCCCTTAGTGAGGTCAGCCAAAAGTCCATGACAGGTTCCCTTTAAACAATAGGTTATTTATGATGACACATTCCCTTTAACCACGTGAATCAACAAATTGGATCAAGCATTAAGAAACTCTGATCAACTCACTGCTATGTTGTCATTAGCTAAATATTATACCCATGGGCAGACTGAACATATACCGTTCATAGACCATACAGGACAGTAACACAGTTGAATACTGTGGTGAGGGCTGCAGTATTTTGTGGCACACTAGAATATTGCAGGCCCCGCCTACTTGTATTGTCCCTGCCTACTTGGCGCTGCCTATTTAAGTTCCACATCCACCCCTGATTGTAGCTCCAAACCAGGGCAATGCCAAAAGGAATCTAATTTGGTGGTAGCGTTTATACATAGTCCTTATTCTTGGCGACCCTGTGCAGTATATATAGCTTGTTAACACTGAAACTGGTGTTTACCTTCAGCCACCAGAGGCTATTAAGGGGTTAAGCAGTGTTAGTGCTGCCTAATTCTGATTTATAAGCAATATTCTCTTCCAATGTCCTACATCGCAAGAATATCTTCATGCAGTAAGACCTCTGAACCTAACTTTAGATGTGGCGTAACTTTCCTCTCAAGAATGTAGATGAAGTACTGTCACTTGAGGACAGTGTGACTGCAGAAGTTTATTGGAACATGTTGAAATGAGCATTTAGTTGAGCATGTGTTCTCGTGATAGATGGTCTTGTACCAATATACACTTGAACCTGTTACATGGGGAGTTTTGGTATATGCTTTAAAAATGTCTTTAAACCTGGTCACATTATAATCATAACCATTAATATTCTGAGCAAACTCTTTTGTATGCTGCAGGCCAAATGAGGGGGTGGTAAAGAACGTGGACTGGAACATCGCCGGGGAATCTGTAAGGAGAGTTTTTGCCCTCTTCTACCAATTTTCATTTTAACTTATTACCACAAAATACCCCAAAGTACTGTAATATTACTGTTTTGACCATGAGTTACATTCTTCAGTGTTGGGCATCAATCATATCTCCGTTAGGAGATTCGGCAGACTGTTCCGGCACAGAGCAGCCTGTTGGATCTCGCAGCATCTGATGTTGCTGGATTCTCTACTTCACGATCCTCATTAACATGCAATGTTTTTTTTTTATTGGCCAACAGCCAGCATTTGTGCTGAACCAGGCAGCCAGATCTCTTTAATGGAGATGTGAACTCAGCCTTAAAAGTGGGGAGGTATGCAGTGGCATCATTTAAGGCCAGAATTAGAGATGAGTGAAGTTTTGGAAAATTCGATTTGGCTGCGTCGCTGAAATTTTACAAAAAAAATTTGCGTTCATACATGATTGTGGAATCTGAGAGTAAAAACAGTGTAACATTAACAGAAAAAAATATTCAATCATACTTATTGCCTCCATTTGCTTGCGATGGGCCGGCTGCCGTCATCTTGCTTGAAAATCTGGTGTGAAATCTTGTGCGGCCCGAAATGATGTCACCACGCACGGGATTTCGGCCGAGATGTTTAATCAAGATGGTGGTGGGTGGCCCATTGGGAGCAAATGGAGGAGCTTAGTATGGTATTTCTTATATATTTTTTTTTTTTTGCACTTTTTCAGGTTAAATCAATTCGCTACCATGAAGCACAAGGAAATTCGGCTTTGTGGTGAATCGAATTTATCTTGAAATTCGGATCGAATTCCACTTCGTTGAATTCGATTTGATCATTTCTAGCCAGAATCACAAATGGAGTTTTTGACCCTATTTTTTTATAGTGAAACACAAGAATGGATAAAAAGCATGAAGGGAAGATTGATACTTCTCTGAAAACAGCCACAAAAACTGCATGCATGATTCCAGCCTCAAGTTGGCAAAGGAAGGGCTTGCACCCGGGCTCAGAGGTCTGTCTAACATAAATGCCGACATAGCGCTGTAAATGACATGTTACAGTTGTGTTCTTTACAGGTGAAACGTGCAGTAAATGTTTCATCTGTAGAACCCACATAAAAACTGCATTGCGCACCTCAACTGTTACAGGTTACCTTTTACTAGTCCTGACATTGGCAGGGTAGGGGATACTGAGGCATGTTACAGCGCTTATTATTTTTCCTATGTGCTGCTCCGTTCCCTCTGCTGTGCCCCCCGTTCTGGTTTCTTGGCTGGTATGTAAATCCATACCATCAGTACAGCGAGGAGGAGACTGCCTTGTTTCTCATGGGGCGTCTCCTTGTCCCTGGATGTGAGCTGGCCAATTGCAGTGGGGAGCGTCACAGCCAGGGAGAAGGAGACGTCCCATGAAAAGCAAGGCCGTCTCCTCCTCCCTGTACTGATGGTTTGGATTTACATACCTGGCGAGAAACCAGAAAGGGGGGCAGCGCATAGGAAAAATAGTGATCTCACTTTCCATCAGTATGCCCTACCCTGCCAGCTATTTATATGGTAATGTAAGGACCAGTGAAAGGTCCTCTTTAAACACCATCAAATTGGTCTTGGGCCTCATGCACATGACTGTATGTATTTTGCTCGTCCCGCACTATTATAGACATGCCTATTGTGCACAATACAGACAAGAGTAGGACATGTGCTATCTTTTTGTGGGACTGTGGAATGAACGTTCAGATGTGGACAGCACACAGTGTGCTGCTTACATGTTTTGCTGCTCCAGAGAAATAAATAGGTCCACATCTGATCGTCGTGTGCACAGTACCTTCATCTTATCGCTGTCGTTGACACATGTGATGTCCGTTTCATTCACATTGGCAACACACACAGTAGGAAATATTGGACAAGATATGTCCTTTATGGGTGAAATAATCTGAGCACTTCAAAGCATCTTATTATCCTAGTCAAGGGATTGCCTGTACCAACACTGGTGTTAGTCTCCTTTTCCAGCCTACAATAAGATGCATATCTCAGTTTATATAATTTTTTAGTTAGTTTGTTTATCATCATACCGAACATATACATGTAGATCAGACCAGGAATCTGAATTAAATTAATTGGTGGTTTGATTATGCCTCATAATTACCAGAATATCTGATTTACGCCTCCTCTTGGTTTGGCAGCAAACATGTTAAAATGCCTGTCTTGCTCTTGCCCTATTTGTTTATCCACCCTAAAAAAGCTCATGGTGCAGGAGCCCAGGGGTGCAGCTTCAGTCACTGGCTGTCTGCGACTGGCAAGGGTTGTGACAGCGTGTTCTTTCCTCAGGAAAATAATTCTGTCATAAGAACATTCCCCTAATGGGAACATTCTGTTTTTCTGCTTCTCTCTGTGTGTGCATGTTTGTGTTCAGAACTCATGGCATATGCTTTGTAAGAAAGCACGGCGTACAGATATTATGGATCGCAATTAGAAATGCAATAATTGTGTGTGTCTGCGCACAGATATGTTGGAATCTATGTTGTAGAACAGGTTTATAGCCAATGATATCGTTGCTGAGCAAAGGTACTGGATTTTATCCCCATCATGCATCACGTATTACTTAGGACGTATTTGATTCAGATTTTTTTATATTTTTTTGGTGGGCTTCAATGGTATTGATATCATTGAAGTTCTTAAAAACTGAAGATACCATGGCACTCAATGGAAGCTGGCGTCAATAGGTTTACTTTATTTTGCACACAATCCAGTGAGTGCCAGAATACTATATATGATATTAGTATGTATGATAACTTTCCTCAGCAAGTTGAATTATTAAAAATGTTTAACATGAAATGCATCACAGACAGAGTTTGGGTCATTTGTTATGTGCTGCAAGCTGCAACTTTTTCCCACTCGCGGCAGGTCTAAAAAAAAAAAGTGGGCAGGGATGGGCCGGCAGGCAGATGTTGACCTGTAGTGTGTTTTTTAAACATCCACAGAATATAATTTGTGCAGATTGTCAGTGCAGATCTCATCTTTTGCAATGAAAAGGGTGAGATCTGGGACAAATCCGATGTGAAAATCTGCAAGTAATAGATTTTAATGCTGAAACGCAGCAAAATCCTAATGGAATTTATATATTTTTTCTAATGTATTTGTTTATATGATAGGAAATTACTGTATTTTCCAGACTATAAGACTCACCTAGGCTTTAGAGGAGGAAAATAATAATAATTAAAAAAAATATATTATCAGACCTCAGATCAAACCCTTAATCCTTATCAGTCCTCCTCAGATCGGACTATATATATATATATATATATATATATATATATATATATATATATATATATATATATATATATATATATATATACACAGTACAGACCAAAAGTTTGGACACGCCTTCTCATTCAAAGAGTTTTCTTTATTTTCATGACTATGAAAATTGTAGATTCACACTGAATGCATCAAAACTATGAATTAACACATGTGGAATTATATACATAACAAAAAAGTGTGAAACAACTGAAAATTTGTCATATTCTAGGTTCTTCAAAGTAGCCACCTTTTGCTTTGATTACTGCTTTGCACACTCTTGGCATTCTCTTAATGAGCTTCAAGAGGTAGTCACCTGAAATGGGTTTCACTTCACAGGTGTGCCCTGTCAGGTTTAATAAGTGGGATTTCTTGCCTTATAAATGGGGTTGGGACCATCAGTTGCGTTGTGGAGAAGTCAGGTGGATACACAGCTGATAGTCCTACTGAATAGACTGTTAGCTGCTTTTTCTTGCCATAATACAAATTCTAAGTAAAGAAAAACGAGTGGCCATCATTACTTTAAGAAATGGAGGTCAGTCAGACCGAAAAATTGGGAAAACTTTGAAAGTGTCCCCAAGTGCAGTCACAAAAACCATCAAGCGCTACAAAGAAACTGGCTCACATGCGGACCACCCCAGGAAAGGAAGACCAAGAGTCACCTCTGCTGCGGAGGATAAGTTCATCCGAGTCACCAGCCTCAGAAATCGCAGGTTAACAGCAGCTCAGATTAGAGACCAGGTCAATGCCACACAGAGTTCTAGCAGCAGACATATCTCTAGAACAACTGTTAAGAGGAGACTGTGTGAATCAGGCCTTCATGGTAGAATATCTGCTAGGAAACCACTGCTGAGGACAGGCATAAAAGACTTGTTTGGGCTAAAGAACACAAGGTATGGACATTAGACCAGTGGAAATCTGTGCTTTGGTCTAATGAGTCCAAATTTGAGATCTTTGGTTCCAACCACCGTGTCTTTGTGCGACGCAGAAAAGGTGAACGGATGGACTCTACATGCCTGGTTCCCACCGTGAAGCATGATGGAGGAGCTGTGATGGTGTGGGGGTGCTTTGCTAGTGACACTGTTGGGGATTTATTCAAAATTGAAGGCATACTGAACCAGCATGGCTACCACAGCATCTTGCAGCGACATGCTATTCCATCCAGTTTGCGTTTAGTTGGACCATCATTTATTTTTCAACAGGACAATGACCCCAAACACACCTCCAGGCTGTGTAAGGGCTATTTGACCATGAAGGAGAGTGATGGGGTGCTGCGCCAGATGACCTGGTCTCCACAGTCACCGGACCTGAACCCAATCGAGATGGTTTGGGGTGAGCTGGACCGCAGAGTGAAGGCAAAAGGGCCAACGAGTGCTAAACATCTCTGGGAACTCCTTCAAGACCATTTCAGGTGACTACCTCTTGAAGCTCATCAAGAGAATGCCAAGAGTGTGCAAAGCAGTAATCAAAGCAAAAGGAGGCTACTTTGAAGAATCTAGAATATGACATATTTTCAGTTGTTTCACACTTTTTTTTGTTATGTATATAATTCCACATGTGTTAATTCATAGTTTTGATGCCTTCAGTGTGAATCTACAATTTTCATAGTCATGAAAATAAAGAAAACTCTTTGAATGAGAAGGTGTGTCCAAACTTTTGGTCTGTACTGTATGTGTGTGTGTGTGTGTGTGTGTGTGTGTATATATATATATATATATATATATATATATATATATATATATATATATATATATATATATATATATATATAGAGAGAAACGAAGAAATCCAGCGGGAGCAACAACCTGAATGTGGGTGCACTATCCAGCACAAGGTAGCGGCAATACCTCAAGTATTATAGAAACGAAAAGAATCCGGAATGCACTCCAAAGTAGACGTGAAATAAGTGATTTATTCACCCATAAAAAGGCACAACTCGCGACGTTTCGGCTCACAGAGCCTTTCTCAAGCTTGAGAAAGGCTCTGTGAGCCGAAACGTCGCGAGTTGTGCCTTTTTATGGGTGAATAAATCACTTATTTCACGTCTACTTTGGAGTGCATTCCGGATTCTTTTCGTATATATATATATATATATAAAACCGAACTGCACTGCCACTCTGCAGATCCATCACTTGCCACACCCTGGGCTTCTTCAGACCCATGCTGCTCTGTGACCTGACGTTGCACAGGGTTATATAAAGCCAGGACACTGTGCAGAGTGGGGCCCAGAAGATTATATGAGAGGGTGAGTAGAGCTAGCACAGTGCTTCTCTCACTGCTCCCCACACCTCCTGCATACTAATGACTGTGTCCATAATGGAAAGATCATTAGCATTCGGACTATAAGATGCACTGCCATTCCTCACACACACACACACACACACATATATTTTTTTTTGGGGGGAAGTGCATCTTATAGTCTGAAAAATAAGTCAACTATACATGTATTTTCTTATATCAGGTTTTTGAGCCCCATCTGCATAGCAGAGTGGTATAGCCAGTCTTGTGTAATGCATCCATGGCCTAAGTCGAACATTGCATCTGTTATGTGACACCCCACTGACCTTCAGTAAGGGTACTTTCACACTTGCGTTTTTCTTTTCCGGCATAGAGTTCCGTCACAGGGGCTCTATACCGGAAAATAACTGATCAGGCATATCCCCATGCATTCTGAATGTAGAGTAAGTTTGCATCAGGACGTCTTCAGTTCAGTCGTTTTGACTGATCAGGCAAAAGAGAAAACCGCAGCATGCTACGGTTTTATCTCCGGCGGAAAAAAAACTGAGGACTTGCCTGAATCCGGCATTTTTTCCTTAGGAATGTGTTAGTGCCGGATCCGGCATTTAGAATACCGGAATGCCGAATCCGTCGTTCTGGCCTGCGCATGCGCAGACCGGTAAAAATGTGAAAAAATTTACAAGATGGATCCGTCTGTCCTCATGACGACAGAACTGCCCGCCGGATCACACTGCCGCAAGTGTGAAAGTAGCCTAAGCAACAGTATTACATGACACATATGTGCTGGGTCAGCACACAGGACACTTCCATGGGATAACTACATAGCAATAATGGTGGTAGACAACTACTTCACTGTATGTGGGTTTACATGGCTGCCAGTTTCCAGGTGACTTGTAAAATGTCTGCCTGTCTCTAGGTGATTTGCTTCTACACTGACAAACATGTTAGCTATCTGGGCAGTTAACAGAACATTAGAGGTCACATGACTGGCTTGAAGGTCACATGACTGATGCCATCTTTAGTTCTGTTCATATCTCTTACTGATGCATTTTTCAGAACTAAAATGGGCTGTACTTTTTTTTTTTTTTTTTTTTACCTTTAGGGAGAGGTTATTTTACAGATATAATAAAGGCCTGTGAGAAAAATTTTAAATGCAAATAAAACAAATGTATTTAAACCAGAATACCTTTTTAAATGCAACAACACCTATGGCCACATAAGGCGACTTTTAATTTAGAAACAATAGTCTGTTAATTGATGTGCCTTCCTCACATGAGGAATTATTGCCCGTCCTTTGTATGTGTGGGTGTTTTGCACTTTTCCCTTATCTTCTTCTAGTATATAAGGATCTTGTGACTAGTCGGCAGCATTATGGAGGTTCTACAGCACAGTAAATATGTAGCGGCTAAGCACTCGCTGAACCTCATTATTTCTTCTACGCATTGCTGTAATGAGCTGAGGCTTACCATACATTTATTTATGGAGCAGCACAATGTTAGCTGCCGTTACAGCATCAATAATTCTCCATCACAGGCTAATACTGATATGTTCCCAGCCCTGATGAAAGGCTGTGGATTTCTACAAGTGGCTTTGTCACATGTTTATTTGGTCTTTTATAGCTTAAAGCTCTTTATTTGTCAAACCAATTGAATAAGCATAAAAATTATTTGTGTTGTATATGGAAAATAAATTGGGAGAATATGATCTGCTTGGTTGGTTGCTGAACTCGCCACGGGTTTGTGCAGGTTAAAGGCATTCAATAAATGCTCCCTCCACCTTCATGAGAACCTAAGCAATTGGTATTCATGAAGTGTTGCACGCTCCCTTGTAATGGCCTCTCCTGCAGACAATTATTATTGTGTTATCCTTACGGTTTTATTTTTATTAGTATTTGGTTCACATGCAGCTTCGTCTGTGTATGTAGCGCTTGTTCAGCATGCAAATGCCGCCAGGATCAATGCACAGGAATGAAATCAATCGAGGAACCACAGGCATATGGGGGGGGGGGGGGGGGGGAGAGACTTAACGCATAGCATACCTAAAAAAAACTTTTAACTGTTCTCCTGGAAATAAAGCAAGGTGTCTACGGTGTGTACATCCAGCATACTCTTATTGTTGGGGAGAGGTTTGGAGTTTGTTGCTTATTTCACTTGCTTGATTTAAAAAAAAAATTAAGCTATTTATATTATGATGTATTCAGTTTAGGCTACATACACACAACTGCGCAGTGTGTTTGCGGTCTGCAAATTGCGGATCCGCAAAATACGGATGCCACACATGTGTTTTCCACAATTTACAGAACAGGCTGCCTATTATAGAAATGCCTATTCTTGTAGGACATGTTTTTTTTTGTTTTTTTTTTTTGTGGGGCCATGGAATGGCGCAACGGTTGCAAACGGCATACGGAGTGCTGTACGCATCTTTTGCTGCCCCCAATGAAGTGAATGGCGCATCGGACCCAAACAACGGTCGTGTGCATGAGCCCTTAGGCTGAGTTCACACGACCGCTATTGATTTCCAATGTTCTGTTCCCTTAGAGGAGCAGAACGATGAAAATAGCGGAAGGTTGAGATTTGGCACATAACTGACCCAAATATAGACAAACTGATCCGAATATAATGTTGTGGAGACTTACTTTTTTCTCCGCCATAAATTTTTCCTTCTGCTGCTTTTCAAGGAATTTGCGAAATAGGTCCGGAACTGAGGATCCAATGCAGACGTGAATAAGGCCTTGGCAAGTAATTTAAATTTCTTTGTGATGCGTTAAGAAGACATATGAGAAATGCATTCTATTTTGCAGCTGTGTTATAGTCTACATGATATGTAACCAGTGTTGGGATTACTGTGGTTCGTTAGTTCATTTGTGTGTTGTTTTTTTCTGCTTTCATTGTACTTTGTTGTTTTTATTATGATGGAGCGCCAAACAGTCTCTTGGATCTATCCTAAATCTTCATTCAGCAGTATAACCCACAGTACCAATGTTCTCTAAGTCATCTTGTATAATGCAGGATGCACCACAAGTACAACATTCCTGCTGTGGAGCTCCTGGACAGGTTTACAGTATATACAATTGTGGATAGTTTTTACACCAGGAAATTGGCAGGACCGCTTAATTATCTGTATGCTACTGCTGTGTTTGTAGGCAAAGGCTCAGAGATGCTTATTATTGTGGAAGTATATGCTTAAAGGGAGTCTGTCAGCGGGAAATTCACAATTGGGGTATGGCCACACAGGTTTCTACATGTAGTTTTGAAAGCAAAAATCAGAAGTGGATCATAAAAGGAGAGTAAAGGACAGGTACAGCTACAGCTACTCTTTTTTTGAATTCACTTCTCGTTTTGGCTTTCAAAGCTACATGCTGAAACCTGACCGTGAGGCTGTACCCTTAAACCATGCACAATGCCTACTAGGCCTAGCTCAACTGAGTGTTCAAAAAGCAATCAATGGCTTCATTCTGGAGAAAAAGTACATATGCAAATGAGCAATTAAGCGCATGGAGTGTGGGCCCAAGCCACTCTGTGAACCCCATGCTTCCTTTACAGTACCAGGTTCCTGCATAGTTATAGAAGAGGGAGAGGAATAGGGGGGGAGCAAGGGTGCACAGAGTGGCTTGGACCCTGCTCATTTGCATTTGGATTAGAAGTACTTTTTCTTCCAGAATGAGGCATCGGATCACTAAGTGAAAGGTACCATTACATTCGGCTGAGTTAGCCCTTGAAGACCTTGTGCCTGGATTGACAGTGATTTTCTGCTGATAGACTCCCTTTAAACACTCAAATTTGCCTATCCGGTCTTGACTAAAATTTACCTCTACCCAATCCTTCAAGTGCAGTTACTCAAAATCCCAGTAAAATCTAAAGTTTTAGCAGTATCTCACCACTTCATTTCTTACTCACCAGTGATCCATAAGATTTTTTTTAAAGGGCTTTCTGTCCAGAGGCCTCCCAAATAATCAGCTGTGATCTATGGGAAGAGCCCAGCAGCAGGTTTTCAGATCTCTGCAGTGCCATCACAGGTGAAATAAAGCATTTCAAGGTACCCACTGAAATCACCTGGCTGTTTATCTAATACAGGGATGCCCAATTTGTGGCCCTCCAGCTGTTGCAAAACTACAACTCCCAACATGCCCTAATAGCTGTAGGCAACAGCTGGATGGCTGCAGGTTGGGCATTCCTCATCTAAGACATAGTAGTGATGTTCTCCAGGAAGAGAGAGGCATCTCTAATATGCATCATCTGCCACATGCAAGTTTCCTCCTCATAATTTGTACAGACCACTGCTAGGGTATGGCCGCAGATAGCGTAAATGCTGTGAAGTATGTGTTGTTGGTCACAGATCTTTACGTGTAACCCGGCCTCAGGGACTTATTGCACATGCATGCTCTCTGTTTATCAGCTGGAAATGCATTTTCTACATTGCTCTATTTTGGCGTACATATTTTTTTGTAAGATATTGGTGTGCAAGTACTTTTTTTTTGTGGAAATCATTATCTTCAATGTAAAGGGAAGTTTTTATGTGTAACACATTTTTAAATAATTTTGGTGGTTAATTTTACTTTTCCATTTCACTTACTGAGCTATTAACATCACCACATCAGTCTCCACGATTTACATTAAAATATACTAGTATTACTGCCCTGTGTCTGGCGTATGTGCAATGAGCTCTGTGAGGCCGACGACAGGACACTGCGCGTGCGCTGACATGTGTATTCGGGGTGCATGCGCTAGATTACGGGGGCTGCACAAACATTACGTCATTGAAGAGGAGTGAATAAATTAACAGTGGGGCTGTGCTGGGCTCTGAAGTAATGGGAGCAGCTGGGCTCCAACAGCCGGAGGGACAGCCCCTTGGGCTCCTTATTGAGGTAATTAGATTTTATAGACAAATTACAAGACACAGGGCAGTAGTATTAGTATATTTTAATATAAATCGTGGAAACTGATGTGCTCATGTTAATAGCTCAGTCAGTGAAATCCAGGTGACAGTGTCCCTTTAAAAGACAGTTGCTATGGTTTGTCTGTCTCCAGCTAAGAAGACAGGAAGACGGAGAGGCGGTCCTTCACACTGCATGCCTGCATTAGGCTTCAGAGTGAGGAGGCTGGCAGGGAGCTGCTGGCTACAGCGAGTGTGTATATGAAGTGAGGGAAAGCAGTTTTGGCCTCAAAGAACTAGCAGAGGAGCCATCTTGAGAAGGTCCTCATATTGTAGAGGTTAAAACAGCCGTAACTAGGGGAAAAACGCAAAGAAAACTGTGGTATGTGCAGGAACTAAATATTGCTTTTATGAATAATGCTGCAGCAGCAGTAACATGCTAAAATTGATTTTTTTAATTTTTATTAAAACATGGCAGTTACATATTAAACAAAAAACATAAAATCCTGGTGTTTCCACATTGGCCACTAAAGCATATTAATAGGCGCCACTTCTACACTACTTCAGTTTCAGTTATCTCCTTATCATTACAGGCATGATTAGAATTAAATCACCTCTGTTTATAGATGACACAAGATCCATTATTCACAGAAGGTGATTGTCAAAGCTTATCTATTCCGTCCAGACCTCTGCACAGGTCATAGAGTAAATTGGGTGCCCTTCTGTCCATTGTGCTTATAGCCCATGTGGCTGCTGTAAAGCAATTTTCTAAATGTTCCCTAAATGCTGTTAAGAACAGCTCAGACAAGATGGCCACCCCCTTAATTATGTTTGGGAAATAAAATGGAAAAATCTACAAGCAAAAAATAAAAACCGATTCGAAAAAACGACATGCATCACTATCTGTGGCAGAAAAGAAAATTCTGTATTGTTTTTTGCACTTTAAATTTACAGCATTCTCCATGCGGCATAACTGTCACACTACTTTTCTTCTATAGGTCAGTGCAATGATAACGATACCAATTATAGTTTTATTTATTATTTTACTACATTTGCAGAACAATAGCATGTCTCCTGAAAATACTTTTTTTTTTTTTTTTTTTTTTTTATTATATGTCACTGCATACCAAGAGTCAGAACTTACTCTTTTTGTTTTCTGCCGAATATGGGCTTTTTTTTTTTTCTTTGCTGGACAAGATATGTTTTTTACATTTAAAAAGTATTATTATTATAATAGTATTATTTTTTGGGACGGAAGGAACAATTCAGTTATTTTATGTTTTTCTATTTTTATGCTCTTAACAAGGTGGTTTAAATAGCATGTTATCTTTATTATATGGGCAGAGAAGAAAGCTATATGTTGCAGCAAAATTACACATAATTTTTTATCACAGGTTATGGAAAACTGGAAGAATAACAATCCTTCTGTCCCTGGATACCCTGTTTAAATGCAAAACATATGTAAGAGTATTCTGGTTATCTGGTGAGGGGTTTGTCAGCAGAGGTTTCATTTCAGGCAGAGCTTTAAGCTTTTGTGAATTATTGTGGTGCATTTGCATGTTGGCATCTGTAATAATCTGCCAAGAGGAGACTGCCATCATTAGGACCCATTAATCTTCGACTTCTACCTAGCTGTATTGTACAGGCTAGATATACCAGTTGTGTGTGTGTGTGTGTATATACAAATTATGTATAATTGATTGGCCATAACATTAAAAGCTCCTGTCTAATATTGTGTAGGTCCTCCCTCTTGCCTGACTCATTGAAGGCATCGATTCCAGAAAACTTCTGAAAATGTCAATTGTTCAAGTCCCATCTTGTAAAGTAATGGCATCGCTAGGTTATTCTATTACTTTGACGGGTAGGGCTCCAACCTCTGGACCCTCACTGATTCTGAGGGGATGCAGGGCTGGTGTAGAGCTACATGTTTTTTTACGCAAAAGCATTCCCTTGTTCATCCATGAGTCTTGGAAGCCCATGTACTTGTCATTGATGTTCTCCAGGCTTTTAATATTGATGACCCATTCTCAGGATAGGTCATCAATATCAGATTGGCGGGGGTTCGACACCCGGCACCCCCACAGATCAGCTGTATGAAGAGAAGGCACGTCTCCATTCTTTCTTCTTGCTTGCTGCTGCTATGTCTATGGCAAATCTTCCTGCTCGCTGCTGCTATGTCTATGGCAAATCTTCCTGCTCGCTGCTGCTATGTCTATGGCAAAGCAGCAATGAGCAGACAGAGACAGGAGATGGCATATGCACACTACGCACACCTTCTCTTCATACAGCTGATCGGTGGGGTTGCCGGGTGTCGAACCCCCGGCAATCTGATATTGACAACCTATCCTGAGAACAGGTCATCAATATTAAAAGCCCAGAGAACCCCTTTAAAGTGTACCTAAACTTTTGCACTTTATTAAAACCTGTTCTAAATGTGATGGCAATAATATTTGCTTATGTCCTTTAATTATTATTATTTAATTTTTTTTTACTTTTCCTAGCAAAATAGGTATCTAAAGTTCAGGTACCTATTGCATTTTAGAATCCTTACTCTCGTAGGCGGCTGTGCATGGGAGAACAAATTATTTTCTTCTCCACATGGAGTGCTGTGCAGACCAAAGCATTGCTGCATCTGTCTGTACCAACACTGCTCTTGTAAAGCCTGGCTGATGTACATGGGTCTGGAAGCATCTGTGACTAGAACCTCTGGAGATTCTGGACAAAGCAGGAGTTCCCATATCCTATAGGTGCTCTGCCTGCCTGCACACGCTCTGCTAAACCTCAAATGCTGTGGATTTTACCAGGGAGCCAGCGGAGCCAACTTTATGCTTTCCACATTGGTGGAAACCGAAGACCTTTTCTTGTTCTGTCATGACTGTGCTTCTTTGCATAATAGAAGATCACAGGCACAGGGGGGGATTTATTTTCTTCCCTATCGCTGTTTTAGGTGTAAAAAAGTCGCAATCCACTTCTCTAGTTGCAATTTGCATTTTATGACGTCTATGACGTCCTCGCCTATATTCTGAAAAGGGGGCATGGTCAGGGCCGAGTGTGGGCAGGGACATCAGCACTAGCACATTTATCATCATTTACACCAGAAACTGGCAGCTCACAGCTGGTATAGATTTCATTCAGGCATGTGGACTGCAGGAGGAGGCAGTTAATTTATGATGAGTCCTGCACCTGGTCATAAATTACATGGCTCCTCTGGCAGTGCACGCCCCATCAAGGCTGGCATAGCAGACAACAATCTTGATGTATCAGGGCCATAGTTTGAGGACTTTGGTGTAGAAGAAGTCAAATAGCCTGCACAAAACCCTGACCTCAGCCTCATCCAACACCGTTGGTACGAATTGGAAAGCCAAACCTAACCAGGTTCTTACCAATAATTTTTTGGATGACTAGTCACAGATTCCCACAGACAACTATACTGATAGAGGTGGTGCTGGGTCTTCTGCACTAACTGTCTCCACTCTAGGGATTACAAATTTAGTATAAACCTAGTATGCCTTATCAAAAGATAAAATATAACTTTTATTTAGGTAAATGTTAAAATTAATCGGGTATGGTTATAACTAAAAACGCAAGATGGGATTGAATAGCCAGGTCTCCTTTTTTTGCTTCAGGTGGTGGTCAATATAACTGGCGGTTCTCATAAATCATTACATCACTACCTGAGGAGTCCTATATGATAGGTGAAACGCGTAGAAGCAATCCAGCAAGAAATACTTTAACAAAGAGAAAGTGAGGATTGTGATTTAGACCAGGCCCGAGGTATCCTGAGGCTGGGGGTCGCTCTTTTCAGGGCGTGTGCTCCGACATACAGCCATGCTAGGTTTCTCTAACCTGAGACTAGGGACTGATGGGGAAAGCAGCTATAGGCTGGAATGATTTGAGAGCTGCCAGTTATATTGACCCCCACCTGAAGCAAAAGAAGGAGACCTGTCTATTCAATCCCATCTTGCGTTTTTAGTTATAACCTTACCCATTTAATTTTAACCACCTCCGGACCGCCTAACGCACATGTGCGTTCCGGAGGTGGCAGGCTGGCGCACAGTCACGCATATACGCGTCATCTCGCGATACGCGAGATTTCCTGTGAACGCGCGCACACAGGCGCGCGCGCTCACAGGAACGGAAGGTAAGCGAGTGGATCTCCAGCATGCCAGCGGCGATCGTTCGCTGGCAGGCTGGAGATCCGAATTTTTTAATCCCTAACAGGTATATTAGACGCTGTTTTCATAACAGCGTCTAATATACCTCCTACCTGGTCCTCTGGTGGTCCCTTTTGTTAGGATCGACCACCAGAGGACTCAGGTAGGTCAGTACAGTCGCACCAAACACCACACTACACTACACCCCCCCCCCCGTCACTTATTAACCCCTTATAAACCCTGATCACCCATGATCACCCCATATAAACTCCCTGATCACCCCCCTGTCATTGATCACCGCCCTGTCATTGATCACCCCCCTGTCAGGCTCCGTTCAGACGTCCGTATGATTTTTACGGATCCACGGATACATGGATCGGATCCGCAAAACGCATACGGACGTCTAAATGGAGCCTTACAGGGGGGTGATCAATGACAGGCGGGTGATCACCATATACACTCCCTGATCACCCCCTGTCATTGATCACACCCCCTGTCATTGATCACCCCCCTGTAAGGCTCCATTCAGACGTCCGCATGATTTTTACGGATCCATGGATACATGGATCGGATCCGCAAAACACATGCGGACGTCTGAATGGAGCCTTACAGGGGGGTGATCACCCATATACACTCCCTGATCACCCCCTGTCTTGATCACCCTCCTGTAAGGCTCCATTCAGACGTCCGCATGATTTTTACGGATCCATGGATACATGGATCGGATCCGCAAAACACATGCGGACGTCTGAATGGAGCCTTACAGGGGGTGATCAATGACAGGCGGGTGATCACCCATATACACTCCCTGATCACCCCCCTGTCATTGATCACCCCCCTGTAAGGCTCCATTCAGACGTCCGCATGTTTTTTGTGGATCCGATCCATGTATCCGTAAAAAATCATGCGGATGTCTGAATGGAGCCTTACAGGGGGGGTGATCAGTGACAGGGGGGTGATCACCCTGATCACCCCCTGTCATTGATAACCCCCCTGTAAGGCTCCATTCAGACGTCCGCATGTTTTTTGTGGATCCGATCCATGTATCCGTAAAAAATCATGCGGATGTCTGAATGGAGCCTTACAGGGGGGGTGATCACCCTGATCACCCCCTGTCATTGATAACCCCCCTGTAAGGCTCCATTCAGACGTCCGCATGTTTTTTGTGGATCCGATCCATGTATCCATGGATCCGTAAAAAATCATGCGGATGTCTGAATGGAGCCTTACAGGGGGGGGTGATCAGTGACAGGGGGGTGATCACCCTGATCACCCCCTGTCATTGATAACCCCCCTGTAAGGCTCCATTCAGACGTCCGCATGTTTTTGTGGATCCGATCCATGTATCCATGGATCCGTAAAAAATCATGCGGATGTCTGAATGGAGCCTTACAGGGGGGGTGATCAGTGACAGGGGGGTGATCACCCTGATCACCCCCTGTCATTGATAACCCCCCTGTAAGGCTCCATTCAGACGTCCGCATGTTTTTTGTGGATCCGATCCATGTATCCATGGATCCGTAAAAAATCATGCGGATGTCTGAATGGAGCCTTACAGGGGGGGGGGGGGGTGATCAGTGACAGGGGGGTGATCACCCTGATCACCCCCTGTCATTGATAACCCCCCTGTAAGGCTCCATTCAGACGTCCGCATGTTTTTTGTGGATCCGATCCATGTATCCATGGATCCGTAAAAAATCATGCGGATGTCTGAATGGAGCCTTACAGGGGGGGTGATCAGTGACAGGGGGGTGATCACCCTGATCACCCCCTGTCATTGATAACCCCCCTGTAAGGCTCCATTCAGACGTCCGCATGTGTTTTGCGGATCTGATCATGGATCCGTAAAAATTATACGGACGTCTGAATGGAGCTTACCCGTGGGGTGATCATGACAGGGGGTGATCCGGGAGTCTATATGGGTGATATACCCCCCTGTCATTGATCACCCCCCTGTCATTGATCACCCCCCCTGTAATTGATCACCCCCCCCTGTAAGGCTCAATTCAGACCATTTTTTTTGGCACAAGTTAGCGGAATTTTTTTTTTTTTTTTTTTTTTTTCTTACTAAGTCTCAATATTCTACTAACTTGTGTCAAAAAATAAAATCTACCATGAACTCACCATACCCCTCACGGAATCCAAATGCGTAAACATTTTTAGACAATTTATATTCCAGACTCTTCTCACGCTTTAGGGCCCCTAAAAAGCCAGGGCAGTATAAATACCCCACATGTGACCCCATTTCGGAAAGACACCCCAAGGTATTCGCTGAGGGGCATATTGAGTCCATGAAGATTTTAATTTTGTTCCTAAGTTAGCGGAAAGTGAGACT